>NC_046334.1:18895375-19525792 GCF_000738735.6 Corvus cornix cornix | reverse complement strand
ATTTACTTGGAAAGATGCTCAAATCAGAGATGTGCTCAAGTATGTGATGCAGGCCTGGCAGTTCTCAGCAGCACGACAAGCAGTCTAATACACTTTTGTGAACCACCACTGGGACTTTGTCAGACTGCATTTGCTTTTGTAACAGCCCATCAGCACACCTTTCCAATGCCTCCAAGAGCTGCCTGTTAAGTAATGGTTTAGTTCAGCACTTGGGCAGAAGTTAGACTCAATGCATTAGTCTGCTAGGGCCAACACGGTTACAAATGTGTTTCCAAATGCTTGCTGACAACATGGCAAATGCCTCAAGTCTGCTAGCCAGCTTTATCATAGAACACGGAGGCTCTTAACGGCACTGGGTATATAAGGTAAATGAAAACTGTCAATTCAAAATGACTTTTCCTTACATAAATTAGACTCTGTATGAACAAATGGATTGGTACTTGTTTCTTCCACACCTGATCAACAACTATACTTCTCAGTTCTGAGCTCAGGTGTCAAGGCTGAAAGGATTAGCAGCAGGAAGAAAAAAAAAGGGGAGGGTAGGAACAAAAGAAAGAATGTTTACTTGAGGAGTTTTCTCCTCTTGCCTTGCTGCAACAGACCAGTACTCCAAATATGCTGCAAGTAACCCTTTGCCTACTAAGGTATCTACACTGCAATGCTCCTCATAAAGGATAACATGTGCCAGAATAAAGCCTTAATCCAATACACATTTTAACCTAAAAATCTAAAGACAATGGTGCTAGAAAATGCAGAGAATAAAGGAAAAATATATACTGTAGATATAAGATTCCTGGCCAAATGGGAAAATCCTGAAATCTTTTTTTGTTGCCATCAATGGTTTTACAGTCATTCTATGAAGACAGTAAGCTCCCACACACCTACTAATAATTGAACACCACACTTACAGGAAATAAAGCAACATAACTTGCTCTCTGCTTTGATTAAAGTAACATGAGAATATACTCCACACCCTAACGTAAGCATAAAAACGCCAGCGTGTATGAAACCATTGACCAAATCACTGCTCTGCTCAATCTACACTCAGCAAACATAATGAAATCTGAAAGAATTTAAATGGGAAGAGATACTAAAGAGCACATGCAAGGGTAAAAGGATCTGGTTTGCAGTGATTTCTACATAGTTAAATAAATTCCAGTCATGCTGTTTCCCAGGTATAAAAAGCACAGCGCGCAAGATTACACATAAAAAACTGCTCCTTGTTAAATAATTTCTGTGCTTTTGTACACACTGTTCTCTTAGAGGTCCACATATTTCACTTATAAAGGCAGCTTTTCCTGGGAGCTTTAATCAGGAACTCTATTGTCTATTGATGGTTAGCTGTTGAGGTTTTTCTGAGGCAGGAAAGAAAGAAAGCAGTTTCATTGCCAAGCTAACAATACATACCCCTCAGCCCTCAGTGCTTTAATTGAAGCTCATTCCCACTCAGGATAGTTTGAAATGAACAGCACAGGTACCTCAGCAGTGTTGTAAGTCCCACACAGGCTACCCAAGCTCATTAGAGTGCCTGTATACCTAGACAATGCTGTGTAGATAAGCCCTAAAATGTGAAATGATACTGAAATGGTGCCTTGCAGTCCCCAGGAAATGCCTAGTAATTGACAACGCAGATTTACCACGGCAGGTCCTGTATACTTACTAGGAATAAAAATCCAAAGATGCATGGATAAGAAAAAGAAGCTCCCTGCCTCACTTCATATGCTCTGATATCACCACAAGGAGATTGTAGATGTGACTTTCCCTGGAGCCACCTGCAGCTCTGTCTTCAACTGTGCTGCCGAAAGGGAGTCACAGTTTGATGACCCTGCTCACCTCTGCTTCTCTTCCTGCACTTATGCCTCTCCCTGAGGCAGCCTGACACAGCCCCAGCCACCGAGGTCAGGGCCAAGGCCGTGCTTGGTTAAATAATGTGCTCCCTGGGGCCGCCCCTGCTGAACACTGCGCTTGGAAAATGTGGCAGGATATGCAACTCTGTGTGCGTGTATGTGTGTGTCCCTGTGTACTTCTGCATAAGCAAACATGCAGGAACATCCATGACACCAGCTGGTCATGCATCATGAGACAGTTGCCCTATCACGTGTGGAATTTGTGTTTTCCTAGGAACCTCTGCTAAGGACGATTATATTTCTTTTAACCCATGGCCCAGATGAAACAAGAAACGCACCCCAGACTACACAGTGCCTCTACTCCTGTGAATGTAAACACGTGGGACGGACACAGCCCTGATGTTTGGGGCAAAGGATGGAGAGATAGAACAGCGAAGTATTCATTTTGCTTTTTCAAGCAGGGCTTTGGCCCTTGTACAAAAATTAATCCATTCTGCCACTACGTCCTTTTTTTCAACAATACTTCGAGAATTTGCTCCTTGACATCCTACTGAATTTATGTAGCACACGGATTTGGTGAATTTATTTTAAATTTACATTCCCCTACTGATAGTCTGAAAACAGAAGACTATTATTCTCTGTATATAATCTTTTTTTAATTTCCCTGAGAATACAGAAAGTAAGTATTGAAGTTTATTTGGAATAAACAAACAAGGTAAAAATACGCTTTCTTAATTTCCCTTAACATAAAGTATTATCCTAAATTATTCCTAATTTTTTAAGAATGTAGCTGAAATCTATCTTACATAAAGACATAACTATAAAGTTTCACCACAATTAGGATTTTTCTGCAGCTTTGTTTTTGAAAATGTACAAATATATGTATGTATATAACATTTATAACACATTGATAATACCATTCAAAATAAGCGCTGACTGCATCGTATTATGGAAATGCCTCTGGAAAATGTAATTACTAATAGATCAGTTCTTCTTCCATACATTTATTTCATTATTTCTGAATATTTTACCAAGGTGTGATTACCTGTTTCACCCTTTTATCAGGAACTTTTGACTCCTCTGTGGGTTCCAAACTTATTTATTTCAAGGTATTTACTAATTTCCTTCTGAAAAAAAAAATTGAATGGTGACAAAAAGAATTATTGGGGAAAGCATTTTTCCCCTTTACAAAAGGAGTGGAATTGAAGTATATTGACTTTTTTCCAACACCAGGACAATTTTGAAGGTGTGTTTCTCCTGCTACACACGAACTACTTTATGCAGAAGCCAGCTACTGAATTTTATGCTGTCCAAAAAACCCAACAACCCACAATCAATAAAAATGTTATAACCACAATTTTCCACTTAAATAAAGAAATAAAGGGACCTTATGATGCAGGTATGGATATCTTGCATTCCACAGCCAAAAATGCAAGCCTAGCTGCTTGGTTTGCTTTCTCTTGGAAACTGCTTTCAACAGTACCTAGGCTTGGACCTTCCACATGCTGAAAAACTCCTCTCAGGTTTGAGCTTGCTCAGTTCTAGTGAAGGACAATGACTCCTGCAAAAGCTCAGGCTTGGGGTTAAGCTCACACTATGATACAGTGACAAATGCGCCACACTGCAAAACTCACCAGGTCTCCTGAAGGGCTAGGATTACCTGACAGCATGAAGTCATCTCTCTGAACTAATGTACTTTAAAGCCAACTGGATTCTGGGGTAAGAGGGAAAAAAAGGGGGTGAGGGTGTAAATTCTTACAGCCCATTCTGAAAATACTTGTTATTTTCCTGACTCTCTTGGGATGGTATCTCTCATGAAAGATCCCACCGGGAGCAGCAAGAAAAGACAAGGTATATCACAGAGAATACCAACAGTGTTCTAGGAAATAAGGGGAAAATATCTTTAAGAGAAATATTTGCAAGTGTAGCTCATTTTGGGTAGTACAGTTTGTGTTTCTCCAGGAACAGAGACAGAAATTATGGCACAGATGAGGGATGAATTTAGGGGATTGGGAAGACACAGAAATGTGAAACAATATCCAAAAAAAGAGAAAATTGTGCTGTCTTGGATGCTGACCTACAAGCATGGCTATCTCTTACGAACTTGTTGATTTAGAAGTAAGGCTAATCTGGCCAAAATTAGGCTCGTAATTTTTAGGCTATGCTGTTCACTGGGCTGAATGGATTGCTTTCCAGGGCATTGGAAGGAAGCAATCGATCAGAACCGGGACATACTTGGAAAGCTCAAGCAAATCTCGCCTCAGAAATCATCTACAAAATACCTGAACAGTTGGCTTCTATGTTGAGAAAGCAGCAAAAACACAATCCTGACACACATGTGAAACAGACACTCGGGGCTCTAGGGCAAACATTCATTTCAGGACTCCCAGCACATTGCACATAGAGACTGAAGAGAACTAGTTCCTTAATCCTTAATTCATATCATCTTCAACAGCCCCTAGTAAAGCCTTCCTAAGCCTTCAGGAAGAATAAGAAAAGAGGAAAAGTTTCTTACCACACAGGTCTGTAATTGAAAAAAAAAAACAAAACACAAAAAAAACCAAAAAAGAAAATACAGTTTCAGAATACCAACAGACATCAGCAGAATGTTGAAGATTTAAGCCACTATTGATCACACTTGAGAAGTATGTTGAAGTCCCCAGTGACTGGAAAAGGGAAAATATAACCCCCATTTTCAAAAAGGAAAACAAGCAAGACTCAGGTACCTACAAGGCAGTCAGTCTCACCTCAGTGCCCAGCAAGATCATGGAGCAGATCCTCCTGGGAACTTTGGTAATGCACGTGGAAAGCAAGGACGTGACTTGTGACAGCCACCAGGGATTCACTAAAAGCAAATCAAGCCTGATGAATTTCATGGCCTTCTACAATGGGGTTATACAGTGGTGGTGGGTGAGAGAAGAGCAACTGAAATCATCTGCTTGGAATTGTGAAAACGTTTGACACTGTCCCCCACAATATCACTGTCTCTAAACTGGAGAGACATGAATTTGATGGATGGACCACTTGGTGCATAAGGAATCGTCTGGATGGTCGCACTCTAGGTGCCAAAGATGGTTCAGTAATGATTCAGGTAATGGCTCAGTGTCCAGGTGGAGCTCAGTGACAAGTGGTGACTGCAGGGGCGGCTGTTGGGACCAGCCCTGTTTAACATCACTGTTGGTGACACGGACAGTGGGATCAAGAGCAACATGCAGCCACTGCTCATCTCACGCTGTGCCAGATGAAAAATTCTATCTTTTGCAAACATCTGGCTCTAAAATGCAATGTTATGGGAGGCTTCTTTCACAAAACACATGCAGAGAGTAAACAAATTAATGACACCAGAGGAAGCCACAAGGAGCCTGCAGTGTGAGTCATGCTTCCATTAAAAGGAACAACAATGCAGTTACAATACTTGTTTCCTGTGTATCACCTGTCATCTGACATTAATTTCAACACATGCATTATTCAAGCTTCACAACACTCTTGGGCTCCAGAATATTTAAATTTGAGGGGTTTTTGCCACTGTAATGTGATTTGACCATTCCACAACTAGTTTCTCAAGAGAATCTCATTTCAAATTTGTTTCCAAATTTGATTTTTTAAATTGCTTAAGATCAGTGTAAATGAATGAAGATTGCTCTCTCTTAGGTATTGGAGAGATGTGTTCATAAAATTCAAAAGGAAGCAGTTCTACATATTTATAAATAAATACATCTTCAGCTATCGACAGCTCCAAAATTTCAGCATTGTACAGAAGAATGTGAAACCAACAAACCTATTTCATTATCCTTGTAGATGAAGACAAAGGAAAGAATCTAACTGCAGATAAATCAGGAAAGAAATAGTTGTTAACATAATTAAAACTATTATCCATGTCTAACATCAACTTGGTAACTTTTTTGTTGACCATAAATATAAAAATATTTTGACTTCAAATGAAGCAAAATTATTTTTCTGGATTTTATAATCTGATGACAGAATAGGAATATCTATCACCTCATTTGCCTGTTTCTTTTGGATGTGGGAAAGAATATTCAAGTATTAGTTAGAAATTTTCCATGATGGAAAATAATGGAAATTTTTTTATGACTCAAACCGATTGTCTCCCCTGAAGAGAGTCACCGTATCAGATGATTACATTCTGTTAACTCAGCAAAAGAGAAAAATAACTGGATTTTAAATTTCCATGCTACTTCTTTTTAGCTCATATTCTTAAGATGCTGTATATAAATCACTGAATTGAACTGTATGATAGAATATTTTTGAAGAAAATAACTCACCAAACCCCACGATACATAGCAATGAATTATTTTATGCAATTTAGTGTTACAAACACTAAGAACTAATAATTTTACACCAAGCTGGAATATTCTGGATTGAGATGAGTCTCTAAGTAAACAGACAAACAAAGTAAAAATGTACTGATGTGGACACTTAATTATTCCTCTACATTCACCTACAGAAACTAATACATGAGTGTCAAGCCAAATATATTTATTTTAGACTTCCTAATTTCAGTCTTTGTCCATTCCTAGACAAACTGACATACTATATTGAGAAAGCATGTTAGTACCTTTGTTGATACTTTTTCCAATTTAATTATAGTATGTACATGAAGGATACATTTTTAAGAAGATGCCAATTTGAGTGCTAGCTCCATTTTAAAAGTCAAAGTATTGACTGTTTTACAAGGCTTCAAAAGCAAAGAAATTAATTAAATTATCTTCTGAGGCTTTTATCTGGTGGTTTCCACAGGCAACTAGATGTATTCCCGACTGTGAGACAACTATTGTGTGCAGAATTAAGTTCATATCAATTAGATGGCAATGTTCTTAAAAATTACAGCAGCCACAGCACAGAGAAAAGTGATCACATTTTGTGAGAAATTCCACTCCTTACAGAGAAATTATTGGTTTCTCTAACAATAAATAGGCATTTGCTTTGGTAGAAGCAGTTACTGGAGTAATTTTGACAGCATAACATAGACATGAGCAGAATGAGGTAAACTGCTGCTCATGTATGCCATTCCCTCACGCTTTCAGTAGGAGTTTGAACCAGATACAAGGGTTAAGAACCCAATCTGTATCCACAAATGTGGACTATTATCTCTTATATTGGTGCTGCAGAGTATAACCAGTGCAGCTTGGAAATGTCCGTGTTGGTTTGGTTATGGAGGAAGAGAGCCAGAGTTAATACTACAGGAGTTCAAGGATGATTCTAACAATATCACGATGCCACGTTCAACATAAAGACTATGCTTGCTCTCATCAGAGAGCTACTGGGATCTGATGCTACAAAGAACAAAAGATTCCAAGAAGAAATTTAAGATCTTAGCATCACGAGCTGTGAGGGACCAGTTCATTACCCATGGAAAGACAAAACAAAAACTTGTTAAAGAATAGTGGAAAAGGTAAAGGAAAAAACATGGTAGCAAGACTTCAGAATTTGTGAAGGGGTTTTTAAGACATTTAGAGCTGTTTAAGGAGAAGGAGTGGTTTACCCTTTACACTATGAAACAGGCAGAAAGCCATTGCCAGTCTGCAGTCATCTGTGAGTCTGTACGATACAACAGTATAACCGTGGCAAAGAAACTCGTCTGTTAACCCCAATTTCTTGCTGGTCTGAAGAATACAATCAAAAAATTCAGTATTGATAACAAGCTTGGAAGGAAAGAAAGGATGCTTGTTTTAGAGCTTAGGTTGAAAGCCTTGACATTTCTAGGAGGCACATTTTATGCAACCAGCACACCCAGATGACGTGAAGACACAGAGAAACTTCTTCCTCCCAATTCACAAGTATATTTTTTTGAATTTTTTTTCTTAAAAAGCTGAAGAACACATTGCTTAAGACTGTACTCCAGCATAGTTCTTAAAATGACATTACAGGCAGGTATATGGAGACATACATACATGTATATAATTTTCTAGACCAAGACAATACACTAGAACAAAAAATTGAGTCAGTGAAGAGGCCAGAATTGAATGGTTCACTTTTGGTAGTCAGGTTTGCTTTTTCTATATCATAACAAATGCTAAGAAACATTTTTACTTGCTGAGAAACAAACCAAACAAAAAGCAACAGGCATATAACAATATAGCCACTAATTTGTTGCTAAGGGAAAAGTCTTAGCCAAGAGGGAGAAAAACTGCCTGAAGAACCTGACAAGAGACATGAGACTGTACATCATCCATTTAAAAACAGCTCTGAGTGACACTGTTGGCTAGATTTTCCTTCTTCCCATGCAATGCCTTCTCCTGTAATGTTAGTGACACAATCATTGCTGGAAAACTGTCTGGGAAAGTTGGCTAATGACTAATTAAAAGGATTGCTTGTCAAAGATGGCATGATGACAGTCTGACCTACCTCTTCCATTTTTATACTTCCCCCAAACACATTGCTGCTTTTCTGGTTTGTGTAATAAACATTGTATCATTTAAGTATAATTATATATGTAAGAGAAAGCAATCTTTCCACAGCATGCATAAAGAAAGCATGAATATTAAAACAAAAGCAGATGATTGCAAATTACTTGAAAGAGCAAGTGATTAATCTTAAGTGCTTGTAATTTAAAATGGACTGGCAAAGTACATTCACCTACACACTTGCAGAGCTCTCTCAAGCAAACTCGAGCCAGCTCAGTTCACAAGATATTTTTAGTGCTATTTATTCTATACAGAGCACTACAGAAGAAGAAAAAAAAAACAACCCAACAAAATAATCCCTGTTTTCTCCAGTGGCCAAATTTTGATGGCATATGTCCATGAGTACTACGTGGCATATGTTCATGAATACTACAAAGACCAACAAAAAACAACTTTGAACTGAGTATATGATACACATTCCTTTCAGGTTAGGCTGCTGTTTGAATATATTTAAGGACTGAATTCTGTACACTGTTGTTATGCAATAAAATACATTTAAAGCCACACGTACCCCTGAGAGTAAGAATAACAGCCTTCTCCTTCCTTCTAGTACAGAATATAATTTCACACATCGCTATGCATATTCAGTGTTGAATATGGTTTATTGTCAGTATTTTTATTTATGTTTCTTTCTTTCTTGCAATTTCTCCAGGTGTATTACAGGAATCTGGTTTGCACACAGTACAGCAATACATAAACTACTTCTAACTTGCTCTGCCCTAATTATGGACTGCAGCTGGATCATACCTCTCACTTGGTCCCAGCAGAATACTGTGGCAAAAGTGCTGGAAGTCATAGTTATTAGTCACTTTCTGACAAGAGCAAAAGATGCATTTGTTTGAAACAATTTTTTTTTTTTTTTAAGGGAACACAAACTCCCAAACATAAACTGCAACAAAATTCTCTGTGTTTGGGAGTTAGTTGATTATTTCTGTGGAGACATGGAATATAATATACACAGCACACGTTTGGAAAGAAGCTCAGAGTTGGCTACAAAAAAGCAACAAGAGAATTTCAGTGGCAGACTGGGGCATGGATCTGAAAATGACATTTACTACTTCACCACCACAGCTTGTCAATTCTCTTTGAAATAAGAAATGACAATTCAGACTACACCCTGATTACAGTGAGTATTCAATATACAGAGAATTCAGCCTAAATAAATTTATGTGTTTAATCGATCATTTAGGACTGTAAGAAAGCGTTTTTCTCAGCTTTTTCCTCTGAATAAGCTCTGTGAACTCAAAGAGCTTTGTCTGTGAATGCAAAGATTTTGAATCAGAATAAGTCTCACTTTAATGATTAAACTGCAAGTTTAGACACATATGAAAGTCAACAAGTTTGATTCAAAGTGCTTTGATTCAGCTTTTACACCCCCATCACCAGATTAATAATGAGCTGTTTTCTTTACTACTGATGTAACTCTAGGTGTCTATGCAGAGGAACTGAAGCGCCCTAATTAGCAGATAAAGAAGCCAATCCACCATGACAGAAAGTACTCCTCAGAACTACAAATTATGTACACATTTGAAATTAGCATGAACAGTTGTGCACTTTTATTTTGAACACTCACTTCATGACTGATAACTCCAAGTGACGGTATAATTTGCTACGGATTTTCTTGACATGCATTGGAGAGGTCCTTGACCTTGCTTGGCCAAGATGATCTACTATTCTACCAGATAAAAATTCACCTTTTTTTTCTTTTTTTGGAGGGGGTGGGGGGTGATGACATTCAAGACTCCTGTTGCATATGTGAAATACGAAGTTGTGTGTGTCCCTACTCAACCTTCACTGGCTGGGTTTTATTTGGTAACCTCTCTCTCTCTCATGCTTGATATTTTCCTCTTCCTGACTGCTTGAGAGTATTGCTGAAATAAAAAGGTGTCAAAGTAAGGGTCAAAGAAAGTGGTTACATTGCCAAAAACATTGTCACTGATATCAACATGCCCACAGAGATGTCCAGTGTCATGCACCAAACCTGAACAGCCTTCAGGCTTAAAGAATTGATTTTTCTTTTATTAAATAATCCCTGCTTTTCCTAGTTACCCTTATCTTTCTTAACATCTGTCAGACTGAGAATATCCATGCACAGTAACATCAGTATGGAAGTGTGAAATGTTGAAGTATCCTTCCATACAGACTGGCACCAATTATAGTCTGATTTGGGGTCATTGTGAGCAGCCCTAACTTCCACTGAGTTCACTAGAGAAGCCTTTTTTTAACATTTTCCCTCTGGAATTCCTGAAACTATACAGTTACTTGTAGTCAATACAGCTCTTTTCATTTTTATTTTCTAATCTTTCTAGTAATGAATGCTAATGCACAGGATAAAACAGATTATAGGCTGAGCTGACAGTCCAGTTCCATGTATTGCTCTGGTAGCTGAATTCTTCCCTAGATAGAAGTTTTTTAAAGTGCTTATCACTCGTTAAATTTTTAAAAGAGTCTGGGCTGGTAATTCCCATAACTCAAATGCAACTCTTCAAAAAATAGACTCTTAAAAATTTGAAGCTGAAATATGTTGGCTAAGTTTGAGAATAGTGTCAAAGCAGAAGACTAAGGTAAATTTTCCAAATTGACACCATTCACTTCACAATTTCAGTTCCTCAGAGTTATGAGGTTAGAAAATCCTTCTTTCTGTTTCTTGGATAAGTTCTTTGTCCTTCTTATGGAAAGGAATCAAAACTTGGGAAAATAACAAGCCACTGAAAAGCCTTCCTCACAGAGCTTCATGGAAGACGTGTTGGCATTTGGCATTTACATTTTCCTTTTTTTTTTCCTATGTGCAAAACAAACCCTACTTCCTCACGTCCCAAATGCGCCTACAGTGCTGCAGGCAGCTGAGCAGGACTTCACTGGCACTCACTCCTCCCACCACATGCCCAGGTTTTTGTCTGCAGTTCCTAATGGGCTTTCAATCCCTTCCCTAACTCCCAATTACTCACTTACTTGGCAGATGCTCAAGCTGCATGGAAAATGAAAAAGCAATTGTTTTAAAGACAAGAAATTGAGGGGCAAGTCAGAAGAAAGGCCACAGGATCCAGAGTGAAAGGGGAAAAAAAGAGAGAGAGAAGGGAAGAATAAAAGCAGAGGAATATGCAGGCAGACACAGTAAATGAGGACATTAAGAAATCAGATACAGGCTAAAGCTGCAAAATTTTACAGAACATGAAAAGAAAAGCCTACAACTACTAGACTCCCTGTTCTGGGACAAAACCAACTTTCCTTAGTCTCAGCAACCACCTGTGGAAATTCTTTAACCCAAGCAAATCTCTATCTTGTTCCTTGGTGGAAAAAAAAAAGTTTCATCAGAATTCACTGAAGTTACAAACACTGTCAAGGGAGATCAGAACCTGATAACCACACATTTTCCCCTATAGTTCCTCTTTGATTCAGTGCCAAAGGTAAGTACTGCCCAGCGACTGATCCTGCTAGCTATACATACCCTTGATAAGTAGAAACTGGAAGATGTTAAATGACAAAGACAGTGAAGTTACTGTACAGTACCTAGGGAATCAGATCCTTGCTTCCACCATCAAGTTTCTAAATGCAGCAAAGCCAACAACCCCCAAGTTTTCACAGCTATCCACAAGCCTGGATATTCTATATTTGCACGGTTATGTGAGGCATTTAGGGTTTCATTTGATAAAGTTCAGAAAGGCCAGGACTGTAAATTAACTCATCTGGATCCACATTTCGAAAATTACAAAAGCAAAACCAAAGAATATTAAAAAACCAATCCAGTTAAAAAAACAAAACTTAAACAACTGTGCATTTTTGACAACTTGAAGTGTTAGCACCCCTTTGCCTCAGTTTTCTACACGTGAAATGGGCATACAACACTGTTGTGACAAAGCCATTCTGTTTAGGTGCATTTACTACAGAATAGCACAATGGGATTCATTGAGGCTGCAAGAATTTTAATTCCATTGATTCCAAATTTCAAGCTGTACAGTAGAGCTGTTGAAATGCAGTTTCTGAACACATCAGCATACAAAACACAATAATGTGCCATTATCCTATGGAACCCAGGCATATCAGATATACATGCATATTCTAATAATGTGCCCTCATATGTCATTATATATTACTGGAAGCTGCAGACAAGAATTCAAGATAGTACCTAAAAAGAACACCCCCCTTTCCAACACTTTACCACCATAAACCCACAAAAATTCATTCCTTTCGCAACAGGTTTCCAAATGCATATGGGCTATCTCTACCTTCATTTTCAGAACACTGTGTGGTTGCTTCTGAGGCCTCAGAATGGAAGCAAAGTGATTGTTTATCTTTTGGCAAACTGAATTTTATACAAACCAACACGCTTTCAGGACTGCTTAGGAGAGGAAAAAGGCTGATGTAATCTGATTAGAAATGTAATGAGATTATGCATGCACAAATGCATATGATTTCTATTTAACTGAGAAAAAAGAGAAAAATATCCATCTTGCCACTAATTCCTACAAAGGAAAAATAATAAAAATTACTTTTTTCATGTGCTTTTCCAAAAGCTGATAAGGAATGAGATCATTAATCTGTCTGCAACTTCTGCTGAAGTACAAAATGGCAATACAACTAATAGGTGCTCTGTCATAAACTGATCATACAAATGGCCTTCATAGTAGCAGCATCAAACATTGTCTACATTCCACAAGAGCTGTGTGGAAGGACAAACAACCCAAGAGCTCCAAACTTAGCGCTGCATAAATGACAAAATGTAAGAAGTTCCAAACAAAAATTTTCTTACCCTGCCTTTAGGAAATTAATGAATTTTCTCACTGTCCTAATGAAGGAATATACCTGCCTTTTGCTAATGTCTTAGCCAGGGAGCACTGTTTAAAGTGACAGACAAAGGTCAAAACGAGAGAAAGACACAGAAAAAAATAGTCTTTTCTGAGAGCAATAATCAGTGCAAAACGATGATGAAAGAAATCCTAGGGCTGGGAGGGGGCAGGGGAAACAATTACCCACATTTTAAAGTCACCTTATGGTTTTAGTTGATGATAAAATAGATAAAAAGTTGAGCTTGATTTTCATTCAAATGCAGGACAAACAAATGGGGATCTAAACAATCCAAATTCAAGACTTGAAATAAACACCAAAATAAAACTTGGACTTCCTCAGCATCCAACTTCCTCAACTTGCTCAACATCCAACTCATTTTGCATTAACGCCATGCCCAAAACATTTCCTTTTTCAATGGTGGTCCTGAACATACATTTTGACTCTGGATTTATTTTTCCTCAGAATTTCATTTTGGTTTTTTAGATGAAGTTTGACTTCAACCCTATATAGAAATAAGGGTTAGTCATTCACCTGAGGTTGCATAAAGACTATATATAGAGGGTGGGTTTTTTGGTTGTTTTTCTTAAAAATATGTTTGTTCTACTAGGAACCTAGGTAACAGCCCCTTAAAAGGATACAATTTCAAACCCAAAAATATCACCTTTGAAAACAAACTTTACTGTTTTTATTGCAGATGGGCAAGGGCAGTAAAAAAGAAGAACAACAACTAAACAAGCAACAGAGAAACCAGTCCAGCCCTAACAGTTTAGGGCACATGAGTGACTGTTTGATCCATGGCTTCCCTTCATATCCTATCAGAAACCCACCAATTCAGAACACTGTGATCAATCAAGATAAACTTGTGGGTTTTTTTCTTCTTAGATCCACATGAAATTGTAAGTTAAAATCAGAGAAAACCTAGCACTTTAAAATGGACATTTTAAATACAATTTTTAAAATAAATTTGCAAATTCAGCTGGAGCGTCAGGCATACCCTACTTAAGGTGATGAGAAATAAAATTGCAATCACGCATAGAACATTAATATTCAGACCAGTACGTTGACAAAATCTCACAACACAGCTATAAAGTTAATTATTATTCAGTTATAAAATTAATGTTACAACCTCAGGCCACTAAAAGATCAGACTGTTTTCAAGTTTGAACTGAGGCAGTAATCCCCTTCTCTAGAACCACTTGCCTTGAAGAGCAAACTTCTCATGATCCAGCAGCCTCTTTAAAGGCTGTGGATAGACATCTGCTGTAGATGATCACAGCTCATCAAAGTTTGTGGTTCCTGCAACAGAAAGTATTTTTTGAGTGGAAGAGACAGGTGAAGTCTGAAATCTTCCTCACACAATTCCCCAAGGACTGTCAGCTAAGGAGCTTCCTCAGTTATGGAAAAGCAACTATTTCCCACACTATTGCTAGATGGAGCTGCTCAGTACAGCCTAAGCCTTGGAACATTCCTGGCTGGTAGATGAAGATATTTTCTATCTCCCACTAGAACTCCAGGAAAGATTTTCATTCATGCTCTCTTAACTGAAAAAAATTACAGCATAATAATTAAAATAAAAAGAGACTTCTGGATGAGCCTAATATTTATCATTAACCTCAGAAAATTAAAAAATTCTAAAATCTAAAAAAACACCACTGTGACCACTATAACCACTTGGTTATCTTGGTGTTTATGGAAAGTACTACAGATCGTGGAATTCTGTGACTTTTATGTATGAAGACTGTTTGCAAAATCCCCTTGCTAAACACACAATTAACTATCTCATACAGCTGCTACCAAAAAACTGCTGACACTTCCACTAACTATGGATATAATGTTATTACCTCCCAAAGTGTCTTTGAGATGGCAGATCACTTAGAATGTCAATATAGCATAATTAGGTATTGACATCCTGAACCAGATAAAGATATGATGACTAAATACAGGCAAAGACAGATGGCCATGAAAAGTACCAGTTGTGCCACAAAATTTTATTACCTATTCAATATTTTAATCTCCCAGTAATCTGCCAGACTTCTGAAATCACCACAGTACTTTAAACACAGCAGACATGACATTAGGTGAAGAAGGATACATGCAAATAGCTTGCACTTTTACTACTGTTGTCCTCTTATTTAACATAAAATATGAACACCCCACCTTTCCTTCAGTTTGAAATATGAAACTGTTCAAAGCTACTGAATTTCTGTTTCCAAATTATATCATTGTGCATTTATAGTGTAGAAGGTCAGCTATTTAGAATCTAAAAATTATTTTACATTGGCTTTATTTCTAAAATTGCTTTTAATTTGAGTTGATATAGAAAAAAGTAATTGTTTAAACAATGGATAGTCCCAACCCAAAATATATTTTAAGTTTGGTTCCTCTTAGTGGAAGGCCATCAGATTTCCTGCAAATAGTCCAAGTAAGTCTTTTATACAGAGAAACATCTCTTTACAGCACAAGTATGGGCCAGCAGTTCTTACGATCTTTTACTGGCGGGAAGGAATACAAGAAATTAATTTTTTTTGTATCAGCTCCCAGGACCACACCAGTAAGCACACTGATACTTGTCTGCTGCCTTTGCTGAATGGGGATGGCTGCCAGGGCTAGCTTTGAACTCTTCATTTAAAGACTGTAGTTATTCCTCTGGCTAGGCTAATTTATCATGCAATTACACTGTAAATTACTGGCAATATTCCAAGAGGTCATTAGGCCAGAATCTACAGGCTTCCCAGGAAACTTTCGGCTTAATCCATCTGAATGTGACAATACAACTTTCAGGGAACACAAATCTACGTTCTGCTAAATCACTGCAGATCATCTGTCTGCAGCTCCTAGAAACAGTACAAGCAAACACTTTCTCTTGCAACTCAACAATCATCAGAACAAGGTGTGAGTTTTAAAGAAAGCATGTCCACTTAAATGTTTATTATTATGAGCAAGAGAATATAGAACTTGCCTGCATTTATCACTTTTTCTGGAAACCCCAGACACCCCCAAATGCTAACACATGGGAGCAAAAATAGAAATTTCTATATATTAAATTTTCTGAAGTCTTTTAAAAGCTCTGCCTAAAATTGCACTTTTACTTGACCACAAATTGTATAATACAAAACTGTATTTTGGACTAAAAAACTTCCTCTATTAAAATCAATCATTTTAAGCTTTGTAAGTGTTACTTGCTGAGGTTAAAATCTAGTTAAAAGCCTAGGTAAGCTTTCTAATGTCCTGCTTTCTCAGCTTATTCTTCTAATATGAGTCCCAGCACTAGGAAAACAATTAACTGGTTTTCCCTCTAGTTTGTTCCCCTTCTCCTGACGCTCTTGCCTTCTCCTCTCACTTCTGAAGTATTTGTCAAAATGTACGTGCTTTGCTAAATGAGTTCAGTTCTGAACACCTTCTGAGATTTATCACAAGAGCTGATACTTGAACTTAAAATTTTAATGGCACACTTACAGTCTCATAATTCGGAGATAATTTCATTGAGGGTGATTCACTAATATCAGTCAGATCTAAAAAAAGATAGGGTGGGCAAAGAAAAAAATGAAACTAGCAAGTAATGTACAAATGAGACGTTCTTTAACAGAACACCTTTCATTAATTCAAATTTCTAATTAACTACTGAACATCTGCAAATCATGGACAATGAACATCTACAAATCAAGTAAAAGAAAAAAGCCACTGAGCTTGCCATGGAGACCACAATTAGGCTGTGTAATCTGACTTAATAAACTATATGCAGATGTTTCTGTGTTTGTAGGAACTCAAACTTGAAGGTCAAATATGACCAAAGCTTTGGATTCTCATTTATCATTTTTCATGTCTGCATTAATTTTCATCTCTAAATTATCGCTCTGTGATTACAGTAAGTTATGCAGAATGATTTCCAAGTTGAGACGAGCTCAGCAGCATCCCTGCTGGTTTTGCCAGAGGCAGGCTTTGTTCTGGCTCACCTGGCAGAGCTGTACCCATGCCTGCGCCTCAGGAAATCCGCGGGTCTCACCTCCACTGTGGCAATGGGAATATGGCACACTGTGGAG
Organism: Corvus cornix cornix; assembly: GCF_000738735.6. Taxonomy (NCBI): domain Eukaryota; kingdom Metazoa; phylum Chordata; class Aves; order Passeriformes; family Corvidae; genus Corvus; species Corvus cornix. The sequence continues at coordinate 19,508,692 of NC_046334.1, read as the reverse complement.
TTTGTGAAGGATACTGTAACCCAAATTAGCATATGGTCAATCACTCCCCACTAATCATCAAAAAAATAAATTTTTCTATTATTACTTTGTTTTGACAACTGTAGCTTAAATTTCACCCTGGGTTTTCTTTCCCTCTTGCACTGCCTAAAGGCAAAACCACTAACGTAGTCCTGATTTATTTAAAATTCAAAATACGAAAGGTAAAATACTCAGAAACCCAGTGGCCTAAGGAGAGAATAAAACTGCATTTCCTGAGCACAGAAAACACATCCAAAGCCCCTACAAAAGAACACATCTCATTGCACTTAACAAACACATGCAGCACAGGCTACTCTTCTTACATCCACCTGGGAATGAGAGAGGAGAATAATATTCCTGCTCAACTCTTAGAGAATCCCCTGCATGGATGCTTTCTTTTTCCTTCCTTTCTGAAGGGACTTTGGCAAAAGGCACAGCAGCTGGCCTCAGGACCTAAAACTAGAAGAATCTGTATAGTTTTACAGTACGCCTGTTTATTTCTGATACGGCAGGGAACAGGTGCACAGTCTCACCCTGGGATGTTCCTGTTTGCATAATGGCACAGGGATACTTGTAAATAGTGATTTTTTTCCTAAAATAACTAATGTTTTATTTAAAAAATTGAAATCATGTACTCTTAGAAACTAAAAACTCTGCATGGTAAGAAGTGAACAGCTGTATTTTTCCCAAGGGAACAGAAAGTTGACGTGTCCTATAACAGATAAAGCATCCAGCTGTTAAGACTACGGATGATTTAATCCCATCTTGGTTATTTTTTTTCAAACTCAAGAGAGAATGTGTGGCAGACTGATTTGCAGAGAGGTTAACTTCACAAACCTGTGGGATCCCTTCTCTCTGTAACTCTGCTGGAAGTGCTTTCCACACCCACCCCCACCCTCAGGGGCTCTGCTACCTGTGTAACAAGGACCCTGGCTCTGGTATCACCCAGTTCTATTGCCCTGACTCAGGTGGCTAAAAAAGACCTTTAAGAATCATAGAATGGCCTGGATTGGGAGGGACCTGAAAGATCATCTAGTTCCAACCCCTTTGCCATGGGCAGGGACACCTTTCACTAGATTAGGGTGCTCAGAGCTTCATCCAACCCGCCCCTTAACACTTCCAGGAATGGGTCATCCACATCCACATCCTCTGAGCAGCCTGTTCAGTGCTTCACCACCCTCACAGTAACGAATTTTTTATTAGCATTTAATCAAAACCTATTCTCTTCCAGTTTTAAACCATTCCTCATTGTCCTGTCACTATATGGCCCTGTAAAATGTCACTCTCCATCTTTCTTATAGGCTCCCTTCAGGTACTGGAAGGCCACAATTAAGTCAAACCAAAGCCCCCCCTTTTCCAGGCTGAACAAACCCAGTGCTCTCAGCCTTTTCTCATAGGAGAGGTGCTCCATCCCTCTGATCATCTTGGTGACCTTCCTCTGGAAGGAATGTCACCAGGTCCTCTGGTCCTTCCCGTGCTGGGACCCCAGAGTTGGATGCAGCACAGCCGGTGGGGTCTCACCAGAGCAGAGCAGAGGGGCAGAATCCCCTCCCTCCCCTGCTGCCCAAACTGCTTTGGATGCAGCCCAGGACACGTTTGGCTCTCTGGGCTGTGAGTGCACATTGCTGGGTCATGTCCAGCCTCTCACCCACCAGCACCCCCGAGTGCTTCGCAGGACCCAAAATAGCTTAATCTGCAAAGGCAAGAGGTGAGAGTCTACTACGTCCTTGGTAAATATAGCACAGTTCTAGATCGACTTTCTTGAGACACACCCTGGCTTTTCTGCCACCCACATTGCACAGGAGCCCCTTGGGATGCAGCTACAAGATACAACAAGGTGAGTATTAGCTCCTTTTGAGAACTCATTGAATATGTAAATGAGTATTCATGAGAACAGATAACTGAATCTTGATCTCCCACTTCATGAGTGACTACTGCAAACAGCAGAAGAGAATCATGTCTCTCTCCACTGCTCTAGCTGTTCCTTTATATATAAATAGTTAGAAAGTAATTTTAAAAAGCTTTATCAGAATACTGCTATCAGTTTCAAGTCACTGCCACTACCCTCCCCTGCAAGACTGGAGTTCATACCTGGTACTGTCTCTTTGGTTTACTCACTTGTAACAGATCCACTTAGTGTCCTGAGCCTATGGAAAGTTTTTGGAGTGAAGAACAGAGGAAGAAAGAAGGTTGATGAAGGCAACAGCAGAAGAAAATAATCTTGTAGCTGAGACTTTAAAAGCTTTCTATGGATTTGGATGCTCCAATCACTGGTAATTCTCACAGCACCTTGAGGAAAATATTAATGCAAACCCTTTAGAAAAGCATAATTTAATTCTCTAGATATGCAGTTTGCACCACTTAATGAAGCTCAGACGAGTAACAGTGCTGAGATGAGCAAGGAAATGGACTAGAAGTTACTTTCTGATTTATCCATATGTTTTCTGTGCAAGCTACTTGCATTTAAGTCTGAACATAAATTTACATTTTCCCTTTTATAGGTTGCAAATTTAAGCACAGGATATATTAAGTCATTTTTTGTAGACTATATATTAGCCCTGCAAAAGGACAAAATATCTCATAGAGATGAGGAAAATGACAGCATTCAGCAGTATAATATTCCACTCAGTTTTATGGTGATGAAAAGGTAAGTTATATCACAATATAAATAATGTGATTTTAACAAATAACATTTGAAGGTACAATAATGGCCTAACAACAGAATTCCTCTCAGATCCTTACGACATTATTGGTAGTGCTTATTAGTAAAAGGCATTGGTAATATGTGGTTCCATCTTTATACTTAGGAGTTTAATGCAAGTGACATGGAAAGCACTATTTAAGGTTGCTAAGATCAATACCCTAATGAATCAATGTGCTGTTATCTGCTTTTAAAGTAAATGAAATTACATTTTAATCTTTTCTTCTTCATATATGTTTGTACTCAGAATGCTGCATCTGATATGCTGTCTAGAACTTGGTTCTCTAGGAGTATTTATTTACTGTTTAGCTGAGAGTAAACTACTACCTGCTGCTTTTTCCCAAGCACGCCTCAGCTGTTGTCATTCCCTCCAATAAGCAGATGGAACCTCTTGCACTGACACAGCCAGCACTCACCTCAAGACCACCTGGTGCAGGATGCTTTGGAGCATCCCCAGTTCTACCCCACGGGAAACAGCTGCAGGTTAAGCTGGAGTAAATCAGTGACTGTAACAGGCAGTTATCGCTGCAAAGTTCTGAGCTTGAAACACGCAGTGCTACAGGGTCAGAGCCGGCCCAAGTGTCAGACCAGAGTCACGCACTGTTCAGCTCAAGATGCCTCCAGAAGGCTTTCTCCTGGGGCACATCCAGATGGCAAGCTACAAACCAACCTACCCTACGAGTCAGTCAGGAAAGGAAATTCTCAGTCAAACCTTGCTCAGAGCAGGCCATGGGTGACCAAGGCTTCTCCTGGAAAGACTTTGGCCAGTCAGTCAGTTGGGTGTCACGATTAGGATGTCACTCACATTGTGAGGCACACTGTCAGCTACCACGATTACAAATCACAGCTGGTTTATGTGATGAGTAAGGTACAGCTGACTAATGGCTATTCCTTGATAAGGTTCAGAATTGACAGGAATTCTCAGGATCCTACCAGCTGGGCAACAGAGTAATTTGCTTTTCTAACTCCGTTCAGCAAATCTACCCAGTCACTATGCAATTTCTTCATGTTACGTATCAGAGTAATCATTGCTAATTTCCCATAATTGAGTCCTGTATCTCCTTCAGACTTGGTGTTCCATTAATGTCTTTTCCCAATCAAACTATGAAATAATTATCAGTCATGAGGATGTTATGGTTAATATGAAAGGAAATTTTAGTCACAATGGAAACACTCGTGGTATCTTCTGAAATACAGCTTTTTATGCTGAAAAATCATATCCATACTATGTAGCACCTTTATGTGCTACAAAAGAACCACCCAAACAAAACATTTATTTTTTTTCTTATCCCTTGTCCTGACCTATTTACAACCATTCTTGCAATAAAGTTTCAGTTACCCCTGTAGCTACACATAAGCTGTTACCAAGATATGAACCTCAGGCATTTATACCCTTTATCAATGGCACAAAAAGGATGCTTAGACCAGGGAGAAGCAGCACCTGCAGGACCCTGCTGTGTCTACACCGGGTTTTTAACTAACCTGACCTGTGATACTGAAACACTTTGAACAAGAGTGTAACTTGTAAGTATCTATCTCCTGTAAGTAACTACCTTTCAGCAGAACAATGACAGTCCAAATTTCAATCTCATTTTAGCTGTAAAAAATGAATTCAGAAAATGTCAAAAGCCTGAATACATTTGAATCCATCTCTTTATGACTGCATCAACATTACCACATGGCAATTCTCCTGTAAGTAGATTCCATATGGCATTTGAACCATCTTCTATGAAAGCCACATGACAACCCAGACCTTACCTAAATATTGAAGTTATTTCATCAGAAACAACCTCATCTCACCTCAAGACATTTGGGTAAAAAGTATGTGCACAGCTGAACAACAGCAGTCCCATTACAGTGAGGAATGCTGTAATGTCAGCTCCTCTGTTCTCCCTGCTCCAAATCTGTCAATCAGACATGTCTGGTCTGTCACGTAAAGTAGAACAGAACTGAAATGGTCCATGTTGACAAAACACAGACTGTGATATTACCCAGTGTCTTATTTTAAAGCCTATGTATGAAAAGAAATACTTGAAAACCTGAAGACTTCTTTTTTTAAAGCTTCTTTAACAACATCTAGAAATAAAAAGATAAAGGGAGCATAGAATTTTTCACAGCGTATTTTGAGGTGAACAAGAACAATTTTAAACAATCTAAGCTTGGGAAGCACCAAGTTAAAAAAATTAATTATTTGTCTTGCCTTTTGGGGCAGTTAGATTCTAATAACTAAGGGTAACCTAAGAAATGTTTGTGTGACACTGCATATTAAAATACAGCATCTTGATACCACATAAGTGGTAGTGCTCATGCAATTTGAAATTCAGAGTATTTTGTTAACAAAAGAAAAAACCTTAATGTCCAACAATTAAACAACTGTTTCACTGTTCCATGCAGACTGTGGTACTTCCATGCAATTTCTCAAACTGCACTCAGCACACAGAAAAAAACACATGGCAGCAAAGTAGAGAGAGTAGTGACAATAAATGAAACATGCAAAGAACAGGAGAAAAAATCATTAACACTGCATTATTATAAACAGAATTAGATAATGAGGTCCAAAACACCTTAATTACATGACAATGTCACAGGGGAAGCCTGTGGCAAATCTGAGATGCTAACACAGACACACCAAATCCCAGTTTGGTACCCTACCATGTGCAACTTTCCTATCTCTAAGTTTATACCAGTGCAGACCTTGAGAGAAGAAGTTTAAATTAAGAGGAAAATCAAAACCCATACATTAAGTTGTTCAGCCTGGACAGTGTATTAGACACACCTTATCCTGCATTGCTTGAATACTCCTCTTACTTTGCTTTAAAACACTTGTTTCAAGGAGAGTCCATTTTCACTGTAACCAATCAGATCAGGAAGAGGTTTTATTAAATAACTCTAAGTGTGGGGAAAAAAAAATAAAGTCATATTTTACTCAGCCTGCCTGAGCTGATACTGGTTAGCTCCTTGTTTAAATAGGCAGACAGAAAGAACTGCTCATGCTTGTTATTCAGTGGGAAAAAGAGAAGAATGCTAACTTGTGCCAGATCTTTTTCAGTGTTACCAATTTACATCAGCTCAGAAGTACATGCTTCTGAACACTGAATTTTAAAGTGGGTTAGATTTTTCTTCTGTTCCTTAAAATGATTTTTCTTCACTATAAAAACATGTCACAGTGGGAAAATGAAAATACAACAGACTGACTTTTGTAATCCAGTATGTGTGACAGTTAAATCTTCATGATAAAAGCTGCAAACTGGTGTTTGCTTAGGTTTAAATGACTTATAAGTCTTGTCTATGAACAACACCAGTTCTGATAATTCTGAGGCAGAAACGTTACCTAGATAAAATGACAGATACTGAGATGTTCCTTGTTTCTCCTCCCATTTAATCTTGAAAATAAAGTCCTTTTTATCTTGCTCCACTGTCACAAAAAAAAAGTTTGTCTATAATTTACTCTGCAGTTCCTTCTGTAATCAATATCAAAGATGCAGTATGCCAGTCCTATGATGAGATCCAGCCACTTTGAGAATGGCAGTGTTTAAAACCTTATGTAGATATACAAAATAAACCTGTTTTTCAGCTGGCATCTTTGCTGTGAACGTTGAAAAGGTAAACACCAGTGTGGATAATGGATGATCTAAAAAAAGCACATACTGGCTGCCGAAAACACCTACAGAGCCAAAAAGAAAACTGGGAACTGAAACCAATGAAAGAATTAAGAAATGCACTCAAAAATGGCAATCGAACAATGAATGCAACATATGACAGGGTTAAAACAAGTTTGGATTCTAGAGAAACATATTAGCACAACAATGGTTTTTTGTTTGTTTTTTGACTGGTATATGAAGTATTTCTAGATGAAAAAAATTATTTTCTAGGTAAATATGGAGAATAGAGCTCCCAAAGAAAAGCACTATTATATAGCTGAGATTTTCTGTAGTTTTAGTATTTTAGTTTCATCTGTTTAAAATGCAATTCATAATGAAAAACAAAATGCAGGCATACATAATAGAAACCTCCTATGTTTTTTAATAGCCTGAATAGTCCCAAGCTTTGGCTCAATTCCTTGGGAAAAAGGGAATGGCAGGCAGGAATCCTTTCTGCATATTGCTTACACAACAGGAGATGGGAACCACATTATGCCAGCTGTTTTGCTCAGGAATGAATCAATATTGGCAGAAGGGTCAGACCAATATACTGAGATGATATTTGTTCTCCTATCTGTCATCCTCCTCTGTCCCCTCATGCAGCCAAACCTCACTAGGGCTGGTGAATCACAGCAAATATATCCGTGAGGCTGATGTCAACAGACACAATTCAAAGCCAAAGCAGGTGCTAAAGTAGCACTGCTCATCCTGGGAGGTGCCTTCGGCTGCGTCCCCCTCCCTCCCATTCACACACCTATCCAGTCTAAAGGAGCCTCCATCTGTTTCATTTTCAGATGATCTAATTTCTGAGATCATAAGTTAGAGCAAATGAGGCTGACAGGTGAAATGAAAGCATAGTTTTGGTTTTTTTCTTAAATTGCCTTTTTTTTTTTTTTAATTACTATGTTGTGGGGGTTACACATTTTGTTGATCTGTTATCTTTCTATTTAGAATATTTTTTTTTAATTTATTTAATAGCCTGATGCCAACAACAGATAAGACTGCAAGCAAACATAACACCCACAAACAAAAATACACAACCTGCACTGCAAAAACTAAGCAACCCTTTCAGAAGCATTTTGGTGTCAGGTAAATATATACTTTATGGCCATTTTATAAAATATGATAGCATCCTGATGCTGCAGGGTGACAGAGACAGCAACCCCAGACACTTGCTTACTTGCAGTGTTGAAAGTTTACTAACTTGCTTCCACAGCTCCACAGTAAACATGCACAGTACTGTTCAGCAGAGAATCTTCTCCCTGCAGAAGCTTGTTGCTCTAGCAACCTGTTGGAACACCTGGAATGCCAAAATGACCACAGGTGTATGTGCACACAACACACAAGAGTTCACAGAACTGTTAAGGTTGGGAATGAACTCTTGGATTATTGAGTCCAGCCATTCTCCTGTTCCAGGAGAGCCAAGGTGAAACAACAGAAAAGTCTATCTGCAGCATGCCGAATGGAGCATTTGCAATTTTAAATCCACCAAGAATGAGTCTCCTTATACCAATGAGAAAATTAGAAGACCATTGACACTGAACCGTGCCATAAATCAAATCTCTGCTGATGGGAGAGGGAGTTTTAAAAGTCCTTGCAAGGAGTTCGAGAAAACAAACAGAGACTTCCCTGGAGTTTCACTGCCACCAGATAGTTGTTTATTAAGCCTTATCAGAGAAACAGAGTCACTAGCATGACCCAGGCATAACACAGAGCAGTGAAAGAAGGAGAGAAGTGACCAATTATCAAGATTTACACAGCCTTTTAAAGATAATTTAACCAATGGTCACTAGAAACATACATTATTTTCACTTTCCTACCAATTATTCAGCAACACGGCCAGGAACTGTGGAATTTTTTGTCCAATCATCCCAAATTACTTTTACTGCAGAATATGGAGTAGTAGAAGAAGAAGGTTTGGAGAACAACAACAATCCTCCATTTTGATGTTTTTTGCTCTTATCTATTTACTACAAAGAGAAGCCTAAAACCTCTAAATTTTTCACCCCGTGACAATCTTACATAATAGTCTATCACCTAGTTCACACCATTGTATTTTCTAGTTCTTGTCTGATCATAGGCAGTTTTTTCCAAGGTTGGAGGTTAAAACAGTGTTGTTCAGGGGGGTAAGAACCCTTAAAAACAGGCAGAGAAATATTCTCGGCACTCTGGGTTCCTACAAACTTAAATAGATGGGAATTGGCATAAGAGCAGTCTATTAATTTCTGGTGATTTCCCCCTCCCCCCCCCACTATAAAAAAGGTGCTCTTTGTGGGCATATTTTCAAGTGACCTTGGCTATGTCATAGCTATGGCATACTTCCAATGCTAAGTTTGGATGTTTGGGTATTTACTAGCAATATTTTCTTTTCATAATGAAGCATCAGGTTAATTTGTACATTAATTAATTAAACACTGCAAAAGGAATGTTAAGTGCTGGAAACTAGGATCAGTATAATACAGATGACAAAAACAATTCATATCCTTCATGTACTGGCCAGTATAATTACAAATCCATATATATGCATTCCTCAAATTTAGTAAACTTCGATACAAAACCCTTTCTAAAACAGTGACTCCTTAAAACTTTTGGCAGCATTCTTGGGTTTGGAAACTGCACAACCTCCCTTCCGTGTCTCTTCTTCAATCCACACATGCTGGACTTTTGCAGGTATTTTTATTAGTTGGATTACCTCAGTCTGTCCCACTGACCATGACATCCGAGAGAAAGTGCTTCCAGATGTTCAAAGGGAACCTCCTGTGTTTCAAATTGTGCCCCTTGCCTCTGGTCCTGCCCCTGAGCACTCCTGAAAAGAGCCTGGCTATGCACTCTCCCTTCAGGTACTTATCTTAGATTCCCCTTGAGCCTTCTCTAGGTTCCCAAGCTCAGCCTCAGCCTTTCCTCATAGGAGAGATGCTCCAGTCCCTTCACCAGACACTTTCCAGTACGTCTGTGTCTCTCTTGCACTGGGGAGCCCAGGACTGCTCCCAGCCCTATGGGTGTGGCCTCACCAGTGCTGAGCAGACAGAAGGATCTCCTACCTTGCCTAAGCCTTCATTGCATTCTCTCCCTTGCTGGCTATGGCACATTGCTGGCTCACAATGTGAGCTTGGGTACACTGGGACCCCCAGGTGCTTCCCTGAAAAGCTGCTTTCTGTATGTCACCTCCCCAGCTGCCACAGTCACTCAGAGGTCACTGAGAGTGGCCTCACAGCGACAACATCATGTCACTCAGCACCTGTGGATGCACCACATCAAGACCCATGGGTTTCTCTATTTTCAGTCTGCTCAGGTGTTCTTTAACCTGATACTCTTCTACCAAGGGTAGCAGTTGCAGTAAATCAGTCACGCAGGGATAATTAGTGGATGTATTCATAACGTGTACCTTTGTACAGATCAGAAACCAAATCACTGGCTACAGAAGATACCTAAATTTAAAACAAAACCAAACCAAAGCACAAGTGGTGTTTTAAGCCAAAAAATGAGTCCCAGCCTTCTGCCACTATTCGGTTCTTTAAGGTACTTCCTTTCAGGCAGCAGAACAGACTTTAATCTGGAATTCAGCAACATGGCTCTTTTTCTTGCTCACAACATTTTTTTTCTGCATTTGTTTAATCAATAGATTCATTTGATGTAACAAAACACAGTCTGGACTTTCAATGAAGCTGATTTAAGTCCCCATGTTAAATTATAAACAGATAAATTATCATAACCAGTGGAAGTTAGAGGAAGTATAAAAGCTAAATGTGACTAATTTTCTTCCTAAACCAAAAATGTTATCTTTTCTATCTTATCTTGCATTGTACCAGCCTCAACATCTGTACACCCACGAAATATTTTCATGTCACTATTTTAATAACATTAAAATCTAGCTTAATGATAGCAGCAAAGATCAGGTTTTCCCTGGATTGTATTACCAAAAATGTTTCTCAAGCATCACCACCAAATGGCTTGTTCAAAGCTCTACAGAAAGGGCACTGCTCATTGAGAAACAGTGTCAGATCTTTGCTGTCAGAATTATCCACAGGGGACACATTTTGCCATCTCATAATGTTTCTAAACCTTTTGAATCACTTCTGTGGTCTCATAAAGATTTCCCTTGATACCCTGTAAACAAAAGGTCAGATCTGCATTTACCCAGGTTCCACAGTTATGGGAGATTTATCACTGCATTATCTGAAGATATGGCATGGGCAAGCAAGCTGGAGCACTGTATTTCATCTCAAGCAGACGAGGCCTCCAGCTCTTATTTTGCCTTTTTTTTATGTTCTTTTTTCTCCTCTTACCAGAACTGAAAACAAGGCTCAACAGAACATTTTGGCTTGTTTTCCAGGTCACCTAAACCATTCAATTAAATAATTAAGACATAAAATAAGCTATTCATGTAAAGAAGTACCAACAAGAAATTTTGATTCTTTTGCTAGGTTTGGCTGATGAGCAGTCTTGAAGTAAACAAGCTATCTGGAGATACATTTTTGGCACAGAAATTAGTCCTGATTATCAAGCACTGAAGGAACAGCAACAGTTTAAACATCCTAAGTGAGCCTGGAGAAGCTTTACATAATACAGTACAGTTATTCTAAATCAAACAGCAGTGAAACAGTATTTGCTGCCCATTTGTTTACTTTGGGCATTTGACAGAACTTTCCGTGCACATTGTTTTCTCTGCAGTGCCAATTCTCTCTGCTGTCTCTACAGTCAGACAGCACCAGGCACAAGCACAGGACCAGAAGCTATTTTAAAGTTTTTGCTTCCATCCCTCTCTTTGCTTCCCTTATCCAGCTAGGTTCATGTCCACGTTTTCCCTTTAAACTAGAAATTGCTTGAGTTCTTAGTGTGAGGTTTTAGCAACAGATGGCACACTTCCCTCCGAGTTAATTCTGAACTAGTATCTCAGGGTTGAGATTGCTAGAGGTGTTATCTTTCAACAGAGATCCTGATTTTATAATCATTACCCATCCAAAGCCTGCTTAAAAAAAAAGTTGTCAAGCTCTGCTGTGGCATTATTCTGTGTCAAACAGCTGCTTCAATGCATCTAAGAGAAATATGCCGTCAGAACGCTGAAGATGCAAGAGTGAAATAAGGTATTAAATGCAGAGTTGTTCACTATATTGAGTAAAATACCCTCTCTCTCAAGCTCTCACACAAATGACATCCATGTTTCTGCAAGTTCTTGCCAATACAACAGCTTTCCTGTACCTGGGGTAAAGGCAAAAGTAATAAAATAAAATTAGAACAAAGCTGGAGAGAAGGTTAAGGCAATTTGATAAATTTAAAAGGGGAACAGGAGATAGTTCTTGGCCAATAAAGACAGGAAGTGCAGCGTAAAGAATCCACGGACGCCTGAGAAGATGAGTAAAACTGTGCAAGAAAGAGAGCAGCAATGGGAAGGGCAGAGGAGACAAAATCGCCTAGTCAGGAAAATGCCACTAGACCAAACTGTGAAACTGAGATCTGATGACAGGAAACTCAATAAACTCTAGGAAGATGCCAGGAATTTAGCAGATGGACACAAGAAATACGTATTTTTAATTTAACATGTTTTTACAGTAGCTCCAGTATTAGCATCATGGGCCATGAATTTATTAAAAATATGGAAATAAAGGGAAAATGAAAGGAAATTAACATGGCTCTCGGTACTCTTGATTCCTTGCATGAAGAGCAAAATTCAATTGAAATGTTTCCTGAGGCAAAGAAAGATTAAAAGAAAATTAATGGTACTCTATGGGCACAAATAACATTTCGTAGGGTATGTCTGTGGTTATCATAGCTGAAGGCTAAATGAAATATTAAGTCTGAGTAAAAGTTTGAACATATCATATGCAGTTGTTTTTGCTTCTTGTTGCCTAAAAAAATTCCATTGCACCAATGAGTAAAGAGCTGAAACTTTAAAGAGTCCTACTATTTTAGCCACTGACCAAAACCTCCACATTTAGGCATCAAAAGGTTAGATAACCTGTTTGGTTAGAGGGTTTTTTTTCTCCCCAAGAGATGCTGAGGATACTTAATTTACACAGCTCTTTTATACAGTAGCCTCTGAATTCTCCCAAAGGTAATCTCATTCGCCCTTCAGCTACTGTCTTTTGAACACATTGACCTTCATCCTTATTTATGCCCAATACTTTCAAACTAGCATGAAGTTGGGCAGCATTTATTTTGTAAGGGAACCTTAAATTTGTCTGCAAGTAGGACATTTGTCTACAGTAATTTAAAACCAAAATTCAGCCACTTATTCCCCTTAATTATATCTGTGGAACAACTGGGGACTATTAAAACATGTATGTTTTAATAACAAAATGAATAACTTTTGTGCTAAACATTATTCTTTGGTCTCCTCTACTCCTTTCAACCCAAAATTCACCATGTCATCACTACCCACTTCAGGAGGAGTCCTCTTCATCTCCCTCCCTCCCCTGTTCATAAATTCTGTAATTCATGTCCTACAAAAACTTCCGCTTATTTTCTACATGGCATATAATTCAGAACAAATTCCCCCAAAAAATATACAGAAGAAAATAAATATCCTGTTGCCTGTAATTAGCACGGACCTGATTGTTAGCTTGCTTCTTATCATGCAGAGCCTGATAGTTTTCTAAGAGCAACAAATCTCTGAAGTGATTGACATTTTGTGATATAAATTGTTAAAATAACTATATTATTCTTGGCATAAAAGTGAACATTCAAGCAGTGTTAAAAATACAGACTATAAAACAACATTACAGCTACTGTACAAAATCAGAGGGATTCAACTATGCTTCTTTTGCTCAGCCACATAAGCTCTTGTGCCCTTTCTCTCTAGAAAATATGAAAAGTAGGGAAGGGTTTTTTTGGCCCTGAAGCACATGTAAGCTCCTGGCCTTAGAGGACAGCATTAGGAACACACCGTCTGTCTGACAGCTCATTCCCATGGGAGGCAAGCAGGGCACACAGGCTGGAAGAGAGCTACAAATCAGTGTAAGAGGTTCTCCACTCAGGCAAATGGGGGCAAGGGTGGCACAGCAGCAGGCATCTGTCCAGAAGGGTAGACACAGCCTCAGAGCACCAAATTATTTGCTGGTGTTCAACAGTGATGTTCTATCACTAAGCAATTTCATCCAGAATGAGTTCATTAGTTTTTCTGCAAAGATGTTTACAAGACGAACAGGCTAATGGTTTATTAAATCAGCACTTACATCCAATATACTTGCTTTTAAATTCAGTCTGTACTCTGGCCTGACCATTTCCCATTTAAAATGCAAACCCTTTGGGGAATAAATAAAAAAATAAAAAAAACAAAAACCAGAAAAAGTGTGGGGCAAAATACTTAGAAATATTTTTCCCAAATCTAGTTCAGCTTTGATCTCCCTGTTTATCCCTCTATTTTATTTTCTAGTTATGTGCAAATTGCACGATGATATACTTCAAACATAGAACTGCATTTGTGGAGCACCAGACAACACCCCAGTCCCATTCCTCAGAAGTACTTAAGGGCCATCACAGTATGAAATCTTAAAATTAAAAGTGTTTTCAATGCTTTTCTGCATATCTTATTACAGCACTGGTGAAGAAGGCTGTGATCCTGTTCAGCAGATCTCCCTAGAAACCAGATGTGTTGAGGTTTTAAATTGTTACTTATTGTATCACACTAAAGATTTCACGCTGTGAGAAATGTATAATGCACTTGGATGTGTGTGCTTGTCCCCTGGCATCTGCTGACTGAACCAGGATCCCTAAGTGCCTTCTGATTAGCATTTACTTTGAAAACAGCAGCAAGAAATAAAAGAAATATACCCCTTAACTCATCATTTGGGATTGAACAGATTAAGGAATATTTTTGTTTAGCTCTGACTTCCTTTAAAGACATTTGGGTCAATTTCTGTTGCTCTGTCTGGAGCTAGAAGATAATCAGGAGGATGAGAACTTTTTGTTGAGTAAGATACTTATCCTGGACAGGAATTTATTTCATTCAAGAAGCCTTTCAGCTTGCAAATTTTGACCTCTTCTGTACTGGGGGTTTGAGTTAGAGTTGACAGTGTCTGGCCTGCGGTCAATACAACACAATGTGCTCGACAGAAGTTGAGAAGCTTTCTGGAATTGTGAGCAAGTAATACTGCCCAATGAGCAATGCACAATGTCGTAAAGAGTAACATTAGACTTCAAATCTCTGTTTTTCAAAGGCAACAAACAGGGTGTGCATCAGTACTGCCTGTCATGGATAGTAACAGCCTGTTTTAAAGTAACATTTCTATTTTGAAGTGGAGATGCAGGAATAGAGCAATGCAGGTGCACAGACAAACATCAGCCAAGATTAATTCAGTCAGGTAGAAAAGATGTCTCAAAGTTATAAAGTTAAAACCTCTTATTGGTGGAAGTGGGTAATACCTGTTCACTTTAAAATAGTTATTTTAATAGGAGATAATCACAGCATTCTGGAAACATATTAGTGTAGAATATCTCACATAATTTTCCCTTGCATATGGAAAACTACTGAAGAATCAGCCCAGCTTCACACCCCTCTCCACCGAAATCTTAAAAGTAGCTTTTTCACTACTTAAGAGCCAGGTTTTGTCACAAAAACCTTTTCAGCTTCTTATAGCAGCTCTCTCATGGCTCCTGCCTGTATGTTGAACTTTTATGTCAGAATGCTTTAGAAAAAGTTCTGAATATTTAAAGAGAGCAGAAGAACCAAGTGGACAACATGCAGTGCTTAACAACAATTTTAGCCTCAGTAGTATGTGTAACAACCTTATTCACCCTACATTTAGTGCTGCCCCAGTCCTAAAGGTCTCCAATCCTGGAATGAACATCTCATCCAACTGGTGTTCCCAGAATGTATGTAGAAATAAGTAAGAAAATACATTGGATTAAACTATTTCTTAAACCTCATACACTTTGAATCCAATCTGGACTTAAATTCTATTACACTCACAACAGATTATTTTACCCTTTCACAGGTTGACAAACAATATGAGATCTGGAATCTTAATAAGTAGAGCAAAGCAAAGGTAAAGAAAAGAGGAACTTCACATCCTAAGCCAAGGAGAACGTGGAGAATGTCTCCAGGCTGTTTGGATAGACTGCAAGCTGCATTTGAGCTGCACAGGACAGACAAGCTCAGCTCTTTGAAATTAATCTCACCTGTCATGTAACAAGGCCTCACTTCTGAAGACATTTAAGTACTTTGCTCTCAGTAAAATCACAGATCCCAGTAGTGCTCAAAAGGCCTTTAAACATGTATGTAGTTGCCAGCAATGTAACGGGGTAAGCCTATAGGCTTTTTGCTGAGGATGTGAAATAGGACAAATATCAGGATGGAATGCACAAAAGGCAGGGTGCTGAATAAAATGTTTCTTCCAGCAGAAACTGGGAGGCATTAGCCTGAGCCCAAAGAACTCATAACCAAAATTTATGTTCCTAGAACATGCACCCAGAATGTTAGAAAACAATTTGATTTCCCTATTCAGACTCAGGAGATTTGATTCTCACAGCAGGGTGATCTAATTAGCAAGCTGTCCCCTACTGTGGAGTGGGAAGCTTTCATCTTTCCCACTGAAGCTATTTGACTTTCCTGAGAACGGGAACACTGGAGCCGCACTGTGCAGAGACACAAGAGTTCCTGACTCTGCTCCAATGGCTCATCAATACACCTGAAATGCATTAAAGCATAGACCACACCTTTCATTCCCTCTCCCAGGCATGTGTCTCAATGGCTGTAGTGACAGAATCCCAGAAAAGTTTGGGTTGGAAGAGACCTTTTACAGTCTGACCCTCCTGCAGCAAGCAGGAAAATCTTCAAGTAGATCAAGTTGCTCAGAGCCCCAACCAACATAACCGTGAATGTTTCCAGGGATTAGGCACTTACCACCTCTCTGGGCAATCTGTTTCAGAGTTTCAAAACCCTTATTGTAAAAAATATCTTCCTCATATCTAGTCTGAAAATTCACAAATTCTTTACAACTGCTTCAACAGAGGGTCTGGTTGGGAGTGTCAGAGACACCTCGTGGGCTGGTGGGTGGGTCACCTTCTGGAAGGTAAGTGATGGGCAGTCTCAGCTCCTCAATCAGAAAGGTGCATGGATACTTGGTTTCCTGAATCTTTGACATCTAAGGACATGAATCTCTGAATTTTTCAGTTACGGATTGCTTAGCCAAGGATATAAGAATGGTTTTACTTCTTTTGATTGAAGATAAAAGGAGACACCTGCATTAATCACACATGCATAAATGCCAATGACCCTCTGTATTTCATAAGACAATACATACTCCATGTTTACCAAGGCAAAAACAAGGTTCTTATCTTGGAGCCCTTCTGACAGGTATGGATTATGATTGTATGATCATGACCCTAGGGGAACTATAACAAACAAGTATTAACAACTAACACGTCTCTTAAATATAAGCAAACATCGTGCATATAGCGATAAAACTTTTAAACATCACCCCATGTACCAATGTTTTTGCTCTGCTTTTTCTGTTTTGCATTATTTTCTTTCTTTTTCTATGCCAAGAATCTGAAACTTGCTTTGTAGTTTGACATCTGAAGAGTCACTTTCAAACTTGAACTCCTTTAATTGTTATTCAACACCGTAGGAACCAACCTGGCTTGCAAAGGAGGCCAGGTGAATCCCCAAGGTTCAGTGTTCTGTTTCATTTCTATACCCGGTCACTAACTGTGAGACCATTTGGCAGCAGCAGTCTTTAAACTTCCAAATAATTAGTTCTTGCAAAGGTAGGTGGAGACTGCAGAAAGAATATGATATGGAAGACTACAACAAAAAAAACCAAACCAAAACAAAAACCCCAAAACTCAACAACCCACACTTCTGCAATGTGCCCTACTTGGAATCACTTGAAGAAAAGTTTGTCAGCTAAGTTTTTACCTTTATATACCCTTATATTCCAATTAAAAGCACTGGAAGAGAAAGAAAAACCTTTCAGAACTGAATTGGGGTGAGAACAAAGGAAAAAAACCAATTAATCTTAGCAATTAAAATTGGCTGTAAACAAAAGAGAATTGGAGGTGTGTGTGTAATTTTCTTATTAAATATTCTGTAGAGGTCCACAATAGTATTTTCAAAGATCACTTTGAAGAAATCTTAATATAAAGAGACATATTTTAAAAGCATCTTTAAAAATCTTTTACTTGCCTAAAAAATAGAAGACTGGTAAGATTCTCCCATCATCAGATCTGTGGTGTGTTTGTGCAATTTTTTGTGGTTTTTTGATCAATATTCTCAGTACTCCTTTACGGCCAAGAAGAAACACAGTTTTTCTGAAATCATGGCTCTGCTGGAAGTGAGATCTCATACCTGTATCTCAGACTCTGAGTTCTGAAGGAAGTGTCTTTAATGACACCAGCCCTGAATTGAGTATATCTCAATGGTAAACACAAAAGTTGGAGGACTGGGGGATAACAAGAACGAACAATCCACCAGCTGATCTTTACATCTTTGAAACTACCTGTGCGACCTGAGAGCGGTGGCTAGATTTTGTCAGGCACTAAGAGACTGCAGATGGGAAAGAGGGTCTTGAAAAACTACACATTTGCCTACAAATGGGACTGTCAGAAGCTGGAGGATGTTCTTTGGAACCGACTCTTTGCTTGTTTGCCCGCTAACATTTATTTCGGATGTAAAGCTGGACTCCGCATTCTGGTGATCTGAAAACACTCTCGGAAGTTATTATTCTCCCATACAACTGACACTCGGTATGTGGGCAGGTTCCTTGCACCCTGAATGTCTCCAGTCAGTACCTTTCTTTGGTTTTTTTTTAAAGTAATTCAAAATTGCTTTCCTCTACTCTCGACACTACTTTCACTCCCATTTTCAAATCAAGAAATTATCATAATATCTATCAAGTTACTCCGTTTTCTTTTTCTCTTGGTCTTAATATTTGTCTTTTTTTAAATATTCTTAAAATATTTGCTTGTGAAAAATCAGACATAGTGAAATAGAATTGCTTTGATGTATCACCAAGCTGGAAACTGCTAACTGGGGATTCTCACAGAGACCAGATGTCCAATCTTTTTTCTTTTACGTGGAAGATAATGGAAAAGGTGAAAGGACAAATAGTAAAACAAAAAAAAATTGCCTGCTATTATTATGATATTGATATGACTAAATTATAATCTTTCGCTTAATACAACAAATTTTAAGTCTTTGGATATAAAACAATGCCCCGTAAAAGAAAACCCCAGCACTTCCTTGTGGGGTGTGCCCAGCCACTGCCCTGGAGGGACGTCTGCTGAGATAAGGTGATTGCTCAATCTCCCAGCAGAACCCCCCTGGGAAGGCAACCACTTTGCAGTTATGGCGAGAAGAAGACAAACCCAGAATCCTCTGGGAGACCCTATGCAGATCCTTTGTAGCCCATTGGCCTTTACCCTCTGACACCCACCCCCTGTATCCCTATAAAGCCAGCCCCCTGCCCCTGCGAGGGCAGAGAGTTGCTCGTCCTTGGCTCCCCTTCGCCGAACCAATAAAGCTGCCTTGTGTGGAAGAGCCACACGAGCCTCTCGTCTCTCCCTGGTCTGGCCTGGGGGCTGCCCTGCAGAGCTGAGCTGAAATCACGAGCTGACAATCACTAAAGAGCTGACAGCTTCTGCACGGGCCGTCCTAGCCAGCAGCTGAGGGAAGACACCGGCCTTTGGGAAGACGATCTCTTTTGGGACCATCTCTCTGGACTGGTCACAGCTTCCTGAGTCAGAGCTACTGACCCCTCACCATCTGTCACACTCCCTCCTTTCATGTGCTCCTTCTGGACCCAGAAGCTTAATGAAATTTGATAACGTAAACTTCTTTTAAATTACACATGCAACCAAAAACTAACTGGCTCAGGGGAGGGAGGAAAAGTGTGCAAAACACACAAAAAATAATAATGCTGTGATAGAAAAGTTCTTTACTATAAAGTGTTGACTGTTGCATTGTCAACAAATGGCATTCTACCCATGACAAACTCATCCTACTTAAGTCCATTTCCTACATCTCCTTATGCTTCCAATTATAAGTGTGCTTTTAAGAAGCACAGAAAAGGTATTCTAGGTATTAAAAATTTGAATTTTAATTCATGTTTAGGCAAGTTTAGGAAATAAAGACATTTCACTCTGATGTTTGGAGCTGAGACGTAATGAAAGGCCTGAATTATGATAAGTATACAACTTAACCCTTCCCATATATTTCACAGCAGCTAATAGCCAACAATATACAATTAAACATCCTATGGGTAATATAATAAAAATTAATGCAGATTATTCAATTACTAACTAATTAGAAGCACTTACTGTGTTTAACTACCACACTGGGTGATAGCAGAGTGGTGATTTCAATGAATGCACTAACATTTTATTAATCACATGGCAATTACTGTAATAAACTTAAATAAAAGTGGTATTAGGGGACCATAATTCTAGTCACAATCCTTCATTAAAATCCTTGTTAAAGTCAGACAATTAGCAACAATCAAGAGGAGATAATCTGCCTATTGCTCATGGTGCAAACATGGTATGATTCCACAAAAATCAGAATACAGGCATGATGTGGGAGCATCTCCTGCCTCTCCAAAAGTTTCTGAGCGGAAGGCAGCTACAGGTGGTGACAGTGGCTGTGAAGTACCTGGCTCCTGCTCCTCAACAAGGACAGGGAGCTCATCTGAGCAGGGATGAGACTCCTAACAATTTCATGTTGCCAGGCCCACAAGACTATGACCCCCAGCAACAGCTTTATTTGCTTCATACCCCTTTAGATCATCAGTGCTAAAGGACAACAAAACAGGTCCTAGAAGGTCTAGGTAAGTAACTCTTCAGGCTCATGTCAGCAAAAAAACCTGCAATAACCAAAAATCAGGACTTAAAGCAACACTTGTTTTGATAGCAAACCTTGCATCTCCATGAGATTTTGCTGCTTTCAGGTGAACACAGATCTGGCCATAGAGCTGTGATTTTATCTTGCTTTAGAGATGGCAGGCTCCAACAGAAAAACTACAGTGCTTTTAATCTACATGAGGTTGTGCTACAGCTCGACACAAAGCTTTCACACAATAAATAAATGCAAACAATGATCCTTATGTAGCCATTCCCATGGTCCTAAAATGAAGCTGTTTGCAAAGACCACTCACTCTCCTAAGAGTCTGATGGGACAGGGTCAGATTTTGCCAGCTTGATGTCCCTTGCTTAGCTGCAAGTACTTGGCAGAGTTTGGTTTGGGTAGACTCTGCAACCCACAGGAGGGAGCTAAAAATGAAAGAGATATTCAAAGGGACAGGAGCAGAGCTCAGCAGGCGTGTGCCATGTTCTCCCAGGGAGCAGTAATAAGTGCACACAGGTACTATTTACACATGCAATTTGTTATCAGTGCGCTTTGTCTCCCATGCATCCCAGTCTCATAACCTAGCAATTAACGGAAACTTCCAGGATTTCTGCATCATAAACTATTAGAATGCCATAGTGTGTAAAAAATCCTTTAAAAACTCACAGTAGTAACAGCATTAGACTCATAGGTCTTCACCAAAGTTTTAAGTCACAACAGCATGGAACTGGTGTAAGCTACAGGGAGTGATGCTCCCTTTTAAAATACAGTAATTCAAGAAAACCCATGAAAAATACAATACAATATTGCTAGGAATATGCATACATGACTGCCATTGTACTAAAACAATGCACTCAGTAACTGCTAATGTTTTAGTATTAATTTCGTGGTAAGCGTTTAAAAGAATGTAATAAATGACATGGTTTCTCTTGTATAAAGCTTACTAAAAGTAAGATCGTAGATCCACAGCAAAATTAGGGAACAAAAGAAATAGTCAATTACTTGTTCTAAGGAAGAAATGTTGACTCAGAAAAAAAATACACATCTTACATAGCTCAAATACTGTATTAAATATATATTTTAAGAAGATAGAGATATTGATCTTAAAGTCACTCTACATTTCTTATTTTTAAATTAACTGAATCTGTTTGCATTCACAAACTTAGATGAATTTCTTTGTCTTAAGTGAGCAAATGCAACATACGTTTAATAGAAAAAACCCAAACATTTTCAATCTGTGGTATATTTCCTCTGTAGAGAAGCAAATTACCTAACCCTTAGCTACACAGCAACTGGGATTTACTTTTCTAAACAGAAACTTTATGCTGGCACCATCAGTTCTGCTTCATTTCTGATAGACCCACAGATTTTATTTTTCTCCTGTGAAAAGAATGAAAATGGAACACCTGGCAGCATGTCATTGTCAAAACAATGTATTGCAGCCCATGGCAACCTCCATGCCTCGGGATTTCTTGCATAATGACATGGAAACTCTTCAATTCTAGCCCTCTCCTCCTCCTGCAGGAGGATTGCAATGGCCTACTGCTCATAATTTTATACATTATTGCCCCACTATTAAGCCATTCCGGATTTTCATCCAGCAACAAACACAAGAGAAAAACTGTTCCACTGAGTCAGATGCTTGCAACTCTTAAAAAAATATTGTCTCCTATAACCCTCAATTTTTGTGTTTACAAAGTTTGTAAGAACTATTTAAAACATATTCCTACGTACAATTTCTTGTTTCCAAAAAAACCCCAACCCACCACTTAGGGATGCAGAAAAGCTCCACATGAGAAATCAGAAAGCTGAACTTAGAGCAACTGTGACTCAAACAGTAGCCCCTGCCCCCGGGGGTGACCTCAACTGACCCCTCCCAGGGACTCCAATGACCTCAAGTAACTCCAAATGATGTCAAGTAACCCTGCCCAGGGACTCCAATGACCTCAAGTGAACCCCTGTGACCTGCAGCAACCCCTGAGGTTCTGCACCCTCAGCTCTCAGGGGGAGCAGCCTGCAGCACCCCACAACAGCACATCATAACCAGGCTGGCAGGGGGAGGGATGGGAAGCGGTCACTCCCACAGCTTCCTTCCCAGTCTGGTTCCTCCATTCATCTTCTTCTCGAGGAATTGCCTCCTCAGCAGCAGGATCTGAGCAAGCCATGGAACTCACCTGGCTCATGGTAGCCCTTCTATTTTGCTGCACACAGTCAGGACAGAGTCCTAAACTGGGTTAAAAAAACCCAAAAGCGATGAATATTGTTATGCAGAGAAAAAGTATAGAACAACTCAGTGGACACAAGCCAACTCAGTGTTCATGTCTCATTCTTCCTGGCCTCTCCCGACCCTGCACAATGCATTTGAAGGGAATGGCCAAAGGCAGCTACTAAGGTAACACACAGAGCAATAATTTGCATACACACACACACATTCACCAATAGTGGCTGAATACAATGCACCTGCTCATCTTTCCCACTTACCAAAAGAACATTTGAACAGTTGTTCCCCCTTTGGCATAAAATTCCAATCAGACAGAGAAGGTCCCATGTCTGCTAGGAAACACACTTCTCACTTCAGCAAGGGCTCCAGTGCGGTGAGCCCCCGGTACAATAGCAGATCCTGACACCCTTAACAATCCGTTTCTAATGTTACTTTTTACAACTGGCACATTGATTCCTTCCCAATCACTGTCCTGGTAGCCACCTCCTTCCCTTTGGTCCTGGGGCTCCCTGTACTTTTTCCCAGCAGGGATTGTAAAAACTGAACCATTATCCTTGCCTGCACCTTTACCTTTTCTTCATCCCTTCTTCCACATCTTTTATATACCTGAGATGCCTTTCTAAC
The DNA here is from genome assembly GCF_000738735.6 of Corvus cornix cornix. Lineage (NCBI taxonomy): Eukaryota > Metazoa > Chordata > Aves > Passeriformes > Corvidae > Corvus > Corvus cornix. The sequence goes on along the minus strand of NC_046334.1, from coordinate 19,485,707 downwards.
CAGTTCTTGGAAGACCCCACTTGTCCACCTCTCCAGCCCCTGCTCCTGCTGTCTGTGGGCTCTTACCCTCCCACAGCTGCCAAATTCTTTGCAAAATCATTCACCCAGGCTGTCCCACGGCTTTGGCTTGGTCCTGCACCTCCCCCACAGGTCCCCAGCCTGTGCCGCTGGTGCTGTACTCTCACACCCGGCCTCAGCACTCCTCACCATAGAGAAACCCCCTAAAGCCCTGAGTACTAAGCGGGCAAATCCAAATCCTCCACTCTGGCTCCATAATGGCCCAGGGAGGGGCGGGGGAGTAGGAACAATACTCCCCTGTTTTCTCTGTCCTGGAAGCCAGGAATACAAAAGGCTTGCAGCTGGCCCTGTATTAGACTGCAGGTTTTGAAGATAAGGCAGAGAACGTCCCAGTCCTCACTGTTCTTTCCTTATCACACAGCCTCCCACTGCTATTTGCTGTAACCATATTTCTCTGCACTCCCCTTCAACCAATCCTTTCCCAAACTAACACCAGATTGCCCCCTCCAGGCGTGCGTTGCCAGACCCTTTCTTGGCACCTCTTATTGCCCCCTCTGGGCATCCGTGTCCTTAACAACCTCTGGGAGAATGTGCAAACCATCTCGTCATTCTCCCAAAGGACCCTTCGGAGGTATTTTGGGATCGCCATGCCTATAGTCGAGACCCTTGTTTGACTTTCCTTTGTTGCCTACCCTGGGCCTCCTGCCATGGTTTACTCCCCGAAGTTGTACTCACTGGTGAGATTTGCCAAGACCCTTCCTGACTTTCCCTTACTGCCCTGTCTGGGCATCCATATCCTCTGGATTCTTCAGGGACCCCCCTGGTCTGCCTCTGGTCTGTCTCCTGGACAGTCTCGGGAGCCCAGTCACTTGCTCAGGGCCAGCCAGTGCTGAAGGGAGCTGCTCACCTAAAAACTGGGAGAGGCATGCCTCCAGCTCCTCTTCCTGTGTGCCAGCCCCAGATGGTGGAAGGACCCTGGAAGAGCTTCCAATTGTCAGGAAAATCCACAAACACCAGAGGTTTATGTCCAAAAAGGAGACAGAGGAGTCCTGCAACTTTATTTGAATAAAGGGAGAGAGTCCACTGGGGCACACACCCACGGGGTTTTCTCTCTCAAGGTTTTGCAGGGCGCAGCCTCCTTCTATCCTGAACTCCCGGCCACATGTTGCCCTCTTCCTTTCCCCACTGGCTGAGGTACTAGGAAGGTACAGCCAGTGCAGAGTAGTAGGAATCAGCTTTACAGTTCTGCTCAGACCTGGATTCACCAACAACAAGGTGACCTTCACAGGTTCACTTCCAAGTTAATTCTACGGAAACTGTCCACTGAGAAGCCACAAGAACATCAAGACAAAACTAATAACGTGGACTTTAACATTGAAAACTACTTAAATGAATGTAGAATGATGAAAGACAAATTCCTTCACCAGGCTTTTAGGGATAACTGCAAAAAACACCACCCTCCTGTGACTTTTGAAAGAAATCAGCAGCTCCCATTGTTAAGTGCAATTTAAAAGTAACCCATTGTTAAGTGCAATTTAAAAGTAACCATTGATATTCCTTTGTTCGGTACTAGGACAATACAATCTGCCATTAATTTAAAGCATGCAATGAAATCCTGAGTCACATTAATGGATCCTTCAGCAAGAATTTGAATTCCTAGTTCTCATTGTTTTATACATTCCCTCACTGGTATTTCCCCCATGTGAAAAGAGATAATATCTTAAAACGTGTTTGCCTAGGGCAAAGAACAAAACACAGTACAAAAATAAAGAATCAGACCTAAAATATCAGAATTATCATCTAAATTCATTCTTACATTCAGAGGTATCAGCAACACAAGTCATCTCACTTCAGCGTGACACCATTCTAATGTTTCTTCCAATGCTCTTCTTGCTCTGATGCCAATGCAATTAGCATCTAACACAATAAATGTTTCACCCACTGCTGGATTTCAAACTCCTCTCTCCCCTGCCTTTGGCATGTATGATTTCCTTAATCCAAAGTGCAATAGATAAAACAGAGGAAATACTGCTTCTAACCCACTGCTGAGTTCCTTGATGAAGCACCTGGAACAATGCTCTCTCTTGAGAACATCTCTGTCAGGCAGCATTCATTTGACTGATTCTCCAACCAAAAAACCCAGACAATTTAACCTACCTTATTTTCCCAGGATTTTGCCAGAACTGATTAAAAAAATCCTCAATCAATCCATAAGTGAACTTCCCTACTCTATTTTACTTTATAAACCCTTAAATGAAATACCTTCTGCTCAGGGGATTAAGCTTTCAGGAATACTTCTGTATTCCTGACTCACTGTGTGCATCTGTAATACAGGCGTGCTTTAGCCTCATGACTTTATTGGGGTCAGTTGCCCAAAAAACCCCCACTGTAAAATCCAATACCATCATCAGCTTCATAAGAAAACACACTGCAGCTGTAAACACAAAAAGAGCTTGAATGATATGAGATCCCATGATGGTGCCTCAGCTATGCACTCCCTTTCTAAAACAGATATCCACTGATACACAAAATATTTAAAGAATTATTATGAGATCCATTCATTACTTTTTTTTTTCAGGAACTGAAGACAAGGTCAAAGACATCTATGTGAAGTACTGTGTATTCCCAACAAGTGAGACCTCATTTAGTTGAGAGGAAAAAGGAGATCTCTTAGGATTGACGACTGCTTCAAAAAAAGAAGTTTAATAAAATTCTCTAACACATATATCAGTCTTTCTTTAGCAGGTGTCTTTGACTAACATTTAAAAGTTAATCTAGTGTTTCTCTCATTTGCTTCACGCCACTGTTATTTTTAAGTGGCAAAATTTCTTATGGGACAGTGGTATGAGAGATAGCATTTTGTTATATTATAGCAGCATTTAAATTTCAAACAAAGAGGAGAGGGTAGAAAATATACAAAGAGGGCAGCATTCTACACTAAAAATATCTATGGTTCATGAATAGATACGTATCTGACAAGAGATTTATCTGCATTTATGAAGACTGAGTAACACTACTGGAGTTACCCTCTTCTGCACAGTTAGGTTCTGGAAAAAATAATAAGGAAACTTTTCTTTTTTATTTCAAATTGTTTCTGTCTTGTACCACAATCAATTATTTAGCTTGGCACAATATAAACTGTATTTTTAATGAGTAAAAAATAAGTTAGAAAATATTTAGTTATGCTATACACAATCATTCATGAAGAGGTTAAATGTCTGTTATAAAAAAAATCAAAGTAAATGTTGAAGTTACTCAAATTATGTTAACATAGCTAAATATATCTTTTTCATGCTCTTTTTGTAGAGCTCTCAGTATGGATTTTGTTCTCAAAGTAGTAATCTGATTCACTGCCAACCTCATTAGTGATTTACTACAGATCTACTTTTTCTAAAGAATCCTGATTTCTTGATCAAATTAAATGAAATGTATATAACTTTGATTAAGCTTTCATTACACACTTACGAATGACTATTCTGATTATAGGATGCAAATTAGACAATGTCACAAGATCCATAGGCTAAAGATAAGAATTTATTAGAAATTAAGAACTCTCTTCATCTGTCATTGATCTGGGATATGTAATTTACTTTATCTCTACCACTGTTTAACCATCTGTAATAATGTTTGTATATATTCACAAATTTCCTTTCATCTAACCCTTAGTTTTGCAAATCCCATCTCTGCATTCCTCGACATAATTTGGAGATAATTCTTACTAGTGATTTCCTCCCCCAGGCCTAGAAACTATTAGAATTGACAAAATATCTTTAAAATCCTGGAAAAAATATTCAACTTTTACTTGAATGGAAAATGTAAAAATTCAATTAAATGCATGCAATAATTTTCCAAATTAAACACATCCTCAGCCTCTCTGTGTTTAAGAACAGGATTAGGAAAGGATTCATCAAGTCACTCAAACTAATACTTTAATGCTTTCCTGAACTGTAGTACCTGGGCTACAAACCTTCCTTTACTTAGATGTGTCAATAGTCAACTCAACCCAATGACAAGCCATGGAATCTATCATGTTCTTAAAGCATTATTTATAAAAACGTTCAGCTAATGGGATCACACCAATTGTGTACAGACTTTAGGCTTCAGCCCTCAAGTGGGGAAAAATAAGACACAGAGTACAGTGTGTTTTGCAAAATGATATTTACACAACAGTTTATGCTGCCATCTTCAAGCAGAACAAGGCTGACAAGTACCAGCCTGGGAAAAGCTCCCTTTTTGAGACTAAGGTTTATTTTTATTCCTATGTTGTAATACATCTTGGAGAATAAAAATAATGTTTGCTAAGCTCATGACTAGTCGGTGCCAATTTATTTTGAAACAGGTCCGAAATGAAATTACTGCCTAATTTATCTTCTAAACCATAATTTTCAGCTTTGGAGGACAGTGTCCTTTACAAACACACAGTATTTGTGATACAGGGAATATTTAGATGCACACATGTGCACGTACACATCTACAAACCCCCTTCAAGGAAACAAGATGGCACTAGGGGAAAGACAAACCAAATGTGAGCAAGAATGACAGGGTAAAAACATCTCAAATTGGAAAGTCTCACATAATTAAAAAAAATTAGAAACCGCCTTCACATCCCTTCAAGTGAAGGACAGTTTTATGGTTCTTCATACTCTTCTGTCCTTGTCCTTGCCCTGCAGATAGGAATGGAGGCTGTCAGAGGCTGGCACCGCATTGCTGCCTACAACAGAGTCACACAGATTTATTTGTGACCTCCTGCTCTTCAGTTCTTTCCTTCTTCAGGGTTTTAATTATCATTCCTGTGCTCACGATTGGAAAATTCAGTCCTTCTCCATTGTCACTGCTTGCACATTATTTCTCCATGTTTATAGCTCAAACATAAATTTTATAAACATTCTGCCACCCAACAACCACATTAAATTATAACAACATTGCAGTATGTATAGTGAGGCAAAAAGGAGCACTAGATAGAGTGTTTATCTGCTAGCATTATCTGACCTGGGGAAAAAAAAAAGAAGCAGAAACCAAATAGAAAGAATAAATATTTTAATCTCAGTCATAAATTAATTTTAAATTAAACTGAGTCATACAAAAAAGAAGTTTTTCTTACTGTTTTTCATCCTGCAAAACATATTAATCATCTGATCATTCCTTTCATTCCAAGGTCTACAATTCAAGGAATTAAGTCTCCCTGCTTTTGCAAGTACTGCATTTCCATTTTTTCTTTTCCAGAGTAAATGTAAAGAAAGTCTTGTCCTGAGTTACTGTGTGCCTGCATCTTGATCTTGCTATTACTTAAGCTAATAATTGTTTCTAACACATTAAAATGTGTATTAAAGACTGTTGGATGATTAAATGATTGGCAGTGCTACTTTAAATTCATTCCTCCTAGACCAAACTCTTATCTTTCCAACATTGGTAATTTCAGCATCAGATCTTTTGGGAGACAATCTACATTACATTCACCAGGACTGGTGCTTTCTGCATCTATTTGCTGTGCACATATAAATAATCAGAGAACTATTACATGCATGAAGAATACAAAAAAAAAAAAGGGGTTTTATGCAATTTCAGTGCCAAATGTGGTTTCTGCACTGCAAATAATATAAATAAATAGATAAATAAATAATATTTATAAGCCTTGCCTGTGTGTGGTAAATTTTTACAAAATATTAGTAGTTGCTAAAAAATTTGTAGCTCAAATGCAAATAGAAAAAGCAGCACATTTTTGTTCCCTCCCAACAAAACAAAAAACCTTACTGTTCATTTCAAATCTTTCTCTAGAGGTTAGCTTGTATTCTATTCTGCCTTTTTCTTTGAAATCTATTCGTGAAATGAGACGAAACATAATGAAATAAAGACCCTTTTCCAAAACGGTGCTGAAGGAATGTTACTTTCACGAGTTCACTGCCAGCACGTTTCACAGCAGGTTAAAAGGACACATGTGAAAATGCAATTATAGGGATTTTTATCATAAAAGAGAGCACTGTTTGGATGTATTGCACTAGAAGACTGCAGCGCAAACCCTGCACCACTGGATACTTTCCAGCTCACTAAGGTGATGTGAAGAATTGCACTAAGTCCTACATCTTTGGGGGGGGGTTTAGGATATATGGTGGTGACAAACCCACCCATGGAAAAGGTGTGACAAGGAAATTCTAGGAACATCAACAGTACAGGGAAGGGACGCTGATCTGAGATCAGGTTCATACGAGCTGGGCTCCAGGTACAAGCCAAACACATGCTTGAACACTTCCTCCAGGAAACTTAAATAAATATCTTCGACTTTCATCATTATTGCCCAATAAACTATTCTTTTTATTACACATACCTTCCAGCTAATGGTGCACAAAAACATGGCTTCTCACTTCAAACAGGAGAGTTTAAATCTGTTTAATAGCCTTCAGAACTTTATGATCGGTATTAACTCAGAAAGTCCTTACAAAGTTTTCAATTCTTACAAAGTCGGGTATAACTAAGGAAAAATAGAAAAAAAAAAAAAAATTGACCAGTCAGTATATTTATTGCTGATTGGCTGTTGTTGGTTTTCTTTTTAAAACTACTTGAATTTTTTAAAAGCCACCTATAGAATCTGAAGCCCTGTAATCCTGGGCTATCATGCTAGCAATGCTTTAGGCTTATGGACTGTAAGGTCAGAAGGACACAGTGGTTTTACTCTGAGTGTTTAAGCAACTACAACCATTTCAATATATTGAAGAGATTATGCGCAGTGTGAAAAGTATAGATAATTCATGAAATTTCTTCACTGGCAAACCCCAAATAATCTACTACTGATGCAGATATATAAGCATGATATAATCAAAGCTAGATAGTCCATAATCAAACTATGTTTTGGGGAGAGGAGTTCACAGTATGCAAGTGGAAGGTAAAAAGAAAAAGTGACTGAAAAAAAATTAAAAAGTACATCTTTTCTCTTCTTTGGATAGTACATCTTGGTTAACCATAAATAAAGTAAATGGGAGGGATGATGGTTATCTCTTAAGAGCCAAGATAACATTCTAAAGCATTATGGCTCCATTTCTAGCTCTGCTATCAATTTCTACTCCTGCCTGAGGATGGGTAGTTTAGTGATTCCATTCCAACTCAACAAAACCCCAGAGTGTGTGCACTTCTGCCTGGCTTAGATTTCTACAAAATGAAAACAGGTTATAAATATATTAAATATGTTACTGAATTACACACTCCGCTTCTCAGAGACCCCTCCTACCTCTCCGGGCCTTTTAAGGGCTTAACGAGCAAGCATACATGAACACCCTCAACCCACCTAAGTTTTCATACATACATAACTGAATAATAATTTTCTCAGAGAAAAGACAAGCATGTAACATATCTGCAAGACAGAGAAATACTGCTGTTTCAAATTTAGAAAGCTGCAGCTGTTAAAAAAAAAAAGAGAAGAGAAAATATTTTAGGAACAGCAAAATAGAGGATCTAGACATAGATGTGGGATCAACGGTCCTTATTTGTTTGAGTCAAATTTCTTTTATTCAAAGGAGAAGAAAAGGTCCTACAAATTCTGGAAACCTGCTTAGGCTGAACCCACGCACAATTCTTACAAAAGGAAAAAAAGCATTTCACTGAGATTCTCCATTTCCCTGTATTTTCTTAGGTACATACTTGGATTATTGGCACTAAAACAACAACAACAGCCTGCAAGATTTTACACTTCCAATACTCCTAAGGCAATGATCAGAGTTATTGGACCTCAGACTGTGTTTGGAAGACTTCTATCTACAAAACCAGATTTTTGTATTTGCTTTCTGTCTAATTTGATGCTTTGTAAAATGTTTGATTTTCACAAGTCACTTAAAATAATGCAAAAATCTCTGGAACTACTCATGTTCCTGATCAGAGACATTTTATTACATTTAATAAAGCAACACAACGTAACTGGTAAATCATGTCAGAAACTTTAACAAGAAGATTGAACTAGTTTGGCTTTAATGTATCATCAGATGAATCACAACCAGGGCCAACTAATAAGTAAAACTGATGGTAACAGAATTTCACCTAGTGTAGATGAACATAGCCTACTCCACTAGAGGCTGGATGAGTATTAAAGCTTCACCAGACTTCTACTAATAGTCATTAAATGAAGAAGCCATTAATTAAACCTACAAATGATGCAATATGTGGGAAGATTGTTAAATGCTAGACAGATGAAAAGAAGAAGTGGGCCTATGTTAATAAGAATTACCAAATTGAGAATAAAAAAATGCTACTTGTCACCTCTAAGGGAGATAAGCTGAACTTTATGTATATAAAAGGCATTAGATTTATGTTTCTATATAAATGCAAAATAGCACTAACAATACAGTGAAAGAGCTAAGATTGAAAATAGAACCAATAGCTAACCACCCCTCTCCTAAATGTTAAAAACTGCAAAATCTGCAACAGCAACTCCAAAAACCTAAAAGTAGATTGAAGCTGTATATAAGGCTGCTCCTTTGTTTGTAGCTTGGAATATATTGACCAGCTTCCCTACAAAATTTGGTTCCATTTCACAGGCTGCCTGAAGGACAAAAGTTTAGAAAAACATTGGCTGCTCTCTTCTAACTTCACCTCTAACTGATTCAGACTGATTTGTGATTATCAGTCTCTGGGGGTATCTCAAGACACATAGGGTGTAATCAAACACAAATAGCCAGTGGAGACCAGTAGTTTGGCCCTCAGATTTCTGTCTTCACCAGAAATTTGTACTGTTATCATAAGCTAATGAAGCTTTAAGAAAACCCTGCTGTGCTTACACTGTGCTGCTGAGTAGGATTCCTGTGGCATTTCCTTCTGAGGATAAAGTGAACCCTTCTGATATATGGACAGGCTCTCTATAAATCTCCATACCATCTACAGATCTAATATAAACAACCATGAATCAAAATTGCTGTCTTTTCATATGGGAAATCAGCTAAGTGTTTGGTTTTGTCCTTTATGGAATACAAGCTACTGGATCTAAGTAAACAAATTACTGTAGCCAGAAAAGAATTCTAAGTTTAAGTTTTCTGTTTTTAGTGGGGTTTTCATTGTCCCTTTTTTTTTTGCGTCTTAAAGGGAAGTAAAGATTTCTTTCCTTCTATTTTTATGTTAATATTGCTGTCTCTTTTATGGCCCAACTCTGATTTTATAGTGTTTTTATACATAACCATTACTATGCTGTGACTTAGGAATAGCATCCAGATCTTCACCAATCCCCCACAGTGCCTTACATAAAGCTGCATATTTTATCCAATCTTCCTTGCCATTCATGCCCACCCACGAGACACATTACTCATATCCAAAGATTATAGCATTGTTATGCTGATGATACCTAGATTTATTTCTCTATTAAACATTAATGATGCAGTATCCTGGCATAAATTCAGAGTGCATTTTCAGATGTACAAACTTGAAGACAGCCATGAAATATATCTGTTCTTCTGCAAAATAAATATTACACTGTTAGTTAACTGCTACTATTTTACCTTGTCTCTTCCAAATACTTAACCAAAAAACCACATTTATGTCTATATTTTCAGCCAGTTCTGGTTACACTGTAAATCAGCTGAGAAAAATAACTGAAAATACTTTATAGGAATTAATACTTCTGTAAAGCTGATACAGAAATGACTCATGTACCACTTATAGTTGAAGCTTACTCTCCTGTTGGGACATTTTCTCATATCCTTTCACAACAGAATGAGACTTTTAAAAGACACTAACATGTTTGCAATGCTTTTTTTTAAAAACAATGCTTTTTTAAAAAACAAAAACAGAAGACCTGGTTTTTTTCATAGGAACAGACTATTTTTTATAATTTATTTAAAAATGAAACCTCTGACTTGATCAAGCACCCCAAGGACAAACGTTAGTACTTAGCAATCCTCCACTACTGAGGAAAGAGACAGAAGCCATGTAAAACAGCCCAAGCTGGTTTTGGATATATCCATGTTATCTATCATTCACAGCACAGCTCCCACAATTAAAACAATTGGCTGCCTCAGCAAATGGCTTGCTTGCAGCTTGCAGGCTGGCTTTCATAAAGCAGCTCATGTTCTCCACCATGGGATCTGTATCACACTGGAAAAGCAGAGATCCTTGAAAAAGCAACAGAAAACTATGAAGACAAGTGAAGAAAGACAAATAGGAGATTGCTGCCTCCCACAGCATTTTACATTTTCTTCATCCCTAACAATTCTGTAGCAGAGGCCAATTTTGGAGACATCACTTGCTTGAATTTTTTGATGGATACTGTTTCAAGCAAACAGTACAACTCTCACTGAAGTGGCTGTTACATTAAGATACGTACGACTACAAAATATTTTTTGACTACAAAAGTAGAAATAACTTTGTTTGTCATAAGAGACCTTATTGTCACTGGGACCAAATCCTATATAATGTCTTCTTGAAAGCCTGTGGGCAGTAAGACATAAATGCAGGCATTAGGGTTTACAGTGCTTGCATTTTACTGAAGTAATGGTATTCACACACTAGTCAAGGAAGGTGCAGTCTGAGTTGGGTGTGTGTGGAGACACCAAACAATTTCCTCTACACTTCAGGAGGAAGAAAAGAAACCCAAAATAGCACCACAGAATGGCTTGCAAAATTGAACTTGGTCTGAAATCTGTAAAAAGTAACCCAAGAATTGTATATCTGCAATCAGAAAGTATTTAATTAACATGCCAGTTTATTTTGTTGACTTGTTACTGAAAAAAAGGGCAATCCTTACATCCAATCCATCAGAAGAACAGAATATAAAAGTGCAAGTCAACTGACTGATCATCCACAACAAAAGACAGTAGGACTCATCGATTATAAGAAAATTCTGAATTTTTGAGTTGTACTTCACTTTTTCATCCAAAGAGTGATAATTTAGAAGCTGAACCTTGCTGTGGATAGTAGGCTATGGCAGCCCACAGGGAAAATAAGACACATCAAGAATGATGGATTTGGGAACATCACAGGGCTCATGGGATAGGTTGCTGTCCAGCTGGCCCATATTTTGTGATTCATTAATCAAAAGAGCATTGACTACAGTAGAAGTTAATCCCATTACGGCACAATAAAGCAGAACAAGCTGCATTCTGGCTCCACGTCATGCTCCCATACACCTTCAATAAAACACCACACACACTACTGTAGAATCCTTCACATGTGCCTTAACTGTGATTCATGCTAAATCAAGGGATGAGTGCCACAGATATCAAGGGAGCTTTTGGGGGAAGAGTGCGAAAGTGGTTTCTGCACATGCACTTACAGGAGAAAAATTTGCAGAGAATTGTTGTTTGTTTTGTTTTGCAATGAGAAACCTTATTTAGTAATCAGAAGTTTCAAAATTAAGCATCCAAACCCACACAGGCAATAATCTTCACCAGACCAAGTTCTATTTTTAGAAAACTTCTGTCATTTTTCTGTAATAACAGATGAACTATGTCTTAGAAATCAGTATTAATCTCAGTACCATAGAATGTATTTTCAGACTGAAATCCTCCAGATTTATTAAAAAAATAAGTATTTTACCTCTGAGGCAGTAAATAACAAACTATATTGCAGTGTCCAAATTGTAGCCCCTCTCTCCCTGAAAAAAAAAAACCAAATAACAAACGGAAGAAAAATTACCCATCAAAAACTTCGTGGGTTAAAGCATGTGAGCCTCCTGTAAGTATTCCAGTTCAAACAGAAGGGAAAAAAAAGAATAATCTTGATCCTTCCATTCCTGGATTGCTGAAAATTTATGATTCACTACAAATCTCACTGCACTATTTTTCAAGTTAGGTAAAGACAGAAAAGGGTTTTAAAATTGTCTATTTTAACTGTTAATAACAAGCTGAATAAATTTTGCATCATGAACACTCATTTTTACTTTGAAATGCTGACACAAAGCCATCACACTTGTTACCTGTACTAAACTGGTAGGATAACAGCAAGGAAAATACAAATATTTCACTCAAGTATAAACAAAAAAAGCTGATACCTTTTCCTAATAAAGTGTAATTTTGGACATTCAGAGAATTCAAAGCACTTTGATAAATGGCAAATAAGGAAACCAAGGTAGAGAAAGGAAAAATTACCGAGGTGAGATCATAGAGGACTTCAGTGGAAGTATGACGTCAGAAAACAGGTCTTCTGACAATTAAATTCAAGAGCCTCACTGCTAAATCATGCTGCGATTTAAAAAAAAAAAAAAAGAAAGAAAAAGGCACAGGTACAGAAAGGTAAAAGAAATTCCCAAACAATCCTTAAAACACTGTAACATTACAATTACATATACAACGTAAGATAGCAATGCAGATAAAGCAAAAATACCAGTATTAATCAATTCATCACTCCCTTCAGAGGAGTAAAAGATATTAAAGCATTTTATCTTCAACAAGCACCTAATTACCTAGAACTACTACTGTATTTTTTTCAAATGCTATGAATTGGTTTGAGTGGGGAATGTGTAGAAAGTAAAATTTTCATGTACATCATGCTTTAGTCATAGCACCTACAACCCAGGCATGGACTATTTCTGTTTGTATAAGCTGATTTAGACGTGTGTATCATTTTAAGATTAAGAGAAATGCTCTCAACTTCAACTGCAGCATCATCTAAGAATCCCTTATTCTGATGCTTAATCTGTTTTAAATAATACTGTGCATGTTTGGGTTTTTCTTCTTTGCCTGGTGGTGTGTAAATGTTGGGTTTTTTTAAGTGCCACTTTTCAGTGTGGTGTGTAAATGCTTCCATTTCTCAGAAAGAACCATCATGTCCCTATCCCATACTTTCAGCAGCTGCACATGAGAGATGACATCATTAAGCAGCAAGCGTGTGTGCAACCACTGGCACTCACAGCCCACAGACAGTGGGGGAAGCTGAGTGCCAGCTTTTTTCACTCTTAGTTTTCCCTCTCACAACTACAAGGTGATGTATTTTGCTATAACCGACCTGCTGCAGGGGCAAGCTGCACTGAAAGGGAAGTCAGTGGGTTCTTACATCCCTCCACTCATTTATGCCAGCTCTAAAGATCAGGATGCTGCAGGACAAGCTGGTGCAGATGGAGCCCTCTGACCAATGCCCACTGACTCACACGGTGGCTCCACGACGACCAAATCCAAAGCTGCACAGAAAGCTGGAAACAATCCAGTTAGCACCTCGCTCTTGGAGTGCCATAAGTAGTGCAGGACTACATTATTAATGATTGCTTCTCTTCCTTCCTTCATCCAGCCTAGAAGAAAAATATTCATCGTGTCCCAGAAGATCTAGTAACAGTTGACTGAATAGCTGTCAAAAAAAAAAAGAAATCAACATTTGGAGCTAATATACTATGTAAACATCTTCTTACTCCTATACTCCAGGGCTTGCAGGATGCTAGATTAAGGATAGAGCACAAAGACACTTCAGCTGAGTTTGGGGAATATATTTAAGGATGGGCGCTTCTGCAAACATTATGATAAATTTGTCTAGATGAAATATTGATGAACAGATATTTATCTCTCGCCAGCCCTACATTATTAACATTGAGTTTTCCTAGCAAACATTAAACTACATCTTTCAGGCTTCCCTTTCAATAGCTTCAGGGTTTCAGCACTATGGTACATATGGTAACTGAACTACTTTTAATGACCCAATTGAAAACACAGTTAACAAAATTAGTACTTTCACTTCCATTTATTCAGAAAAACAAGTCCATCCACTTACTGCATTTTGTGGAAGGCTGAGACTGATTACTCATTATTTAAAACATTTATGAAGCCTGGCAAGAGTATATACCCCAGGCACAAGCCTGAGCATGCTATGGCTTGAACTCCAGCTATTTCCACCCCATTTAAACTTTACACTGATTTCCACCTATCCCTGTGAATTCTCAAGCCAAAGTGCTGACTTCTCTGACCCCACATTTTAAAATCTGTTGGATCAAGAGAGTATCAGGTTAACTTTTAGGTCAGTTCTTTACACCAGTGAGATATTACTCCTCCAGAGCACAAGAAGTCAGTCAAAGTTTGGACTCCATAGTCTTGTTCTGCAGCCCTGCCCAGTCCAACGTGAGCAGCAGCAATTGCATCACAGGTTACTCTTGTGGTGAGCTCTCCAAGACAAGGGACCACCCAAACACCTGAAATTCACTATCAACTATGGGGAAAAAGGAAAAAGTCATGCTCTCTTGTCCCTAGGCCCTCTGCTTTCAGGGAAACGCTAAGTGCTACACCAGCCAGCTGCAGCCTTCAGCAATGGCATTGCTGGGCCTCCTGCTGCTCCTTTCTTAAAAGCACTGGCTGGTCTCACACCCCAGGCAGCCTGGGCAGGTCCTCAGTCAGTGGCACCAAACCTGATAGGGAAGTGAATGCCTTCCTGAACTGGCTTTCCAGGTTGTCTGGGGAGAGCTAGTGCAAATTCAGTGGCAAACTGTCACTAACAGGTTTAGCTGGAGTGAATCATATCTTCAGGGAGGAGTTAGGCTTCCCTATAACCAACCTACTCCTCCCAGTTTCATGATACTGCCCTTTAAACTGTCAGACCTGCCTTTAAACAGCTCTCAAACTGAGACAGCCAGTAGAAAAACTGTTCACTTTTTGAAGAGTAAAGATGCAGATTCACAATATGAGTGATCAGCTCAGCATTTCTGAAAGGAGCAGCAGGAAGACAGAAGTCCGCTCTGTGATGGAACTGAATCCCAGAGTGATCCTTCTCAGGTAACCTCAGATCTGTATCACTGAAGGCTGCTTTTTTGCTACCCAGGTTCCTATTAATAAAGAATTATTGGCATTTTTCTCTTTCCCACTTAGCTTTAATTGTCTCAACTTCACTATGGTTTATCTGCAACACTAAAGCTGCAGAAGAACTGATACACAAACAGTTTTTGCAGAAACTCTAATCTTAAAGATCCATGTCAAACAGTCTCTAGTATGGTTTTCTTCAAGCTATTCAGATTCCAGCAAATTCTCTGAACAAGAGACGGTTTCTTGTCTTTTGCTTATCTCCTTCTACTTCCTTTGGACTTTCACAAATTATTAATTTCCAGTCTTGAAATGCAGCCTCCAAAACACAGCAGAAATCTCAGGAAACTTTACCAGCACCCAGCTGACAAAAAAGATTATTTTGGGGTTCTTGCTGCTAAATTTCTGACCCACTTGTGTGCATATACACATATACAAAACATAGCAATCCCTCCCTGCAGATAACTGGCGCTGCCACCGTAATCACTCTGCTTTTTTGAGGCATTGAAAAAGATGAAACGTTTAAACATGACATTTAAGTAATTACGACAGCATAAGCGAATACCTAAATGAGGACACATGTGGAGACTCAAATTGCCTTAGCAGTGATTACTTCCAGCTCTTGCAAGTCCCTGGCAAACATTATTACATAAATTACCACTGGATCACAACTTGTGGACAGCTCTTGAAGTTCAATAGCGACATTACTTTAAGAACAACAACACATAAATGATGCAGTTTAAGGTTTAAAAATAATTGCGAAACAGGGACCTACCAAATAATTCTAAGTTATCTAAATTGAATCCCAGTGAAAGAAGGGTTGTTCTATTTATAATACAATGTGTTTTGATTTGAATACTTTTGTCCAAAAAATCTTTAAACAGACAAAAGTAGACAAATTCTAGAGTAACAACTGTCAGAACTTAATAATCAGACTTGTACTTGTGAATAAGATCTGTCTTTTTTAAAGCTAAAACTATGAGAAAATTGCACATGTAATGTGAGGTAGGCAAGCGCACAGAAAACTGCAGAAATTTCAGTGACACAGCAGTGTCACAACATGTGAATTTGAATTAACCTGCTTTTTGTAGACCTGGAGAATTAATAGGAGGTTTAGAGCAATGAGCTTGAATTCAGACCTTAAAAGAAGGGAAGTAACAGTCTGTGGAAGGTTAAGTAGATGCAACTAGCAATGAAAACTTGCATGAAGAGGATTGGGTTCAAGTTTTCTGAAATAAACAAAAACAGAAAACAATCATTTGATTAAAACATTTGAGAGAACCTTGTCTTTCTACTTTGATCCTAATGATGTCTTGTTGTTGAATACAGAATCTTTGTCTTTTTCTGGCCAAAAAAATTGCATTAAATCACAATTTTTTTAAAAATAAGGTGCATTAAAAAGTGTGGTAGTGTCTCAACAGTCACAGATAGATCAAGAACTACTAAGAAATCCGACCTTCAAACACCAGGTAAGCCTCAGGAGTAAAAGAGCTTTTGTTGTTCTCCATTCAATTTTTTCTGCATTTGACATGTAATGAATCACCCTCCAATGGAAGCATATCACAAGTTTTCCCTGAAGACTTTTTTTGAGCAATTAGTAAACAAACCAAAAGCATAGGCATGTAAAAAGTTACAATAGTCATGAAAAAAACCACAAAACTGTTCCTTGAAACTGATGTCCATTTTTGATTCAGAAGAATGTGCAAGATACACTATAACCTGAAAAAGAAATGGTAATAAAGTTGGTAATTTTTAAAATACTACCAAGTATAATTACAAGCCCAAAAGGTGAAATTCATGGACTGATTGACAGACAGAAAAATGGTCCAAGGAGAAAGGACACCGGATAGTCTAACTACAGCTATCACTAGCTTATTTTAATAACCTCTGAGTTAGGCTTACTGAGCTCTTTCAGTTTTCATAAACATAACTCCTCATCAGTTTGTACTACAGCTTTCCACATATTACATACAGATCATTTACCCACTACCACACCACTGAATTACATGACCAGAGGTAAAAAACAGGCTACATCTCTGACCTGCATTCTATCTTACTTTATGAAGCCCAGTGTTAACACTGGCAGCAATGTCAAGACCTGCTCTGGAATCAATTTATTCAAATTAGAAACTCACACTAGTAATGTAGAAAATACAGGAACCAGAATGATAAAATGTCTGAGGTCAAATGCATTTACAAATCTGTAGCAATCATAATTATTTCAGGTTTATTTATTCATACTATAGCAGGCACATCCAATAAACAAAACAACAAATGTTTCCCTAAGCAGGATATTATCACCAATTACTGTTAATAGCTATGATTTTATGAGATGGTTGAAGTGTAAGTATTTTTTACCTACTGTTAATAAATGTTTATAAAAAACATTTTTTGACTCATGGTAGGAAACCAAAAAAAGTTAAAATTCTGTGAAAGCAGTGAATGGATTTAAATACAAGATAATGATTGGGTTTCAGCTATGGGTTTTACTTTAGTTTCGAAAGAGGTAGTTTGCAATAGACCAGCTGCAAAAATAAGATCTGCTAACTTTTATTTTTAGCATATCATACTTGAAAATTAATACTTTGCTTTAACTACCACATTGTACAAATTACCCATTTCATCACAATGTGTATACATACTCTTTAATCTGCCTCTGGAAACAGAACCAAAAATTAAGGCCTCCAAGAAATTTTCTTTTCCTTCAGAATTTTAGGTTGTTCAGATCTCAAAATCTTGCATATAAGAATGGACAGAAAGTGTACATATATAAAATATTTTCTAAGATATTTATTATTACTGTTATCACAAGACATTTGTCATACTCCATACGGACCCATGCATTTTTAGTACGCCAGGATCAAGTTTATTACTACATAAGGGTTTAACCTTCCAAGAATAAAATTCATCAATATAGTAAAAGGAAAAAGTTCAGCACTTCCCTCCTTTTTAAGTACAGGCAAATTCAATTAAACCAATAGCAATTGTTAAATAAAATGCCACTATTTTAATATGTCAAAAGATGAACCTAGATACAAAATCAGGTGTGAAATGTTTATGTTATTTTTCTCTGTTCTCAGAGCACTAAGTTGAGTAATTAGAACAAAACTGTTTGCAAATGTAAATACAATGAAGCAGCCGTTAATTAGCACATGCAAATATAAGTTCAGAAAATTGCTTATTATCTACAATGTTCAAAATGTTAAGTTCTATTTATACAAATTTAGAGATTATAGTCTTTGTAATTAGGTATAAATTTTAAGGATATGCATTAATCATAATTTCTCTTTGCAAATAGGATTAATTAGTGTTTGCAATAGCATATGCAAGTGAAGATTAACTATGACTCACACTTGCTCAAGTAATAGACTAAATGAAGTCAGCATCACTTTTAAAAAAAGTATTTTTAAACAAAGAGAGCTATGTACCTCAGTATCATTTCAGAAACTTTCACAGTAAAAGAAAATATACAAAAGAACTGATCATGCCCATCCAAAAGGCAGTGCAATGCACGTTGCTTATGATGGACCAGAATTCCCTGGTGGAATGCTCTCATTTTGCACAGACCAGAATCCCAGGGTTCAGTGTGACAGCTGAGGAAAGGTGACAGAATATTCCCTTTTCCCTGCCTCAGAAGTGACAGAGAGCTGAATACCCTCACTGTGTCCCTCCACATAATGCACTGGTTCATTACAAAATGTGGTCTGACCACAACCTAATTGAAAAAGGCACAAAAGCCATACAAAGCCAGAGAAAGGCACAAATCTTAAAGTATTTTTGAATTTGGAGAGGTAAACAAAGGAACCAACAAGCAATTGCTGTCCCCCCTGTTTCTTGCATCTCTTAAATAGCTTTTACTTCCATCTTGCCATATGTGTTCACAGGAACTGTACCAAAAAAAAAAAAAAAATTCGTACTATTGTATTTATGTTCACACAAATGAACAACATATTCAATTTTGGATCCCATTAAAAAAAAAAAAAAGGCAACACCAAATCCCAAATCCCATCCTCCAGACTTACAAATTATTATTATTTCCTCTACAACCTACCAGCTCCTCATATTTTTATAAAAAAATTGTGCCTGGGTCACTTACATTACAAAGATATTTAAAATTCCAACGATTGTCTTGATATGAATCCACAATCAACATGAAGGTTTTTGGAAGATGTTGACTACAGCCAGTACTTAAAAGTAGTTTTGTATTTGGGCCAAAGTGCAACAAATTCAGTATATAAAGGCATCTCCTCGTAAGTTCCACATGTCTGCAAAATCTTCAGTGCAGGTAAGGATCTGTGTACTGATCTGACCTTCTTCACCAACAAAGATACTATTCAAGATGAAAGTTTATATTTTGCTAAAAGAAGGCCTTGTATCTTAAATATTCAACAGTGCTACCTTAGAGCTTACTGGTGTATTACACTGCTAAAACTAATTGTTCTTCTAAAACAAGGAAACTACAGTAAGATGTTGAGTTACCAAAGTTAATATTTATTGCAGAAACCAACTTCACCCTTTTAAAAATATAATGTTATTAAAACAGACCCCAAAATAGCCCTTTGGATATCTTACTTTATATTAGCCTTAGAGATCCTTTGACATTCTATGCTGTGATTTGGATTTTGTTCCCATTTAGGGCTAGAGGTGAAATTGTAGTCCTTGTGTAGGTAGTATAATCATGTACGATCATAAATTGGTTTGCCAACTTTGCTTAACCTAAGGCCTCATAAATAATTTAGACAGCAGAAAGAAAAGTTTTCAAGCATGGCTATTAGCCACCTTGTGAAAGCCGGAGTTGCTACTGGCCAATTCCTACCTCGGCAAATTGATATTAAGAGGGTGTCAACACCACCACACCGCTTCTTATAATCATGTATCATTAAATCAATTACTTGGGAAAGGTTGCATTGAATTCAAAGCACTTACAATGAGGAGGTAGCTTTTGTATATTATGGTATATCTAGTGCCTGTGTGCTACTTTTTACATAGAAAAATACCAATTACCTAATTGGTGATTAAATAAAGCAAGCTAGAGACACATTCCAGCTCCCTTGTGGCTTTTTTCAAACCAGTTTCAATCTAAGGATGAGAATCTGAACTGCCCTGTGGATTAAATATTCCCTCTCCCAAAACTTGTCCTATCCCCACAGAGCTCTGCAAAGTAATTTAAAGGGAACATTTCAAAAGAAACCCTACATGTGGGTTTTCTTGGTTATTTTAATTCTGACTAAAGTTATGCAAAATAATAGAAATTAGTATGCAAGAAGGTGGTGTAATTAGGCAAAGAGCTCCTGCACTTCCAAGGGTCACTGCAATTCTATGACAGCTCTGCAGTTATCAAAACCAGGCCTAACTGGCAGAGCATTTTCCCCATAGTGCAAGGACCAAAGCGACACCTATTAGACACAGAAAAACCTGTTGCAAAGATTATGATTAAAGTTCAGAGTCCACCATGTGGGTCCTCCACTCGCCAACTACAGCCAAAGCTTGCCACAGATGCTGACTCTGTAGTCAGATATTGTCTTCTAAAGTCAAAGCAGGTGAAAATGACAGCAAACAGTAGGAGAAAGTGTCAGAATATTTTAATATCCTCCTTATTATTTCTGGAGTGCCTGTGCACCAGTCAAAGCTTACTTGCATCAGTAACACTGAAGTGCTATTCAATATGCACTCAGGAAATCCACACCTGATGCAGCAACTCAACACTAACCAAGAGCTTGGAGAATACACTTTCAGGGAAAAAAAAGGAAAAGGATTTTGTGATGATCTTTGATGAACATATTTTCTTAACACAGGCATACAACCCATTTTTCAATAACTGATAGAGATGCTGAATAAGGCAAAAAGTGTTAGTAAAAATTAAGCAATAACTTTTTCCAATCAGAAATTTTATTCTACACTCAGAAGTTTTCCCTCTTGGCTTCACTGGTACCTTCTTATAAACTTGCACTTCAAGACTTGAAGTTATTGCATATGCTATTGGCACTATCTGTATGACTCCAAAGAAAATAAAAAAGACATATTTCAAGGAAAGATGCTGAGCAAGAATGAGAACTGCAGCTGGGGAAGATGACGGTTCACAAATGAACACAGGAGTAGCATGGAAACCAAAGTGCTAACAAAGAAAAAATCTCAGAACTAAAGGAACTAAAGAAATAAAAGAGAAGGAGGAGATACAGGGAGGAACAGAGACTAGGGAATTAGAGAATTGTAATGGGTCAGTGAGCCAAGCTTACAAGACTAGGAAGTGAAAGTACTAGAAGTTTCCAGGGAACATTTCAAAGAAAGATAGGATAAAAATATATATTAAAAAATTGAACATTTCATTAAATATATTGTAGAGTCTTCATCCCTGATGCCATCCCCAGTGCCTCCCCCGCTTGCACCTTCCAAAAGAAAATAGTTTCCTGTAGGCAGCAGACCATTTTCAGAAATAATGCATTTGTTAACCTGTGAGAACTGACCTAGACTTCAGTCTTGGGAGAGGTGGAAGAGGGAAAATATGTCATGCACTGTGGGAGGTTTCCCTGCTATTTATTTGAAATATCAACATCAACTTTTACACACACACAAACACTGGAACAAATTTATGCAAATAAGGGTTAGAGAATAACATTTCACATTACTGTTGGGGTTATATTTAATGAGTGCTGGCAATGCTTTTAGCAAAAAGAAAAAAACTTACTATGTGCAAAAGAAACCCCAAATAACTAAGAAAATGTGCAGAAGGGATTTTGAAAGACTCACCCTAAAGCCTCAGGGTAGTTCAATACAACGTTCTGGCACCCCAAATTGAACATGGAAGCTGAGTCAAGCTGCTCATGTTTCCTTATCCTTCAATCAAAACAGAGCTTCCTCTGGCTACAGGTATTGAGCCGTACACTGTAAATATTTCTGTAGTTTTCTCAGTCTGATGGCTAAGAAAGTCTGAAGCAGCAGCAGGCTTCCCCTGGGCAAGAATGACCTAGACAACAGGACAGTTCTGTAACCTGGCCTTTGAAAGGCCTCCTGTGAAAAGGAGGTGAAATCTTGCCATGCAAAATCTTGAGTGGATATGATTTGCCAGGTGCATTTAATGAGATTTTTATTTGGTCTTGCAATAATCTGCTCAAATTAATACAAGAACAAGATGAATATTTTATGAACACATGCCCCCAAGTCTTTGAACATGTTTTTTTATGCTTATGCAGAAATACTGGTACTAATCACAGATTAATTAATTTTATCAGAAGTAAGGGAGCACATTATATTCACTATTTACAACCAAAGGGCAAGAGGAGCAACAGCTAGAACAATGCAGGATAGAAACAAGGCAGAAATGAGTGTCTTTGGAAGGAAAGCTGTCTAATGTTGTAAAGATATTAAATTTGCCCATTACTATAACATTAAGTAACTCACCTAGAGTTTTAAAAAGCTGCAAGAATTGTATGAGCATTGTGCAACACCAAGAACTGTGAGATCTGTTCTAAAGTCCAGGTTAGCAATATGAAAGGGGAATATCTCACATCAGTGCTCTCTTTCCATCCTCCCAATTTACTGTCCTAGGACCTTCCACAAACTCGTAACAAGACAAACATGAAGAAATCAGTCTGTGTTTAGCCAGAACAGTGGCATAACCTGCTGAAAATTCAATACATTATGGGTACTAATGTAAAATAAGCCTTCTGGCAGTCTAAAAGATTTTCTGTAGATCCCAAAAATAATCTAAAATAATCTAATTTGTACATCTGCATGGTCAGCTGAAAATGGTTGTTCTCTATGCAGCCCAAATTAACAGCACACAGTATATATATATATATATCCCTTCAGAGTATTTTACAAATAGTTCAAGAAAACCAAATGGTGGGTAAACAAGTTTTACAGGAATTTCTTTCTTGGTAGAAGATAGAATAAACCAATATCATTTACTAGACACTTAAAAAGATAAATGAAATTACCTTAACCTCCACAGAACTGAAAATGGCATTATTTTCTTTCCATAGATTTTGAACATAGTAGCTAGCATTCAGAATTACAAAAAAAGGTATCACTTCCTAGTCCCTGAGAATTATTCTGTATGAGTAGTTTCACTTTAAATGTATTTTTTTCTCTTTCCTTCTGCCTAAAAATAAGCAAAGGACTGAGGCAAAACAGAATTAACAAGAAAAAGTGTGACTTTCCAATTTTTAGTATTGTTGAAGTTTTAGAAGCATGCTTTATGGGTGATAAAAATCATGTTTTATAGAAAAGAAAGGAGAGGATAAGCCAAATGGGACTGTAATGTGGAGAGAGAATAAAAACAATACAGCAAGATAAAAGGAAATGAGCAAAGAAGCAACAGCAGGGGAAAATAATGAGCCAGAACAAAAGCCCCACCACTAACAGAGTTTGCAAATATTTCCAACAGCAAGAGAAATTTGCAGACATGGAAACAAGAGAAAGGAAAACAGAAAAACCCGGTGTTTAGGAATGGAATCAACCAATTAATTTCTTCCCTTCCTCCTTAAGGGATGCAACGCCCAGCTTCTGTAGTGAAAAAACGAGGTCCCTTGGCCTGGGGCATCAGTGGAAGTCGATGGATGAATGCACAGTAGTCATCACCAACACCACCAGTCTCAGTGAATCCAGGTATTTTGGAACAGGAATTACATTGTTCCACTAGTTTCTGAATTTGTTGTGCAGCTGAACTCACACCTCCAATCAACCACTTTATAATATTCATCTCTCACATGTTAACAGATCTGTAACTCCAAGGAAGCTTTTTCCTAACATAAAAAACAATTTTAAGATTATTAATGTTTGTGCCATTCAGGTCAGCTCAGGGGTTATGCTTTGCTGTTGTTTGCGTTCCCGTAAGTTTATGTGGCATTGTGTTGGCAGCAGGAGGGCTGCAGGGTGGCCTCTGTGGGAAAAGATCAGGGGCTGCCCAGTCCCAAAAAAATGCTGCCAGGCAGCTCCATAATGGACCCACACACAGGCCACAGTGAGCATCACTGTGGTGCTGGTGGCATCTCTGTGAGAACATATTAAAGAGCAAGAAAAAAACCCAGGATGCAGGGAAGTGAAGGAAAAAAAAAGGATGAGAAGGTGCTCCAGGCACTGAAGAAGATATCCACACTGTGGCATCTGGAGAGAACTGGACTGGAGCAGATGGATATGCCCTGAAGGAACTGCAGCCCATTGAGAGCCCACACTGGGGCATCTCCTGAAGCACAGGAAGACACTCAGGTCAAGATACCAATTAAACCCAGGAAAGCACAAATGACACAACCTCTTAGCCCTGCCTCGAGTTCACTGAAATGCTCTCATCATTCCCAAAGAGTCTGATAAGTAACATTACCTGTGGCTTCAGCTCATTTTATATTTAGATTTGCAATTCAGCAAGCTTCTCATGCAAAAAAAAATGGGCTTACTTCTGTCCAGTTGTAAGAATGATTAAAAATTCCTGAATGTATTTTGCTATACATAAATGTGTGTGTAAATATATACATATATATATATAAATCAGTGCCAGGGGACACTCCCACAAGTGTCTTCTTCAAAGAAACTTGTGACAGTGGGAGTATGAGCAGAAAAGCCAACTGTTCATCATTAGTCTCAGAATTTTTGTTCATGTTCTGCAATTACTTGAGTGTTTTTCAGGCTACCTGCATGCTTGAAAAACATACAGGATCTCAAAAGCTGACTTCATTGAAGCCTGATAGAACCACTGAACCGGTCCATTTGCAAATTTTACCTCTAACCAGTGAAACTTTTCCATGTTGTCTTTGTTTCTGTAATACCTGAAACGTGGCAATTTCTTAAGGGTTCTCTTGGCAGAATTTATTCATAACACAACAGGACTCCTGTAGTAGATTTGTCTTGCATTAATCTTTTCTCCTGAATCGTTTCACAGACTGGAAAATGAAATAATAGACGTACACACGTACAGAAAGTTATATTCACGCAGATGCTTTTTAATACTTGCACACTGGGAAGCTCAGGTATTTGATGTGTGCACTTAAAACTGCTTCATAAGTTTGAGATATGAAGATTCTAGTGCCTCCATCACCTGTTTCTCTTATGCAGTTGTGCTTTCCTCACTCTTTGCTTAAAATGTAATACGTCAGTGCAGGTGTTGGCATTTCTCTCCAAATATTCGACAATATGCATGCACCATTACACAATACAGATCAAGCCCCTCTATTTTAGTATCAAATACAAAGCTACCACTTAATTTCACCATGAAACTTATCATTAACAGCATCACCAAGCTCTTCCTTGGTGTTTTTAGATGAATTAAATTCTCCGTGAAAGTAATGAAGCTGGTACTGAATACAGAGTTGTAATATGGTATCTAATTCATGCACTTTCAAATCCAGCATGATTTAATACATGCACACACAAAAATATATCTTTGCAAGGTTTTTTCTGGAATGCATTTGCTAGCAGCCAAACAGAACTTTTTTTTTTCCTTTTATTGCTGGTATCCAGTAGATTCTGCTTTCAATTTAATGCCTTTTTGTACAATACAAAAAAAAATATTACTATTTCCCAAATCTCATTTATAATCCTTTCCCTTCATGCTCCTTCTTGCTGTTTTATCATTAATGTTAATATTCTGTTGACTCTTAAGAAGTAGAAGCCTCTATTACTAAAAATGAATAAATGAATACTAAGAGAGCACTGTTTTGAAATGAAGGCCGAGTATGGATATAGCTCTCACTGCACCTCTATTGAGGAAGAAATAGTAATAGGTCAGGGATAGAAATGGCACTTTCTGTTTCATTAGTAAAACATACTATTATATACTGGTTTTATCCTCCTAAGTTTTAACACTTACCTAAAAGTCTAAAGCATATCAAGCAGTTTAAACTAGTGAAGCGACCAAATAGTGTGAATATACCTTAAAACCACTGGTTAAAACTGGGTAAACTCAGTTTCAGAAGATAAGCCACTGATCTCCTATCTACTAAACAATGACATTTCTAGCCCTTTCACCATGCAACATAGTACCTATGCCCCCAAAAAGTCTTAATGATCACATTACAAATTATTTTAAATGCCTTTTATAAACACAATAACCTACAGGAATTCTTTATTGCCCCAAATGCATATTGAGTTACAGCAGAATAACTCCTATACCAGTACTCACACTGTTCTGTGTGTTTTCCTATTGAAATTGCTTCAGAAGATTAATTTTTAAAAATCCCAAAAATAAAACGCTGACTGAAAAAATTATCTGCCTTCAATTCAAGCAGGATGTAACATTTCTGCCTCTCTATACTACCCCAGGTTTTTTGAGACTTGTTTGCCTTTTTGACTGCTCATAACTGTTAAAATCACTCATTCCTTCTCAGCCTTTCAACATTTACCAGGGAACATTTCCTCTAGCTGTAACATTTTTGCACCATTGTTACTTTCAAGTCCATTCACTCAACTTCTACTTTTCCCCCTCCCGTGCTGTACAAAACAGTCTTGCAGTCGCACATTCGGAAGTCCCTGGAGAAAAGTGCAGAAAGCAAACTCAGGTTAGCTGGTACCACTTGCAAAGCATCAAATGGAGACAAACACTGTGTGCTAGTTAAAATAACAAACCTCTGCACCTCTTAAATGCCAATGCTCAGAATGAGAACAAAGTATTTTGCCAATACAGTTTTACAGTTGTAACTCTGTTAACGCGGTGTTACCATTGCTTGGAACAAGACACAGCCTTTGGATCAAGCTAATGACATGGACACCAAGATCTGGTTTTGCCTGGCTTACTTGGGTATTTACAGAATACTTTATTTCTGGATATT
Source organism: Corvus cornix cornix (assembly GCF_000738735.6). Lineage (NCBI taxonomy): Eukaryota > Metazoa > Chordata > Aves > Passeriformes > Corvidae > Corvus > Corvus cornix. The sequence continues at coordinate 19,459,249 of NC_046334.1, read as the reverse complement.
TACAGGATAATTTACTTAAGCTCGAAAGGGCAGTTATCAAATGACCAGGTCACTATTACCCTTTTTGCACCAGCTGTTCAGCTTTTTATAGCTGTAGGTGTAACACCTTTTACAGGATTTACTTGGCAATGGTTTGGCGGTGGGGAGGAGGGCAGGGTGGCTTTGTCAGCTGGAAGTTTGTATCTTACAAATAACAGGAACAAGCACTTACTCTGTTGAATGTTCTTCCAGTAACAAGCAGTCCAACTAATTACAGGCATTGGATGACACCAGAGGCTCCATGGCTATGAAGTTACTCACCATCAAAGGAAAGAAATCTTTGGAGAGTGGTAAAACCAGTCGTAAGGGTAACAGAGATGTCACATAAACTTGAAATCAATGTAAGAGCAAGGTGTACAGCATGTTAACAAACATACAAGAGAGATCCCAACTGGATTCCAGAATGAGGAGAAAGAAATGGATGTTACTATCAGACTCCAACAAGCAGTTGTGATAGCAGATTTACTGCAACGCTCCCACAACTGACCAGAAGCCACTGCCCTTCAGATCACAAGAGGTTGTGCAAGAGTGAGCAATAAAATACATCAATGAAAGAGATAGGTACTAGGAACATTATATGTATTTAATTTTTGACTGTTTGAACTAGATGTGCTAGTATCACTCTCTGTCGCTGTTGTACTGAGGACGGCGAGAAGAACGACACAGAATTCAAGTCCAGGATAAAATGGGATTATTTAATTAATTACAAACTCTTTTATATAACTTGGCTCGCAATGGAGGAATGATAGGATTGACCCATCGGTCAACCACCCACCAAAGTGATTGGCTGAAAGGAATAGTTCCCATTCTCAAAATATTATTCTCAGTGAACCAAAACAATATCCACTGCATTCCACAACAACCTGCACCTGCAAAATAGTTTACAAAATAGCAAACCGTTTCTCAGCTAGTTTGTGTGAGAACAGAGACTTTCACAGGAGGCTGTAAAATGCTGGAAAAATTTTTCTGCTAGCTTTTTTAGCATCTACAACTCTCTACTGCAATAATAATTTTTAAAAAATCTTTGATCAGACTGTTAAGACTTTAATTAAACTAGCATTAAGTTCTTGCCTATGCATACAAAGTATTGATTGTGTATCCTTGAAGTCTGAATAGTACTTGTCAATCATGATTTTTTCTAGATCATTCAAATGCTATGTGAGCAAAATACCAAACCTGAGTAATTTTTATTACTATATTCCTATATTTTGTATAGTTATAAAGTTTGTATAGCTGTAAAGTTACAGAAAAATGAAAATAAACCAAAGAAATGACAAAAAAACAGGTATTGGTACTTACGGGTAATTTCATGGGAAAGCTAAAAACCCAACTCTTACATTCTACCCCAAAAGCTAAAGTGCTGAGTTCAGATTTGCATTGAAATGACAGCTGCTTGCAACACCTCTATGAAGCAACAGATGCAGAAATAAACTAGCTCTTTCACAGACTTAGGAAGAATGGGCAAAAAGCTTCTTTATTTAAAAAGTGAAACTAATTTTCTTCTCATTGGAATCCTGAATATATTTATTTTCTTCTACTCTTTTCCTTTCACTAACTTACACAATTTTTCATAAACCTCTCCATTATCCATATTTATTTCTTTAAGTGAAATACAGATCTCTGTGCCAAAAAGTCACAATGAAAAATGTTCTCTCTATCCTCTTCCAAAGAGCAGTATCTGACAAAGACTGAAAATATTACCATAATAAAGACAGTGATGAAAAAAGGAAGTGTGACAGACAGCAGCAAGAGGTAGGCATTTCTATGCTTATCAATGATTACAAAAAGGACTTTTGTCCAAGGAAAGAAGGAAGAGTGGTAACAAGTGAAGTTCAACAAGGAAGGTCAAGTTCAAAAGGATAATATGCACATGCTTGCTTCTGTTGTTTCTTTAAATTATGCATTTGCTACTTAATTGCTTTTACAAGGTATTTCCAACATGTACAGTAAGAACTATGCAATTATTTACACAAAGAAGTTGCAGGCAGCCTGACCAAAAGGACAAAAGAGATACTGAAGGATGACTGTTAGGACCAAAGAAAAGACAATGTAAGAATGAGAAACAGTAACATCACGTTAAGTGGTACAGTATCAGCCAACATAATGCAATATTCCCCGTGAAGAAGATTCATTCACTTTAAAGGCTGGCATGAATATTTAGCTGAATACTTTTATTTTCAGTTCTGCTTCATTTAAGAATAACTGGTAAAATGGTATTTTTGAATGAATGCAATATGTCCTCTGTTTGAAATTAGAGCTACAGGTGCTAAAATGTTGCTCCAGTTGAGTAACTGTTCGTATTATGTACTGTGAGGCCTAACTGAAATGGCATAATAAAAAGATTCAAGCACTGTTTCTTGTTAGTAAGAAAATATGTTAGGGGAAAAGGTTAATGAATACTGCTGGCACAAGCAGCTTCTTATCTTACCTGGTAAGGGTGGGTGCAGAGCACATCCTGGTGAATGAAGTCATTCCTAAGTAAGGTTACACTGAAGCAACCCACAGTGGTGAACTTCACTGGTTTCTTGCTTAGTAAAGCCCTAAACTTGGAATTACCCTTCCCCACCTACCCACCCCTCTGAACAACTAGGATCCACTCAAGTAGCAGAGTCATGCCCAGCAAATACAATGTTTACTTTGCTCACATTGATGCTCTCTTAGTAATGTCTCTTAGAAGCTGCAGGAAAATTAGATAGAAAGTACAGTAAAGCAATGATTCTAATGGATTAAAAAATCAGAGTGTATGTCTTTAGGATCAGCGCTTCTATTTCCTGGGATAAAGCTGGGTAAATTCTGGCCTTCTAAAAGAGCACCAAGTACCCCACAGGAACGTTTCCTGAATCCCACAGAATTATGTACATCATTATGAACATTTATCAGATAGACCACATATTGAAAGGTCCCGACCTTGTATTCACAGTCAGCGCAATAGTATTATTACTGGAGAAGGAAAAATACATGTTTTAAAAATAATGGCTTCCTCAGGTTTCCAGATCTTGAAGATATATTTTTTCAATCTCAAGAGAGAAGCATGACTGAAGGATTTTCTTACTTGCAGTGAATCACCAAGGGATGACTAAGTGCACAAAATGGTAAGAATAATTTTTTATTTCAGATAGTAACTTTGTCATAGCTTACTAATAATTTATTCATAGATACACTTAATAATGAAGATACTGCCAAAAAAGTGATGTTTGACTGTTCATAATACAAATATTATATTAAGTAGTAGAGTTTTGCCAGCAATGATAACTTGCAGCTCATTTCATATACAGCAGTATTTAATTATATCCGTAAGTGCAGAGTGTCCAGATGTTGCTTTTTAATTTAATAATGATGGAACCAATGAGATGCTGATAGGTTTGTAAACTAAGCCTTCAGAACAGGGAGAGTTCCACAGGGCCTTTAAAAACAAACAAAACAAACAAACAAAAAAAAGAAAAAAAAAAAGAAAAGAGAAATGAAATTAAATGAAATCTTAATGATGCATGGTTTGATGGCAACACAGAGTAAATGAAAAATGACTGTTTCTGCTGTATGCAGTCATGCAGGCAGCACGTAATAATAAAGCTTCTTTCACACTTATGATCAACACAGCAATGAATCAAGTGGCAATGCAGAGAAAACCAGGAATATGACTGGTCAGCTTGCGCATGTCACCATTCTAGTCAGAAAACCCTTATGTACAACAGATGCTGTATTTTCACTGGAAAAAGGTCACCAGACTGAGCCAGTCTATGCTAACAGAGGAAATCTACATGCAACATGCACACAACATTAAAACATCTCCACATTACAATAAAACTGTGTAAGTAGATCATTCTGTAATAAAAAGCAGTCACCCTAAATGTACTGATGTAGCAAAACCCATACACATTGCTTATAATGCAGTGGCTACCCATGCCTCATTTCTCAATTTTGTTTGTTGATCTTTTCTTCGAGGTGAAATAAATTTTTTCTCCTTTTTAAGAAAATATAATCAAGGCCTATTGCAAAATGCTGCTATTTTTTATAATTTTTGATTGTTGTTGAGCATATTTTACTCAATTCCCAGTTCTTTCTTTTGAACAATATCCAAAAGGTTTAGTGCAGCTATTTTCTGTTGTTACAAATAAGACACTGCTGGTATTCAACATAATGCATGAACAGAGTCAGCAAGGTATAATCTAGTGGATGACTTTTTTATTTCAAATAAACCTTTTCAGATATCCTGTCAGTGTCCTACTTCTTTCTATCCTTAATGTAACAGGTCAGAGTGGATATAGTAAAAACATGCTGTTAATTCTAGGGATAGCTGCTAACTTAGTTCCTGCTGAGAATAGTCATGAACTGCTTGGCAGCATCTTTGCAACAGAAATAATGCAACTCAAACACACTGAAAATACACTGCTGCAAATAAATTTTGGTAAGTCATACTCGTAAGTACAGCACAAAAATTAAACTAAAGTAAGAAATGAGACAAAAAGTCTAGATGGATATACTTAAGTGAAAAAGTCAACTTCTGGAGAACTCTAAGGAGGAGACCGTGATGGAGCTAAAGCAGAAAAAGTGAGAAGAGTTTTGTCTTAACCCAACAAAACTTCTAGGATGAAAAATTAGGAATATCTAAAAAGCTTTCTTTGCTTTTCCCCCTATTCCTCTCCCCCACACCAAGACATCTATGCAAAAATTAGTAAGTTTGGTCAATACTTCAAAGTACCTTGTATTTTATTGCATTTACAAAGCAAGATAGCAGCAGCATAACTGCAGATACAAAGCCAGAAGAAGGTTATGACAGAAAAATGCAGAACAAGTAGAAAGATTCAAAACTTAAAAGGCAAGAAAAACATTGCACTGTTATTGAAGATTATACTACAGGAAAACTGTTTTTTAAAGATTCAGAGACTACTTGTATTATATTAATTTTGGGTCTGAGAGGAAATTCAGTTATAATATTCTCATCTTACTTCAAATATTTAAACAGCACAGAGCTTATCTATAAAAGCATCCAGAAGCCAACTTGCATGCCACAAATCAAAACTGAAGATCATTCATACCAATTAATCATCACTACCGAATGCAAATTTTATTGTTCTTTACTCCTAGAGATAGCAAAATTAAATGCAGAATACCCTGTTGATAATCAGCCACAGAATGAAAGTGTCTTTTTCATGTGGCACACCTCAGTTTCTGTTCCAGGACCCATTTACTGCTGAAGCTTGTTTATGTGAAAACCTGTTATCATTTTTTCACATAGTACCACAAACACCGAACCCTCAGCACAAGCATTTGTCCTCTGGCAAATTTGGCACCAGCAACTTGAACTGTTTTTCCTTGTCATGAGCAATTGTAACAATTCATTCCTGTTCATGACTTGGTCATTAAATGTAATTCAAACACCATGTATGCAGGGGTTTGATGGTGAAGCAATGTTTCATAAGGGTTGGTGGAAGGCGATCATTAAAACCAAAAAAGTAACATCCTAGTTTGGCATCATCAAAGTTTGACAATTTGCACACATAGGACACCCTAAAACACACAGATTTCGAAGTCGTATAGTAAAAAGTGAAAATTGGACATGAGGAGAGAAAATGAATGCTAAAGGAAGTTGTAGGAAAGGACGTAGCATATCAAGAACAACTTGGATATCCAGATATGAACAGATACACAGACATACAAATCAAAGCAAATACTGAAATGGTTAATGGCTGGTTTCATTTCTAAAGGTATTTTTTAAAATAGCAATTTTGCATTATATTATGCACAAGTTTGTATTATTTCCCTGTATAAATTAGACAACAAACTCAGAGACAAAACAAATAAATGGAAAAAAATAACCTAGTAGTAAAATACAATAGCAGATGGACATCAGTCTCCACGGCAAGGAGGGGAGGCAGAAGTGGGATGTATTTTTCAGTTTAGGTGGCAAAACACAACTCACTTCATGCTGTAACAAACTACACAATACTTACAGCAGGAACATATTTAGATTAAAGTGGAAAGTTCAAGAAGTTCAAGTATTTCAGTATTCTGTTCCCCTGCCTTCCTGAAGGAGAGGACACAATGCAACACAGTCCCTTTACAGCACCCATAGTCCGTGCGGGATGCTGGGGAGGAAACGGGGCACAGCAGGGAGGCGGATGGAAACAGTTAAAGCATCCAACTCCATGTCTTCCACTCCCTCCTAATGAAACACAGAAGGCAGTGCCCAGGTTTTGAGAGGTTAAGGGAGGCATGCTGTCCAAGGTAATGCACAGCAAGCTACAAAACAAATACCCTAAAATATGTAAGGATTTTAATATTGCATGATTGTACAAGTGATAAAAGTCAGTGCCTTCTTATCTGCCACACACTGTTATAAAACAGAGTGCTGGTGATCACCAAAGAAAGGTACTTTTTGTCTGTAGCTGTGCAAACCACACTGCAGCAATTTGAGAGCAGCAGTATACAGGTTTGTTGTCTGAGACATCAGATGCATCATACAAAATGTAAGGACCAATATACTGGAAAGAACGCTCATTAAACGAGGAATGAGTTTAGGACCAGTCCAACACCTATTTACATCAGCTTTACTCTCAGTATGAAAGACAAAGAACAAACAGAGTAGCAGTTCTGAGATACGAAACCTGTAATATCAGCAGAAGGCAAACACAGAAAAGACATTGCAGAAATATGTCAGCTCTTAGGAATTTCTACTTTGTGGAGAATAAATCTAAGTACGAACTCTTTTAATCCAAAGGCTGATAAAGATTGACAAAGTGGTGCTGAGTTGTACTTCACTTGGTGACAGAACTAATTGTCCTATGATTGTTTAATTCTGTTTTGAGACACATTTTAATGAAAACTAATCAGTAGTGGCACATGCTGCAGAGTGCTTGTGTGATGCCTGCATGATACTTTGGACTACCTATTTCACTAGCAGCCATTATTAGATTTGTACCCCTTAACATGGTCTTGTAATCAGTCCCAGTGCTAGCTGACTGCATCTATTCCTCTTCCAGTCCATTTTAGCAACTTGATCGACATGAAAGATATTATTCCTTGATCTCTCAACAGAAGAAGACTTTGCAAGCACAGGAAGGTGAAGGAGGTTAAACTGGCATTGATTATTGAAAACACATTAATAATTTATTACTTAGCAGCCTCGACATCAATCTGTTGTGCACATGGCTCTTTCTGCAAGACTCCCAAGATGCCTTAAATGACTCTCAGTATACATATTGGAAAACAGAATAAATTTAGGACTATCATAACATGAAGATTCCTTGACGTGCTGCACTAAAAAGCACCTAGCCTTTATGGAAACCCTGAGTACTTTCCAATGTCTTCCCTGGAATACATGCAGTAGTTATTCTATTTTACTTTTAACTTCCTCAAGTAGTAAAATGGTCATGTTAATCACTTAAGGACACTGTAGCATTTCTCATCATGGAAGACCCTCTTTCGTCCTTATCAAAAACTATTTTAAGCTTTATGTTTTAATTCCATAATTAAGTTTTCTATTAGACCTTTTTAACACAGAAAAGACATAAAGGAGTTTGCTTTCCAGTTCAAACAGCTCTTTGTAAGAAACATTATCTTTACTGCTACAGACCTTATCTTCTACTTGGTTGCTAAAACAGTACTCTAAAGCAATTTCCACTGAAATATCTCCGTGTGCTGTATGGGAAAAAAATCAGAGCTCTATCCAAAGTATTTTCCAATAATTTAAAGGTCTTGCAGGAGATCGCATCATCCAAACTTTACTGATGACCTTGACAGTCAGATTCTGACTGTAATTACATTATAGCTGCTACCATAAAATGCACAATAACAACTTCCATTCTGGTAACCACTCAAACACTTACCCAAAACACTCACTCAATACTGTTTAAGATTTGGCAGGGCAGTCCACAAAAACAAGAACATTTCCTCCCTGTGAAACACTCCATTTCCTCCCTCTTCACCTATTCCCTTCTAAATATAGACTCGCCTCCAGCTTTTTTTCATTACTGTACACCTTACAGACAAAAGGAATAATTCCTCATCTAAGTCAAAGTCAGAACTTCCATTTACTTTTAATGACACATCTAAATGAACTCCAAGGCTAAAGAGTGGTCTCTTAACTACTGGAGATGTTGTCCAGAAGTCAAAAAAACCCAAGCAGTGATTTATTTTGAGGGCTAACCTTCTCAGCTTTTTCAACTGCAAAACAGGCAGCTTTTAAGATTACACAGTGAAACAAAAGAATATATGAGAATATAAACCAAACTGCTCATAGAGGCACTGTATTAAGCATTTCTGAATTATTACACTGTGTAGTGTATATCAGTATTCATACTACACAAATTCCTGGTAGCACTTTCATCCAACTATTTTTAGCTTTTAAATGTGAAGTAAGGAAAAAAATAAAAATGCGATTTTTGTTTGTTTTTTTAATTAAAGCAGCATATTTGTAATGATGAAATGAAGTTAAATTTTCTTCTTACCTCTTAAACCAGATCTTAAGCATTCAATGTATACTATTCTCAGAATGTGTGACTAACAGGGTGAAAATACATCTTGTAGTCTTTGATCTATTTTTCTATTTAATCAAATTTATATTATCACAGTATTCTTGTAGTTGACTGTAGTATTCTTGTACTGACATCCTGAATAAAATGATGTACAGATACTACTTGCCACAGTTACAACTTGCTCCTTAAAATCTCATGCAAAAGCAAAGAATGTAAATGCAATTGCCACTTGGATTCAACAGAAACACAGCTGAACCAATCATTAATATGTATCCTTCACAGAAAAGCTGCATAATCTGATAAACAGAAGAGCAAAAAGTTTTAACAATATTACAAGAAGTGTTAACACTATTTATTTGCACATTCCTCCTCACTGAGTTCCCCTCAGTGTGAGCGTAGCAGGCTTGTGTTATTTCTGTATATTAGTTCAAATTTCTCTGCAATCAATCCCTTGGAATAGAATTCTCACAAGTACTCTGCGCCAGATAAATCCAGGTGAAGTGCTATTCCATAGAAAAACATTCAACATTTCCTTTTTTTCTTGCATTGCAACAGCCTGGCTGAGATAATATATTATTGCAACCATGACAAGGTAGGCATTTTACCAGGGAAGTCTGAAAAATATGTTCCACTAATTGACGAGAATGCTGCTAAAGAAAAGGATTTATTTAACTTATTGTTGTTATTATGACATTTAATACTCAAATCTCACCCAGAAAATTGTACCTGTTTGTGGGAGGAGGTTTTATGTTATTTTTTACTCCCAACCAAACTCCAAAGGAACACAGACTGGAAAAAGGGAAAAAAGATATAATCTGCTAACAGCATGAATCCCTGAAGCATCAGTACCACATATTTGATTTGGGAGAAAACAACCAAATGCATAAGTCACATCTGCTTAAAAGAAACCCAAGCAAGCAACATAACCCAAAAATAAACAAGACAACACAAAAAATTCCACAAACTACATGTTTTCTGTTGCCATTTTCAATGGAAGACTTTTATTTAACATCTAATGTATAGATGTTAAATAAAGTTTTGCTAAGGATAATTAGTCACCAAAGAAGTGGATATAGTATTGCAACATACAAAGATGTTTTAAATATTTTTGAATATTATGGATTTTTCAGCAGTAATATATACACACCTCAGAGGTTCAGTAAACTCCACCAGACATGACTCCACAGACACAGTAGAACATAAGGGTTCATGTTTGGTAACCCACAAAAAAGAAGTTAGTGCAGATAAAACTTTTCATATTAAAACGTGAAATTTTGATGTTTCTATCCTCAGAAGACAAAACTTTAATGGTCCACTGACACAAAACTGAAAGGAAGGTTTCAAAGCCTGCTTTAATTCCAGAGTTCTTTCCATAAATTTGAATCAGCATGTTGATCTACACCAATGCACAACCGTGGCATTACTTTTCCGAACAGTTTTTGTTACTAATTATTGCTAGACTTTGCTCAAATCACAGACCAGAACTATGTTAAATGTTCCACACAGGAGCATTCTTAATCAAGGATTATTCAAGAGGCTCACGTAAGCACGAGAATCTCTTACACGTATTCAAGCAACATCCCACAGACAGAATACTTTCAGTTAGAAGAACTGGGGAAACAATATTTCTACAGCTAAGGAATCTTCCTTGACTGTGTTCTTGCATGGGGATACATATTTTCAGTACACATTCTCGGAGAAATTCTGACAGATGCTCATTAGGAAACAGAATTTTAACATCACTTGGCAAAACTGTACTTATTCCATTATCTTTCAAATTTCAAATCTTGTTTGGACAGCAAATGACAATTCTAAACATAATAACCTCATTAAAGTGTCAGTAAGTGTGCAAATAAATACAGAAAAAAATTACAATACTCTAACACGTACCGTCCACATTCATTCATGCAAATTCTCAGCTCTTTATAAAACCTAAAATTAACAGGGCATTGGTGTGCTGGCAGGTAGTTGTAATTATCTTCTCATGTTTCTGAAGGTATTTTAGAATCACCAAATCCATGCATGGACAAAACAACAGCCGAGGCAAACCAGCTGACAGAAGTCTGAACACCCACAAAGATGATAGAAAATACTGTTTGATACAGCTACTTACATCATGGCCTACGAGTTCTGTCTGCGTGGATTTATCTGCTTGGGAAGCAAGAGCCCTCTGAAAGCACTGAGCCTTTTCCTGTAGAACAAAATAACATTGCATAGGTGAGTCATGTTTTTCCCTGCTGGGCTTTGCAGCTCCAAATATCCAGATAAATTCAAAACTCAAACCTTTGCCTCTCTAAAGACCAAGAAGGGACCAAACAATTTATTTTAAAAATATTTTTAGGATCAGCCAAAGTACTTCTAGGTGACTTCTTAGTACTTCTAGGTGACTTTTTAAGAGAGAGCATAAATGAACATCTTTGCCTACCATTCTGTGTGTTACTGCCTCTTATTGAAATAAACAGCATGAAAGTACATTTGCAGGTGACACGGATAAGAGCATGAAAAACTTTTATACCCTGGGTTCATCCTAATTAGCAAAAAGGCAGGAAAACTGTTGGCTGTTTTAACAGCAACATCGCCCAGAACATTCATTGCACCCCCCTCTCTGAAGTGTGTGTGCGTATCAGAGGGTGTGTGCTGAGGGGAGAGACAGAGAAAATGGATGGACATTTTCTCAATCGTTACAGTTGCTTACATTATTGAGATTACTGACTGTGGTATTTCAACAACCTTAGGGAAAAGCATTAGATCATGACCAATAAAGATCATGTTTCTGTTTATTTCTTCACATGGGAATAAGTTCACACGTAGTTTATATCTCAAACTATCTCTGGTACAAGAGTTTCATGGTTTGAATGCTTACTATTTTATTACTATGTTTCTAGTAAGTCACCAAAAGGTGCTGAAATAGGAAGACAACAGACATCAGCTGATAACTGATGCAAGTAAAAATATTACAGATAAAATTGAAAAGTGAAATGTAAGATTAAAAAGTGAGAAAATGACTTAATCTTCACTACTGAAGGACAAATAGTAGGAAAAAAGTAGAGTCAGTTACTTAGATTTAGTGAGTCAGTATAGGTTAATATGTCTTGAAACATGACACTGGCTTTCTAAAACATTCCTTCTCTGAACAGAAGAGTACCAAAACAACTTTCACAGCTTTGACTGTGAACAGATCAAAGTTATTTTTTGTGACTGTTTTCTTATCCCATTCCCTACCAGTGACAGCATGGTGACCACTTGTGGTGCTTTGTTTAATTGCAAATTCCAAAAAGAAAATGCTTGAAAATTACTTTGAATAGTCATATCAAACCAAGGAACCAAATTTACTGCTCCAACTATTTTGGAGGAATCAAAACTCTAGTGTCCAGTACAGCTGTGGCTTTCATCCCTAAGGAATGTATTTTGTCTAGTTGATAGCATATTAAAGATTTTTTTTTCTTAATGGCTGTTTCACCTTTATTGTTACTTAGATTAAAAAAATTAAAATCTCATAAGTTAATTTTTTACCTCTCTCCTATAGTGTGTATAGATTATTCTAAAACCTTATGAAGACAAATGTGGTGTTTTCACATTTTGTCTCAGCATACATCCAGAACAGCCTCCAGATGTGACCAACACTGCAGTCACATTTACAACTTAGAAGCGATTGTTTCCCTTGCTTCAGGCATTTACCCCACTGTGAATAACAACTTATGTTCACCACAGAACTGGGGAGAAAAAGCTGTTCTTCAGAAGACTTATAAAAATACAAAGTCTTTTAATTCTGATGTACTTTGGGATTAAACTTAATCAACAGCAGCAGTTAGGCAGAGAGCAAAGGGATAACAAGTAGAAAAAAACTTGCCCTCCACCATCTATTCTACCTCATTTACAGACTACAATGAGCTACAGAATTGACTTTATGACAGCTATTTCCATAGAAATTGAGTCCCTATTGGTTTGAGTCTCAGTTTGGGAAGAAAACATATCATATAGAGCATAGCTCTAGTCATCAGCTGCAGTACAGCTGAGTCACATCACACTTGAAAACACTTTGTGAAGCCCAGCAAAAAGCCCAGCTGCCTCTTGAGCACAGCATGAGAAAACAGCTACAGCTTGGTTCAGCTATCCACACATAAATGTACTAAGAACTGAGGTGCTAAATAGCCACAACAAATTTAGAAGCATTACTCTGGAATCGCAGTGACAAACAGGTGTGACCATCCCCAAGGGAACTATTCCACTCATCAGGACAAAAACATGAGAAAACTTGGTGGGAATGCACCCAAGTAAGCACAAATGAGGGTTATAATTCTGTCAAATCACTATAAAGAACAAACACCAAAACAACACAGAATTTCAGTGAACATTTCACAGCTTTCACATACAACTCTTAGACAAACTGAAATAGTTTCTCAGTTATTTACATTATGAGACTTTGTAAAACAAGGCAAATTTCTATGCATATGGTAAATATGGCATCTGAAATGAAAGACAGCACACCTTCTGCTTTGATTTCTATCAGAACATGATATCCAGCTATGAATCAAGAAAGGCTAAGACAAGCCCGTCTCCAAGCAGTTCGCAATTAGTTCCATAATTAGTTACCACCAAGTCTGGAAACGTTGAATGAAAAAAAGACCGTTTCTAAAAATGCAATCACTTCGTAATAGCTCTTTGAAGATCAACAATATTTAGCAAGGTTTAAAATCTCTGACAGAGTTACAAGTCCTGCTGTAGACACGCCAGCTAACCTTACAGTACTCCAAAGGTTTACTAGATCCTAACCAGAGAGGGTTGTTACTGTTTTATTTTTAAGTTTTAAAATCCTTATAATCCCAAGAATTCTTAAACTTTTCATCCCCAAGTTCTGCATCGTAAAAACTCTTCTCCTTTGCTGAGTGCTGTATGACCTTACCAATAAAAGATGACTCCAAGCTTTGAGAGCCCAGTCTAATCAGAAAGAGAAAACACATAAAAAGTGAATCCCCTAATCCACTGAGCTGACAAATGTCAGAGACAGGAAAAGTCTTAAAAACGGTATCTTCTGACTCATTTATTTGACTGGACCTTGCTGTACTGTAAACATTGCCGTTACTACTCATGTATGTACTGCAATATTAAAACTAAATGTTTACAGGTATGTGAGACCATCTCAGAATTTCAGAACAAGGATTTTGAAAATATACCTGAGTTTTTAAGTTATTTTTCAAAAGAATGCTGGGAAGATGCTTTAAAATATAGCATTAAACAGTGGGAGATACCTGTTTCTACCACATGAAAAAAAACCCCTATTGCATTTCTTGGATCAGGAGAATTTTTTGACAATAGATGTATTTTGATTAATTATTTACCATTTTATCTGTTGCATCAACAGAATGCCAAATTGCTATTACAATTTATATTTTAAAGCAATACCTGTATACTGTTTATTTCTATCATTCAGTCATTCTGTAAATCTGAAGAGCGAGTTATCATTTCCTTACTGATTATGTCTCCCATGGCTACTTCTAGATATAAGTTTATGTACAGACGTCACTGAAAATATAGAGGAACTATGTCTAGTGATCACCTCTCTCAAAAAAAAAAAAAAAAAAAAAAAAAAAAAAAAAAAAAAATCACAGACACACATATGGCCCAGACATGGCCATGTGTGCTTTGAATAATGCAATGCAATAAAAAATTTATGTGGTCACACTCTGTGAATAATATGGCCATAACAAGTGATGCCAATCTTAACACCCCAACAACAAAAACAAAAACCAAGACCTGAGAAAGTTATTGGAAGGACAGGAAAAACAAGCAGCTGTGCAGTCATAACCCTTCAAAAGGCTGACACATCAAGTACGGGAGTTCATGTAGAAATTATCTCTACAAATAGTCCTGGACTTTTAATAAGCATTGTTGTTAGTTCTAATTTGTGTTATGGTTGCACCCAGGTGTCCAAGGAGATATTACGAAGTCTTATAGTAGCTCATCTAATAAAGAAGTCTTTCTCTCTCAACCCATATATACTTGGATTATCACTACCACACCGACTGCTAGGACGACCCAGACAAATAAAATCCTTTCCCAAAATCTAGAACACCCAACAGGCAAGATGAGGAGACAGTTTGATAACTCAGAAATGGTGATACTGGGACACCAAGGCTTACAGCAGGAAAACACAAAAAACCTCACATTAGCACTGTTAACTTGATCATCCCACAAATATTTTAAGAAAGATAGTCAATAAGTGATCTATTTTTCAAGGTCATGTGAAGCCACATGAAGAGTTATGGAGTGCTGTATAAAGATGTAGTCCAAATCTCATGTCCTGGAAAAGCACACTTCCTCACACCATTAAATTCAACACACTCAGCTAGGAATTTCTAGGCTCAGTTGCCTTCTCAGAGCCCACAACAGAGGAGTATTCAGTACAACACTGAATTGCAAGATTGCTGCAAAGAAAAGCTACACATTGGGGTTCAGAGACCCAACTTGCACACCACTGATTCACAGTACTTTTACACAGCATTTTTATCTAAACAGATATCACAGATATGGCAGTGGAATTCTCTTCAATTAGTGCTCTCATTTACTTAAGTGAACAGTATTAAACAGCCTCTCTTAAGATACGAGACAAGGTAATGGTTTTATACACACCAATTTTTGACCCATCAGCTTTAAAGTACTTGATCATCAAGAATAAGCAGGTTTAAATCCATCTAAGTTGTGCTTTTCTTATGTTTACTAGCTGAAAATGGAGATGAGACAAAGTCTTTAATTAAATTGCTTGCAAACTCATGTTCAGGTTTTTCAGAAGTAACTGCAACTTAGGAAGTCCTCCTCCTTAAACAAGGATATAAACATAATTATTTCAAGTATTTGTCTCATGGGAGTAGTACAGTACCTTTTTCATAGTCTAGCATGAACTAAGAACCTGGAGTAGGACAAAATTGATTAGATAGATTATTCCTGCCCTTCTGCTTCCACTGAAATAAACTGGCACAACATCACCTCCAGTTGGTATGCTCGTGATTCAGCTGGCAGAGTTGTGCTGACACACACACACACAAAGCTAACATGTAAATGGACACAGAACCTACCAAATTTAGTTAAGAAAGGAAGCACCATTTATAACTTTGGGTTTTTTTCTTCCTTTATCTCTTTTCAGAACAACCACATTTACCACTTCTATGGTGTACATGACTTTAAATGCTGCCAGGTTCTGCATGGGTACACAAACAGAATTTCAGTCTGTCCAAAACACCTGTTTTAGAAGGGCTGGAGTTATCTTTTCATAATTTCTTTCATGGGTTTTTTTGGTGACTATCACTATTCATCAAAGGAAAAACTCTGTGGTTAAACAAATACAATACAACTGAAGAGCATTATGAAAATCCTGTAGCACTACTAACAGATGATTCTGCAAAAGATTTAATATAAGGTTTTACTTGGGCAAGCTGTTTTATTAACTTTTGAAATTATCAAAGGCATTTGTCAACTTTTTGTTATATTTTTCTTCCCTGCCTACCATGTGAAATGCTAACGTCCTTCAGGCCTTTAAGTGAAGATATTTAAGCGCATTGCCTGTCAAATACTTCAGATATTTCTGTTGGTTTGAGGTTTCCATTGCCTCCATGCACACAGGAACGTTGGTGGGATGTGATTCACGTCAGTGCCAGTCACTTGACACATAGATTTAACAGAATGTGCATTAGACAGAGCGCAAGAACCATTAAATCAGCACAGTCCAAATTGCAACTGTTGTTTATTGAAGGCTTCTGGCATTAATTAAACCTCACACAGCTAAGTATTTATAACAATTTTACAGATTGCTGTCCTGAGGAATAAGATTAATGATTGTGGCATTAGGAGCATACAGTACAAATGCAATGAAAGGGCCATTTTCGAGTTGTCCCAGTAGCAACTGCATGAGACAGGCAGATTTTGATCATTTGTTGGTCAAATGAATAGAGAAGAATCATCACATCAATCAAATAATTGCTGCCACCATGGAAATCAACAAATCCCTGGACTAATCTCTGTGCTAAATAAGGCTGCAGTTTTATTCACTGATATCAACAACATATAATCCCTGCATCATTGTAAATATACCCAGCACCTTTGAAAACAACCCACAGCTGCCACTCTAAGTTGTTCCCCCTGTGACATAACGACAATTACTCAATAAATTATTTGTACATTTTGGCAGGTGTTTTGAACAGAACCATTAGTTGGGTTTAGCATGGCCAGAACAGGACAACTCTTTGAGTTGTTTTTGTCCTGCACTTGTGTGCAACCCATTAAATGTACACATTCAAATGCACACACTGGAAGTGATCACGCTGCCTGTCCTTCTAATTATTTTTTTACAGTGGTCAATACTAACTGGTCCAAGCAACAGAGTGAGTTTTATGAAAATCACTGTCTGGACAAATAAGAAGGGCCTCAGCTGGCAAGAGGCTTCGGCATGAGCTTCAACCTGAAAGTCAGCCCATAGGCAACCAGCAGAGAGCTGCGTAGTGCCTTCTGCCCAGGTAACACTTTGGAGCCAGAAGGGTCTGTAGAGATTATATGGGAAAGTGAGGCATGGAAAATTATAGGGAAACAGAGAGCTTCAATAAGAGAGTAAGGAGACATACTCAGAACAGGATTTAGTGGTACAGCTGAGGAAAAAGCTTCAGTCACTACACCAGGCACTTGCACTGCAAAGACTTTTTCCTGGGCAATTAACTGCTTAAGCAAGGACCAAAAGGCACTTCCACCCTTTGTGAACCTTCTCTCAGGGAAGACACAGCATGGTTTTTGACAGTAATTGACACTGGAATGTTATCAAACTAGATAGCATTTTACTGTGAATTCGCGTTATCACTCATGCCCTCCATTCTTACCCAGTCACCTCAACTGAGACATTGAAAATGAAGTATGAAGCATATCATATTCAATTTCGTAAGACAAACCCAACACACTTTAATATGCATTATCAGGCATTCCAAATACTATTGCACATCTAACCAAGGCCCAAAAGTAATTTTCAGCAGCTTTGTACTGGTTTGTCTGAGCAGAATAGTTTTGACCAGACAACAAAATTTTCTTTCACTTTTACAATACCAAAGAAATCCAGAAGAGAGGAGCATATCAATCTCCTTTCAAACAAGTCTTTAATTAATTCAGAAACTTCCCCAGTGATGGGAGTTTGACTTAATGAGAGCTGTGAGACTGTTACAAATTCTACAGCAAACTGTTTGGATGCTGGGACTTAGTCAAGCATTTTAGCAATAACATTTTGACTTCAACTGGTGAAACTAATAAAATATGTAGCAAACTATTTTCATTATCATATAAAAGTTGGAGTTCTCCAAGCACCTGCAAATGATAATAAAAAGTATTATATTGTGCAAGGAAAGTAACCATTACATTCAGGTTTTTGGTATGATTCATATGCAGAAAGCAACTGTTGCACAAAGATCAAAGTAAGATTTTTCTTATTATTTCCAGAAGAATTACACAATCTTCAGGAAAGAGTATTGAAAAAAGATCTGTCCTTTTTTCTTCCTTTTAAAAATATAATTTCTCACCATTAAGGAAATGGTGACTAGACCTTTATTTCCCACTGACATATTTCATAAGCAAAACACGTTGCTGTGGTCCCCAGATTGCTGCTGCAATCAAACCAAAAAGGATGACTTATAATCATGACCATAAAGCAGCTGTCACATAAAACTGTTCAAAGAGGGGAAATCACAACTGAAACTATGATATATTCATAAAAACATGAGAATTATGTTATACAAGTCTGAAGAGACACTCTGATACTTCTTACAGTGTTTTTCAGACAAAAGAGGAATAAATTCTCATTTTGCCTCAGAAAATAAGAAGTGAAAGAGATGATGGTGAATCTACAGCACTTGAAAAACATTAATAGTTTACACTGTAACATAAATTCACTCTACCAAATAAACCATCTTTATTGTCTCATAATCAGCCTGTTGGTACACTATTGTTGATAAAATTGTTTTGCTAAAATTTTTACAAGGGTTTTTTAATGCCGTCCCAGTGCTGTCTCAGCTCATAATGCTTACCTTCTATCAAAAAAGGATTTGTTTGCAAATGCTGCTTTTAGATAAGCCAGTGTTGCCCAGGAAGATGCCTCATTTCTCAACACATGTAGAAGAGAGATGAATCCTGTCTGTTGGCCAAAGACCAGGGACTCCCTCTGATATCCAAGGGTAAACAAAAAAAGACAGCTTTGAAACAACAGGACTTTCACACTAAGCAGGGTAAAAGATGCAGTGAATGGCTGCAGTAGAAGATGGAGCTATAAAACTACAAACACGGTCCAGCTGGATTGCACCAGCGAGCAGCAGAGATCCTTTAGGGGTTAATAAATAAACAGGTATAAAGCAGTTCAGGAGATCCCTTGAGCTGCAAAGTGATGGACTGGGAGAGCATCGAAGAAAATATCACATTTCTTTGCATGCCAGCTTTTCTGAAAGCAGCTGCTTGTGGCCACTGCTGGAGACAGACAGCTGAAGGGCTGCATAAACCCTCGCGCTGACCCAGTACAGTTTTTCTTATTTCATATTCTAAAGACCGATCCAAATCCACTCTGTTTTGTAATTCTGCAATAGCAGACTCTCAAGAAGTCAGCTCATATGGTTTCAATGGACAAGAAAATTGGTTTCCTCTGCTTTTCATCCAGCTGTTCCTTGTTTCTTAATAACTAGAAGATATTTTGTGTAGACACAATAAAACCCACCTGCTTAATCTAAAACAAATTCAGACAACCTACTTTAACCTATAACTCTTTGGGAGACATATGGCAGATCTTTATCAATTTTCAAAATTTCAAACTGAATGGAAGTTATCAAACATGCCAAAGAAACAGGTATTTTATTAACATGGATGTAAAAAGAGACTCTAAAAGACCCTCTCTAAAGGTGCATCCAAAAGCTAGTGGCAAAAGCATTTACCTGTGAGACTTTGGGAGTAGCAACCTATGCCTCTGCACCATGCTACTGCTATTTGGTTCAGATTTCTGTTTTCTTCAGAAACTTCCTGCACCGTCCTCTCTCTATCTGTGGATTTAGTAATCAGATTATCACCTACAGTCATTAAGTACAAGCCATGCAAAAAGCTCATCCCATTTTTGGATGATTTAACAAAGTCAAAAAAGGTAAAAATCTTGATTTTGCTCTATTCCTTAAATGGGTTTTGCAGAACCCAAATCAGACTATGTCTTTCTCGGGTTTTTGGGGGTTTTTTTATAACCAATCATTCAATCCACTTGTTTCCTGATTTTCTGGTATTGAAACAAACTCATTCAACAGACCAACAAGTCAGAACATCACTGAACTTTCCAAGTCAGATGTATATGAATAAACTGGTTCAGATTGCTGCCTATTTCATAATCACAGAAGGTTTGACATTTTCATGTCTTGAGCTTTTATGGTGTGCTGTTCCACTCACAGCAAACAAGAGTCTCATTCCTCCAGATCCGACTCATTAACAGAAGGCTGTCACACGTCTATTTCCAAATTGCATAAAAAATGAAATACAAAAGCAGAAAATAAAACAGAATTACCTGAGCAAATGTAATTTTTAAAGTACAGATACTATCAGAAATCTTGTTTTCTAGGGAAAAATAGCTGAGTTTTTCATGAGTTCCACAGAATTTCTCAAGTAGATTGTCTTAAGCTTTCAGGTTCTTCTAGCTATTTGTTTAAGAAATACTGCAGAAAGAAACGGATTTGTTATTTACATGCACCACTCTGTATCAAGAGTGGAACGCTTGAGAAGTGATGCAGTTTTCAATATTCTTAGGAAGAGATGTTCAGTTTATTCTGTTTACACTAGCTTTTTTAGCATCACTTACAGAGACAGTATTTGCTTTCCTGTCAGAATATGCACACAAGTAGAAGTAAAGAAAACTACTATTTTTTGAAGCGCCCAAATTGCACCCAACCTGTGAAAGACACAGTTATTTTTGGCAGCTTAAGTCTCCTATTCTAGCACAGTGACTATGGTAGACATTACAAACAGCTGAATTTTCCTTATTTCTGTTCTTCTGAGTGCATTTCATTTCTATCCTAGTCTTAGCTTGTTTTCCTGAGGCACCCCAGAGATCTTCCATGACATTTGATCCTATATATTCAGCTCTATTCCATTCACATGCAAAGTTTTACCTGCTGCCCAGAATATAATGTTCCATTAGTTGTTTTGTTTGTTTACTGGTCCTGGTGGAGGTCACTACACAGACTCTCAACTAGAAGGAAACCACATCATGCAGAGACATAGTCAAAGAACTTACACGAAACACAAGGAATGGGAAACACAAATCATCAGTTTTTCAGTGGCTATAAAAACTGGGGTTATAAGAGAACTACAGATGACCATCTTTAGTCCTATAGCTGGTCTCTCACAGCTCAGGTGGTAAAATTCAAGCTTAGCTTTCTTAGGCTGGTGTAATTTGTATAATCTTTACATTGTTAAAGATAGTGACCCAAAAATGCATTTTATTCCACCGGAAAAAAACGGGGAAAAGGAAAAAAAGCAAAACTAACCCCACCCCCCCCAAACTGCACGTGCAGCTTCCTCATTGTCAGTGAACAGGATAGTTAAGAATTGGACTCAAATGCTACAAACCTAAAATTCTGGCACAAAATTCTCAGCTCTATTCATCTGAGTTCAAGTCCTCTTTTCTCTTTTCACGTGCACTAGATTTTGAGATGACCATCTCTTGTATTCCTTGCTTTCCACTCATGTTATCTCCTTGTAGACCTGTTCCTTCCTTACTTTGTAACTTTTCCTGATCCTTTCTTTCCTTGCTACAAAATGACTGATAACCTTTGTTCTTTTTCTGCCAGTGAGACACTTGGATCTTCCCTTTAGACTTCAGTCTGATACATCTCTTCAGTCTCTTAAATCCAAGGTCTCTCCCCACTGCAGTAACTTCAGTTCAGGGGCAGTCACAACAAGTGGCTTCTAAAGTGCCAGGGCTACCACCTTTTTCAGAGTTCTTTCTGAAGAAGTAAAGGTGTCGCAGAGGGGACATTTATCTTTATCTTTATCTTTGAACTGATACTTTTATGGCATTAGAACATCCTGAGGCACAAAAATACAAACACACCATCTTTGTTATTCTCTTTACCTTCTTATTTTTATCCCAGCAAGGAGAGCACCTGTTTTCTCCATCACAGGATAACTTACAAACTGAGTACATTTGCTTTACATTATATCCTAAATGTGAATCTAGACTTTTAAGTTAAGGCCAACAACCCTTTGAAGGGCAGGGCGACATCCTTCGCTTTCTGCTTCCTCTTCCAACCACTGCCTCACACAGGATGTTTCCATTCCTTCATCTGGCCAAGCTCCAGGAAGTTACCCTGCAACCAACAGTGGAGCTACAGCTGAGTGTGCAGCTGAGACTCCACAATATCATCCTGAGTACAGGATTTCCCAGTCACACTAATGGCAGAGCAGCACAGCCTCCATCACACTGCATGGCACCAGTCTTCACCCTATTTTCCTACATCTTCCCCATTGCCAGAACTCCTCTGCCTTCAGCCAAACAGCCTGCACAGCCCAGATTTAATGGAAAAAACTGAGCTGACTGGGACATTAAATAGGTCAACATGGAGGACACAGCCAATGCCCCTTGTCAATACACATTCCTGCATTACCAAGTTCTCAGAAGAGAAACTAAGACCACCCTTTTCATTAATAAATTTTCACTAAATATATGTTTATGCACAGACACCAAAGTCAGTGAAGAAGGAGAGGAGGAGGTGCTCCAGACACTGGAGCAGAGATTCCCCTGCAGCTTGAGGTGAAGTCCATGGTGAAGCAGCTGTGCCCCTGCAGCCTGTGGAGGTCCAAGGTTGGGCAGAGATCCACGTGCAGCCCATGGAAAACTCCATGATGGAGAAGGTGGATGGCCAAAGGAGTCTCCGACTCTCTTTGAAGCCTGTGCTAGGAGGAGACTCCCAGTAGGACCTGTGGCCCCATGGAGATGGGAGACCACACTGGAGCAGGTCTGCTGGCAGGACCTGTGACCTCATGGGGCACTGACCCTGGAACAGTCTGTTCCTGAAAGACTGGACCCCATGGAAGGGATCCTGGATCAGTTTGTGAAGAACTGCAGCTCGTGGGAAGGACTCATGATGAAAAAGTTGGTGGATTGTCCTCTGTGGGAGGGACCCAATGCTGAAGCAGGGAGAGAGTGTGAAGAAGCTTCCCCATGAGGAAGAAGGAGTGGCAGAGACTGTGTGTGATGAACTGACCACAACCCCATTCCCTGACCCGCTGCAATGCTGTCACAGCGGGCTAGAGAAAATCCAGAGCAAAGTTAAGCCTGGGAAGAAGGGAGGGGTGAGTTGAAGGCATTTTTGAAGATTTGATTTTATTTTATCCTACTCTGATCCTATTTAATCCTATTTGTTTATCCTACTCTGATCTGATTGACAATAAGTTAAACTGACTTCCACAAGACAAGTCCATTCATCTGTGACAGTAATGGGTGAGTGATCTTTCCCTGCCCTTATCTCAGCCCATGAGCCATTAATTACACTTTCTCTCCCCTGTCCAGCTGAGGAGGGAGAGTGATGGAGCAGCTTAGGTGGGCACCTGGCACTCAGCCAGGGTCAGCCCACCACACTTGGTTAACTGTGAGCAAGCAGGAGATGCACTCTGCAGTGGATGCTCCCCCAGACAAGTGGAATGAAATTTTGCATGTAGCAGCAGCACTGTGACTTTACTGCTAGAGGTCAAAATGATGGAAAATTTCGTTACAGTGTCCAAAAGAAAAGTTGCAGAATCTCCTATGACTGTAACATCAGCATTACAACAGTCTCAACTACTTAACTGATACCTGGTAGAGTGTAAGTATCTGCTTTGCACTCTAGAAAAATCCAAAGATCTTGAATTTAACACACATTTTTAGCAATTCATTCTGAGGCAGGGGGGAAAAAAAAAAAAAAAAAGAAAAAAAAAAAAAAAAAGGCTCCAAATCGCATTGCCTTTGATGCTACCCTTCCAGGGAAATCTTTAAATTGGACATAATGAGAGATCCAAGGTCAAAAGGGAAAGGAGATGTGATGTGCCATACCTCTCTCTGAGATACTCTTTCCTCTTCTATTTTCATTCATTTTGCAGTTCAGAAAGGTAGTCACCAGAAATTCAATGTTCTATATCAATGATTCTCACCAAATTGCCTTGCAGTACAGGTCACACAGTTCATATACTCCCCTCTGTTCTGTCTGTTCATGTGTTTCAGCTGACTGCTTTAGACAGGTGGTTTCTTTATCCATCTCTGAATTTCTGTTCCCTAACGTTATTGAGTGGTAGTCTCAGGATGCTATTCTAAAAGAACAATAATTCTGATTTCCCCAAGTGTACTGTGTCATTACAATCTGTCATGTTAGCATATCCATCTCATCACTTCATTCCCCATCCAAAAAGGAAGCTCCAAAATAATGGATACCCTTTAGACTTCCTTTGCAAAAGGGAACCATGAGCACATCATTGTGTTTTAGTCACAAGCACAATGACAGGATACTTCAGTGTAATATCAAACTAAAAACCTTTGTGGAAAATCTGGAGAAAAACAGTAACAATCTCCTGCATGTTTGGGCAAATATTATTATTTATACAATTCAGAATGTCACAAAATTGGTTGCCTAGACCTTCCAATCTACCATGAAACTATTTTCTACATGTGAAACAATGTGGTAGTAGAAACATATTTCTCAAAATGCTTTGGGATCTGTGGGAAATCAACTACAGTCAGATATTAGTTCAGACAAAATATTCCAGTGAATCAGGTTCCAAAGATGAAATTAAAAAAACACCCAAAACCAACCAAAACCAACCAAAACCAAAAATTAAGTTCAGTTGTATAGTAGGAAGTTCTCCAAAAATCTGTTTTCTGTGTCACAGACGTAATTTTTAGTATAATAAAGATCACTGCTTTCTAAATTCTGGGTGGTTTTTTTGTTTCATTTTGGGTTTTTTCTTGTTTAATTGAACACCACCATATTAGCATATTGCCCTCTTATTTGTTCCTTAATAGTAACAACCTTTCAAAACACGGGGCAACATTTACCGTTTCTCAAAAGGGATAGTTTTCCCACAACAACAGTTTCAATGAACTTCAGCCTTCTCATTTTATTTTCTTAACACTTATTTTATCTTGGGAATTTTTTTGTTTCGTTTTGGGGTTAAGTGTTTAATTCATTAATTAATTAATAAAAAAATTAATCCACGTGAAATACAATTTTTAATTTATTTCTAAGGCCTCCATCTTCCAGCAGCAATTACTGGCACGAATGGGGAAATTTCCAAGGCTCAAACCACAAGGAAATACACTTTGTATTTGGCAGAAAAGAAGAAACAACATCTGAACTACACAGAATACAATGACTATATTAAATGCAATACACTCTCATCAGAAGATTAATTTCTCCCTCTTTTAGGGGCTGGGGTGAGGAGGGGGGAGGCAGGAAGGTGGCTCATGTAGCCTGGAAACTTTATCACTGCTGGCAAGAAAATGAGCAGAAACAAAGCCAGTCTTCAGTACTTCCCAGGGGAGTGCTTTACTTTGCAGCCTTCATTTTCCCTCAAGGTTTTGTAATTATATTTCCATAATTTAGTCACATAAACAATATTATGACTTAGGTACTTCTCCTTAATTCTATCCCACAAAAAAAAACAGGTTTGAATTTTTCACTTATCACTGTAATAGCCAGCTTATTAAAGATGTGGCAGAGCTAAGTGATAATAGGATATCCTTGCTTCCAATATTTCTTTTAGAAATAGCTCTTACATATTTCTTTGCAGTAAAGGTACTTGAACAATATGACTTTCTTCACTGTAAAGTGACTCTATCAAAATGAAATTCATGTATCTGGCTGATGGACTTGCTTGTAATTCAACGACTCCATAATGTAAGTGTTGATCTTTTAAATAAAACCAAATTTTTGGTGATCACCTTACCCTACACTAGTGAAAAAAAGACTGTACTCAACCATATTTCCCTATGATCAGCACATAAAGTTCTGTGCTCAGCCTCAGAGACAGGCTTTTCAAGAAGTAAAATTAATTTCTTACAAATGACTGTCAGGCTGTTCTAGATTAGGATGTCTAGCTCTACATTTCCAAAGCATCCATGCCAACACCAGAACTTTTAAAGCACTTTTTTAAATAGATAACAAAGTTGTACAGTTTTGGGGTGGGTTTTTTGGGGCATGTGTGGGGGATGGGGTTTGAGTTTTTTTGGTTTGGAATTTTGATTTGTTTTGTATTATAATTAAGTTCTGGATTAAGCTGTTCAGTCCATAAATAACCCATTTTTCAAATGCTGGATGCATCTGTACTAACTTCCAGGAGGCTCTAAAATACCAATTGTATTTGAAGACTTATGCAATTTTCAAGGTAAGGACCCAGAAATCAAAATTTAGTGAGAATAAAAAAATACAAGACAAGCACTTAGTCTCCAAAACTTGGCTCTATGATAAATTCATGCTCTTAAACCAGAAGAGTGGAGAAAAGGGAGCTAAATACTTCTCTTACTATTGCATCTGACTAAACTAACACATATCAACAGCACAACATAAATTCACCAACTGAATTAAGTTTCCAAAAGCCAATGAGCAACAATTGTTCCTGTCAACCTGCCAAGTAACACTAAATTTAATGAAGACCTGAAGCATCAGCACAGAAGTAAAGGCATTTAAAAAAACCCCCATAAATACAAGAAAATAAGTTGCAAAAAATGAAGGCCATATCAAAAAATACTATGAAAACTAGATCCTGGAGATTGAAGAATAGGTGCTTTAAATATGAATCTAATTCCAGAGAACATACCAGCTTGTTTATTTTTATTTATGAAAATATTTAACAGATATTATTTCTTTTATTTTGTAGACTGAAATAGTTAATCAAATAACTACTTAATTTAATCAAAGCACCTTGTATTTCTTATGAATACCATAACTTTCAATTATGCTCTCTATGATTAAAGTTGTTAAAAGAACCAGATTGAAAATGTTTCAGTGCAGTACTGCCCTTGGTCATTAATTCAAGTTATGGCAACAAGTCTTGAATCTACAAAGGTTGAAGCCAATTATGGTAGATATATTATAAATACTGATTTTGCACCACATTTCAGCTTAAGCCCCAGTGTGAATCCAAACACTATCAATCAAAATCGCTACATCAATATCATCACCAGAGCTTCAGCTGTAAAACAGGAAAAAACCCATATTTAATCTCACACAAGTACAAAGTAATTTAATCACCATATTCCTAATACCACATCAGTATTAATGTGGAAAGATAAACTTGCAAGCACTTGCAGTTTAAGAAGTAGAGGCTTTACTTTGCAGTCAGTCTTAGTCTCTCAATAGTTATTCCTGCTATTTACTGTTACACAGTGATAATCATCTAATCATAAGATTTTAGTATTTTTTTAAGTTTCAAATAAAATAGCATATCTGGGGAAAAAAAAACCCCATACTTACTTTTCAAAGAGCAAAGAAACAGGCATGCAGAAATAAAGTATAGAAGTAGCAAACTAAAAAAGTTGTTCTAATATAAAGGGAAAAAAACTTACAAAAATTATTAAAGTTAGTATCTTGGGGTTCAGGGAACCATGAAAGATGGCAATGAAGGAGATACAGTCACTGCTTATTAACTGCATATATAAAGATATTCTACCAAGAATGCCAGCTGGTGGCTGCACAGACCTCCCAGCAACAGGACTTGCATGGGCCTTGCTTTGTAACAAAGAGTTCCCGTATGGACTGGGATATTTCAGTGGGTCCATACAAGTACCACAGATGCCAGAACACTGACAATTTAGATCAGAAGACCAGATGATGAGAAAGGCATGGTTAAAACTTTGATGTTTGGTGAAGGAAGAACATAGAGTAACTTTGTTACTAGATTTTCTAAACCTCTGCATTAATACAATCATATGAGAATACATTTCTTACAAGAAATATCCCCAGCACAAACCTCACTAAGACAAGCAAGGTAGTAGTTGGAAAATAATGCAGAGAAGCAAACTGAACCAACACATTTCTGCCAGTATTTACTTCAATCTAAAGCCTCCAGAGGGCTTGCTCCTCAATGTACAAGTCTTTGGTATGAACCAGTTCAAACCCCTAGAGCACACACAGCTTAGAATTACCTACTACTTAGGTGAGTGAAAACTGCTGGATCATGTTTTCCAACACTGTACAGAGTTATGTACACCATGTGCAGTTACAGATAAATCACCAGCTATATGAATTTTTAGTGTATATCGAAAAGAAATTCTACAGAGAAATACAGCATTCGGTATTAAACATATCATATTTGGCAATGTTGCCCAGGCTACCTTCATTTCCTTTGCAGCAGCTCAGTTCAATGTTTTCTATTGCAGAGATATGTATTCTTAACACTACACTCACACCAAAGAGATAGGGAGCAATGGCAGCTGCTTTGCATTCCAGATCTTTTTGAACATGGAATGATGAATTTTCCTAGTCAGCCAGAAACACAGACACAGATTAGGTATCTCTAGATGCTTCTTGTTCAGCTAAGCAATCCCCTAAATGCGAACAAGGTAGCAACCATATAATGCTCTTAAAAAGCAATGAAGTTTACAGGTATAGACAGATTAGAAATCAGGATTATGAATTATGGAAAACATATTTCTATGTAAACATGTGCAAAAGAATCAAAGAGTTTTAACTATCCAGAAGATACTCTAGTTTTAACTGCCTTAGGAAAATTGGAGACAGTACTATTTTGACTTCCTTTTTATACTGCATTATTTTTAAGTAAAACTGATTGAACATACTTCACTGTTTTACTCTGCCAAATTCCATTCCTCTATGCTAAATTCCACAAAATACATTTAATATATCCAAATAAAGGAAATTTGCAAATCACTAAGCATCATGTGCCTTGACCTTCGCTCTTCTTTTGAATTTGCAGTATGGTTCATTTTAGTCAAGCTGTTGAAACATTTGTGCTATAATGCATCAAATTAAGGCAACCAGCTGTGATGTTTAATTTAGGCTAAAAGTTTATGATCTACAACTACACAATACCTTAGGGAATAACTGATATTTCATGTTACTAAGCTAAATGCTCTTCAAAATGGTTACAATCTTCACCACGTTTTACACAGAGCACATTGTCATTTAAGCTTTGGGTCTGTAAAGAGCACAGGCATTCAGTCAAAGCTGCATATTAAAGAGAATAAATGAACAAACAGTTCTAGCCTTTGCTGAAAACACAAAGCCTTCTGTCTAATGTGCTGTTCGATTATGCCTATATTTTATCCTTTATTATGTGTAATGGAGTTTCTCCATTTGCGAGAAAGAGAGAATTAGAAAAAGTCATTAACTATTTTGTCATAATGCACCATTTTTAGCCGATATTTTGTCCAAACAAATACAGTACATAGAGCTGAATAATTGGAACAAAAACAATAAAAAAACCCCAAAGCCAAGCATTTTCAAGCACTTGTGAAAGAAAATTCCCTCCAACAGTGGTTAAACCATTGTATTTTTCTTGACAATGGCAATGTATAAAAGGAGGAAGAAACAACACTATCTGAATGATTAAATAACAATACCTTTTGGAATATCTTGTGAGATTAATAAAGGAGATAAAAACTATGACATGTATATTTATCACATGCAAAAAGTGTGAAAATTAATGCAATGAAAGTTGAAACTTCAGGTTAACCATCTAAAAAGGAACCGATTTGGCTATAATATTGATATATGGCTAAACCACCATGCATAGTAACCAGCCCACTACTTTGTTCTGCGGGTGGTTAGCTGTCCTTTTAAAAAGTTTAACCTACAGATGTTATGGCTTATGAATATAGGACACATAACACACATACTGCAACTAGAAAGGCACAGTGGTAACTCTTACTGACAACGTGCCCTCCAATGTGAATTAGAAAGATGATTTGCACCGATTCCAAGGTGGTCTTGGTAGCTCTTTCACTTTAGTCATCTTCTGCAGAGCCAAAGCACCCAGATAACACCAGCAAAACAAAAAATAACATCTTCATGCTTATTGCAGCCTTCTGGAAACACGCTGTGCCATGGGCAAAGAGATTCAAGTATATGGATGGTCCATAACGGATGTAGCTCCACTGTAGGGGTGCACTGGAGCCTCTGGTTATTTTTTAACTAGCACAGAGTCTATATGAAGGCAAGAAGCTATAAAAATTTTATTAAATTGAGCATTTTGTGGATTCATTCTATTCGGGTTAGTGCAGCTTCCCATAATGGAAACCGGAAAATTACTACTACTTCAGTGAAATCTATTAGAATTTGCTTCAACCAAAAAGAGGAAAAACACCTGTTACTACTGCAAGAACAATGAGAAACTCTCCACCTTTAACACCCAGAAACTCGCAGTAATTTTAAAGACATTTTAATAAAACAGATGTCCATTTTTATCTCTCTAAATTCATTTTAATCACTACTCTGCTTCCCTTCCACATTACAATCGTGCATTATTGCAGTGGGCAGTTTCATCAAAGGATCATGCAGTTGAGAAAGGCATGATGCATGAAAGCTGATTACAACACCAACATCCTTGTGACAAAATGATTAATATCTAGGGAAGGGTGAAATCTGTTGCTTTTACTACACTCTGTTTGATACCCCTCTGGAATCAGAAGTCTGCTGTATTAACATTTGAAAAACTGGGGATTACCTGGTACAAACATAAATTTGAAATACATTATTTCAAAATCTTTCCTTCAGATTCAGAAAATAAACCCCAATATCTCAAAACAAAGAAAGCCAACCTAGGCCTAGCATGGTTTATAATGTTGTCAACAACTATTTAAAGGATTTTTAAAGTGAAAATGCTTGGCCTGATCCTTAATAACACAATGGTAACACAACAATCATTAAAACACTCATATTTAAGTTTAGGCAAACCTACACCACCCATACAATTTCAAATAATGCTATAATTTCCTAGTGAGAACTCAAAACTGTGAAAAAATGAAGTACTTTCAGTATACAAGATGTTGGAAGTCATAACTATTATACAGACAGCATTTCCAAATGATTACAGTCTGTCATTCAAACAGACACTAGTTCCAACTCAGACAGGAACAAAATCAACCCAAACTGCAAAGTAAAGATCCGTAATAATTATATTTAAACACAAAATACTTGACAGTCAATTCCTCCTTTGTTTGCCTGCCAATACTGAAATCAGAATGTTACGTTACTCTGGCAACTGCCAACTAGATCAAGCGTCTGTAAAATCAGGCTTTAAATTTTGTAACAAGAATACACTAGATCAAGATCTGTAAAAAAAATCCCCAACAACAGAAAACAACAACAATAACCACGACCTAACACAAAAACCAACCCCAAAACCCCCCCCAAAAAAAAACAAAGTCCAGAAAATTAATCCTTAATTTACAATTTTCAAGGTAAAAAAAACCCTGAGCGGAAGCATTTTCTTATTTTGGTTAAGAAACACCAAGAAAATCTTAATCACAAATAATTAACAGCTAACAAAGTGTATTGCAACCTCAGTAACACTTTCCTTAGTGGCCTTGTAAATACCAGAAAAAAGTACTGAAAAAAACCATCTGATTTCTTTCTCTAAAATCAGCTTTGTCTGAGACTTCCTGGAGTCATTGGCATCTTTAAAATTCTGCTGGAATCCTTGCAGGGGGACGGGAACTCAGTGGTGCTTTGCTCAGATGCTTGCTCTCTTTTTTTGATCAATACAATTGAGTTCCTACAAATATTACTTCTTTATTATTCCAGGTTAGTGAAGTAATAAAGTTAGTGTTTAACAAGAAACATATGCCAGAATCCCACTTGAATTTCATTTTGGAGTTCATTTTATCTTCTTCTAACATATGCTGATGACCAAAATTGGTGGAACTTGCAAGGATAAGCATTTGAAAATGTAAAACTATCTCACTACTGTAATCAAAATTATACATGCAGTGTGTAACTTTGAAGTGTTGCTTACAAATGGTGGATTTGGTTGAATATCACCTGAATTTTCATTTTGTAGCAACATTACAGTGCATAAAATGGTATTTTCCATCAGAAGAAACTGAGAACCTGCCAACATTGATAGATGCATGTGTGAAAAGCTGGACAATTCCATGGAAGAAATATGCCTTCAAGAATCTTAATATGAGAAATAATGTATTATTTGCTACTTTGTCTTGTGAAACAGGAAAAAGCAGGCAAGAAAGTTTTCCAGAGAAAGTTCATATTCTGCAACTCTTACTGTAATACTTGGCTGAAGTATTACCTATCAAACAATAGTAATGTTCTGTATTCTGTTCTGCAGCAGCTTTGCTGACTACACGTTTCCTACACATTATTCTCTGATAGATGCATTCAGTGCTATTCCCCTTCATATATTTTTTTTATATTTCAGAAGAAAACAATTCTTTTTGTAATTCTTAAGACTTAACTTGATGTTTATTTTTCCTAAGGGTATGTGTATAACTTCCTTAGAAGTTTTCTGGTTTTGACAAATCAATGAGGAAAAAAGTTGTTATATTTTGCAAAGTTAACTGTTAAATATCTACAGTAAAGATATGAGCCCTTTTGGAGGCAAAAGGAGGAGGGGAAAGAGGGTAGTAATGCTTGTGTATTTCTATTAATTAGAATATATTGGCTTTACACAAAACAAAAGGGATGGCTCATGAAAATGTAAGTTCTGGTTATATCAAGAATTATATATAGCCAAAGATTTCAGGATAAACACGTGGGAAAAGTATTTAATTTTCTCATCATGGACTATATTACAATCAGGACAGAGTGACATGTCAAAATCCATGTAAACTTTCTAAAACACACTAGCAATGTATTCCACAAAGTATTATATTTTACATATTTAAATTGTTCCCAAACAATCTCAAGAAAACTAGAAATTTCTAACAGCTCTCATCTAAAACTGATCAACAGGATTTGTAAACAGACATGAACATGGCTTTACAGCTGTAGAACTGTATGCTGCAGAGTAAATTCCTGTGAGGGAAATCCCCTTTCATCCTA
This sequence comes from Corvus cornix cornix, assembly GCF_000738735.6. NCBI lineage: Eukaryota > Metazoa > Chordata > Aves > Passeriformes > Corvidae > Corvus > Corvus cornix. The sequence continues at coordinate 19,426,704 of NC_046334.1, read as the reverse complement.
CAGTTTCAGGACAGTACCAAGAGCCAAAGTACTTAAGCAGTTTGTACATTCACTAAAGAGTCTCATGGAATGATGGAAATATTGCACCTTCTCCATTCCAAAATAAAAGCTTTTCTTGTCACTGAACTTTTCTTCCCATTGAAGAGATTAATAAATTACTTTATAATTATGAGGAAGGCTGTTGTTTTGTGGGTATGGAAATGTTTTGTTTCTGTGGCTGAACAGCCCTTCCAGACACCAAGTCACTCACTGCAAGCCACTGCACATCTGGCTCAGCAAACACAGACACACATTGCAAACACAGAAGGTACCTATTGCTCATGAGGAAAAAGGTGCTAAGCTTGGCAAATTTGCTCTTTCCGTAGTTCAAGGAGAAAAAGAACGCTCTGGAAAGGAGCAGGAATCAGCTCCCTGCTCTGCAAGGGACTGCACAAGAGACCTCCACAAGCTTCTGGGAGAGAGAGCAACAGAAGTCATAAATTCCTTACGAGCAGTATTGGGTTTTGGGTTTACACACCCAACACTGCCATGCTAAGGGATAACAGACATTTCCAAGCCCAATTTAACTGCACAGCCTGTGAGAGTTGTACCACAGTGAATTGCTAATACTGATGTACAGATTTTATTCTCATCCACAGATCTGAAGGAAGACTTAAAATTTATTTATTATATGAATACTTATGAGACTTATTAGTACATATCATTACCCACGGAGCCAGTGTTAGTTTCTTAATTCCACATTAATGGAAGCAAGGAAATGGAAAGTGACACAAATTAGTCATGGTGAATATTGCTGGATTTTGGGTAGGAATGTAAAGTAATATTGAAAACATTTGCATATATATGTAAATAAATAAATATTCTCATCTAGTTTATTAGATAAAAGGATCCAAAATGAAGTAACTAATTAAATTTTTACACAGCTTATAAAATATTAACACCTCACCAATATTTAAGTTAATGCATTTTGTTAGTACTTAATTTTTTTATGCTCAAAACATTGAAAAACAAATTAGTTAGTAAAAATCTATTTTTTTCTTCTTTTTATCTTCCAGCTTGGGATATTCTGTTATTCTGCGCTGCTAAATAATGCCACTCATGGATAGAATATATGCAGAAAATGTAGATTGTTTTAGAAATGTATTTAGCAGAATTGGAGAAGGAAAAAAATGCCATCAGTGTTTATAAGACATAAAGATAAAACTTAACTCAACTGCTCAAAGACAGAAAATTATGTTAACGTGAAGTAGTGTAGTGTCTTTCCCAAGATATCTGCTACTGATTCCTATTAGAGATAAGACTCGGTACGAGACAAATAGTTCAGCTGAACCAACGGATGATGTTTCTCGTAATTTTAGAAATATATGAATGTTCTTAAACTCTTACACTTTTATGACCTTACAGAGAAACCCACAAGCATTACAATGGAACAGGCAATATAGCTCACAATGAAATTTTAGAAAAATTAAAGCCTCACTTTTGGCCAAGCAGTTAAACACGCGCCTAATTTTAAGGTCATGAATAATTCAAGCCCCTTTAAAAAACCATAAGTGTTTAAATCACACATAATGCTCAAATGCTTTGCTGCAGCAGGAAGAAACCCAGAGGATGGTACAGAATTGCTCATACTCTGCCTAACTTTTCAGCTTTAGGTTCATCTCCAGTTTATTATAAAGCAGAGTTTGTCAATACATTTGACTCTGTCAGTGTCTTAAGACTTTGGATGCACCTTTACATACTGACAACACCATTAATGCTTTTGAAAACTAAATCAAAAAATATCTCCAATGTTTTAATAAAGCTGGATCATTGAAGTCATTAAATGAGAATATGAAAGGCATCATTTTGGTTTAATATGGTTAAAATAGCCATTTTAAAGATGTCAGTGTTAGGGTATTCATTTGGAAGACAGTATCTCATACGTAGCCTAATGAAAATGAAGTTTTACTTTCAATATATAATGAATGCGTATTTGGAAGTAGTTGCTTGCACTTCAGAAGAGAAATAAGCTGCTGTAGGAAAAGGTTCCCTTTTGTGCGTTACAAAGCAGGCTATTTTGATTGCTCCATGACAATGCGTCCTTGAATATTAAAATTATTCCCTTCACATTACAAGAAGGTATGAGCGATACGGAGATGTAAGCAATTTATGTACCCAGAAACATACACTTAAATAACTTCAGTGTGTTTCTGTACTTACATCTCAGTGGCAAAATACATTTTTCTCTTCCATGATCTTATAAACTGTCCTGCATGGCAGTAACTTTGTAATCCTCATAGGACAAAAAGCATGTTGAAATACCTCCCTAGAAAAATCAGTTTGATCCTAGCAATGATAGCACTTGGTAATTTATTAAAGTCCCATAATCAGGTAAATCTTTAACACAGTAGTTGAAAAATACACAGAATACCTTGACAAAACCAACTGGTTCCTCAGAATAGAGGCTGTAGATTGCTTCATCTTCCAGAGCTATTCTTTAAAGATTTCTGCACACTCACAGCACAACAAATAAACTCCGCTACGAACACTGTATCGCTCAAAGAGCAATCTCAGCTGGCATAAGAGCTTTTGAGCAGCAGTAAATAGCTCCAAACCAGGACTTGCATTACATAAAATTGCACTTAATGATTTCAAAGAAGAAACTGTAGGAGCACAACAAATTTTCAAAGCAACAACCACCTCTATATTGCAAAACACATCTGACTGGACTTAAATTGACTGCACCAGCTGAGTAGATCAGCACAATGCATGAAGACTTAGATTATACTCTAATGCCCTTGCTATTCTTAACCCCATAATCATGGCCCTTCCACTGAGGGAGTTTGACCAAAGTATGGGTACATCCTGGTAATGCTCACTCTTAATGAAACAGTCCATTCGAAAGAGCTGCTTCCCACTCAAAAAAATAAAATGAAATACATTTGTAGCCTCAAAGCAACCATCTTATGTTTTACATACTAAACTAAACATTGAAACAGTGAGGACAGCCGACTCTGTTTTGTAATAGGTGGCTTAACAGAAAATCTCACTTAGTGGGAAGACTTTTCTACCCCATTAACTCATTTTTTGCAGTAATTCAGGATTCCTGTACCTATTTAATATCAGTTGTCATAAACAGTTTCCACTTTACTTTCAATTGAAAAATCCTGCTTCTGATAGCAGTTAATGTCAGGTACTACATGTCACAGAGATACATTTTTCAATCTTTCAATAAAATATCCATTTATGGTTTCATTCAAAGTTGTTTCAGTGAAGGATTATAAAATAATAGCTTAAAAAATTAGGACTGAGAAAAGCACTATATAGTGATAATGCCTTTATAACCACACTTACAGCTTAAGAACAGGCAATTAATAATCCTGCATAGCATAAAAACAAAAAAAATCCCCTAACAATCTGGAATTCACTTCAGATTAACAGAAAAACTTCCAATTTCCCTCAACTTTTTAGAAAAAGAAACAACTTGTAACTACACAAGTATTCTGACAAGAACAACTGCAAAACCTTAGGAAGCATGAAAGATCTTACCCAAAGGACATTTTTGAAGATTTTGTTGAATTTTCTAAAGGCTAAGAAGAGTTCTCATAATGGCACTTCAAAAATAAGATGATCAGAATTATGCCAGTGTTATTAATCCATGTGAGAAATGACTTTGTTCAGAAGCACCTCCCAAAACACAGAGTCTTCCTCTAATTATCAATAATGACTTAGAAGTGACATGCACAGCCTTTATGGTTGTCCTGTTCACTAATAACACAAAAGTGATTTCACTTCCTCCATAATTTAAGGTTTCTAATGCTTGAGAGAGTGCTCAAGGATATAGCATAATCTTTCTAGAGTGTGACCTCTCATTCCAAAGCTGTGAATAATGCAGTAAGAGCCACACTGTCAAAAAACCTCTTTAAGTGCCTGGAGATTCAGTCCAAGTTAACCTAAGTGGAATAAACCTAAGTGCCAGACACCTTGTTACCCCAACTTCTAGTATATATAGTGCCTTTGAGAGGCTCAATAACTTCTCTAAAATTATTCTGCTTTATCTTAAAGTGATTGTTCACGACTAACAGACTGAAGACAAGACATTTACATACTGACATCTCATTAAGTATGCTCAATAATAATTAAGCAATGTTTGGCTATTCAAGGCTTTGGTTTTAATGTTTGGGGGTTTTTCCATTATTTTTGCTTAAAATATGGACAAAGAGATTAAAAAAATTCATTCTGTATAGCAACATATTCTACACATATTATTAATTTTGGAAGTGAGCACCACTTCATGTAAATATGGAAATCAGATGTTGGCTTTGAACGTTTTAGAGAAATAAACACAATAGGGATACAAAAGATGAATTTAATCAATATATTTAGGGGAACTGTACAATGAGACACAACATCCAATGAGACAGAAAACAGAGATATCCACAGGAAATTGATTTTAAATGTGAGCAAAGCCCAATAATCACCTAAAAAAGAAGCATAGACCTCTTCCACAGCAAATTTAGTTTCTTTGTATCCATAACCACATGGGACAAATCTGATCTAATCAAACATAACAGAAATTCTGACTTCAGCTTCTAGAAGTGACTGGTATCTGCTTGCCTGAAATTGTAGAACTGCAGAGGTTTTTAATATGATGAATCATTCAGAGATAATCAGAGATAATTAAATGAATTCTGTACTGGTTCATTCACAAAATGCAAAATTTTATGCTAGCACCCTGCATTCAGAATCTCATTCTCTCTTTAGATCTACACTGAAAATATCCCATTGGCATGAATGCTACAAGAATGGGAATAGCAGGATTTTTATAAACTGATTAGGCACTGAAAGGGAGAAATAATGATTTTTCCACTTACAATCTATGCATCTTTCAGTGATTCACAGTCACCAAAAAGCAGAAAAACATGGGATTTATGTGAATTTAAGTCACTTCTTGGAGAAAGAAGACGACTTTAAAACAGTAACATCATTTCATGGCACCTTTTTCAAATACCATATAACATTTTTAATGCTTACTGCACACGTGTGTGCATAAACCCAGAAGTGTTAAAAACTCCATTAAAAAACCAAACCAAACCAAACAAAAAAAAAAAAAAAAAACCCAACAAAAAAAAAACCCCAAACAACCAACCAACCTAAAAAAAACCCCTGGTTTGTAATGGATGGCTTTTTAAAGGAAGCCCAGAAAAGCATCAGTACTTACTGTCTCTATTTGAAATGAAAATTAGCTCTTCCAAAAACCTAAAACTAACAACAAAACCAACATTATTTTTAATAAAAATTATGTACTACATAAAAGGTTGCAATAAAATTTTTAGAATTTCAGTATCCTGACAACAGGAAGTGGAAAAATTTTTCACCTTCCAAAGTAACCTGCAGAAAAGTATTAATCCTTGGTTGAACTGCACACAGAAAGCCTAGAATTGCTGAACTTTCACTCCTGATGAAGAGAGGTTTAAACCACAGTGGTTTAAATGGAGTTCATCATTATTTTAAACAGTACTTTTTAAAAATGGCCTGTATGGCACTGCATGTTCATCCATTCTTTAAGAACAAATATAAAAAACGGTGTTAAATAGACTGTAGGGGCTTCTCAGATGATCGTTTGGCACTCCATCCTCTACAGACTAAAGGGTAATGTACTGTTTTAAACCCCTGTAACACCATGGGGCATATCTCTCCTTAAAAGCTACCTTTATATCTCTCTAGGTCTAGGTACTCATCACACTATAATCTATATATTTACAAAAAATGCCCTGTCTATTCAACTGTTAAACTGTACACTGCTGGTAATGCTTTAACTATCTCTGCCTGAAGAGAAAGTACCTTTTTTTTTTTTTTGACAATAAAATTGTGGTTTACCAAAGTAATGAAGAGAATAATTTAGTTCTGTTAGGATAAGCTCCCTTTGGATGACCACAGAAAGTGAGAGATACCAAAGAACACAAACATTCTTTCTTCTGTTCTTGTTAAATCTCCTCCAAGCTGTGTAGACTTAAGTATATATAATTCTACTACTTCATCACCAAGAGAGTCTGCAGCAACAGCAGTATCCAATTTCTTTTCACAAAAACAAAATTTATATTGTATGTAGCTTTTTTGGTAACTCCTTTGTCAAGGCTAACATAATTCCGATTTGGTAAAACCCTTTTTTTCCCCAGAACAACTGAAATACTCTTTCAAGCTGATGCTAGTGTCTAAACCCCTAAGTGATTTCCTACCTATGCTTCATTAAAGCTTAGACATGTTTTAATGCATTTCTGAATCCTCCTGGTGGCAAAAATATTGCAGGATTCACGGCAGTTGCAGTGGAAAGAACAGTAACAATCACCTCCAACAGCCGACCTTGTGAAGAGAGATTTTCTATAGCATACTAATACATAATTTTTCCAAATCTTCCCTAACAGGGAACCATTCTGGTTGATCTTGAGATTGCACTATTGCAGCTGTGACTGTGTCCTTCAGCTACCATAAACCAGAAAAGGCTCAGAAAACAAAAAGAATTACTAGACCTTCAAAGTTATTCTCTTGTTTTCTTCATTTTTTATCACATGAAATCTAAGAAAAACTGTTGCTATTTTACTTTAGAAAGATTAGCTTTCAATTTTCTATGGAGATAAGGGTATGTGGGTGTGTGGGGGATAGCATATGGTATTGTCAACTCTCTCCTTTCTTCACTTCCAGTCTGATGTTAAAAATAACACCTTGTTTTTTCGGTTATTTGATTAAGGAGGTCACATCATACATCACAAAGGGCAGTCAACTTCGTTAACACTGGCCTTTCTTGCACTCTCCTATTTCCAATGCAGTGCACAAATCATCCTTAAATCAAAAGGCAGAGTCTGATCTAATCAATGGCAAAGTAAGTTGCCAACAATCTTTACACGTGAGGTGTTACATTATTATACTTGTCCACCAAAAGCATGTTAAGGAAATGAGCCATTCTATCATTCTCTTACAAAATGGATATTTACAACTTTCCCCTCTAGGCTTACAATGACAGGACTTGATGTAAATCAGCACAGCCCATCAGCACATCATGTAGCTACACTTACACATGTCCACTAAAGACCTAGCCCTTATTGATAAATAAATCACCATGAGGAGAAATTACAGCTTTCTTCTCTTGCAGAGAAAAAGCATAAGTCACAAAAAATATCTTTTTTTTTTTTTTTTTACATGATAAAATGGCTTAACTGTGACTATGGTGGACAAGCTCTCACTTTGAATTTGTTTTGCTTATGTGGTTATTTTCTTTAAAAGACTTTTTGCCTCTGCTAAACAACATATGTGGATATTAATGCAAACAAAGGCAGTTGCCAGAAATGAAGCCTACACACATGAGAGCTTTCATGGCATGATTTAAGGTGCTTCCAAACCTTGTGCAAGAAACAGAAAACAGCTACTGTGCGGCTGGAACAAGTGAGTGAGAAAAAAGTTGAATCATTACTTCAGTTATTACTCCAGTGGAACAAGAGATTGCCTATTTCTAACCCTAAGACATGAACGGGATGCCATCAACATGTTTTCTATAGTGCACTTACATTCAAAGCAGACACAACAGGGAATCAAGTTCAATGTACATGTTGATGTATGGCTGAGAGCTGGGATCATATAACACTTTTTCCTGCTTTTAACAGCAAAGAATCGTGCATAAGTCTGTCCATGAAAGTCTCTCACAATAATTACATATGAAAAACCAAAGCAGATGTTTCACAGATAAAGGAAGGATAGCTATTTTCACTTATTTTAGCATAAAAACAGATGAGCTGTGAAAGATGTCGCCTTGTATGTGATCAGTCTCAATTGCATTAATTAGTCGTAAGTATAAAATTCTACTCCCATGCCTTCTGAAAAATTTAACACTACTTATAGTACAATTCAGGAGCTACTTCACCCATGGCTTAGTGGGAAACTAGCAATATTACTGGGCTCTGGAATATTACTCTATGTTTTATTTATTCACATCAGTCCATACAATTACAAGGACTCCAGCACCCCGAAACACAAAGAGGGATGCTAATGATTAATAGAGCTCTACTAAAACAAAAGTGAAAACCATAATGAAATGTCAAGTAACGGAGTTTGACACTTCTCTAACATTCATCACCAATAAACATTTCTAATTCTGTAGCCTGAAGTAATTACTAAGAAAGCTGATCAAGAAACACTAAGGCATTCGCAGAGCTAAACTCCTGTAACCTTAAATGTGAGGCCCTTAAGAGCCCTTTAAAGGTGCTGTCCCATAGGTTTGATGTATGGTACAATACAGCTGTGAAGAGATGATCAGCAGACTAAATGAGCAAACTTCCCGTAACATTTTATGTTGACATTTTCAGTGTACACCAGTGTAAGTAGACACAAAAGCCTGAAAAGCATTCCAGAAGTCACCTCACACAAACCCCTCTTCCTTTGTAGTAGCAGCTACCTGGGCAGCAGCTCTCCAGGGAGAGTTGAATAGATTCCTGACCCTTCTAAACAAACTTATTTGTCTTGATGAAGTCTATTAGCCTGGGATGTCCTTTCTGTTAATTATATTATTCCAAGTCAGAAAATAATTAAACTACAAAGCATTCTGTGCAAAAGAAGGAGACGAAAAAATTAGAGCAGCAAGACATAACCATTAAAAGATTTTTTTTTTGAGCAGTGCATGCATGCCTATCTATGCATACTGAATAAAATCATAAAAATAAAAGCTACAACAACAAAAATTTTATAAACTGTATTGGTCAAAGCTGAGGAACAAGGCAGTGAGAAGTATGTTCTGAAAAGGGATCCTATAAGCCTTCAATACCTTACCTGAGGAAGAAAGAGCAATTAAGGTGTAATTGTATCCTGTTCTTACTGAGACAAAGTACAGAAACATCTAGTTGGTGCACCTGGTGCTCGTCTGAGACACAGTTCCATGTAGTACTGAAATTCTGAGCTGTAATCACTCATATATACTCATATTCCATCATTTCATCTATTTTAGCTTTATACTGCTCTTGACAAGAAAAATGTTCTCCCATGCATTTTTTTTTTCTTAAAAGTCTCATTCTTAAAAATATACCCTATTTCCTTAAAGATATATCCCATTTAAGTGTAGTTTCTCAGGCACTCCTAAGGATTCAATTTAACAGAGGCAATGCTGGATTCTCAGCTCTGTGGAGTATCTCCTACTGAGATTCTGATTATCCCAAATGCCAGCGTCCATGTACAGATTTTATACAAATGTATGTCTTGATGGGATACTTTGAGCCAGGATGTAGGACTGGGGCACCCACTAAGGCCCTTCACTCCTAAATTACCCATCATTTTAAGTTACCTGCTTATGTTCTAAAAAAACCTAACCAAACCTGCCTATATCAACAACTCTCTGGCAACATGGTCACTACTAGGCCCTGGCTGTTTCTGGTACTTCTCATGCCAAATTGTACATATTCCTTATCAGACCAGACTCCTGTGAAGTTAGGGCCTTCATGTGTATGGAAGGTTTTAATTACTCATGAATAATAAAATAAATTATCAAAATTAATTTTAAAAGAAAAAATAAAACTGAAATATAACTAAGATAAAGATTCGTACAGCCCCCATTCTACAGACTTGCTTCATTACTGATTCTGGGAATTTTCAATGATACAACTTTTTTTTTGCCACACTTTTAGGGTTCTTTCTATGCAGACAAACTGACATGCACACAACATGCAGCTTCCTGATTCCCTAAATGTTAGGAACAATTGCACTTCCCACTTAATTGTCACAGTTTAAGAAGTAGTTTTCTCATTCTATTTCTCTCTCTCCCCCTCAATCTGCTTACATGATTAAAAATATCTGGTTTTCTGCAGAATAACATATGTGAAAAAAGCTTTCTGCCTGGATACTTCCTTAATTTTGCTGGCTAAGCAGAATGGTCCATGAATTTTTAGGTTTAATCAAGACAGATATATTACTAACTGTAATTTGACAAATAAAGACAAAATAATACTGGAGATTATTCAACTACTTGAGGTTCATCAGCTCCTTTCTCTCTAGCTTCATCACCCCAGTGGTTCTGAACTGGAGGGACAAAAGCAAGCAAACATCTTTGTCCCTTAAGAACTGAATTCCACTTCCATAAATCGAAGAAGATGCAACAAGATGGCTTCCAAAAAATTGCAGAAAATGGTCAAAGCTTTCTTATTCACACTGGGCAAATGAGAATCCTTTTCACAGCAATTTCTATTTATTTGCACAGCAATTTCTAGTCCTGCCTCCATTTGCAGTGCTCTTAGAAGGTAGAGATCCAGGGACAATAAAAAAATCCTCAATCCTCTCTCTACCGCCCTTCCATGCAGAGCCTATCACCCTGCTCTTGAAAGCAGTATGATAAATACACAGTTCAGCTAAAAAAGAGAACAAGTTGTTCAGCTGCTTTAGATCATCCTTTAACTGCACCACTTTTTATTTTTCCAGCCTATTAACCTGAGCTCCACCACAAGCAGCCCCACCAGACAGGCACAAGTTTACATAGTTTATTCCTTCTCATCACCATACTACCAGCACAATAGCTCCACTTGCTCTTTCCAAAGCCATAATAATACAGCATCCTATTTCTCAACTAGCTTTGTTGAGTGAAACCCTCATTTGTAAGCTGAAACACAAATATCACACTTGGAGGAAGTCTGGTTTTATAAATCCCTGTTTTAATAATCGGTGAATTCTGATAAATACCATAGCCTGCAAACTCTATTACTCTTCTGGCAAATCACAAGAGCTCCCTTTGAGAAAAACAATATCATCTGTAAGTCAAATTGGGAAGTGTAAGATAAATGTCTTCCATTATTACCAGAAAACGCTAAAATACGTTAAGTACATTTCAAACGTACTGCATTATTCATGAAGAACAGCTCTGAAAAAAACCTCACCAATCAAGCCCAAAATGATATATTTTCACTCTATATTCTGAAGTCAACAAAGAATATTAAGAAACAGTTCATTGCTTTTATTTTACTAGCCATACAGAGCAACCTAATAAAAATAGTGAGAATTGAGTATCGCAGACAAACCAAATAAATGTAAAAGTGATATTAAGTTGACTTACTATTAACCAGTAGCTTATTTCCTGCTTGTAATTTAACTGTACTATGTGGCTAAAAGTCAGTAAGATTGGTTTCTTACTTGATTTTCTGATGATGACCATATACTATAGTTTTATTTTTTTCTAATCAAGACACAAAGGAATATAAAATGTTCATTCAGTTAAACTATCAGAGGAGACAAAACAGGAAATGGGATTACTTGAGCAATAATTTTTGGAAACATTTTAGCAATGAAAGTAGAAATTTGCAGGCTAGCTCTCTGCTAGGACACTATCCAGGCTTTTGTACATAGTCTTGCAACACACTTTTGTATCAATGATATCCCACATGGGAGTTTTTACTGCCCCTCGGCATGAATGCATTACAGCTCTTCAGTCATCTGCCTCCTCCCTGCAGGGCGATGGAGGGCATTTGTACAGACTGCAGCCTATCTCACCAAATACCCAGCCTAAATACAGGGTAATCAGCAGGTAATTTCTGAAAGCTTTGCTACAGAACCCACTCCATTGTTGTAGCACTGGGATACTGATGAAATCTCATCAGAGCCAAAAATATTACTGCTGTGCAGCACTACAATTGCCTAAGCTTGAAAGAAGTCTCCACCCAAAAACCAGAAGTGTGCATCAATAAGCTTCTGGATGAAGAATTGATAAAACATGCACAGGACATTAAAAGATGTGCAGACTTTGTGTGGTTTCTATAGAAAGGATGAAACAGTATTTCAAAAGATGAAGAAAGATGCAGAAAATCAAAACAGCAGAAGAAAGAATCCAAAGGGAAGCATTAAAGACCTGGATGGAAGAAAGAGGCTTGACACTGTGACCAAAAATTACCTCTTGTTGTAAGATTGCTATTCCGCTCAAAAAAAAAAAAAAAAAAAAAAAAAAAGAAAGAAAATAAAAAGGAAAAGGTAAAAAAAGAAAAGGCATTTATCCAACATCTCTGAAATAAATGGCCACTCCAGTAGCTCTCCAGCCTCAGCATCACTCCCACCCACCCTAGGGTGAATAACAGAGATAAGAGGGCATGCAGTATAATGGTTAGCTACTCAAATCTAGAAGATCAGTAGTACTTTATTCTATTTAATTCACTTCTCCAAACCACGGGAAACAGTTATGGCAAAGCCCTTTTTTGCTCTCCAAAAAGTGGAAGGGGTAACTTTCTCAGTTTCAGAGCTAAAACTTCAGGTAGACAAACTACTAGATATGAACCAGAACTTTTCTGTGGAAGTTGTACTAAAACGCCACATACATGCCCCAGCTCTAAACAGAACGTAAAATCACTGAAGATTGTGTTTTAAAGAAGGCAGAGGACCTGAGGAAGTGTTTGAGCATACTTTGAACCATGCAATATTCATGATGCCAAAGTACAGAAGGCATTTTCAGTGAGAAAGTGCTCAGTCTTTGAAACAGAATATGAAACAGATTATTTGTTGAATCTCTTAAATCTTCTGCATTTCCAATAACAAACTGAAACTGAGTAATAAGGGAACAACAAAAAAATATAGAAAACTTGGAGAGGATCTATGGAGTCAGATGCTGAGAAGCAGTATTAGTGAGATGCAAGAAATATTTTAATGCAAGTAATTTCTTCTTAGGTTATGTATTTAGAAAAGGACAGAGATTGCAGTTCAGCTTTTTGGTGTCTTAAGAACAGTTTCTCAGTCCTTACATTAAAGTATTTTTAATTTTTTTTTCCTAAAAATTCTCTTGTGTGAACAAAAATGTCTTATTTACAGACAAAAATATGTGATGTCTTTAAATTCTGGAATATATTGAGAGTGAATGAAAAAATATTCACTGAGGGTGAAAACTGAATTATACCCTTCCTTAAAAACTTCACTAGCATGCAAACAAAAACTATATTTTGGTATTAAAATGCAGATGATTCTTCATTTGTGATATTTGCTACACTCACGTGCATGCACAGACTTTTCTGTGAATCATGCCCAGCTATGGCAAAGAAAACTGGACAAGACACTAAATTAGCATTGAGGGGAGAAAGGAGAAATCAAACAAAAGATTATTCTTCTATCAGATCCTTAGTAAATTGTACAGACAGATATCCCCATCTTGTGAAAAGCAAAAATATTTCCCCAATCAGAAAAGTAATTATTGGAAGAAACAACACTACCACTTGATTCATTAAACACTGTAGTGCAGAGCTGAGGATAATGCATTTTTCAATCTGAAAGTCATTCACATCAGATGACTACAATACAAATGTGCCACACACATGCCTTTAGCAGCATACTGAAGCTGTTAAGTCATAGAAATTAAAGTGCTGATCTTCAGAAGCAAAACGAGCTTCCCAGCACACATGTAATTGTTTTTAAGCAATATTACCTTTCTCTGTGCTCGTACAAACACACATATGCCATAGCATTTCATTAGCTGATACTGACAGCAGTCGTTCTCATGCCAGCTTGAGTACTTCTTTGAGAATTCATCTACCATCACAAGCTCAGGGCCACATCAAGCAGCAATGAATTTCGATACTTTTTAGCCAACTTTCATTCTACAAAGGAAAACATCAACAAAGCTGAACTGCAACACCGTCTTCCTTCCCACCATGCCTCCAAGATGTCATTTCTAATTTGTCCTAGAATTCACCTGTTGTCAGCTATCTTTAGATCTTCACTAGAGTAAAAACTGGTCAAAAAAATTAGGTGAAAAAAAAAGAAAGGTGACATTGAGACATACATTTTGTCCTTCGGAGAGATCAAAAAATAAAGTTTTCCAAGATTTTGGCCTAAGGCCAGATCAGAATTGCCTGCTTATACTAGAAGTACATACCCATCAGTAAAACATTGCACATCTCATGAAGGCAGCTGTCTACAAGTGACACTCCTGCCAAAGACAAGCACAGAGAGTGCATTATTATTGAAGGAGGGCAAGCCTTGGCACTGTGTCTCAAGGGAGACTTTAGAAAAATTCTGTATTTCAGGTCTGCTCATTTTGCAGTGTTATTTTTATGAAACACTCCAGAGCAGAGCCTCAATGAAGACCAGGAATACACTCTGTGCTAGTGACATATTTCTTTATCAATGCCAAACACCATGACATGACAATGTTTTGTAGTAGGAACTTAAATTTATATGCAGAATCACCTCTACAAGTGCCAAAGAATATTAAAGATCCTATCTGACCGGCAGCTTTTCATCAAGGGACTGGTGTAGACAAGGAATTGGAGCCTAATCCCCATTGTGGGTTATAGGATATTGCCATTTTCACACTCCATGTCTGTCTTGTGGAACTGATTCAGAGAGTAATTACTGCTCAGATAAGCCTTTTCTAGAATATGTGCAATTAATTCTCCTTGCAAAAAAGGGGGAAGAAGTCTGACACTTTAATAATGTTTAAGTACACCTAATCTATTTCTTTTCTACTCCTAATTTTCCCTAAATATGGTGAAGAAAGAGGATTTGAAACTACTTACAAATGCTGGTTCTTAGGTAAATTATCCACGGGTCTGTGTTACCCTCTCATAAAAACAGCCAACATGAAATAATACTACAAACCAGCAGAATGTAAAGGAAATGGGTTATCAGTGTAAAGATTAATCTAGACTGCTTTTTCCAAAAATAAGGACTATTATCCTTTTCAAATGGGAACTATTTAATTTCTTTAAAATTTCAAGGACAACTGTTTTTAAAATTTTGAAAATAGCCTGGACTAATGAAAATTTTTCTTTTACACAACAATTCAAAAAACTATTTTCCTGATGTTTTCGTGAAATTTTTATCCAAATCTCATTCTTTGCCTGTCAAAACAAGTTGTGACGTTATGACTGTAAAATTCAAGGGGTCTGTACTGGCATAACTACATTTTGAGGTGATTTTTACACTTAACCTAAGTGCCTTTCATAAACAGCTCCTCAGCAGGATTCAAATGCATCTAGGGTTTTCTGTTACACTTCAAAGCTGAATAACAAGTACTCATCTTCACCATACTTCAAAAATTGTGCAATTGGCTAATTGCCCATTATTGAAATCAACCTACAGAAAACAGCTAAGCTTGCCACCACGCTTGCCCTCCAGGAATACACTGTATTTAGGATACAGCAACTAAATGAACAAATACAGAAAACCCCTCCTCACCAAAAACAACCACCCACCAACCCCCTCCCCACAAAGCACAGCACAAGTCCCACGCCCTCTCAAATAATTAACATAAGTTTTGGGCAAGGAAGTAGAGCTTATTTATGATTTTCAAAGATGAGAAAAAAGGTTTAAAAAATAAAAATAGGGCAGTTATGTTTAGTTGAGCTGATTCCAGAGTATCTAGTCCTAAAGCAGTAACTTCTACAGCTTGAGGTAAAGCCCACTTAGCCAGCACTGTGCCTCGCTATTCTATAAATGTAGAAAGTCTAACACTTGATAAAGAGCCACCTCCATGGCAGAAAAATATCCCCAACAGCTGGGCTATAAGGGGGATTAATTTCCTGACCTAACTTTGACTCCAGTTCCACTCAGAATCCACTCAAACTGCCTCACCACATTTTTCTTTTTGGTGGCACAACACACAACTTTAAGTCACACAGGGAATCAGGGTTGAAAGGATAATGTTGTTAACACTCATTTTTCAGCGTGAATGTCGCTGTACCAACGACAGCAGTAGAATAAATGTTACTATAAACAGCAGTCAGTTACTTTTGCCAATATAACATGAAAATATTTTCTGCTTAAAGTCATTCTAAGTGCTCACACTGCAGTGGAAAAAGATCGATTTGGGAAAATATACATAAAGATGCAGTTGCAGGCAAAGCTGGCTATGAGACAGCTGAGGTTCCAAACATCTTCGTGTCCAATGAAAACTAAGATGTTAATTTATTTTGGTTATTTTAGGGAGAAAAAAGAAGAAAAGAGGAAAGAAGAGCACATTCCCTACAGAATGGATATGCTTAATTTGATTTCCTGGATAATATTTTCACAAATGAGTACAGTTTTGAGACAAGTGATGGTTTGAACCCAAATTTTCAGTTCCTGCCGAGGTTTACCATTTCCACTAAGGTTTAGAGCAGGTTTGGGTACCTGACATAGCTGAAGCAAGCATTTTTCAGGAGATAATGACAGCATAGAAGAACTAATTCCACTTCCCGAACCTACCTATATTCATTTCTACAAAGACTGACACACTTCTGGTGACAAAGGGAGTCAATACAAAATAATCACTAAAAAATAGAACAAACAAAAAATCCACAAGAGACTATTCTATGTTCTTCTTTGTTCACTAGGATGTAGGTAATGGATCCTTGCATTTTATCCTTTCTACCTGGGTATTGCAGCTGAGCATCTAAACCCCTATTTTCATTCCTCAAGTATTTACCCTTTTCTCCCCTAAAAAGTTATGTAACAATTACAAGCTCAAAAGCTTCATCGGCTCACACTCCATTGACATTTTCCTCAGCTCAGCTCAAGGTTTCCTTCATAATACACTCAAATGAGGTAGAAATGCTTTTCTAAAAGCATTTAAAAGTTAGGGGGAAAAAACACCACAAGGGAGGGAGGGGAAAACTACTAGAAAAGTCTAGCAAATCTAGAGGAAAGCAAGAAGCAAAAGCTCCCAGAGAGCCAAAATTTACCTGAAGTTCACTTTAGGTTAGTTGAAGAGCTTTAAAGTAAAACCAGCTAAACTAAGGATTTTACATCTATACAGGCAACCATTCAACTTAAATGCTGGAAACTACAGATTTTCATGTCTTTCTCAAGAAGCACAAAACTGACTCCTGCTCAAATCAATTTTTATGTGCTACTTCTGAATTAGCATCATGATGCCATGATTTCAAGACAGGCAAGTTGCATTTACAAATTTTGTATTTCCATATTCAGAGTGACAAATGGAACATGGGCTGCTCCAAGATACAAAACTAAAAATGCTAGTCTTCTATTAAGTGCTATGTCTGTAATAAATTGCAGCTATGTGAAAACACATACAGTTTCATTAGCCAAAACTGACTGCTCTTAACTTTTGTAAACATTTACTTTCCAAATATTTACAAACACATGAATAAGAGTAGCATTTGCAGAATATTAAAGCATGTTTCAGATCAATTTTTGACCAATTTTATGCAAGGAAGGAAAACAGTATCAGAATTTCCTAGCAATCAATTAATTTAATTCATTTTTAACAGCTCTGAAAAGAGAGCTTACTTCCCCTGCATGAAGCTCTAAGAGCGCCTCACACAATCAGGAGCAAATCTCTTGAAGTGCCGTGGTGGCAGGGCCCAGGGCCCCTCCAGAAAAGGGCACTGGATGTGCAGTATTGAAATAGAAGGTACAGTAGAGATTTAAAAAGTATCCCTATGACTGTAGTTAGAAACTCAGACAAAAACAAAAAACAAAACAAAACAAAACAAATCCATTTTTTCCAATCCTGTGGGAACCCACTCCTTTTTTTCTAGGTTTCATAAAATAAAGTAGTTTCTGTCATATCCACCTCCCAACCTGGCTTTTTCAGTTCAATTAGGAGTAAATAAGATCTACTGAGTCCTTTCAAAACTTAATTTCAAATGACTAAACATGATCTCAAGAATCCCACCTGCACTTCCTTTACAAGTCTTAAGAGTATCGAAACTGAAGTCAATTGATCATGGATTAAATCCATGATACTTACTTTAAATCATACAGAAATTCTTATTTCATGGCCCTAAGATGTTGCACTTTTTGTCTACTATGACAGTTCCCTGTGGGTCTTCTCCAAGTGATGTATACACAGATCAACTTTGACAACACTAAACAGCAAATGAGCTACAGCTCCCTGTGCCAATACAGGGTTATTTTACACTGACAAAATTGTCCACCAGTTAAATAGCATATGTTCTGAATTAGTCTGATATAAAATTAATGCTCCAGGACTGTGGAGAAGCTTGATGTACCCTGTGTCCCATTTTGTCATTTAATTTTAGACAATAATTACACAACACAACATTTCTTAATGTAGCCAAATACGAAACAAAGAATATTGACGATGTGTATATATTTTGCAGACGTTAATACAGCAAAGAAATCTTCCACTCTTGGGTAGGATTACATTTTTCCCATGCAACCTAAAACTCAGTTATTTGGCATAAAAATATACTGGTTTTTTTAGTGAGTATATAAAATATGCAGTAATAGCTAGACCTGAATTAATTCTGTTCGAGTTCTGAGCTAGTCATGAAGCATGAGACAGAAAGGCACAAAAAACCCCTGAGATAGGTCAGCTAATTAAGATCTAATTAGGGAAACAATCCATTGTCCCAAAGGGTGCTTAGACAAAATCCTAGATGCCCACACACCTGCAGCTTTCATGGAAGGGATGTACATGCTGAATGTCTTCCTGACTGTGGTGACCCTATCTTCCTGAATGTGGTGACTGCTTCCCCTGCCAAGCGTTTAAGTTCTCTGCTGTGAGAGAGGAGGTGGAAACTCCCTCTCCTTTATTTAAAAATACTGAAGACATCCATGCTTTAACCCCATTCCATCAAAAAAGCAATCTTAAAATTCTGTTAGCAAAGCCTTAACAAAACAACAAAATGCATTTTCATGTGTTTAGGTTTTTTTTTAACTGCTGTATCACGTATTTTGTTTCAGTCACTGGAAAGTACTTTGTCAATTCTTAAAGCAGTAGTAGCCAAGCATTAGTAGCTCATATGCTAAGTAAAGATTCAGCAAGTGCAAGAATATTTATTATTTTATGCAAAGACATCTATTATGGAGAAAAAAACATATTTCCTTTTCTCCTGAACAATCATATAGATGAGAAAAGCAGTCCTGGGAGAAGTAATGACAATTTATCAGGCATATGCATGGCTCTTCAAGATTTCTGGCATATGCATACAGTGCTGTGCTTATCTGCCTCTGATCAAGACAACTGTCAACACAAGCTTTTCAAAGAAACTTTTACAAGCAGTGAATCTAGACAGTAGCCACTTCAGAGGCTGACAAGCCCCTAGAAAAGTACAGTCAGTGTTACCAGAATGATTAACATAGCCTTAGGCTAGTAATTCTGTAGCAGGTGTGAAATTGCATTTCTTTAATTTCTCGAAGTGACATTATCTGGTAAAGGAACTCAAAACCACCAACAAAAAACCCCCCATTACTTCTGCTGCTTACCAGCTCCTCCCGAAGCTGGGCTATGAGTTCATCTCTCTCCTTCAGCTGCAGCTTCAGCACTGAGCATTCATCTTTTATTCCATCCTACAAAAACATCAAAGAGATGTTATAATAGGCTTAACACTTCTACTTTGCTCATGACAAGAAAAGGCTGTTTCGCATAGTGTGAGATAATTACATTCAAATAATGAAACTCAATTTTCCTTTGTCATGTGTGGTATTTTCAATAACATTTTCTAAGTTGCTGCATAAACAAATTAATGTATCCAAAGACATTGCATAGAAATTTGAATAGCTCCCTGCAAAGAAGTCCATTTCACTGTTTTCTAAATCTTTTAAGTCTTTTTACTAAGGGATGATCCTATCAGGTCATTTCATTTGAGAAACAGCTATGAAATGTTATAATTTTAATCATACAAAAAAACATTACAGAAATATCAATTTAGAGCATTATTGCAGAGCTCTTGATCTTGGAGAAATGAAGAAGAACGTACAACAGACATCCACTGGAAAAGGAAAGCACACTCCCCATCCATACATCTTTTGTACCACATCAGCTAAAACAGCAGCAGTTCTGGTATTAACCGAGGGAGGAAAGAATGTAGTTACCACTTACTGAAATAACCACTATAACTCAATTTGACCTGTATGAAACTGACTCTAATAGCTAAAACTGCAGCCAAACCCAGGCCCAGGAGGAAGGCTGCAAGCTGTCCCCAGGAAACTTCATGAGTTCATGTAAGTCTCAACAACGTATTTCAAGAAGAAATATCAATCATGTAGTTTTGTGTTGTTCTGATAAACATCCAAGGAGAGAAACTCAAATTAACAGACTGAACTGTTGAAAAATAAAAACCTAGCAAACTAACCAGCCAACCAGCTGGTCAAACAACTGTAACTGAAGAACTCTATTTTTACATCCTTCTAGCATGGCAACATTTAGTTTGGGAAGTTTACTAATCTGGAAATTTTACTATTAGGGAAAAACAGAAACCCACAAGCCATATGACAAGAAAACTTTTGGAAATCTGGTGGTATATTCACAACACTTATTCTGAAAACAAAAAAACTGGACCTCTAGTTATCAGCTGATAACAGTGTAAGAGCATAGAAATTATTTAGATTGTGTAGAGTTCAACGGTTCTAAAGGGTATAACCAGTGTGATAAACTTGCACTCTGTCAGTACTAATGTGTCTGTAAATCCAAATAAACATAGAAATACAGGACAAAAAAAGTAGAGTGTAACCCCATTTTCCTCACATAAAAGGTTACCATTATTATCGTTCAAAGTAATTATATTGCTCATCATCTGCCCTAACAGAATTGGAAGAAGAAACAAGACACATACACATCAATATTGCAAATATTTACAACAGCTGCAATGGAAAGAGATACACCATCTCTGGCCGCTTACACTCTACTTCAGTACTACGTACAGATCTTCTGAAAGATCCAAATTCAGAAAAAAGCCAGCACATGCATTATCTGGTAGGGAAAAGCTCACAGAAATTTTCTTTATTATATGTTATGGAAGCATTTTACTATCTACTAGCAGATTAATGTTTAGGAACATTAGCTGAAAATAAATTTTTTGCACATCCCAGAATGCAGCCCGCAGCACTGAATATGATATTAGTACATATTTAACATTCCTGTTAGCAAAAATATCTGCTTCTAAAAAATATGGTTTTAAGTATCAGCAACTATTATTTTATCAAAGCAAGGTCTTTATTTTAAAAAATGGTTTTAAAAACAACATGGCATCAGCTATTGTACCGCAAATTTTTGTTACATTGTTCTGAGTTCTTTTTGCCAGCACAGTTTTACACTGTTGCTACCTTTTGAATTTCTCCTTTTTAACTTAAAGGAAAATAGAATAGTACAACACACAGTGGAAAAAGGAAAACATCAAGGTCCCATAGCCAAGACTATTACAAAAATATCTTTCAGAAAGCATACACAAGCAAACACAGCAATGAGGCCTGTAACAGCATGTCTCAACCACAGCAGGAAGGATTTTTGAGATGAGCTTTGGCACTAGGTTTTGTCTAAGAAGCAAAGCAAACTAATGAGAGCTTGAAGAAAGATTCTGCCTCACAGAGCTTCCAAAGAATTAAAACCTACAGTGCCTCTCTCCTGGCAAAAAGCAGTTGTGCACCCAGCTGGATCTTCCTCACACATGCAAGGAAATGGACCCCTCTTGCTCGGCACAGTTCTCCAGGCACTTCCATATTCCATGAAACAATTGTCTCATAAAATTTAGACCATAACCATCCTTGGAGCTTGGAGAAAAATATGCAGGGCTAAGGTTTTTCCCTTGCATGGCCTCATTCCAGCAAAACTCTGATTAATACTTGCCAGTGGGACATGGTGCTTGAAAACCAGTGCCCTGCAATTTCTGGGATATTTGAGACTGTTAAGTTTGGACTCTATGATGATTTTGGCTGAGATAGAGTTAATTTTCTTCCCAGCAGCTCATATAGGGCCATGGGTTTGATTTGGTCTGGAAGAAGTGTTGATGAAATAGAGTTGCTTTTTTTTCTGCTGAGCAGCACTTACACAGCATCAAGGCCCTTTCTGCTTCTCATACCGCCCCTGCAGTGAGGAGAGGAGGGTGGCACAAGGAGTTGGGAGGGGACACAGCCAAGGCAGCCAACTGATCCAAGGAATATTCCGTAAAATATGGCATCATGCTGGGTATATAAAGCAAGGGAAAGAAAGAGGAAGAAGCGATGGTGTTCGTCTTCCCAAATCACGGCTATACATGATAGAACCCTGCTTGCCTGGAGCAGCAGACAGCTGCTTCTTGCTGAATGCAGAGTAGAATTAGGATTTTATAATCTCATTTTGCTGCACAGTATCTGCAGAGGCATCAATCGTTCCTCAAATGCAAGAGAGTGAATAAAAGACAGGAAACATACTGTCAAGCAGTTGACTGCAAAAAGGTTTGGGCAAGTTCAATATCCCATCCACCTGTCTGAATGTAGCATTAACAGAATAAAACATGTTGCAGAAAAAACTGTTGCCAAAACACTGAATATAGTTCCTCCAGAAAGTAACTACTGAAAGCCACGGCAGAGGAGGCTCCAAGAATAATTTTTTCATGCAAGAACCAAAATATTTCAGTGAAGGATTGTGTGCATGATATCAAAGAAGTTGCATGTTATTGAAAGGAGTGGAGGGCAGCAAAAACTGGTGGAATGCTGTGTTATTCATTAGTCTGTGGGCAAACAGCAGTGTGTATCTGATAGTGTGAATTCAGGAAGAGATCATCTCTACTCCTTAGGAGGTCTGAAATGCTTCATTATCTGCTGAGAAACTATAACACAGGGCAAAGCTGCTGTGGAAAAAACAAAAAATTTGTTGAAAAAAGCTTCTCAAGGTGAATGAGAAATAGCAGGCACAGTCTGATGGGGATTTATAGTACAAAAAAAAAAACAAAAAAAAAAAATCCCAAACCCAAACTGCCCAGAAAACCAATATTGCCTCCTAATGAATTGTCACAGCAACAGATATTAAAGAGGAAATAACTTGAAAAGGATGGCCTGCTTTTAGGAGAGCATTCACTCAATGCATTCTAAATCTACACTGCAATTACTAAGCTGGAAAAAAACATTTCCCTCGTGAAGTAGGGCTTTTTAAATACACTTTGAATACTCTGGGGCTGTGACAATCAGCCTCTTGCTATCTCCACATTCCAGTAGATACTTGACCCATGTATTCCTATGCTTAGAAAACTAAGCCCAATTATAGTGTGGGCATGATGACATATGCAAAATATTTCTCCTGCTTTTTTCAGCCCTTACAATATTTATAGTGTAAAAGAAAAAACAGATTGTCCCATAAGTAAAGTTGAATTCATAAGCCAACCAAAATCAATTTAGTGTCCACAGATTTAGAAGTCTGCTAGGTGACATTTACTTCTTCTATTTACTAAACTAACACCCTCTGCCACTTTGATTCCTTACCTTTCTGCAAAATGAGTTTATACCAATATTTTATCAACGCTACCAGTCCAATGAGAACATGGATGCTATGAAAATATCAGTCCAAATAATTCAATCTACACTCTAGGCATCTTTTCATAAACTACCTGTATACAATTGTAGCTTTGAGGCCATTTTGCTGAGCTTAACAAATTATACATACATTCCATTCCATTATTATTCTCATTGTTTTTATGAATGCTGTTCATTATTTTATTATGAAAAAAGGATAAGAATTCTGCTCTCTGTTGAAGTAAGCATGTCCATGACTCTGGAAATGCTTGATAAAAAGTCAATTAACACCTCATTGTTGAAGAGGACTGTTAGACACAGCATGATCTGTAAAGAGAACTACTTTCTTTTATTAAATATAGATAATCAAAAAGTTTTTCAGTCTAAATTCCAAATGTAAAAAAAGCAGCTGTGTGCAAAAAGCTTTCTGTCATTTTCTTCACTTACATCCTCTGATAGTTAAAAAAATTCCACTAGTTAGCTGCAAGTTCATTATGGATCTGCTGTAATTATTGTACATATTTACGGTCAGAATATTCCTCAAATTATCATCCTTTTACTTATTTTCAGTTGTCAGCTATGACAGTGATTGCTATGTCTCAGTGCCAGTATTTTCCTGGTTTAGTTTAATTCTGCTCATTCGGGAAAATGCTAAACAGAACAGCAAATCTGTTTCTCCTCAGATCAGTTCACAAGATGAAAAATGGTGCTGTGTGTGAAGACCGCTGAAGCAGGTTATGCATAAGCGCCAAAAAGAATAATCATTTTAATTTTGCAAACTTACTTTATACCTCTTCATACTTGGGAACAAATAGGAATGTCGTGCTTACTGTGATCAAAGTGCTACAAACAGAACTAACCAAGTGTTCTGGAAGATAAATTTAATGCTTTTCCTCTGATACTAAACAGACTATGCTTCCAAAAAAATACCATAAAGTTAGAATATAATAAAACTCATTTGATAAATGTGCTGAATCTCAGATGCTAAATAGATTGTTAACCAACTTTGGCTACTGCAAAAATCAACAATTACTTAAGATATAGTGTCTTAAGAAAATAATCCTGGAACAAACCAAACTAAGAAATTTAAAACTGAGTATCAGGTCAAGAAAGGTACACAAATGCCATAACAGCTGAAGCTTCCTCTAAGTTATGCAGCAGATCTACGCAGAAAAATTAATAAATTTCTGGATAACTGTCTAGAACATTCAGAGAAAACACAAGGCTTAACATGCACAGTATTTTTCTGCAAACAGCATTGGAGTCTAGACTATGGACTGTGGATATCTTCTATGGTTCACTTTATCCCACCTGACACCTGAAAAGCAACAAGTAGTTTTGTGGATCTTACAGGAAATTTGCAGAGGAGCACTCTTATCTTTCTCCAAACTGAGACACCACTTGTGTTTTAACAAAAGGAAGAGCATCTACCTATTTGAGGTAACACGAGTAGACTGCTGGATATTACAGCTCATGTTTTCAGAAATGAGTTTTCTGTCAGACCATGAGTAGCTGCACTGTTCATTGTTACTCTTGTTTTAATGAAAGTCTAAATGATCCTAACATTAGCAGAGAGCCCAAGTCTGCATTGTTTCACGTGTCAAAATGAAGTCAGTGGTCTGGTCCCCGATGTAAGTAAACCATGGCACCTCACGTACACAGTGTGACTTTTCCCATTATGTGCTCACTCTAGCTGTACCTACTGCATCACCTTGTATCTGTTCTATCAATTCCTTTCAGTCACACCAAGAGAAAAATTATTTGGCTGGCTGCATTTCTCACATGTGCAAGGCACATTGATTTTGTCCTTTGGCTCATCTGTTGTTTTGGTGCCTTGCCAGTCCAGTTAGTCTTGTCTCTAACAATGCTCCCAAAGAGCATCCCTGCTGATTGCAGGCAATGGTCACACTTAACTTGCCTACTTCTCATGTCACACTGCCCTTCCAGCTGTTGCTGAAGCCCAGAACAAGGGTGAGAGCAAGTCCATGCTCCAAAAATTCCCATTAAAGCATAACACAACAGCTCAGAGCCATCTCCCATGACCACCTTAACCCAGCACACACAGATTCTCACTCCAAGTTATCTTTCCAGTAGGAAAAACCCAAACAAATAAAATCCTTAATCAGCTTTGTAACCCCTGATCATACCAGAAACAGACATCACTTTGTACATCTTTCCAAACAGCTCCAGTATTCAAATGACTTCCAAAGGAGCAACTCTCCATTTCTTTATCAGGAAATCAAATGGAGTTTGGGGAGCAGAGGATCTGATCTTTTAATGATAAATAAGGGTGATTAAACCTTAAAAAGACTTATGCAATATTATAACATATTCTAAGTTCAGTTACATGGAACATGTTGATAAATGTTTTACTGGGCAAATTAGGGCAGTTATATCCATTTAAATACTAGAATTCAACTGATATTCTACTGTGAAGGTAACACTCAAAGAGACTATATAGGCTACACTACTTTGACTTCAGACATCTATGAATACAAAGCTAAATAATGTTTTCTTCACAGTGAGTCATAGTTAACTCTGAAATACAGATTGACCAAATTAATTAGGATTTTTTTTTTACTCCTGCTGAAATTTTCTCTCTGAGTGATAATAAAAGGCATTATGTTTAAAAGAATGAAGCTTGATTAATAAACTGCAGAACATAAAACTGAATGATTATACCAGGAGAAGCCCAAGATGTATCTAACCTGCAGAAATCATGAATAGCAGCCAAGAGCATAACAAAATACATGAATGTATTTTTCCCAATATAATCAATCCACTTATTGGCCCTTTATGGCCAGAATTCACACACACAATATGATGCCTCCTTAGGTGATATCCCTAAATAAATTCTACATTCATGAAGAGAAAACCAGTGAAACAAAAGCCCCCAAACTTCCTTTGGTTTTCAACCTGCTGTGGAACACTGTAATTGTTCCTGCTTCCTTAAGATAAGACAGGTGTATTTCCTATTCATCTCCTCCATGACTTCCATTGTTTTATAAATCCACATGCTTATTTCATAACTACTGTCATCTGTTAGAAGCTAGCAAATACCTCCTTCCTTACATAGGATATCCTGTATGTCTGATCATCATCCACCCTTCCTAGTTGGACCGTGTCATTCATTTGAACCTGGTAATCAGGATTCTGCTGAGAATCAATGCTCAACTGTATGTATCTTTTTTAAAATTTTACTTCAGAAAGTACTAAGGAGGTCTTTTCAAGGAACTATGCACCATGTCTGAAAGTCCTCTTTCCTCATTTGGAAAAATAGGATTGTGCTTCCCTTTGTGCACTCCACTGTGTCTGCTGACACTGAATCTCAGCTGCCTTTCATCTTTACATCATTTAGAATGATGAAATCTTTCTGCAACATTTCAAACTCCATTTTAATCCTGATTATTCTGCACCTTCTAGAAGTATAATTCTTCCTTTAATAAATGACTACTTATGGCTTTTGTACTGTACACCTAGTCTGCCATTAATCCAAGAGAAGACTTTTCTACTCATCATCTTATTTTTTAAAAGCCTTTGATGAAGGGCTTTGTTGAAAGGTTTTTGGAAATTGAGTTAACTACACAAAACAGATCATCCTTATTCACATGCATGACTCTTCCAGTAGATTTCTGAGGTCTGATTAAAATCTCAGGAAGTCAGGTTTGTTCTCCCCCCTTTATTATATTCATTCATGGTTCAAGCAAATCTATTTTCCAGAACAGCTTCTATTAATTTAACCAGTAACAAACTCAAACTAAAAGAATTTTTTAAAACCCCAACAAACAAAAAGCAGTTGTCTATTTCCATCTGTCATTTAGCTACGAAGATTAAAACGACAGATAACAGGCAAGACTAAGCAGTTCAACAATTTCTCATACCAGTTTCACACCTAGAATGAGTAGCTGGTGCAAGAGATTCCTTACTCTCCGTTGTTCCACTACTACTCTCAGATATCTTCAACTGGCATTTCAAGACTCATTCCTTGGATTAGTTCCCCCAGTGTTGCTGGTGCATCTACTGATGTGGAAATAAACACCAATTTTTTAATTATATTTATTATTTTTCTTCACAATAATCTTATTTGCCAAGAGTGCTTCTGTAATCACCAATTTTCTTTCAGCACTGCAAATTCTCTGGAAGACCTCATTACACTTATTAATTTGACAAAAGCCTTCTATAATCAGGGTGGGGTTTTGTTTGTTTGTAAGCATATGTTTAGCAATTTAATATTGTCCTATTAACTCTCATTTTCATTAGGGGTAAAATACTCTATTCATATCTAATTTTTTCCCTAATACCAAATCAGCAAAACCAAAACCCCTTCACACTTTTACATGCAAACAACCTTATTAATCATGTAATACATATAGACCGAGTCACATGAAAGAATACCCATAAAATCTATAACTTTGTGCAAACATAATTTAATTTACAGTTGAAATGCAGCCACTTTTTCATTTGTATGTCAGTTTCTTTCTGCCAAGCAGCATGACAAAAAAACATTCAGGCCAAAAAATAAAGCAAAAATATCTGCCAACTGCAGCATTTTTGTAAAAGTTTCATTACTGCCATACCAGTAAATGTATTTCTTCATATTCAGAGAATAATGTCCCTACACAAAACCTCATTTGTCTAAACAGGAGGAGACAACTCCAAATTGGATCCTGGCTGCCCTGTGAGGAGATCAATAGAAAAGTTTCTTCTAGCTCCAACAGCACAGGCCACTGAGCTCAAGTCTCCCCTGAATCCACCGTAGTCTCCTACTATCAGCTTGTATACGTGACAAAATATCCACTATTTTATGCTGAATTCAATATTTCAGCTCTAAAATATTCTTTGTCCTGCCCTCCAGGAATCACAAGAAAATTTCAGACAGGAGGAAAGGGGAGTGCTGTGAAATAGTGACTCCGGCTCTTTCCAGGTGTAAGGAAAAATGCGACAAAATGTACACAAAAAGGACAAAATATATATTTGTATTTTACCATTACTGTTTTTAAAGCCAAATCAAGTTTTTCTTTAGTATCGGAATAAAAAATATACAAAAGTAATTTTTGATTGATGAGGATGATTCAGGGAAGAAAGCAATTAATAAGTTTTTAGATCTTCTAAGCACACTAGAATTAACAGAAGTAATCTTATTAAATGCTCTCAAGAGAGTAAGAAAGGAGAAGAGATCCAGCCAGCTCTGCTTGAGGTTATAATTATGAAAAAAACATGTCATTCCAGGAAAGACTTTAGGATCAAATATACAAATGCTTGCATACATGGATATTGTGCAAAGAACTAATACCTTTTCTTGGATGACCTTTAAGTACACCAGCCTAACTAATTTATTCCAAAAGGTTCCCTAGGTCCACAAGGGTGACACAGAAAAAAGACCTTCAGATTTAGAAAAAACAAGACCCCAGAAGTACCATAGACTCTCTTTATATCACGAAGGTGTATTGAGAGAACATGATGTCCTCTATACTTAGTACTTGTAATTTGCTACTGCTTAAAGACTTTCAAATAGACATCCTATACAGTATTGCTGACCCTTTAAAGAAAATATCAGCGAATAGAAAAATCATGCACAGCTGGTGAGCAAATCAGCAAATCATTTTAATATTTCAGAACATCTTGCTACATTTTACAAAACATTTACACATATAAAACATGAAGATTATTTCCTGCCTTTATCATGCTTGCTAAGCACAGTCAAATTTGTTTCTCTAAATAAAAAATTTTGTATATCCTCTTTCACCTACATCCATTTAGTATACTGAGCTCTGACACACATTACTTCTCTAGAACCACTGAGGTTTTACCTCTACTTATCATTAGGCAAGAAAAGATTCTGAATTACAGTGAAGGTAATTCACTGTAGTGGTCAACCAGCTTAACTAGACTATACATTCAGCTTGACTCCCTCCTAAACTGCATATGCTATTATTTACTGACCTTAAATGGAAATGCATTTTTCAGCTGAGAATAAACCTTTGTTCAACCAACGGGACATTTTGCTGCAAGTTTATGCAACTATATCAATCTTTAAATACCTTCAACTTCGCATACATACAGAAAATCTCATTTCTGGACCAACAGTAAGGTCATTACAAAAGAAAAGACTTGTTTATCTTAATGGTTTTTGAGGAAAAAAAACAACAACAAAAAAGGCTTTGTCAGATAACTGAGACAAACTAAATTCAGCTATCCTAAGTTAATTGTCCTATGACAGCATAACTACATACAAAATTTAAGACAGATGATACAACACCAACTATAAAACCAACCTAGTTTGGCCAGCATAGAAAACAGTACAGTCTAATTAGTACACCACTCATCAGCATAATGAACATGCTAATACAGAACTGCTCCCCCTATTTCTGAGCTACCATGTAAAGAAATATATCAGTGCACTAAGCCAGGTAGAAATAAAATTCTCTGCATAAAATAATATAAAAATATGCCTGTGGGATTTTACTTAAGAGCATCTAAATGCTGGTAAGCACCAGGTAACTCCATCGGTTAGCTCTGATTTGCTATTACGAGACTTTATCTGATACAGACAGGGAAAGTTGTGGGGTTAGAATCTAAGAAAGAAGAGGTGTTTTTTCTAGATGTGTATTTGCATGAATCATCTCTTTCCACTCATAAATCTTACTGTTTAATTCTCCAATATTTGTCATTATGAAATTGGTTATGAAATAACCTTGCAAGCTCTTCTCTGCTCGTTTTGCACAAACAAAGAAAAATGCCAAGAAACTCAGCCAAAAATGAGCTCGATGTTATTTTCTTTAGGCAGTTTCCCCAGAGAGCCAGTTACTAAAAGATTTTTTGTAAGTCATATTTTACATGATATGTGTGTGCCACAGAAGCATTAATTATTGTCACTTGCAGTGCAATACTAGACCTCGTTACGTTCCTGCATGATTCTTCCTTCATCACCATTACATGGACTTAGCTGTTTACTCTTTCCAATTTTGACTATTAAAAAGCATATTCAACTTAGAGTATACCTCTGCTTTCTCCTGCTTTTTGTCAAAAATGGGAAAACAGATGCATTTCAGTGTCCATTTTTTTCCTCGGCAAGTGTTCTATCCTCTACTGCCAGAGAAGCTTAGTCAATAGATGTGGTGAGCAAGACCGGATAGATTAATGAGCTCATTATAATTCATTAAAGAGTGATGTGGGGATGACTGCCCACTTTAATTAGCTTTATTACTGTAGGAAATTGTTTCATATGCCAAGCTCATCACCAAGCATGCCTGGAAAACATTAGAGTGGTAATCAGACTTGATACGAGAACTTTTCATTAGCCTGTAAGGCTAAAGGCACTTATAATGACAAGGAAAATATTAAAAAGATGGACATGAGAGTGGCTAGCATAAAATAATTTATTGTCTCTAATAATTCAGTGATAAACTACACAGTGGTGATTTCAAGTTAAAAATTTGGTGGAACAGCTGTGTTTCCATGGCACACCATGTGCTCTTCCTGTAATCATGACATTAACTGAGAGTAATAGATTTAGAAGGTTTAATAGGTCAGGTTTGCTCAGATAATAAATCCTAATGCAAATTAACTATGACTCCAATATTTTAATGAAAATCTTAATTGGAAACTGGATTTTCTTCAGGAATACATGAGCCTCTTTTACCAGTCACCCCTCAGACTAGCAAACGCATTTCCACACTTTTTTTTACTAAGTTGCAGGTAAACAACAGGTAAAAAATATTTTAGACAAAAAATGGTAGACAAAACCAGATAAAAATACTCAGATAAAATTGTAGAAGATTTGGAAGGAGAGAAAGAGAAAATTAGCATAAGAGTTTGTTTCAGTCTGCAAAAGCCACACTGAAGGAAGGATTATGTTCTAGGATCCACTTTTTTAAGGTTTAAAGGCCTAGAACATATTCACAAAGTTTCTCAACATTAATCAAATGGTTTAAGGTGTAATCTCTGTAACCTCAATAATTTATTCCAATCATGACTACCTTATCATTTTAATTACAGTCTCTTTCACTCTAAGCAACAGTAAACATTCCAAAGCCCTACCTTCCTGATTAGTTGTATTCTGAATAAATTGCTTAGTATTATCCAGCTCTGTAACTAATCAAGAGCTTGGCATTTGTTTTAATACAAATGTTAAGGAAATACCTATAAGTACCCCTGTTCTATCCACAATCAGAGCAAGTCATGAGACTGTAGCATAAATTAATAATTGATAAGATCGTCGATGATCAAATTTTTCAACAGTATAAAATAATGAAGTATGGCAAATTATGGCTGAGCATATCTTTACTGATAGGAATTCTTTCCATTTTAAGATAATTTTTGGGTGGTTTTAGAGTAGCATATTGGAAGATTCCCCCCCCCCCCCCCAACCCTCCACTATGCAAGGTAGTTAAAGAATGTACAATAAAACTGCTTCCCAGCTCTCAAACATACCATTATATTTTCATGCCTTGTGCTGTTGAGCCACTCCAAACACCCATCACCTCAAAGCAATTCTTTCTTCTCAAATTTTCACAAGCATAACACTAGCTACTCTTCAATTTTCTAGTGCAAAAGAGCACGTTATCTTCCTGACTTCACAACAGAGCAACTGTCCATTGTTATTTTGCTTCTTGTACGAAAATTGGTGTCCCTAGCACCTCAGTCCTTTGCAGCATTCCCCTCAGGAAGTGGCTCCACCAGCTATTAGTTGAGTGTGATACTATTTGGACTGACAGGGCAGCAGCATGTGACTCTTACGTATTTTCAAATTCCTGTTGAAATACGATGCATGTAAGCAACGCAAATGGAGGGCTAACAAAAACATACACAGAAAGCCAACACAGAGACTTTTGGGATGACTTCTTTACAGTTCTGTGTGCTGTTATCCTAAAGGCAGTTGTTGCTACTGCACTGCGGCTCACAGAACTAATGAAATAAGCCTTACAAAAGCCTTCCGACATAGGTCATTGTTGTGATCTTAGAGAAGAGGAAGCTGAACAAAAAGGACAATGAAAAGATAGAATAAATCTCAGGGTTTTATTTTCCATTTCTTGCCATGACCATAACTCAATTCTCTTTTGCTTGTTATGGCTCTCAGACCCCTTAATCCTCTTTATCCTGTATTACACCTGCATCAGACATAATTAAGGACTTTCTGGTTTTTCTAAGCCAATGCTGGTTTGGAGCCCAGGACTTTATACTCCCCGAAGTCTTCCAGATACTTGAGAGCAAGTAGGGTGAACCTAAAATTGAAAATATTTACTATAGAATTTCTGGGTGTATTTTCAATCATTGAAACAGATGGAGGGATTTTTGCAGGTCTTATTTTAGGATTGATTAATACTGATTTCCCAACCAGTTGGAATTTGTATGCTTCTCCCTCTTGTACATAATCTTTTTGAGGGTCAACAGTATCCTTAGCAACTATACTATGAGTATCTAGCCCAACATGTGAACTGGGAAACATTTTACATTTTAATAGTCCAAAGTAAGGAGAAACATTTTCTGCAGTTTAAGATGTGAAACAGTGAAAATAGAAACAAAACAGCCCCACTGCACCAAACCACCCCCTTTCACATCCAAGTGGAAGGATTTGAACTGATTTTGGCACAGTCATCTGACAATTGTACACATTTTATTCTCATAAGACTACACAACCAAACCATTTGTACAGCTAATACATAAAATTCTTATGACAAACCTGTTGTTTAGATGTTTTGTAAATTACAAATACAATAAAAACATAGTAGGAAAATAATCTGATTATGTGTGAAGAGAATACTTCTTTAGAATACTATCCAAATTCTTCATCAGTATAACCTGTTCATGACAAATGACTTATCCAAATAACATCACTGATGTACGTCAATCTATATTACAACTTAGTCTTTAGGACTCCCCCTTCACAGATGTACCAGACCTCTGTCATTCACCTTTATTCTTCTTTTTTTTAAAGCACTTACTGTCCTATAGTTCATACTCTTCCTTCACACATCTTTCAAAAAGCTTGAACCCAAGCATCAGCCCCATCCATAAAAAGAAAGAATGAGGTAGAGACAAAATTAAGGGAACTAATCAAAAACTATCAGCAAAACAAGGCTAGAATATTAAAGACTACATGTTTATGTGCCTAAAATAAAAAGCAGATTCTGCCTATTAACCTGGACCCTGATTTTCTTAGCACATATAGGTTTAATAACTGCTAGCATTGAGTACACGCCCTCTCATTTAGCTAATTGTGTGTTTTCATGTTTCAAAGTTCTTTGTCTTCTTGCTCAATTCAAATTACACAGAACAATTAGCTTATGTCAGAAAGTCAGAAGAAGAAGAAAGGGTTATTTTCTTCTCAGTTACATTTCTTGATTGGAGATGCAATGAAAATCTGAATGAAAGAAGCTGATGCCTCTCACTCTAGCTGGTGGACACAGAATACTGGTCAGCTCTCAGTGAGAGTCCATGTGCCCTTGTCAATGCTTTGAACATTTGTCATTCAAAGATTCCCAGTCTGACAGAAAAACAAGCAGAATTTAGACCCAGCTATTAGTCCTCAGCTGCTGCTATATTTATACACCATTTGTAGTAACTTTGTCCTAGAAAAGTCAAATGCTATCCCTGGAAATATAAAAGGCTGATTTTACAGTAAAAGAGCAGAAGTTTTTGCTAAAATGAATAGAGAAAATTCATTAAAGTGTGAAATTTGTTGTGGTAATAATACACATGGTTTCATCTGACTGCCTTCACCCCCACCCCAGAATTTAGATGTGTGAAAATCCTATGAGAACAGTAACAGAATGACTTAGAAAATTATGTAAGCTCTGGAGACTGTCCTTCAGCACCTTTCTCACTGTGGATGAGTAGTTCAATTCAGGCTATAAACTAGAGAGAGGGATGACTTCTATACCTATATATGATTAAACATCTGTCCCAGTGAGGTACTGATCTTTAAAGATGGTATTAAGCACTTTCTATCTCACAGGTTAAATCTCCGAAGCAAATAGTAGAATTTACTTTCCTTGTTGATTGAATGACTCATTTTCACAGGAAGTTTTCATCCCATTAAAAGGTATCTCCAAAGGAATCTCCTTCATGTTATACTGAGACATGGCTTTGTTTCTTCTGTCTGCCATATATAAAACAAGAACTCACGAAAAAGGCTAAGAAAACCTTACCACCACACCTGTGACCTATAACAGAGAAGCCAGTCGCATCCAGTGCGGGGCCTGCTCACACCCTGAAGCAAACGGCAAAACATTAGAAAACTTACTGTCATTTTAACAGGCTTGAGTAAAACAGAACCAGGCAAAGGTCATGAACTTAATCTGTTGTTGTTGTTGTTGTTGAAAATTTGAGAATTTTTAAGGTTAAACAAGTTTGCCTGTATATTTAACAGATACAAGTGCAGCATGCAGACACAGCACCACTAAAGCTGCAGCACAGCCTTTCTTTCATGTACACAGAAGCAGATCATACCCAGGTGAACACTGCTGCAAGCACTATCACTAACAAAACACTTACTTTTGCACAAAATTCACCTTCTACCTCTTCACCAAAAGGCTGTTGTCACAAAATTCATGTAATCAGATTCTCATCCTCTACATATCTCCACAGTTGTATGGAGACAGATGATGGTTTACACTACATATTTTCCCAACCCATAAGAATAGGCTTAACACTTACTACTAGGTGTTAGGAAAATTAATGGCACTATGAAAATTAGAAAGTCTGTGTTATACACCTACAGGAGAGAACAGCATCTTCTTACATCCTGCAGAGAGATGAGTACAGTTTTCAGAAACCTGAAAAACCCAGACTGATTTCACAAAGGTGTCAAACAGAACAAAAACCACAGAGGAGAATTTTTTCAGCAAAAGAGAGGCATAGATTTTCTTGATTCAGTGGAAAGAAACAGCTTATGGGAGAAACACAATGGTTTATGGGATCATAAAGATCAATCTGGGCAACCCCCATTTTGCTCTACACAAGAGCAATGTGTGTTCTGTTAGGTATCTGACTGCCCGGCTAATTTATAATTTTTTTACTCTCATCCCTAAAACTTTTAACATTTTTGGTATACAGTAAAACCTGTTGACAAAATGATGAAATTATTTCACTCTTCCTAAAATATCAGATGAATTATCTACTGTTTAACCCTATTTTCAGCATTCTACTAAACCTTACAACAATGAAAATCCTTTTGCACAGACACCAATCAGCTATTGTATAACCTTTAGAAATACTATTAGCCTTTGTAATCCAGTCCATTAAATGCAAAGTAGCCTATATGCATTAACTATTATATCAAAATTATGAATGATATCAAACTATTAACTATGAATGATATCAAAATGCATTAAACTAGGCACCAAAAGTGCATAAAATTCTAATCTATTAGAAAAAGAGCTATTTGCTCATCTTTTGCTGCACAAGAAGTTTGCTGGCTGAATCACCTTTCTCAATGTTAAAATTCAATGCACATATATGACACAACTGAACAGGAAAACTTACATAAACCAGTGAATTTCTAGAGAGAGCAGCCTGTTATGCGCACTAACAATTCATGGATTTGGATGCTGACATGAAGTATAGAAACCTGTCCAGTGGCTGTAACCAAAATCTCAAAATTCTTCTAAAAAATCTGCATCTCTGCAGTTCCTTATTTGATATAGGTGACAAATTATACAGCAAGCAAGGGTTACCCTTTAAATTTATTCTTATACCCCTAACCAGCTCCATGAACAGTTGCTAGAGGCTATGTATATATAAAGCTCAGTCCCAATTCAGACACAGTTTCTTATCCAGGAAACCTGCTGGTTGAAACTGGGATGGGAAAGGATTATTCTTATTTTCAAAGTGATGTTGTCTCCCCTGCATATCAGATCCAACTCACCAGAAAGTCTAACTAAGTGCCCAGGCTTGTGTATGTGGTGGCAAAAAAAAACCCCTCCAATCTGTGAGGGAAGGAGCTTTAGAAGAAGGGTAAATGAGTAATGTAGTAAAAGAATGGATTAAATAAGACACAGAGAAAAGAAGACCATATGAAAGAACAAATAAGAAAAATCATGGAAGAAAAATTAAACTAGAGGAAGTTAGCAAAGATAATGGAAGAAGAATTTACAGCTGTTGATAACAAAATATGATTAAAATGAAAGATAAGCAGAATAAACGCCACAGAAAACCTGAAATGTTTTTTTTCTGCTACAATTTACAATAATCAACAATAGAACAGATTCAGTAATGTAAATAGTGTCATATTATGTATAAGCAGAATCTAATTTTCTTGTACAAGAATCTAAAATGAATGTTTTATGAAATGTCTGAACTTTTGATGTCTAAGAAAGTAATTTGCTGGAAGACTTGGTGCAGTATTCATCTTTCATTCTTGCCTTGAAAAGGCATGAAATCCTGCAGAAGTTACCTAGAAGAAATAATGGCTTAAGGAAGGAAGTCAAGGTTACATGAAAAAATGCCAACAGTTGAAAAGTTCTATGTATTCAATAATTTTTAGAAGCAGCCCCACTGAAAAATTGCTGTTCCAGCAGAAAAAGAGACTCAAATCAATGAAAAAGGAGCAAAGGATAGAGAGAAGAGTTTGATGCTAAGAGGTAACGTTTTAAAAAGTTACAAAAAAACCCCATAAAGATCAACTGGACCTTGAGTAGATGGTGCATCTGGAAAGGAACATAAGCTAAGGATCATTTCCCAACAGCGGAAGCTGAGAATTACAGATAGAAAACAAAGGGCCAGAGCAAATGACATGGCATGAGGAGGACAGCAGACCACATCTGGATGCTGGGTGAAAAGTGTGGGCCTTGACAGAAGGGCAAACATGCCTCATATTTTTCAGTTTGGTTTTTTTTTTTTTTCCTGTTCCCCGGGCAATGCCATAATAACTATCCATTATTTTGGAGTAATTTTCACTTTCTGGGTTCAGATAAAAGCCAGCTCACACATGGCTGGCAGAGCACTTGATCTCTGCCTCTTTAATTCAACCTGTGTCTTAAAATAGACACATGTTGGGTTCATTCTCCTCAGACAGAAAGGATGGATCACCAACTCATGCAAGCTTCACTAGTTAAGAATTCATAAATGTTTTATGACTTTATATAGTACCTATTTCAGTATCAACAGAGTGGTAAACATAATGAATGTGATGTAATGGAAGAATGTATATATAAATCACTAGACAGAACTGACAGAAAATCATACAAATTTACTCTAAGCTCCATATAATAATCAAAATAAAATACCAGATGGTGTTTTTTTTTTTTTCACTGACAGAAACATTCTCTCTGTGCTTTATGTCACTATAATAATCTTTGTGATAGAAAATGAGTTAACATATTGATTACTTCCCCCCTCTCCTTTAATGCAGGGAAAACTATTATAAGAAGGTATCTGGCTTATATTTAAACACAGAATGACCAAAGAGCCATCCAACTAATCAGAGGATAGTGCCAACATCCACAGCCTAAGAAACCAGAAAGAGACTGTATCTCATTTAATTCCCTTCTCAAGCTTTCCGTTGCTGAAAACCAGGATAGTCACTGTCTTACTGTTCAACAACACGTTTTTAAAAGCATAGTGCAAAATAAAAAAAAAAAAAAAAAACTAAAAAATTTTTCATTACAGAGGTTTTCTAAATGGACCAATCAATCACTTACATCTGTAATTTGCTAAAGGGGAAGTGTAAGAGGACAAGACCACTTTGTAAAACTGGTTAATTTATATACAGAGAACAAAACACTCCGGCCTGCAACAAAATGCAGCATGTTCCTTCTTGTGTGCTTCGTGGGGTTTCATCCAGACTGCTGGGGTGGATGGCGAGATTAATCTCATCGTATTTATGGGCTAGAAGAGGCCCCACTTAGGCTGCAGAACTCAAATTGCATATATCAGAGAATCACGACTGGAGAGCTCACCAAAAGCTTTTTGCAGGGACAGGAGAGCCATTAAAGGGAATACTACAGTCCAGAGCACAGCCTACAGGGCAGTGAAAGGGTGCACAGTCATAAAAGCATACAGCAACTAAGACTGGGGTGGGAGAAGACATTAATCCAAGGAGTGACTTCCTCTTTCATGAGAGAACTGGCTAAAAAGGGCTGTTACTACTCTGCCCAGAAAGAAATCCAACATGAATTGAGGTTTCCAAAACAGAAATAACTCCAAACACAGTGTGAGAGACTCACACTAAAAATGTGGACTTTTACTGTAATTAAAAGGCTGAGAAATTTACAAAGATATGGAATTTGGGGTCCAAAAGGATAGGACAAGGAAATTTGACTGTTTCAGCATGGATCTGAAAGCCAAGACGGGGCTTTTAAAAGCCCACTGTCTCAGGAAGGTACCCCTTGAGAGAAGGTGAGGAGGATGTATGGACTGAGTCATACTGAAGGTGGAGTGGTTTTCTGTAAACTTCTGAGGGAGAATATTACACAGATTAGATGAAGTACAGCACCATTTCAAAGTGAGAGATGCTCTCGGTTACATCCTGCCACAGTCAGATATAAAACATGTCAAATAATTTCTAAAATTTACAAGTTTATGATCAGGCATAAAACTTGGATCTTTCATTACTTGAGCTACAGCTGAAATATATGCAAAAACCACTTTCTAATTCAGCTGCTCACCAGAACATCTTAAATTAAAATTAGATTAAAATATATAATTTCAATATGCAATTTCAAGTTCCCAAAAAGTGCTAATGCTATGTGACCTTAGTTAATAAAGCTGTAACAGGATCAAACCAAGGAGATGCCAGTATGCTGTACATGAACAAATACAACAGGAATTCATCTCTTTTCAAATAGGTTTAGTAAAAATCAGAATATTTACTTAGTCAAAGTTATCTGACTCTCATCAGGTAACTAATTAAAAGAAATTGTGCTCATTTAGACTGTTATTCCAAGCACTTTCTGAATATAATTTTTGGTTTTGGAAATCTTTCATAATGATTTGACAGACTTTCATCTACACAACTATGTTCTCAAGGTTTGAAACACATATTATATTATTTGATAAATGGATAACCCAGCGACCCATTAATTGTGTAACTTCTCACCAAACAAAAAAGCAACGTTTCTTTTTTGAAATATCAGGTTGCAGCTGTATCCCTATCAGAAAGGTTAAAGAGATTTATCTTTCAAGTACAAATAGGATGGTCTTGAGATTCATCAAACATTCATTGTGGGATCACAGGTCCGTGCTTTCTTTCAGCAGACATTCATTACTGTGCACTCACTTGGCAGATGCGTAATAACCAAACTGCCTCGTTGCCATGAGATGGCTGTTCATCCCTAACATCAAGTTTGTTGGAATGATTTCCCTACACATCTGAGGGCATGACACCACTTCTGCTCTTGTATTTTTAAGCTATTTGTACAACAGCACTCCCACGTAAAGACAATGACAGTAAAGGTAGCAGATTGTCACATTTTATTCTGAATCAGACATGGCCATGTAATAAAGGAATGCTAGCTAAATCCTGGGGCTTTTTTAAAGGAAAGAATTGCTATCACAACACCACTCAAAATCAGAATATTGCTGCATTATGAATATGCAAAAGATTTTTAGTTGAATTGTTTGAGTGCTGGTGAATTCTGGTTTTATGTACTGAGTTCCAATAGTTGGGCCCATTGCTTAAGAAAACCTTCCTGCTCAGTATGACTGCTTTCTTTTTGAAAAGCACAGTTTTAATGACTCTTGGATTTTATTTCTCCAGCACTAAAAATGCCAGATATGTGCATTAATGAACCCAAGCACACATGCCAAGAAAAATATATGCTATTACACCTTCTTCTAAGGAAGTTGTTGCAGCTAGTTAAATTTTTCAAAATATTTATCAATTCAAGGAGTACACTACGGTAAAGCGTCTTGAAAGACCACATGCAGAAGTCCTGTGTGTAAAGCAAGACATCAGAGGTCTAGAAATAAATTTTCATGAAAACTGAAAGATATTTTTGGGAAAACTGCTGTAAAATCAATATATTGACAGAGGCATCAAAGTTATATGGACATTTCTTGCAGCATCTTGCAGCACCAAGTGAATAAAATTCAGTTGATAAATGTATTAAATAAAAAGTTGAGAACAATTTAAAGATTGTGGTGGCTTTACGAAACAGGAAAAACATATGTACTACAGTGAATTTGGACTTGAACAAGTTCTCCCAACTGAAGGGAAAGTTCTATGACCTTACTTCTTTAGAAATATATTTAAAGTACTAAAATAAGTAAGTGCCTTGTGTATCATTTCAGATGTATGTTTGGGTGTGCATTTTACAAACCATGTACAATTCACAAATTCTATTTTCAGACAACCTTATTTCTCCACAAGCTGTGTAAATAATGCAGCTACTTTTTTAAGAAAGACTTCACTTATATAAATACCTGCCGTGACTAGAGTAAGCTTTCCTCTATTTTAATCATCATCAGTGACATAGCTCAGTGAATGCTTTTAACTGATATTAAGCACTTTCGCATATTCAAATGAATCCGTAATGGATTTTATAGTAACTACTAGAAATATTTTGGAAGTCTTTAGGAAGGTGTTTGCAGACCAGCCCTCAAAGATAAAGTCATAAGCTACCTAAAACATAACAAACTCTTGGCAGTTTAATCTTAAACACCGTAGGTGGTCGCTCTATTTGTAATTTCCGAACATCAAACTTCTGCACAAAGCTTTGTGACGTACCAGAGCGGGCATCAGCTGCTCTGAAGAGCAGCATTTCTTTTTTGTACAGATGATGTTTACCAGTGGCTCTTATGAATCTTTAGCTTTAGGTAAGAGCAACTCTAAAGAGACTTGCCTTGAAGAAACTACTGGGTATTTGAGTGCAA
Source organism: Corvus cornix cornix (assembly GCF_000738735.6). Taxonomy (NCBI): domain Eukaryota; kingdom Metazoa; phylum Chordata; class Aves; order Passeriformes; family Corvidae; genus Corvus; species Corvus cornix. The sequence goes on along the minus strand of NC_046334.1, from coordinate 19,385,739 downwards.
AATACCATTTATTTTCAGGTCTTATGCTAAGCATAAAACCTAAGGAGCTTACATCACTAGGCACTCCTGAGAACTTCAGTTAAAACCAGCCAGTTTTGAGTAACAACATAACTACATCTGAAAGGGCTACATTTGAGAAAGAATGTCTTTCCTGAAATCATACCATTTATGCTTAGGCTTTTTTGCTTTACAGACACTTAGAAATGGGGACGGATGAGGGAGGAGGAAGAACCAAACAATGAGAAAAACAACTATTTTGTTTACTTCTGACAACCTTGAAACTTCAGCCAGAGCTATATTGCCTTGATTTATTTTAGCACTGAACTTGCACACTTGACTCTAAATATCCAATTAATCTCCTGTCTCTCTGCCCCTTCCTCCCCCATGGAAACCTCAATGATGGAAAACTACATTTTCAAGTTAAAAAAAAATTTAGTGATTTTCATTTGATCAGGCAGAACTAAGTTTTTTCTTAGACATTGCTGATGCATCCTTTTTTGCACAGGCAAAATTTCACAAATCAAATATAATGCTTTCGCAAGAGCAAGAGAAAAATGTTTCTGCAGAAGCTTACTGTAAAAGCTCCTGGAAAGGGACACTAAATTCATTGGGCTTTCTGAATACATAAGATAGTTTAAGAAAGATCTTTACCTTCCTAGTACAGAAAAAATATTTCAAGCAATTTGAGTGGGACTGGACAAAAGGTTGACAAGAGATTATTTGGCATCCTGCTCTGTTGGAAAGATTTAATAGAAGATGGCTGATGTGACTATAATGGAAAGGCACAATTTTTCCTCCCTTTCCATAAACACGTAGAATGCAGAAGACAGCTGCAGTTGACTTATCCAGGAAACGCTGAAACTCCCACTTAAAATGATCTTTGTCCTTCAACCTTCATTGCTGCAAACAGGGTTGGCAACTTCTGTTCAGGTGGATTTCGGACAACCTATAATTTCCCAAACTAGTACATAGGTGGCATACTCCAAATAATGGAGAAGGTAGTGGCAACTACAAGACCCATCAATGAGAGTACCTGCAGCTGAGTGAGATCACAGGAACCCTGCTCAATCCTCTGCCCATGAGTAAATTCTCATGCTAGCACAGACCTCATCTGGAATCCCCTTACATAGCCACAGCCTTTTCCACAAAAATGACCAGAGTAAAACTGCCCCCACCCTCGTGAGGGATGCTGTCCTCCAATCCATCCAGCAGTCTCATACTAGCTCCCTTCTTCAAATCTAGCCTTTGGCAGGGGCTCCCAGCCCTGACCAGCCTCTTCCAGCCCCTACACAACAGAGCCTGGACAGATGGGAATTTAGCAGCAGAAAGCCATCTACTTTTCAGTATAACCTTTTCTTCAGAAAACTAACCTTGCTACCATGAGTCCATCATGTCAGAGGAGCCGGCATTAGGGAACTGCTAAGCCATGACATTTTCATACCGATTGGTCAACGAGGTAGAGAAGCATCAAGCCCTTGACTTTTCTTCCTGTAGGCAGGGTATGGCCCATCAGCCATTTGGTGGCTATCCCTGATTCAGATATCTTCTACTACTCTTTGCCATGTGGCTTTCCTACTACTGATTATGTTCCTGCTGTTCCCAAAAAACATTCATGCTTTATGAGGTGTACAATCACATCATACCTGTAATCTTTCCAATATGACACATTTAAGGTTTTCTTTTATCTCCATTCTGTTAATTGCTTTGCTAAAATTTAATTGAAACATTGCTATCATATGCTAATAGCTACAAAAATTTGATGGATATATTTAGGAATAAGAAATTAGTGCTGTAACAGAACTTCAACATGAATCTGTCTTCATAAGCAGTGTCTACTGAAATTGTATTCTTTTTTTTTTATTCAGAAATTTTATCTTCCTTTCCCTTATGAGTGGAAAGGAGCTTATTTTCTACCAAAACAAATAGGACCAAATTTTACGGCTTTGAGTAGTTCTTTGTTTTAAATTAGATAATTGGAAAGATGAAACATATGTCATGGTTATAATTACATGACATTTTCACTCCTCTACCTGTTCCTAGCCTCTCATCCACCTGCACAGCAGGAAACGGAGGGATAAAGCCAGTTATTTCTTTAATGGAGTTTTCATTATTATTTGAATTTTAATTTCATTATCTGTTAAACGTGAAAGAAATGTTTGGTTCCTCTTGTGATATTAGGGAAGGGGAAGGAGGCTTTAAAAGAGAGAATAATCAGTAAAGAATTATTGCTTAGAATTCAGTGATAAAGACTCTTATCCTAAACTTCAGACATTATGTACATAATGAAATAGATGACTACTAAGAACTTAATAAACAAACTTTTAAGACCATCAGCCATTTGAAAAATTTATTCAATCTTATGGTTTTTTATAGCAGCTCTCTTGATCCAAACTTATTTATTAGGGACAATGTGACTTAGAGGGGAACCTGATTTTCATTGAAACTGTCAAATATGATGGTTTTTAATCTCATCATATGCATGAGATTAAAAAACACTAGAGTGAAGTGCTTTTAACATGTTTCCTGTAATGTAAGGTGTCAACCCTTCTGAAGCTCTTATGTTCATAATAGAAAAAAAACTAATTAAGACATAACATAACACATAGTTGTATTAGGCAAGATATTGCCCATTCCTTTAAGGAATACCAAATCTAATCTCACCAGTATTCAATGCAACATCCTCAGACATGCCAAAAAGCAGTAATTAAATCATAGCATTCATAAAAGTCAAACAGTTAGATGCCAGTGTGGACTATTTACGTGAATTAATGTTCTTATTACTGATTTGCTCTCCCAGGTTTTCAGAATGCAGCCTCCAGGATCATGTTCACTGCCCTATTCTTACATATTTTGGCACCTAGAACACTTGCAAGAATCAGCATTTTGCCATGGCTGCCTTCTGAGCACTTAAAAAGGATTAATAAAATTAGCCTCACTATGCCACTAGAAAGAATAAACGTACTCTGGCAGTTCTGCAGATAGAATTTAAATCACCTACATTATTTCCCCCAGGAAGACATGCTGTTTCTGGGCCAGAAGTTCTGTATCCTCTGATTTTCACTTTTGTACCTTAAGCCCAAGGCCATCTTTCTCTGTAAATTAACTACTAAAATAGCACAAAGCTTGCACTAGCTGCAATTTAAACACATTTTTGTAATTCACAAATGGAAGTTCTCACACTGGCAATCTGTCTTTTGTACACCCAGAAAGAAAAATCCAGCACTCCTTTTGGACAATCACAGGTAGCTGCAATCCTTTCTTCTTCTGGGGCTCTTCCTAAGTACCTTTGATTGGCATTTGATTTACTTCTCCTCCCATCTTCTTTTAATGCCTTTTTTTTTTCATGAAACAAAGGAGAGAGAGGATGAGTAGGCTGCTGTAGAGAGCTACACAGATGCAGCTCTAAACAAGAGCAGATGTAATTAAAAAAAAAAGCAACCTAGAAATTGACAGCATGTTTACAGTAAGTATGTCTGTAAGAAATGTATACCTGTTTCTGTGGGTGGGTAGATATCAGGGTGAAATCAGTTCCCCAGGGAGCCTGCCAGTAAACCTTATAGTAAAATACACTTTATATTAAACTTTATTAAAACTCCATGAAGTCAGAATGGTCTTTAACTTGCACAGCTCAAAAGGTCTGCTAGGATTAAAACAAAAAAAAATTGTTTTAAAATGAAACAAAAAGCCAAAATAACTTTTCAAGTAGAGGCAATGTTTGAGTTTTCTAGGGATAACTGGAGAGAACTCCAGTCACTCTGCAGCTGCCCCTGTGCCATAGGAGTTATCTCACTCTGCTGGCCTGGCTTGAGCATCTCCCATAACACTCCACTACCTTCTACATTCTATTATTAAATTGAATTTGCTCTGTGACAAGAGTAATATGTGTGTTGCTGGTTTTACCCCAGCCAGCAACCAAACACCACACAGCCACTCACTCATTCCCCCACCAGCAGAATCGAGAGAGGATCATAAGGGTAAAAGGCATAAAACTCGTGGGTTGAAAACAAGTCAGTTTAATAGGGAAAGCAAAAGCCACTCACACAAGCAAAGCAAAACAAGGTGTTCATTCAGTGCTTCCCATGCAGGTGTTCAGCCATCTCCAGGAGAACACGGCCCCATCACAGATAACAGCTGTTTGGCAAGACAAATGTCATCACTCCAAATTTTCTCCCTGTTCTCCTTTTTCCCCCCACTCTATATACTGAGCATGGTGCCCTATGGTCTGGAATAGCCCTTTGGTCAGTTTGGGTCACCTGGCCTGGCTGTGTCTCCTCTCAACCTCCCATGCACCCCTAAATTCCCTGCCAGTACAAAAACCAGAAAAGGCCTTGGCTCTGTGTGAGCCCTGCTCAGCAATAACAAAAACATCTCTATGTTATCAACCCTGTGTTCAGCACAAATCCAAAACACAGCCCCATACCAGCCCCTGGGAAGAAAATCAACTCTACCCCAGCCAAAACCAGCACGCAGTCGTGAAAAATTGAACTCTCTCTGCCTATTCCACTCCTGTCAGCTGTAACACACCTTGGGTAGGTCTTGTGGAGCTTCTCTATGTACCAAACCATCACCATCTGAGAAACTACACCCTCATTCCAGGCACCTTTGGTTTCAATTTATTATCCTTCCAAGGGCATCATATTCTAGCTGAAGCAGTATGCTTATGTTTTCTTAATAAGACCAGATCATGGTCACCCATAGATTTACTGAAAGCTGTTTCATCCAGACAATTTTGCTCCAGCTTGTCACAGAAGGAAAAAAAGTTGTCATGGTTTTTGGGTTTAGTTGGCTTTTTGGTTTTGTTTTTATTAATCTAATTGTAGAACTTACTGCAAGTAACTTATTTTGATCTTATAGTTCAATTAATAATTAATCAGAACCAGCAGGTTCTGCGCCAAGAGACCAGGTCTCTGCCCTTTCCTCAGCCCCAGCTCATTTCCCATCTGTATGAAAGCAAGCAGAGTAAAACCAAAACAGAGATCTCACGTACAAATGTGATGACAAAGGAGAAGCAAGGCTGGAATGTGACTACTTCTTTTGGAAGCCTAAAACCACACCAAGTTTGAAAAGAGATTAAGCCAGAGAAGCACCAGGTAGAAAAGCGGAAATCATGAGATCTGGATCTGTCACTGACAAGCTTTTTAATAAAGTCACAGCTCCATGCTGTACTTTTCCCTTCTCATTATTTTTAGTTTAAATTAGAAAAACCTCAAACTTTTTTTAAATTGAAAAATAATAATAAACTTGTTATAGAAGCGAACCAGGGAAGTTCACACCTCCTGTGGGGTTTATAACCTTGAGAAAGCCACCCAACAACTTCATGTCTGCACAACAGAGCGTGGCAGCCAATCTGTACTGTACATACATTGTTGCAGCGCTTTTTTAAATACTCTTAAGAATTTCACACATGTAATAAAGATTGACAAGCATACGAGTCATTCTGTAGGTCATCTGCTACACAGATGTATTTTCCATCCCTTCTCTGAGCAACTTTCTTCTGTTAAAACAAGGTCATTTTGGATTATCAAATTCTAGTCTGGATTACCAAATCTTCTCAGCTGAAACTATAACCGATCCATGATCCTCCCATCTATTGATGTGTTCACAGCGTTTTTCACGCAACTCTAAAATTAAACAAAGAAAGCAGCCATATTCCACCTCTGTGGGAAGACTGCATAGTCCTTTTACAAAACTCTGGATCCTTGTTCAAATACCAAGAATTCAGTGGTACACAGATTCAGTGAGATGACAGCAGTCATACAATCAATATTATCCTTACAAGTAAATCATTTTGCTAAGGTTGCAACGTTGTCCTATTCCTAGGAAAGTGACTAGGAGTTCAGATCTTTTTAAATCTCTTTTGTAGTCATTTTACCAATTAAACACTTACAGTCCTTTTAAATAAATTTACAGTTAAAGTCACAGCTTAAGTAATTGTCAGCAATTTCTGTGTTTCTTTGAATTGCATTTGTTTATATCACCATGATACCTGTAAATACTAATTTTCATGCCAAATGGATTTAACATCGGAAATGGTTATCACCATTTGCCAAGAGCATTGAGTGAGTTCTTTTTTGATCAACAGTGTTACCAAGGGGCAATCAACCTAACCTGCAAGAGACTCCTAATAACACCACTGGGGACAAAGCTGTGCTGCTTTTTTCCTAATCACAGTAGGAAATACCATCACTTCATTGTAAAAATCCCAACAAGCCTCCAAATCCTTACTTTTAAAAATTCAATTGCCTGAAGGCCTGTGAAGGAGTAAGAGTCAATCTACAAGAAGCTTGTTTGACACAGTAAAATTTCCCAAGATGCTCATGATTTTCACGTCTTTTTGCATGGGCACAAGAGGAATCCTCTATTCATATTAGCATGTACTATAGAAGGATTTTTATTTAAAAACAGGATTAACATCAACTGTCACATGACGGACTGTATTTGAATCCTCTCTTAGGTAAAATATTTATAGAGGACAGATTTTTCCGGTGTTAGCCGTGTGGTAGTTTGCGCAGTAACTTTGTTCTGTAGGAGTTGATATCACAGAGACAAAACCGAGTCAAGAAGACAAAATCATGAACATGCTGTTATTTAAGAAAGGAAACAAACAACAAAAAAACCCCAAACCACCATGCAAACAGATGGAAAGAGCTGCTTGATAAACTGAACTCATGCAGGGTAAAGAAAGATGGCTTCTGCTGATTGAACCTAACAACTGGCCAATTCCTTAAAAATCTTTGTTGCAAACATTTTGGTTGTGCTGCCAAATGCTCAGTTTTGTTCCCCAGTCTAATGCTGCATAACTACAGTGTGACAGTCAAGTGGGTTTCTTCTACCCTCATGACAGCCACATACCAAGAAATGAAGGTATTACTTGATTCATTTAAAGAAATTGTACTTCCTTAACCCAGCTTCTTTAGCCATTCTTAAGCCTGACTTCATCTTAGGAAAACTACAACTCAACTGAAAAAAAAGACCAAAAACAAACTGATAAGGCTGGTAGGGCCGAAAAGTCCAAAAAGTAGCACAGTATAGCTTATGCATACTATATACCTGCAGGGATATTTTTACAGATGAACCCTTTGATGAATTTCCCTGGCAGCACTTTAAGTTTTGGAATGTAGAAAAGTCAGGTTACAAGTATCTCTTCTACATTAATCTGCCTTTAGACTAATGCGGGTACAAAGAAGAATATTAGTCACATTGATTGGGGTGGTAATTTCAATTAATACTTCAGTCACTGGACTCAACTATAGGTCAGTCCCCTATGTGCACACAGGATGCTTTGGAATGAAGCAGGGAGAAGTCATTCCTTCATTACAGTGGGGAGAAGTGGCATGGTCCATCTGACATTATCCATCCATCTGTCCAGACATTCACCCATCTTTAATTGGACATCTCTGGTAAAACTGATTGCTCAGACAGCCTGGAACTGCAGGGCTCAGGCTCCCTTTCACTCCTGCTGGGTGAAATAACAAGCCCCAAACCTCTGGACTGCAAGAGCCTACAAAATCACCAGACACAGAGCACATGCTTCATTTGCTTCTGACCTTTTCTCTGTTCTTTAAGTTAAGTGACTGTTTCTTGACTATTTCTTTCTCTGTCATTAGGCTCGCACTGCCATTAAACGCCACCTTTGCTTGCGGTCGCATCTCTCTTACCTTTCTCCTGACAAACTATCCACAGTCAGAGGCGCAGAGGCACCTGATAAAGTGATCAGGTGCACTCCAGTTCACATCCTCATGTTCATTTTTTTTTTTTTCACACTGCCAATAGAGCCTGAAGGGATGAAGCTGCTGCAATTGGGCAGGCAAATATAGATGCATCACAGAAGAACATGTGATGTCCCTTAAATCACAATCATAAGCCCATTTGAATTAAAACTCTTCCCTGGGGAGGGAAGCACTTGCTTAGATTCAGTTTTGCCTTTTCAGACCCTTTTGGGAATACTCTTTCAAAGTAACTGCATCACAAAACCTGCTTGCACTGTTGCTTTGAATGATTCATTGAGGTGTGCAGGACATTCCTATGTAGAGGTAATTATGATTTCTATAAGCCACAAAATAAATGTATGAATACATGAGAGAAGGGACTGAATAATGATGGACAATTGCATCTCCTTGCGGCAGAAGAGCCACTAAATTTTCTTAGTCTGCCATTTATGTTTCCACACTTAAAACCCTTGGTGTACAGACACACAGTGGGAAAAAAAGACATAAAACAGAAAAAAAAGAAACTTCCTTATGAGATGAGAGTGAGTCTATAGACAGAAAATAAAGAACTATACAAAGGAGTATTTAACACTCTGTATTTCCCATCAAAAAATATGGTGTATATTTGTGTGTTTGTATATTTGTGTACACAAACTATTTTTCATGTTATCTTTCCATTCCCATAAGCAAAAAAATTTTCAGTATTATACAGAGAACTGAAGTGTCACACAGTACCAGTGACTTCTCTGTTTAATGCTCAAATAAAATGAAAGCTATCTTAAAACATAATAAATATTCCTCAGATGCCACTTCTCTATTTAAAGAGAAATTATCTTTTCCTACACCAGACTGTGAATGGGGAAATCTGTTTGCAGAGTGGGCTTTGCTTCCCAGCGTGGGCAGCAAAGGAGTTGCAGAACTCTTCTTCTTCATGGGAATATTATCTTTTTGAGTAAGACACAGGTCAGTGAGGAATTACTAACATATGGAAACTAAATCCAGGAAAAGCAGAGTCAGTTCCCCAGTCCGAGACCAGGACAGCACGCAGGATCACCAATGCAAGCACCTCAAGTGTCTTTCTGTGAAAGGAAGATAACACCTCTTCACCCCATAGGCGTGTTACAAGATTAGTGTTTGCAAAAGGCTCTGCACCTCAGAATTAATTAATATTTATGATGATCAGTCCCATCAAATTTGCATGCTGAAGATATCTAGTTAACATGTGAGTCACATTTATATGATTGTGGTGCTGATACATAAAAAATGACAGCTTCCTAATATTTGTTAATTTTTCCCCAATTAATTTCATTTACTCTAAGGACCCCTTTCTGTCTAAGAGGTGTGCAATGCTTTATAAAATAGATTAAACCCAATATAATGCTGACTTAATTTATGGACAGATATTTCTGTGGGTTTTTTTCTTGTTATGATAAGGAATTATGATTTTGCTAACAAATTTGCATTCATCCTCACACATCACTGAGGATAATTATGGAAATGAAGAGTACCGGAATCAACCATTCTGTGGTCGTAGAAGGAAAGAGGATAAAGATATTCAGAAGAGGAGACTGAAGCAAAAGGCTTAAAGAATTAATAACTTAAAAGCCTATATATATTGTTCATTCAAAATGTTTAAAAACATGGCAATAAACATCAAATACACAAACTTGCGACTGAAGGATCATCCCCAAGAATACAGCAAAGCATAAAGCAAAATAATGAAGATACAAGAAGCCACAGGAACTATTCTGGCCATTTCTAATTCTGACAAATACCTCACAATCACAGCTGAAGTCTTTGCTGCTTAGAGCTGGGCTGACCGAATGACAGATTATGATCTGCTTGTGATCACAAGAGTGCCCTGAAGTGTTTCAAATTGCCATGGTACAGGAAAATTGTTTCTTATCTAAATGTAATTCTGTATTGATATGACAACTCTCATTTAAGTGGTCAGGTTGGACAAAATCCCTTCTCTCTGTGATGCTCAGTGAGCAGAGCTCACTATGGACAAAGCAGCAAACCCAGAACTGCCTGCACAAAGATGCCAGCCTATTAAGCTTGCAACTGCAGGAACACTTCTATCCTAAAAGACTGAAATTTTTATCAAAGAAAACTGACCTAGAGGAATCCAAACAATCACTGGGAAATATTAATAAGTCAACTTTACAGTCCAAGTTTCCCTCTCAAACAGCATCCCAACTTCATCCTACTTCACATCTGCAATACCAAAATGAAAGTAATATTTAATATCTTTAAACTTTTTCTTTCATAGTACTAAAAAAATTGGTAATTTGTGTCTGTGAATCTCCTAAATTCTGTAACACTGGCATGCCAAACTAACTACTTTATTTTAAACTTCACTGTCACCAGTTTTCTTCTTTTTTTTTTTGTTTTTCATTGCAGCTGTTTTTCTATGATATATAATTATACCCTGGAGATTTCCAGTTAGTCTATGTTTCCGAAGCATTTTAAATTTGATGAAGACATACCAGTCTGTGAAAGTGGTGAGGCTTTAGGTATTTTAGTGAACAGTAAACAAAAAACTTCAGAAAACATCTTCGTTTCATGTTGCTTTTAAAAACTATTTCATCCTCATTCCTGAATTTTCCCTTGATTCAGCTGCAGATAAACATTTTTTTTCCCCCTGAACTTTATCTCTTCTTACTGACTTACTGAAATAAACTGGCAACTTGTTAGAAGAACCAGAAATAAATATTACTTTGTACAGTCATGTGGAGCATTATGTGCTTCTCCCTTTCACTTAAATATTACACTGTGCAGAAAAGCCCAAAATAAACAACAATCAGTCCTGCTTGTTCATTCCTTTCTTGGCTACTGACAACATCCAGAAATGTAATGATTACAGCAAATGGTAATCAGATAGGCACCTAAAGAAAACTTTTTTCCACTATGCCCTCATCAATCTTAATTTAATCTTTCAGAACGCTCACCATAGATGATAACTAATAATTATCACAAGGCTACCCATAACAGTGTACCACATAGCCGTAAAAGTTTAAAATGCTCAGAAAATATTATCCAAATAAAAAAATTTGCTATTCCCTCTCATCTATAGCATTCAGCCCTGCTTGAAAATACCAAATCTAAAAAAAATATGCTGAATATTTAGTTCATTACCTACTAGGACAAAACCAGGTGAATAAGTCTGTTTATGGGCTTTTCCCCCCCTCCCATTATCAATTCCTTCAACCACAAAGGTAGTGCTCTTTTTCCTTTAGTCCACTTATTTTTTTTACCAGAAATTTTTAAGTGAATCGTATCCTCATCCATTTATTAAGCAATGATTTAGAAATTTATATTGCCCAAAAGTTTTTCTTAAATTGTCAAAGTTATCTGTAAGACACTCACAGTAGGAATGGTCTTTTCTTATAGGTGTTTCCCATGGCAACAATGCAACAAACCCACAGCCTTGAGACTGGATTTTCAACATTTTTAAAAGAATTAAAACTGACACTTTCCATTGTCTCCATCCCCAGTGCCTTTCAGGAGTCTTATTAAAACCTCTGATAAATGAAGAAGCCTGAATAAATAGATTTCTTATTCTACACACACGAAGAGACATAACATTTCTGGACTACTATTAAGAGCCAGTTCATACAGCCACATTTACTTCCATAAACACTTCCATAAACAAAGATATCCTTTTAGCTGTACTGTTTGGTTGGTTTTTTTTAACTGAGTCAAAAAGGTAGAAGAAACTTTATGGTTCTTAAAGAAATGGTAAGGCACTAAAAGGTCACCTTAAGCACACAAATATATTTCACTATCAAGAATCAAAGTACTGAACTATGCCAGGAGCAAGGAGAAGGACAGAGAGTAAATGGAATGTTCATGCTATGGCTTAAAATCAGAGCACATTACACCTTTCAGAAACAAGAAGTTTACTCCAGTACTACCATCACCATGTTACATTCTTTAAATACAGGGGGAATTTTTTCTCTCCACACAGAATTAGCTTTAATTAGCAACAATGCAAAGGTTGGTGGAAACAGGAACAGCACTTCAGAAGTCTCTACCTAACATTGTAAGTCACCATTGTATCATGCAATCAAAGCCTCCCAGACAAGCCACATTCCTCAGTAAAATTAAACAGCTTATTATAAACAAATGACTCACGAAGGAGTTTATAACTTTCCAAGAGATAGAGCAGGACCAGGTGACAAACTCAAATGGAAATGAAACCAGAAACACAACAAAAATCAAACTACAGCACAACAACTTTCATCACCTCTCAATATTTGGTTCTGCTAGAAAGTTAGCTAGAGGAAAGGCAGGATACAGCTTTCAGAGTGACACAAGGTGTCTGTGAGTCAGCAATTGAATCTTGCCTTTAATTTCAGTTAATGGCTGTCTAAATTGCTCACAAAAATATCTGTCTCTTTAAACTCTCAGTGAACATTATCAAAATCAGTTATTTTTAGTGTTGTACTTTTGAGACATTTAACTTGATAAGGATTTCAAAATGCCAACCCTCAATTTCCTACCCTAATGGATTATATTTGAAAACATATGGCTGGGTCATTAACATTACTCAGTACTAGGAAAGTTGTTTATACATATTTTAATAGAAGAGTCAAGGATCAGATGTTTTCCATTTAAAATCATTAATTTGACTAAGTCAAAACTTTTTGTCAAAAACATGTCAAATTTCCACGCATATGATTTTCAGAGGCTTTCTGGATGAAAAAACAGCAGTCCTTGGCTAGAAAGGGGGAGAGAGGACCTGCTAGAGTGAGAATACACATCTGAGATGTAGAAAACTCATTTTTAAGCCTACGGTTTGTTTAATTTATCCTTGGAAGAAAACATTCATTGCTCTAACACATACTGGAAAGTGAATGATTATTATTAAATAAACTCCTGCATTGCAGACAGTTCTACATTTTCACTACATTGAACATAATTTGTGAAAACACTTGAATTTTATCTCATTTACGACAACCACAGAAAGTACTCTTGGGTTGGAATGGTCAAAATGGTTTTACATTTTCACCTTTAAAATAATTGATGGGGTTAAAATGGTCAAGACAGATGAATATTTTCACTTCTAAAGTAATTGATGCCTCTGACATAATCCATGTCATCCATGACCTGATGGCACATGCCACTACAGCCAATGGGCACTGTGCCATTGATTTAGACAAAATTTTAGTCCAAACTCTTTATAATGATTCTGCTCACTAAAACAAAAACAAGCCAAAAAAACCCTCCACTCATCATATTTTACAAATGCCTGATAAGGAAACTTCCCTGTCCAACCATCCAGGAGCCCCTCTGGCAGCCACTCTGGCACCACCTGAGATGGGCCTTAGGACTTTTGCAGCTACACCCTCCACACTCACAGAGTCACACCAGGTTTCCCAGAGCAGTCTCAGACGTCCAGACCCTTAATATCACTTAATCATGGTGCAATAACTGAGTAACACCTCGAGCTGGTTCCTCAAGGAGGGACCCAGAACCAAGGAGCCCCTGGGCTTTCACATCCTCACAGTGTAAGGGTGGGAAAGTCTGGAATCACCAGCTCCTGCTGTGTCCCTGGGTGTCCGGTCCCCTGGCTGGGCCACAGGTCCCTGTGCCCTTTGTTCTGCAAAGGGTCAGCACTCCACGGCCTCTTGCCTGGGGCTCGGGCTCCTGCCCCCAGAGCTGAACCTGCAGCTGCACCCCGAGCTACCTGCGCTGAATGGATTCCTCAACGCACCAATGTACTCCCTCAGATTTACTTAGGCCTATCAGTCCCTAGACAAGGGAAATTAGGAGGATTTACTGTCTGTATTGAGATGATTAGATTAGCACTTTAAGCGCTCTTCCTGGGTGTATCGGAATCCTCCCATGGAGTTTCAAGAAAATCTTTTTTCATAGTCCTAGTGATAAAATCTTGTCAGCAACCTATAATGCTACAAGTTTTATGACTTTTAAATCCTGGATATAGAGTACTCAGCAGGAAAAGCTTACTTTGTAGGTATGCATCAGAATTCATTGTGTGAGCATGTGTCTGCCTGAGGGAAGGAACCTGAATGAACCCAATATTTACCCTTGCAGTAGTGATTATATAAAATTTTAAGTTATGCTGGAAACCCTGTTAACTGAAAAAAAAGTAAAGATGATCCTTCTGCATTCCTTTGTTGAAGCATCGCTTGTGTTTCTGGTTGCTTTTGGAGATTTTAATAAGACATTCATTAATCATTTTCCTGTATGTGGCTCACTGAGTAAATAATTGAATTTACAGCATTAAAAGCATCAATTTTGCCTAAAATAGGGATTGTAATTTTGAAATATTGAACTAACGGTCAACCTATGATAAAAGCTTCAATAAAATGAAGAAGAACACACTAAAAAATGCATGCATGTAAAATTTTGAAAGAAAGAAAACTATGACCAAGGCATAGAGGCAGAAGGAAATCAGACAGTAAATGTATAGTTCCCAGTCTCATTCCTGATTCTTTTAGTCATTAGTAAATATTATTAAATATTTTAGTATTTAGTAAATATATCAGTGACATTGGGAAATTACAGATGTTGTACCTATACTCCCCACAATAAAAATAATTTTTTATTTACTCATTAACCAGGTGATATGGTTCTATTCAGACAGACTTGCTGGCAGAGCCCTTTTTCTTAGGAACAGTGTGCAGAATTTTACTGGGAAAAAGGAAAAGATAGTGAATGCACAGAAGCTTCTTGTAACAGGGCCCATAATACCTACTTTACACTCCTCCTTTCAGAATAAATTCAGTGCTTTGCAAGAACTCATATCCTATGATGGTAAAGACTGTGAAACAAATAAGCTGTATAAATCTTTTTGAGAAATGACAAAATGGAAGGCCTGCATCAAAGGCAGAAAGTTGCTGTGATTACATGACTTTTAAAAGTCTATGCTACACCAGTAAGACGTGAGGAGTCATAAAGAAAGGAAATACTGACATGGCAAATAAAAATTAAGAGTGGGAAGAGTCGATTAAACCACTGAAGAATGGTGACAGACTGATTTAAAATAGGATGGACATTGAGGCAGCAGAACAGTAAAGGTGGGGTTGTGTGAGTCATACTTCTTTAACTCTACTCACTTTATTAAAAATAACAAAAACATCTCCAAACCAAACAAAAATCCAGACCCTCAGAGACTTCAGATGCTTCTCAGCAGAAGCAGAAATTCAGCTAGAGGGTGGAATGAGAGGGACAACAGCTAATGAGGCCTCCAGCCCACTAAAGAGGATCACTGAACCCGAACACCTGTATCTGCCGTGGGGTCTTAATGCCTATGTGATTATTTCAGAGTCTGTTTTGAAAATAAGCAATACATTAAAATCTTCTTATTCAAAGAAGTGTCAGCAAATACTTTAAAGATTGGAAATAGTACATTTAAGGTAGAGAGGGTAAATAAGCCTAGGAAGTCAAATAGCCTAGGAAGCTTTTTCAAGTACAGGGCCACCTTGTTGTCAGCATTGCTGAGTTAGTGAGGAAAAGACCCCATTCTACACCTAGAAACACAAAGTCACTCTCTCAAAGATGAGCTGCCTGGGGAAACCAGCAGTCATTACCATGACTTTCATATTGATTATTCCAAATATCTGCAGTAAAATTAAATTGTGATCACAGACCAAATGGAAGATTTCTCTCTTGCTAATTGTAGGCACAAACGTCATGAGCTGCCAGAGTCATGCCCATTCGTGACTGCAATGATTTGCATTTCCAGAGCCTGTAAAGGTGCAGGATGAATGGTAAAACTCTAAGTATAGACATAATTTAGTATAGATTACACTTTACTAGACCTACAGCAGTGGTAACACTACTGAGAACTGTCAGCTTTTGCTACTTGACCTGGCACTTCTGTTTTCTTATGCAAGGAATTTGCATCAGGGGTATTAATTACAGAAGTCAGAACACAGTAAGATAATAAATACTGAAGGAAATTCTCAGCTCCCTCAAAGGAGAAAGGAAATAATGGAAGAATTTTTTTCTTTCATTTAATGCCAATTAGTAGAGTATGGTTGAGATTAATCATAGAATTGAAACACAATTAAACCTTGCTACAATAAATTACTATTATGGTTATTATTTACAACTTGGCTGTGGCTAATAACCAGTGAGACTGATGCGTATTACAACAGATAATGTATAATTAGCTAATATTAGATATCTGAGGTACTAAATGGCTGGCATAGATCTCTTCTTAAAAGGCTGTCACTATATTTTAAAATAATTTAAAAGTAATAAAATACTATTATAATAAAGCACAGCATAATGAGTAGGAGAAAAGAACAGGTTCTAAAAAATGGATGACACATTGCTTGGTAAGTTGACCTTTTAGAAATACCCACTCCTTCACTTATCTTCTAAATGAAAGGCAGGATTATTTTTAATTCCAGCTAATGAGAGCGGATATAAGTATGCATAATTAAAAGTCACTCACATTTGAGCCAGCTACAGTTTTGCTATTATAACACAGAATAACACTTGAGTTAAGGTTGCATGACAAATACCATTCTGTTCTGTTATTTTCCAAATTCTTAGTTCTGGAATTTTTACTTAGTGACATAACTTTTTCCCACAAGACAAAGACCTAATTCTCCAAGAAATGTTATAAACTGACAGAAGAATAAACTTCTGTTCAAAAGAAGATCCTACTACATAAAAGTTGAAGTGCAAAACCACCACCAAAGATGGTGTTCTTTTCTGAGAGGAGAAATAAACTTTTTCCACAATATAGGAAAAGATCTTCCTTTTCTAAATACTTTCAGCCATAGAAAACAGCAGAGGATTGAAAGCTGGAATTTGACATAAAAATAACCCTCACTAAAAAGAAATGCCTGTGATTGCTTTATCAAAAATGGTTTTAGAAATGTTTTGCAAAAGTGTCTGTGTACATGGGTGAACTGGATTTTTTCCTAAGATTTTGAAGAGCACAGCTAAGGAAGACTGTCCTGAACATCTGTGCATTGGTAACTCCACAGGGCGAAGGAACCCAAAGCCACGCAGAAGATTGGCTGTACTGGCTGCTATGCACAGTTGCTCTTTCCTCAAACAAAACCATATCTACTATTTACAACACTTATGGAGCAAAGATTGCTGAATGGCATTAACAATATGTTTATCTTTTCATTTTCTCATGGTTGCTTTTAGGATTCAATAGCTCTGGAGCTGGCTACCTTTATTTCTTACTCAATTGTTTTCTACTCCTTTTGCTGTGTATCAGTGACACTCTTTTAAAGGTACTGTCTTAATTTAAGTAAAGCAAAATGACTCAATTAAAGTAATGGTATATGATGGACTCAAAGTGGAGCATCTCTTGCTGCACTGGAAAGTATCTTCCTCCAAACACTCCTTGAGCAGGTCTTATATGATTTGGATCTTTCTGCTACAAGTCACAGCATGTGCAATATATTGGGAGCATGGTAGCTGAGCTTGGTGTTAGCAGAGCTGAGATGCAACTTGCAAGCACTTCCAGGGAAATCTGATTTCTAATTTTCATTAGATTAAATTCAAAATCCTAAAATAGTTTTGAACAAGCTTAGGTTCTCCATATTTATACAGCACATGTCCTGTGGGACTAAGAATGACAGGTACCTGCTTTGGTGAAGTTGGATGTACAAGAAGAATATGATGACGGGATTTGTATTCTTTATGCAGAAATGCAGACTTTCTTTTGAAGGCAAATTGTTAAAATCCAAGGAAGGACAGTTCTCTTTCTTGGTATAAAACCAGGTATGATTGAGAACACAGACTTGGTTTCATTTCACAGTCAATATAAAAGCTCATTAGCTCGGAGATCTTCAACTGTCCCAAAGAGAGGCAGTTTATAGGGCCCTGCTTCGCTACACCTGTGTTTTCAGAATCACAGAATGAAATTTCTTTTTCAATCTCCATCTCTACAGCAAGGATGTGGGAAAGGTTATTATCATGTTGCTAAGGGAAATGCACCATCCCATCATCAAAAGCCAATATTATTGACTGACAGTATTCAGAGAGGGTTACGGCTTGTAAAACCAGTCATTCACATTACAACTGGAACAACAGTGCTCTCTCTTGGAGTGTGTCAAGGAGAAATAACAGAAACTGTTACATTTTTCATCATTTTTATTTCTACTAAATGCTGTGAAATGAACTTAACTTTTTCCTAGTCTGACCTCCATTTTATTTGAAATGCAAAGGAAAATGTTTCCTGCTTTGAAAATTGACTGAAAATGAAAGATTAAGTAATGCTCTCTGCCCTATTTTCCAGTTTCCTTTACCATTTTCTACTAGATTTTTAATATGAAAAACATCTTTATTGTTTTATTAGAGCAACTATTCCACTTCAAATAAGTAATTTAAAACCCATTTTGGGTTATATGAACAGCATTTCCTTCAAAAATAAAGGAACTACAGTGTACTTGTCAACGGCCCTGATGCAACCAGAGCAATGTTTGATTATCTCAGCACGAGAATTTATCATGCTATTTCAAGTTAGATTTCCTTACCTCTTATACCTTTATCTGAGCTGAGCAGTCCATCTCTTTATATGTTGCATCTTAATGGTTTTCCAGGCACAGGGAGAGTTAACTACAGAATCTGACTTAGAATGTTGAGCAGACTTCAATGTGCACTTTCAGTGGTGTTTCAAGGAAATAAAGACATGTACCCTGGTATCTTGGCACAACATTGCTCGATTTCAGCCAAATCTGACTGAGAGATGGGTCTTAAAAGTGTTAAATCCCAAAACAGGAATGAGAATCAGTGAATAGCTGACCACTGACATCCCATCTGTACCTCCACTGATGAAACAACTGATCAAGCACAATCCTCAACCCTTCTAATAGCATAGATGATGGGAATCAGCTGGCTGGTTGTACAACTGTTGCACAGACACAGAAGATATGGGGGAGAAAAAAAAAAAAAATAAAGGAGTTTCTTTTCTGGGCCTGGCCAGGTCTGAAGGACACTGTTATTTCCTGTGCTGGAAGAATGTGCAGGAGAGACACAAACTTTATGTCATCAAACTTCCTTAATTCCAGTTACTCAGCTTTAACTTAGCATCATCACGAAGTGACTAAAACACAACCCAGTCAACTGATTGTATGCACACAGAAGGTGGAAACTTACTTGGAAAAGGGAAATTTTAAAAGGGCTATTCCTGTGAGTGTAATTTAGTCCCTATAGTGACACACAGTTGAGTCACTAAGTTCCCTCTTCCTTATCTAAGCGAACAACTGGCAAGGTGACCTCTTTGCTAGATGATGCAGCACTCCTCCGAGTACCTGGGTGGCCTCAGGAGACCTCTTCCAAAAGTTAGGCTCTGCCTAAGGCTATTCTGAGTCCCAGGGATGGATACCATGGCGTCAGCCAGAAAAATGGCATACAGCAACTCACTCCTCACAGCTTAAACCTCATGAAGTTGTGGACACTGTCCCAACATTTATTATTAACTAAAATGCCAGGCCTGTGGTTTACACTGGACTTAAGCCAAAACTGTTCTTTGACAGACCTTTAATGTCTCCTGTATCCTTGGAGAAGCTAATCATTGTTTCATTAAAAGATATACTTGAAATACAAAATAAAGAGATATCTGTTGATGATACACACTTATACACGAATGCACATATCCAAATGGGATGCTGGATAAAAACACAGTCTTAAAAATAACAGTTTACAGCAGTAGCCTGCTGGAAAAATATCCCTCTCAAAACCAACATTGTATTCTAGGTATTTCTTGCAAACTGCATGATAGGTACACAGAACATCGGCTGATACCACAGTAATTTGAAGAAAAGGAAGAAGTAATAACAGCACTTCACAGTACACCAGATAACATGACAAGCCAAGATTAACAGACAATATTTATGATTAAATTAATTAACTGTACCTTGAAAAATAACGGCTCCTCAGGAAGGGGGCTAACAGGGAGGGAGGTTGTGCTACTAGCTGGACTCATGTCCGTGCTCTGAAAGAAAAGCACACAGGAGTTTGCATTTCCAATCAAGTTCCATGGACCACTTTTTACAGTTTTGGGGGGAGGGGGTGGGAAATGAAAGAGCTTGAAAACAACACTGAAAATCTAACAGAATTAGACTGATAACCTATACTTTATTTGCTTGTAATTAGTTCAAGTATTTCACTAATGGGTAAGTACTCTTAATTTTCTTTCTTTTGAATGAACTCCCCATTCAAAGACTGAACTGCATGCACGAGTACACAAACATACTGTTCATATTCGTTCATACAGAAAAATTTATTCTTTTCAAAAAAAACTACGACATAAATTTTGAAATTAGTTTTGGGATGGCCCAATAGTATATTTAGAAGGAAAAATTAACAGGAATGCAATATATTGCAGGAAAGTATTTGGTTCAAAGCTTAAAAATATCACGTTCACATGAGTCAATACACCTTACAAATAAGCACTAATCCATGAAAAGAAACAGTGAAGACCAAAGTTATTAATGAAAATAATTCAGTATACTTCAATGGACCTGTCCAGTCAAAATGCTTGAAAGATTAACCTAGAACCCCACCCTCTTCAGATAGTATTTCAGTAACCTGTTGGTTAGCATGGACATTATTTTTACAGATGTGACAGATACTAAAACAAGAGTGTGACACTTAACAACATAAAATGGTAATAATAAGAGAAGAACAAAATCTGGAGTTTAGAAACATATATAAACAATATCACAATTGTTCTGGAGAAAACTAGAATAATGCTACTTCTTGGGAAATAAGTCCCCGAGTGCTAAAAAAAATCCACCATGACCACCAATAAAACAGAAATGAAGAATATAAAAAAAATCAACAAGTTTGCATAGCCTAGTAGTGCATTCCTTTTCACAACGCAGCACTGCAATGCAGAATGATTTAATAAGCTCAATTTGTGCACTTGACTAATCCGCTACCTGCTTTTGCACCACTATGAAGCTACTCTAAATCCTTCGACAAGCCCAGATTCTGCAAGTGAAGCACACTGCTCCACCCAGTCATTTCTATCAGTTCATTTATCAGAAGATCCTTATGGACACTGCACTTTACTCAGCCAACTGGAAGGGGACGAAAAAAGACAAAATTTTGGGTACAAAATCCCTGTGTCAAATCTAAAATAGGGCACAGAGACTTCAAAGTCAACACCTACTGAGAAAATTTCAGTTTAATTAGATACGTATCAGCTACAGCACAGCTGAAAGAAAAGACAACATTTGCCTGCTAAATAAAAGGGATACACAGGTAAATGAGAAAGGGGACCATGGCAATTATATCCTAAGAGAGACACAGGTAATTTATAACCCACGGAACACAGAGATGATGTTGAGGAATAAAGCAAGATTACAGCATGTCAGAAAGTCAGTATCTTTGGAGAATCCACTGTATTCAGAAACATTAAAAATTTTAACTCCTGCACCTGATCATGAAGAAAACTGGCTAATAATATTTAAAAAATGAAGTGAAATTTAGCTGTTCTACATTAAACACGGAGTACAGACAAAACTGGACACCTCTGTGGGAATGTTTTGCCTCAAAAGCCAGCAGCTCAGCCGAAGACAATTTGCCTTTTAATTTACATAAAATAAAAAAAAACTAAGAGGGGGAAAAAAAAAAATCAAGCAGCTGCTTTCCAAACCAAATCAAATGCCCTAATTTGTAATTAGAAGTGTGCAGGAGGGCAGTCCCATCTTTAAGCATTGAAACAGCATCACTACAAAAATCTGCAAAGCAAGAGCTGCAAGTTTTTCAGGGATAGCTGGAATCTAAGGAGGCTTTAACAGCCCTGAGGATGACACTGTTGCTGTCACAAAATTTCTCAGGCTGTATCCATTGGATGGCCTGAGAAAAACATCTGTTCTTCAACGATGGCTGGACAGGGGCCAGCCCAGGTCTGATCTCACACTGGTGTGGCACCATGCCTGAACCAAAAAGGCTGTTGAGAAGGAGGTGTATTAGGAGGGGCACCGTGACTACATGGCTTCTGGACTGAAAACAGTTTGAGTCTGGCCAGACAGGAGCACTGGCAGAAGAGCCAGCCTGTGTCCAGCTAGAGCTTTCCACATACACATACTCTCAGTGGCCCCTCCAACACCTCCAGTAATTTTCCTCTCTAAGGAAAGCCGAGCAGTATCTGTGCCTGTGTAAATTAATTTAGCCCAGTGGCACTAACACATTTTATTATAGTGGAGAATTGAGTGAGACAGTACCAAGAGGGTTGTTTCTCAAGCTATTAAAAAACCCAAACCCTTACAAAGTCATCACTGCTATGAAGGATGTTGATAGCTTGCTCTCCTGAAGCGATATACTAAGAATTTCAAACAACATCACAGTCCCCACTTAAATTTACTCTCCGTGGTGTGTTTATCATAATCACACTTTGCAGTCTAAAGCTACCCAAACATATTAAAAAAAAAATCACTGTGAGGAATTTACTCAACAAAGACTTTTTATTTGATGTTGTCTAAACCAATTGTGTTCTCATAAAAGCAGCCACTCACTTTAAGTCCAGCATAAACTTGATAGGTTTTAGTTATAAATTAACCAGAAGATGCTATACCATTAGGCTACAATTATATCTTGTAAGTCATTGCAAATGCTAAATAAACATAATTTGTATCTTAATTGTAAGTATTAGGCAAAATCAGGACACCTAATTTTGCAGTACTGTGCTGTGCAACTATCATTTAAATATGTATTTTTTATGTACAAAATGCACAGCTGGGTTTTGTTGACTGAGCCTTTTCCATGTGTCACTGGAAACCTCTGAGTTTACCAGAGGGCAGAAAATTTGCACAGCTTTAATCACCTAAACTACATTTTCAAAATATCTGAATACCAAGCAATTCAAGTATTTCTCAGAACAACAGTTTAGAAAAACACCATCTTGCCCATGCCAAAAAACCCCTGCGAGCATTCCTCTCAGTGCTTTTAGGCCATTTTTGAGTTCGGAACAGGCTGCTAATATCTGGAAAACTGACATTATTAGAATTTTATCAATAATTCTTTCATGATTACAAAGATCAATGCTCAAGTCTTACTCTAATTTCTAGAATCAGTCTCAATATACATCATCCTTACTGTGCAATTGAACAGGTACCTTGGAGTCACTGATAGGCCATGCTAACCATTTATCCTTGGAGTCCAATGTTAAAACTGTGATAAGGATCCTGATAATGAGGCAAAGCAAGAAAATAAGTTTAAGAGAAAAAACTTTTCCCATTTTGATGTCCATTTTGGAGATCCAAGGTCAGGATCCCATTTGAGGAAAAATTCCCATCATTTGAGCTAGATGAAAGTGAAAGCAGCTGTTTCTGGAGCTGTTATAAAGTAGTTACGGGCTTGGTTTTGTTTTATTCCACTTGTCTCTACCTTCCTCAAAGCAGAATGTTTCACAAACCTACATAACAACGTAAAGTGTCTAAGAGCAGATCAGCAAATGTAGTCAGAGGTTCTCCAGCAACGCAGAACAGGAATGTGCACACCGTTAAAAACACGCTCCTTTGAAAAGAACTCTTCCTTTCCAAGAGTCATCTTCCAGTCTTCAGCAACTGCTCTTTAAATGAAAGCAGATTCACCTCATAAATTCAGATTTTTCTTGCTACAAACCCTTGCCTTTAATCTGATGTTGTTTAGGAAGTGGCCTATCTATCAACCTTCATTAATTGTGCCATAAAATAAGGACCTTTCACTGACAGAAGCCAATTTAATTTGCTACAACTGCTTTTCAACAGGGGTAAACACTGCAATGGTAGCTGGCAGACAATGACTTCTCAGGAGATCAGTATTGCAATTTATTGATCTAAGAAGTTAATACTGACAGAGAAAATCTGCAGTGGATGTTAGAGCTCGAGATTCAATAAATCTTTATAATAACTGAAGAAAAGACAATCTGTGTACTTTATAGCTTTTTCTAAGGGGTAGTGGATGAGTGTTGAACTGACTTTCAGAGTGATAGCTGTAGTTGTATCATAAGTTATGTCAGAAAATATCATTTTATAATCTAGAAGTTGAGTAAAACTAGGAAATTAAATAAGTGCAGTCAGCAAGCTCAGTAGTGACATTTTGATATACTGAGGGTACATCAAAAGACCTGCAAATGGATTTATTAATGGGTCTGCACAGCATCTTTATGAAATATTGTACTTAAATATCATTATCCCATTTTATCCATAGAAGTGAAAAAGAAGGGAAAGTGATTTGCTCAAAGCTATGAAGGGAGGTAAAAACAAAGAGAGAATCAGAAACTCAGTTATTCATCCAGGGTGTGCAGTGCTCTCCTACACACTTTGAGTGCTCTGATATCTGTAATTTCTGTATTATTTAATCTCATGAAGAGGTTTTGCTCATACATATACTTCCTGCAAATAAATTTTTGATAAACAATTGAGGCCAGAGAAATGAAAATTAGTTTAGATAAAAAATAGTAGACACACAATATAAGCTTTTACCTCCCACCCTGTATCATGTTTGAGTAACTTTCCCCAACATCTCCAATCTCTCTCACTAAGAATGGAGTGAGCAGCTCCTTAAAATGTGTTTTCTGATATTGATGAATACAATTCAGGTGGTTATTTATAAATCCATGCCATGTCTCCTTCCTTAGGAGATACAGTTAAATATTCTCACTAATTACTAATGCATGCAATTAACAGCTGAGACATTTAAGTATTATTTTCCAGTATTTGCCTGGAGCTTGCTGCTCACGTAGCTCAGAAGGCCGCGTGGGTCTTGCATTTGACCGGAGTTATTGTAGCTCCCATTGCAGGAGTGAAGCATAAATTACAGCTGCTACTGTGTCTTGCTACCTCTTTTCATGCTACGTGAGGTACAGAAAGCCAAGTAAGTTTTCAGTGGTTCAATTACCCATGGATTCTCGATCAGCAATTAGTATACAGGCATACAGATTAGTCCTGATTCCTCTTACAACCTAAGCAAAGCTAATCACCCAGGGAAGCTGGGAAATGCCAGTGGGAAATTTCATCTCATAGAAGGTAGGATGCTGATCTGTCACTTAGCAGCATTTGTATGTCCAGTACTGTTTATTTTAGAAGACTCTGAGTTTTCAGGATGTCTCTTAAATATAATACTTTGCACAATAATTTTTTTCCTCCAAGGAGTAGTTAGTATGAAGAATAATTTGTTGACTGTTATTTGTTTCCACTTGGAAAAATAACTGGCAAGATGCTCTTTTAACCTTCTAATTAGGCTAAATCAATTATAAAGCCCATAACCAGCAAGTAAAATAAAGTGTACACAGCCACTCCACTGTTTGTTGAAGTGCTACTGTGTTTGAAATAGTTTAGACTCAGACTATATTTTCATGCTGTTTTATATTTAATATAAACTTAATTTCCTCAAATATTTAAATTTTCCAAGTTAGCTATCTCTCCTCTCCTTATAGTAAATGCAAAACTGGAAGAACACCAAAGCACAAGGCACAAATTAGTATTATTATCTGTTTTTCAGTTTCTAAACTGGCAATATGAAATTCCTTACCATAAAAATAATTTGTTAGCTAGGACAAGGACACCACCTTAATAAACATTTAGAAATTTGTAAACAAAGTAGAAAGCTGAACTATTAAGAACTGGAGGTTGCTGGCTTACAAGTGAACACATACAGAGGGGAAAAAAAGAGTCTTTATAAGCATAGAAATACCAGATTTTTTATAATAGACAGTGACATATATATCACTACATAACTAATTCATTTATTTAACAGCAAATATATCTTCCTTTCTGCTCTTTATTTTCACCTGGAGTTTATCTTGCTCATCCTCCCAGTCTGTCTTTTCTCCCTGCTTTCCTCCACAAAACTCTTAATAAATAGAGACACAAGCTTCCTTGTCAGACAACTTCCTGCTACGAAGAGGTTACATGAAGGGGCCATTAATATGTAGGAGAAAACCCTTTTTACCTTCCCAACATCAAATTCACCTCAGGTTAATCTCTAAAAATCCCCCTCACTTCTATTGCAAGCAGAATCGAATTTCAGAACTGATTTGGACAATGACTTTGGGGTTACCATGTCTTTGAGAGGAGACCTGAGGGATCATCAATGACTGTCACTCTCTCAGCTGGGACTGCTACCATGATACATGATATTAAACACAACTCCAGTCATATTTTTATCCTAGTGAAAACCAGGGGGTTGCTTTCACAGATGCAAATGCTCTGTTGACAACACAGTGGAGAACTGATTTCCTTGAGCTAAACTCTACTCCCTCTTCAGTTTCTATTGTTTCTTTCATACTTCATTGACTATACTATCCAGCCTTGACATTTTGTTATTGTATATTCCTCCCTAATAATATCATATAAAATCAGCTTTTTCTGCTCTTTCAGCAGGCAATTGAGAGAACCAAGTGCTCTCCCGGGATTTTAATCTGCAGGCTGCCTATTTCAATTGCTTTTCTTTCCTTGCAGGAGATCTTTCAGGTTCAAATGCACACATTTTTTTTCCTCAAACTGCTTTCAGCTTTGTAGCAAATATGACGGCTGTCTCACACAGTAGGTTGGGTGGTTTTTTTAACTAGTCACAAAGACACTTTCTTTCTCCAAAGCCTGCATTACAGCACTCACAGTAACTACCTGATATTCCACAGCACACTCATGCACGTTATGCATCATCACATAGCATAACATACTGTGACCAAGATACAAGGTGAAATTTAAAAGGATCAGATACCAACACAAACAATAAACACACCTACAATTACATTAAGGAGGACAAAAATATATACAGAATATACCTTTATGTGCTGTTGGATATGGGGAAGTAACTATCTTGATGAGTTAGGAAAAAAATGCTCCCCAAACCAGGCTGTTTTCTAAGTTCCTCTGAAGTATCCACAGATGGCCACCATTGAAGCCAGACATGGATTTAGGTGCTAGTTTCAGCATAACAGTTCCTATACTCACAATTCACTGTTCTCCATGAAGCTCTGAAAGATGTTTGTGATCTCCTTACAGCCAGTGTAATGTCTTTTTTTAGTCTACAAAAACCACGATTCCTTCAAGATAAAGATCTATTTGTACTTGCTATTAATGAATATCTCTTTTTAAGGTACACGTTTTAGAATACACTAAACTCATATCCAAAAAATACACATGCTTTACTGTCCCTTTGCCCATAAGTACATAGGGATATAGGTGGTATCTCCTCCAATATTGTGGTCAGCTAACTGACTACAGTTTCCCTGACTTACAGTGCTTTCACCTAAATGAGGACAATGTTTCATAATATTGACAAAACTTATTTTTTAAATCTGAACATGATGAAGCCAACCTGACTTTCATTAATAATTTGCTGCTAAATTGTCCAGTTGTTTCCTAGGCTTATTTTACTTTGTAATCATCATGGACAACTTTGCCAGAGTTTCACAACAGTGTTTTAATCTAAGGCTATGTTTTATTTTTCTGTGATTCACAAAAAAGATTTAGATGCCTTCAATTGCTATCCATTTCACTGAGGTTTTAACAAGCTATTTTGCACTTCCTAAATGTTGTGATTGCAATTACTCTCACTTCTTCATCAGTTCTCAGAAGGGTTTTTACAATTTCAGTATGGAACCACTCCTGACAGGGGATTTTAACCTACTTAGATGTAGTGGCTTCATTCTCAAAACTGTCTTGAATTACCCAATAACAGCTTAAAGGAAACATTTTAAACATCTGTATGTATCTGCTACTAAATCAAGGAAGACAGGCTGGGCGTTTTTTTCACACTACAAGAAAAGAAACAAGTGACATTTTACAATTTGAAATACATTTTTCCTGGCTGCAGCACTTCCTCTGTATAATGTTGATAGAAGTAAAAGCTAAAAAATTAGAAAGTTTTGCTATGTTACTTGCTTCACAGTGGTTTCAATAGTGATGTTCTTTAACGACTTCTGAAAGTTGCATCTCTGTGGCGTGTGTATATATATATATATATATATATATATATATATGGCAATATTTCACCTTCTGAAATGTAGAGATTCTGATTACCACCGTTTCTAGAATGCTAAGCCCGCTTCTTAGTTTAAGAAGCAGATTCCAAAGTGGAGTTAGTCAAGGCAGGACAAAAATTTCTTGATTTTGTAAATACATGGTATGCTGAGTGTCCTGGGGTGACTTTATGATGTGTATCCCATGTTGCTGCTCTATGCCCAGAAATTAACTTTGTGCCTTTCTATGCCTTTAAACTGAGCCTGAGAGGGGGAAGGAAAAACTGAGCAAAACTTTTTCAAAGCAGTTTGCAGCTTGTTCAAGGTCACACAGAGATAGCAGGGTTTTTTTCCCCAGCTGCGGCAGGGGAGTGAGGAAGCACCCGGCTTGCTGCTTTCCAGTCAGCTTTTGGCCAGTTGTTTCAGTTTCTTGTTCTCCGGAGAGAGACTGAGAGTTGAACTTTGCTTTTCCTTCCCTAGAATTCCGGATTTTCTCCCTTTTCTACTGGACTGCTTTCAACCTCAGAGCACATCGGGAGGACTTTCCATCGGGCACAGAGGGCCTGGCCCTGGCCCAAGCCCCAGCTCCGAGGAGACCAAAGGGAGGACTCGAACACTTTCCCAGGTTTTTCCTCCACAGCGAGACATTTTATTATTTAGCCTTATTTTCCTTTTCCCGTGTGTTTGGTAAATAAATAGTTTTATCTCCTTCACTTTCCTTCAAGGAAAATTTATTTTTTCCTGAACCTGGTGGGGGAGGGGTGGTTGTGCCTTCTCTCAGAGGATATATTTCTAAATTTGGCCAAACCGGAACACTGAGTTTTCACCTTTGTGCATCAGCTTTCATTCTTAAGGGAAGGATTAAGGGTAAAGTACAACAGGAACTTCAACTCCCACCCTGTCAGAGGGTTCAATAGAAACTACCCCAACTGCAGTGAGCTCTCCACAGTCCTCCCAGCCCTCCTTGTTCTACTTTCCTTTTCTAGTTTAATCCTTAATTCTCTTCCCACCAGTGAAAATCAAGATCTTCCTGTGCTGGGACCCCAGAGCTGATGCAGCACTGCAGGTGGGGTCTCACCAGAGCAGAGCAGAGGGGCAGAATCCCCTCCCTCCCCTGCTGCCCAAACTGCTTTGGATGCAGCCCAGGTTGTGTTTGGCTTTCTGGGCTGTGACTGTGTACTGCTGGGTCATGTCCAGCCTCTCATCCACCAACACCCAAGACTGTTTTCAAGACTGCTCTTTCTCATCTCTCAGTTTACTTGCAAAGTAATCTCCTATTCCCATTTCTCCCACTCCTGCACCCATTCTATCACCAGCACTAGCCCTGTTGTGCCATCCATCTGAACCTGAAAGTATTCCCACCTTCTCTATCCTTCTCCCTTCCTCTGGCCAAGATCCATCCCTTTCAGTCTGTATAGAGGCTAATATGCATATTAAAATATATCTAATATATCTAAAGTATATATAGGATACATATATATACTTTATATATATATGATATATATATATATCTATATAAGTATCTATATACTTAGATAAAAAAACCACACACGAAATTGACTGAAGGACTCTTTCTGTAGCTGCTGTGATGTAGCTGCCATACAATTAGTTTGCTACTGAAAAGATATGTACACAGTAAAGCTGGTCAAATAATGAATGTGTGAAAATTTTGTAGGGTTTTGCTACACTGAACCTTAATTTTGACACAACTTCTCAGCCTCAAGCTCTGTGAAGTCTGGGAAGGCCAAGCTACACTGTTTAAAAAACTGCTACCATTTGCAAAGCAATAGAGGAGTTAAAAGCTGCTGTACTAGTACTTAGGCATTGCATTATTGTTATTTTTAGAGCCCTCAGCTGACCAATTTTTTTTTAATTTTTATGTTTTGCAATAGAATTGTATACTAAATTTGCTGAGATATCTGAATAGCATTTTATAAAGCCATTAGCAATAAAATACTCATTTTTCGTTTATATTATGTCCAGAATACAAATGAGCATAATTTCTTCCTCCCCTTCAACATTAATAGCGAAACTAGAGAGAAAAATTGAACACACCTTTCACATTCATTTAACTACAATAAAATATAAAGAGCCTTTCAAATGAAAAACAATTTAAAAATAATAATACTGTCTTTTTTCTTTGGCAGTACTGTTACAGGCATCTCCACTACTGTATTTCTATATTTTATTCTTTTTTTCTGGTTTTGTAATTTCACAAAGCAAGGTTAAGGTACTGGCTCAGTCACCATGTGATAAATCAGTATTCCTTGAAACAGCTTTGGTAAAACTACAAAAACAAATCAGCAAGAGTCAAAGGAAATGAGGAGACATGTTAACAAACTCCTAGGCTCATGCTACAGGCTAGGAGTTTATCCATACTCCCATTATGCCATGGAGCAGTTGGCACTCTGGCTTATCTGATGGCTACCTCTCTGCATGGCTCCAGTGAGTTACTTTTATCTGCTCCTTTTCCCCTCGCATCCACCACTATGATTTTAGCTCTCAGCAGCTGCCACTGCTTACAAGAATCTCTCTAGGCTCAGTTATGGTAAAAACAGAAGCTTTCCTTGGCAGAGTTGTTTCATCTTTCCTTTCTCGGTACCACAGAGGTGATGGCAGGTGCTAACACCTCCTGGCTGCCGCACGGAGGCCCTGTGGTTGTCACTGCTGCCATCCCAGTTATAGGCAAAAGCTGGTCCCCTGTTCCTAAAACCCTCAATAACTCCAAAAGAAACTGACATCCAAAAGCTTATAAAACAATCCTCTGAGAGATCATAGGTAGCAGAAATACCCTGGGTTTAAATGATGTCCACCAGCAGAGCTGACCTGAAAAGCCTCGCTCACAATTATTCCTGTCAAACAGGAACTGTTTTTACCCTACTGCTGTTTTCAACATTTCAGGAGTGATAAATTCAATACAAAAATTTCACCAGTCTGCTTTTTCATGCCTCTTAAAGCTGGGGCAATTTACTTTACTATGTCTGCATCAGATATTGCATACAAAGGAGAATCTTGAAAAGGAGGTTGCTCTGAGAATAGAGGCAAATGGTTTTTCCACTGGAATACAGGAAACAAACAGATAAAATATAAGAAACTTTTAGCACATACACCGAAGATGCAAAAACATACTTGTGGAACACTGCATTTTCAACAGAAGAAATCAATATTGAGGAAATACTAAAATCAATATCGCCCATGCCTATCTATTTTATTGTAGCTTTCAGTTAATGGCCACAGACCTTTTTTGCCCTAAGTCAACCGGAGCACATGATAATGGCCTTTAAAAATTTCTCAGTATTTTTTTTTTTAACATACAGTACTCATATTGCAACACTGGGATATTGCAAAGGGTCTGGAAGCTGCCCACATATGATCAGATGAAAATTCTCCTGCCGGGTTTCAATCTTTTCTAGTCTAATGCCTCCATTTCTTTCACTCAGTTCTGATTACTCTTCAGTAGTATAAAATCTAAATGGTTTCTGTATTAAAGAGCAATGGACAGCTGCCCAGAAGCAGTTTTAATCCTTGTCCTAAGCAGAGAGTTCAGTACAGAGTTCAGTACCAGGAGCTCTGGAAAACCTTACATTAAACAAAACCCCATTAATACCTATTTTTTAAAAAAAGAAGAATTTGCAACTTTTACTGATGGCTCTTAAAAACAAGATAACAGTGAATACAAATGACTTTTACATCACTTTTCATTTGCTTGTTTTCTGCAAATTAGAGTGTGTCATAGTTAGTATGCAGTGAAAAAAATAAAGACATGTTGTAGCTTTTTAATAGATGCAAGCAAAAATCCAACAGAAAATCCTCCTCATTCAAGTACAGTTTTCCTGAAGGAAAAATGAAAATTCTCACAGGACTCTTGCTGAATGCTTTGAAAAGGTTTTAGGCAGATACCTGAACTGAAGTAAAAATGCTATGTTCAAGGAAGCTACTTGCAGGTATGTATTTTTCAGAGGATTTCTACAAAATCACACAAAATAAAAAACAATTAATACTATCATTTCCATCTGTTTACCCCAAGTTAAACCAGAAGTAGTTTGTTTTCAAAAAGTCCCTAGTAAGTATTTTTTAAATGCCACTAGGCTCCTAAGGTGTGATTGACATGCTGGAAGGATGGGATGCCATCCAAAGGGACCTGGACAAGCTCGAGAAGTGGGCCCATGGGAACCTCATGCTGTTCAGGAAGGCCAAGTGCCCGATGCTGCACCTGGACTGGGACAACCCCTGATGGCAATACAGGCTGAGGGACCAAATGACAGAAAACAGAAAGGTTGAGAGAAGTGGGTTTGTTTAGCCTAGAAAAGGCTCCAGGGAGACCTTACTGTGGCCTTTCAGTACTTGAAGGGGGCCTATAAGAAAAATGGGGACAAACTTAAGCAGGGGCTGTTGCAATAGGACAAAGGGTAATAGTTTTAAAGTAAAAGAGAGTTGATTTAGCTTAGATATAAAGAAGAAGTTTCTTACTGTGCAGGTGGTGAACTACTGGAACAGGCTGCACAGAGGAGGCGGTGCCCCATCCCTGGAAACATTCAAGGTCAGGTTGGATGGGGCTCTGAGCAACCTGATCTAGTGGAAGATGTCCCTTCAACTCACTGCAGGAGATTGGACTAGACGACCTTTAAAGGGTTTGCTTCTACCCTTGAACACAGGATATCACAGAATTCCAAATCTTCAAAAAGATGAGCACAGGCCTTCAACAGATTCATGCAGCAGTGATTTATACCCAAAAGTCACAAATTAAAGTTACTGATGTTCCTGTTTCACAAGCCATTTCAAGCAGATGAAGGGTACTGCCTGCATGGAGTGTCATGTATAAATGGGGCCTGAAATAGTGAATAATAAAGTTCAATCCATGGAATCAACAGCAATGGAAAAATACAAGGAAAAATTATGCAAGGGAAAAAATGTAAAAGTGCAAAAAAGCATGAATATTAAAATAGCATTGATAACTTTATTTTCTATTTTCTATTTTGAGCAGGAAGATCACTTCTGCAGTCTAATTTGAATTTATTTATAAATAAAGCTGATTAATGCTTTATAGTATAAAATGAATTCAAATTTCAATTCTTATGATAATTTAAATACTTTCCAAGAGAAACATGTTTTTCTTCAGCTGCTTCTCATTTAAATCTGTGCCTCAGGTGCACAAATTTAACCTTTGTCTCACACCACTTGTATAAGCAAGGCTAAATTAATCTGTGAGCCAAAGCCAGCCAGTTCCTCTAGGACTTAAGTATCTTCTCCCCCAGACTGTGCAGGCAGGGAGCTACTACTGCACAGTTAGTTGGGACATGAACAAACACAGTGAATGATCTGTTCTGATCTAACTTCCCAGAAGAAAATTCTTCACACAATTGCCAGTGTGAAATATAACTAAACTCTATTTTGAAACTTCAGGAAACCCACTGCTCTGTAAATGCAAATTTTAACTGTGCAGTAAGCACCTCCTCTGGATAAAGCTCAATTTTTTTCCCCCTCATGCTTTACATTTATAAAGCAAAATAGGGAAACTGTAGATTTGAAAAGGTCAAAGCCTTTTGTACATCATCATGCAATTCTCCAGCTAAGAGTACAGTATTCTTAACAATTCAGCCTAAGGTTTGCTGAGTGATTATTATCAGAATAATTTCTAAAAATAGCATCAATTGCTAGATGCTGTGAGGAAAAAGGGTGTGATTGCTGAAAAACAAGTCTGGAAAAAAGAACTTATGTCTTTTGTGCCTATTTTGACACAAGCTTTTAAGCATTTGACTTGCTGAATTTCAGCTGCCTACACAAAGATACACCACTCCTTTGATACATTATGTTTAAAGAAAATGTTCCTTATTTTTACTTGTTTTGTGAAATATGGAGTCTCAGTTTTCTTTATCCTAAGCATACTAAAGAATAAAATTCAACAGCATGCTTAGCAAAAAATAATAAAATACTTTGTTACTATAGAAGTCTCAGAAATTCTGATGACAAAAGTCACATCTCAGATTTCAGGAGTATATTAAATACAACAGTAATTTGCATAAAATACAATATTATTTTTCATGCATTAAAAAGTCACAGAAAAAATCTGAAAAAACACACATCCCTCAAAAAAAAAAAATTTGCCCTACAACTCAATCAAGAGCTAGAACGAATAGTTTACTTTCAGTTTATTCTTTATGAAGAATGGGAGGGAGCGGGCTTCTAATGTTGCATGATTGTCTTGTGAAAACAAATCACTTCTCAGATGTGTTTTTGAAGGCCCCCAGACAAGAACAGAGACATTTTGCTTCTGGTTGCCAGGGGATACAGAAGACCATTTTCACACAGTGAATCATCACTGCATTTGAAAAATGGCGTTAGCAGGAATGTCACCGATGTGCAGATGTCTCTTTCT
The DNA here is from genome assembly GCF_000738735.6 of Corvus cornix cornix. Lineage (NCBI taxonomy): Eukaryota > Metazoa > Chordata > Aves > Passeriformes > Corvidae > Corvus > Corvus cornix. The sequence goes on along the minus strand of NC_046334.1, from coordinate 19,351,754 downwards.
CACCTCCAGTGATCCTGCAGTGATCTGCAGTCCTGGTGTAGGATGAGTTACTTGGGGGTTTTTAATTTTTAATAATTATCTATCTCCATAGCCTTTACAAAGAATGCATTGCCATTAGTATATCCAAAACTCAGAAGCGTGAATACACAGGGGCTGAAACACTTCTTTGGAACAACAAGTTGTGTAATTCACTACCTATTCAATTCTACAATGAAGTATATGTGCAGAGTAATACTTGGTAAAGTCTCATACTACATGGTTTTCACCCAGTTAAATGACAACAGAAGACTTTACAAACCATGGGACAGTAGTATCTGATAATTTACTCTACTCCAGTGGTTTCAGTCAGCATTCTGACGTGTGGGCTTTGTGCAAATCCACTTGCACACCACATATGGGAGCTTCCATAAAAAGCAACATCAGTTGCAGTTGATTTCCATTGAGCAACAGAATCTTGGAGGAGGGAAGGGAAGACTTCAAAAGGTAATTTCTCTGACATGAAAAGAACTGTGTTAGACCAAAAATAAACTTTGCAGCTTACTGAAGGATTGTGTCAATAAGACAGTTCCTGAAAAACATGTCAGTGGTATATCATCAACAGCAATTTTTATATCTGACTTTCATTAGTAATTCTGTAGGTTTTATGTATTTTATTTTAAGAAAGATAAATAATACATTTCAGTAGGCAAAAAATAATAGGAAAGTCTTTATTAAATCTTTATCAGTTCAGCTGATGCCTGAATTGCTTACTGTGATGTGCTCCTGAAATGAAGAATCACTCAGAAGGACTTAGAACTAAAGCGTTTTACCAGCACATTTTCATAAGAGGGTGAAAAATCAGGAAGCCAAATACAGTGGCACCCTAGTGGTGTAATTGATTCCAGAGCAGAGCACATAATTAATTTCAGAAGTACATTGCAAGGTAAAGTTAGGATGGATTGATATCAGGGCAATAAACAACATTACATGTGGCTGACTATACAGGGGGATTATCTCTGAGCCCACTGAGACTTAGTTTCAGCAAAACAAGAATTGGCTGTAGAAGATTATGAAATCTCCAAGTTAACCTTTTATTTGACAGATTAATGAAGTCAGATGAGATAATTCAGTGAGGTGTGAATGAAGCAGAAAAGGACACTGGTGTGATTGATGGCATCCGACAGTGCGCTGGTGAGAGAGCCAGGCCATTCTGTACTGCAGAAACCGCTCAGGAGTCAGCAGCAGGAGAGACAAACACACAGTGATGCTAAAAAAGACAAGACTTGAAGAAGAATGTCCTCACCTAAGAGGTTGGCAGGTCTAAAATAGGGGAAATGGAGCAAAGGTTTTTAAGTGAAGGAGATGAAGGATGGACTTGAGGAAAGGCTAACTGGAGAAGCAGGAGTCTAAGCACAGGATTCTCCGTAAATCTGAAAGTTGCCATTAAAGTGGTCCCAAGGTTATCTGCAGTTATTACAGAAGACACTGTAACACGCCTGTGTTGTGACAAGTAAGGCATGGAAGAGGCTGGGGAGAACAAGTAGGAGGAAGTATTTACATTATGTTTTCTGTAGAAAGCTAATCAAAATACAGGGGGCTGACTGGGGCAAGTGGGGAGACTGGAGAATAAAAATAAGTGAGGATCTTGATATGGCCTAAACATCTAGCCCAATGGAAGTTACAAAGGAAAGGAATCCCATAGAAAAGGCAAGTAGAAGAAGGTATTGCACTATTTCTTCTCTCTGAAGGGGGAAAAGAACACAGAGAAATAAAGCAACACAGCAACCTCAGTACTACTTGTTTTTTTCCCAGGAATGGACTTCTTCAGTTTCACAGTGTGCTACACAAAATACACCCCGAGGCAAAAATAACCAAACTAACAAACAAAGCAAGCCATATAGGAAAAAAGAAAAGTCTTGCTATTCCTATCCTGATAACAGATTTCTTGTACAATTTCATGTGTGTGTTCTAATACAGCTTTTGCATGTAACCATAGCCCTGCTAGATCTGAAAATAAAATAAAATAACAAAAAAGTGACAAAATAAAATAAAAATGAAGTACTAAAATCAGTCTGAGACACTAGCCAGTATAAAGGATAAAATCATTTCATGTGCTTACAAATTAATACAAAGAAAGCCAAACCAAACGAAATTAGAACAGACAGCATTAATGCAAGTGTTCTTCACCTTGATCAACAATTTTTTTGACTAAGGAAAAAAAACAACTATGATTGTGTCTCTATCTATCCATTCTCAATACATATACTCAAGTAGTTATGCTTCACTCTCCACTGATGTTTGAATAAAGCAAAAGAAGTGTTTTCACTTTCTTTCAGGAGCACCTATAAGACAGATGAAAAGAGAGATAAGATATGATGTCTTGTGAGATACTTTACAGTGCACAGTGCAATATATAGTGCAATACAAATGCAATTAACCAGGTAATTAGACTGACTTCTTTTCCCAGCAGAGCTCACCGCTTGGTTTTTTACTCTCAGATAATGCACTGATACTATATGCAAACCATCTAGTCTGTAATATATACAGGCACGGAAGACAGTATTTTCTCTAAACCCCAAAAGAAGTGAAATGTCAATTTAAGATCAGAAAGTCTTTTAGAGAAGGAAATGGAAAGCAGAAACCATGATAATTATTGATGTATTTAACAAAATAAACCTAGTAAGAGCACAAAACAGAAAAACACTCACAAGTATCATGTAAAAGAGCTCTTCATTGTCTTGCAAAATAATACTAAACTTATATTAGACAAGTTCCCACATTTCATTTACATGGTTTTGTTCTAACAGCTGAAGGGGAAACACGTAAACTAAAGATCTTAAAAATGCTGAAAGATTTCAGTTTGTCTTACTGATTTGGCAGGCACACAAAGTTACTCACATGTTTGCACTTAATTGTTTCCAAGATTAGGCCTCCGGGTACACACAAGACAACTTGTAATGGCACCTACAGGCAGCCTGCCAAATGTTTTTCATTTTAAAGAATTCCTCTGACCTTTTCTTCAAAGCTTTCATGCACACCCTCTTCTCTGCAAGTCTTTTATATTTAGTTCAGAAAACAGCCTTGAACTGAAGAAGTGACTTTTCTTTGTCTCAAGAAATCTTGCTAAGGTATAAACCACTTTAAAGTACAATATCACTACACTTTTTTCACATTCCTTGGGAAAATATTGGCAGTCTACCTAAAACACTAGCCCATCAAAGCAAAACCCAAAAACTTAGCTCATTGCACTACTGAAATACTACCGTGTGCTACTGAATCCATAAGGGAATAGCTGTGAGCTGTCAGTGGGAGGAAACTGTCCATTTGCTGTATTATAAAAACCAATTTCTACCAGGAAATAAAGAACTTTCCACTTGAATTGAACCATAAAATGTAATCTATGGACACAAAAAAAAAAAAAAAAAAAAATCCTTAAAATGATATTTTAAGACACCACACCTAAATTATATGGTCTGACATGTGATCTTTATCACCTAGAACTGTAGTAGCACATACCAGATGCAACAACACCTACTTACAAGGAAAATATTCAGGACAGTCATTCCATCAGGTTCAAACTGTCAAACTGTTTACATTTCAGCTGTGCTTCCTGACTGCTGATGTAGCTGACAATCACAGACGTGTGGGCAACTGCTGTGAGAGCAGGCAAGAGACGCAGGAAATTTCTGAGAATTGCACATGACATGTACAGGAGGCTAGAAGCAAAATGTGTCCACTGTATCTGCCAGCAGAGTTATCAGTCCTTATCTGTGGGGATATATAATGTATTCTCTGATGCACATCTGGGAACTTGGGAGAAAATTCCCTGAAGTGCTACAGCAGTTACTTGTGGGCTGGCATGGAAAGACCAAAGTTGTTATCAGTTAAAGGGCAGCCCAGGAAAAGGCAGCTGTGCTCTGAAATTTCCCTGTGCCTTAATACTAGTGACCCTCAGATGGACAGCAGCAACCAGAGCAGTTTTGTCCTAATGCCCCTGCTCTTTTCCTACAAGGCCAACATTTCACAAACAAAAAAGCGTTTGAAAGTCAGACACCTCAACTATCTGATAATGTTCTTCAGTCTCAAAATGTGGGCAAAATAAAGACTCAAGAGATCTCACAAAACATAGATTAACATTGTGAAAACAAAAAACAACCATAAAGCTTTCCTATTACAGTTTAACATTACTCAGCAGTCTTGTTTATTCAGCACCATGAATGTTCTTCCCTTGCTGCTCTAATACACTAAAGATATTAACTATGACTCCTTTTCAAGATGAAAGGGGTTGCTACCAGGCCTTGTCTGCCAATCTGAAGCCAGAGAGTGATACTGCAGGCTCAGTACCTCAGCTCTGTGCTGGCTGAAAAGCAAAGCTTCACCTGATACACTAATATTTCATTCCCAAGTTACCAGCTTCCTGGAAGCATCAGTGAGAAGAGGGCAAGATGCAGGAGCACAGAAAGGAAGCCTGCACCAGCAAAGTGATGGAGATGGATGGAGGCTGCTACAGACAGACCACACAGCTCGAGGTGGTTTACGTGCTTGTTTGCATGGGCAGACTTAGCAATGCGGAAACATTCAGTCTGTGTGCAAGAGGTATACTAAAGCCATGGCTTCACTCACAGCAAAGGAGGCTAGGAATGGTTATTGGTACCAGCACAGTCATGGCAATGGTATTTCATGTGATTAATACTGCACATTGCCTATTCTAACCAACATCCTTCAATCTGTGAAGATTAGGCTAGAACATACACCCTTTATGCATATGTATTTTTAAGCACAGATGCCTGTAAGCTGGTATATGTAACAGATGTGCAGGATACTAATCAACAGTTTTTAAGTTGATTTTTTTTAAGTTTATAATTCACTGCCTTGAAATTGCAATTCTACTTAAGGGAAAAGCATTGCAGATGAACTGCCCCCTTAGTGGTAACTATAGGGAATGAAAGAAACTGCAAAAACATTAACAGCAGTCTGCAATCAAAATTAAAGTATGTGTAATATGTAACTTCTCCTGCACTTTTTGCATGCTTCTCAGAAGTTATGGGGATTTCTTCAGAACCAAAAGAGGTGAAGGGGAAAAACATCCAAGTTAGTACAGTAAGCCTTCAAAGCAAGCAGTCTCAAGTGAACCAGCACAAATCACAGGTTTCAGAAGAGGTCTGATGCTCTAATATTTTTACCCTATACAAATTGCAGGGAACAATTAATTGTAAAGAGGGCAAGTTTAGAAGCAAATAGACCCAAAGACCTGCAAGTCTTTCTGCTTTGACTGATTCCTCCAGGATGTCTCACAGCCCTTCAGATTTGCTAAAATAAGATTTAGGCTCAAGTATCAATTATGTTATTCAAGCACTTTTGGCTAGTGCCAGGGAAACAAAGAGAGTATGCCAGACTTATTATTATCCTCATCAATGCAGATCAACTCAAACAAACTGACTAATAGCTGCTTCTGCCGAAACTGATTGAGCAAACACCTTCATTCTGCTGCTTAGCTAACCAGCACTTACTGATTCTTGTCTGCAAGCCTTTCAGGCTCAAAACCAACAGCCCTTACCCCACTTGCTCTGCTATGGATAAAGACAGTGTCATAGACATATATTTTGTTATATCACAGTGGTAATTAAACCCAATACCAATAAATTCCTTTTGACAAAGGTCCATGAGGCAAAGAGTAAATAAAAGGCCCAAAAATCTGCTGCTGATGCAGCTACTAATCCTTGTACTTGTCAGTCTCAAATCAGAGCTTTGCCCACACAATCTTTTTTCACCCTTATTGGCATTAATCGCAGACCACAAAGAGCTTACAAAGCTAAATGAACTGCAAGAGTAATGCAAACACATCATTGTAATAGAAACACGTTCTTCCTGAAAACAACTTATTTCATAGAGCTTACAGGCTAAATTAAGAAACAGTAAAAGAGAATTAGAGCAAACTCTGTAAGGCTGGGTGGAAAAAATGAGAAATACAACAGCAGTACATGTTAACTAGGCACTATGATGATAATATACTTTCATATCCTACTATCTCCACAGGGCATTAGAGTCTTCTGTAAGGTATTGGGATGCTTTGTACTGAATTTTCAAAATTTTAAAGGGATAACTAAAATGACTGTTGGCACTCTCTGAATGGAAAAACTAAATCACAGGTATCTACACCAAAATTGTCATGGAGCAAAGAGAACCAAAAAGAAGGGACTATAAAGCACTATAGCCCCTTCCTCTCCTGCTCAGATCACAAAGCAGCTTGCTCAACAAGCAGTTAGGGAATGATATGTTGCATTTTTCTGCACCACATATGGTGAAGAAGTTTTAAAGAGTGACAAATTTTGAGCTCCCAAATTCAAAGACATAACCCTACATGCAGTAAAGGAGGACCATGCTGATTCTCATCTCAGCAAATGCAGATACTGGTAAAGCTAACATGAAGTGCGCAGCCTTAACTTGAAAAGGGTGATTAGTCAGCCTAAGCTCTTTCCAAATTAATATTGCACAGTATCACAATCACACTGATTTTGTCAGGCTTTGGCACAACATTCTGCAAGGTTCCTCCCAGGGCTTGGCAGTCTCTTCTCCAGCACCTGTTTCTTGTAAATTTCAAAACTCCTGTTCCCCTCTCTCTGAGGGCAGTCAAAGCCCTGTTCCCACTACTCTGTGTCACGGATGTAGAAGAGCCTTTTCTCATACTCTGTTCTTATTCACAAGCAGTTCTGATTTTTTAAAAATCCCTCTTTGTTTAGACACTAACAGTACTTAACCATTAGAGCAGAACCAATCCAAAGAGCCCAGATAAAGACTTACACAGACACACTACAATATATAAAAACCATGAACTCTCTTGACTTCTTGATGTGACTCAAGTAGGTCTGAAAAAATGTAAAGACACAAAGAGAAAAAATAAAAGCAAATAGATTTCATTATGGGAAGTTTTGATGCCTTAGAGGCTCTCTCTCCACTGCTTTCAGTTGCTGATGCTGGTCTTGAGCCTTTATTAGAATTGTTTTGAATTTCAAGGATGGCCCGAGAGGCACATGAATTTAGGCTTTAGGTGTCTTTGATGCAAATCAAAAGCACAAATATTTTAGGTAGGACAGATGCTTTTTCTCAGAGATTTTTAACAAATATATCTCATTTAAAAATTCCTTTCTCAGTGATGTTAAAGCCATTGATAAATTCCTCATTCATCAAAGTTTCCCGCTCAACATGCAAAACTAGTTTATCAGGAATAAATGAAATACAATTCAGCATACATGTATGCACAAGGAGTGACATATCAAATTCAATAAAACCCCACAGTTGGGAGTACTTAATCTGATGACTTACACAAGCCATTCCATCCCTGTCCCATGTTTAGGGACACTCATGATACAAGCTCAGGAGAAACAGCGTGAATGAAGTCCTTAAATGCGAAACTTTTCAATAAATTCCTAAGAAAGAGGAGAAAGGCCTGGAGAGAAAGGCAGAATAGAAGAAAGGAAACCAAGTTCCAGAAATTTTCTACCTTGCAGCAAATTTCCTTATGAAAACATAGGCTTCCAGAAGGAAGCAGAGAATTGATTCTTTTAATTAAACAGCTTTATTTCCCTACATCATACATCCCAATTTTTAATATTTGTACTGGGATTACATGGCAAGGTTTTGGTAGCAGGGAGGGGCACTTCAGGGGGCCTTCTGAGAGAAGCTGTCCGTGTGTTGAACAGAGCCAATGCCAGCCAGCTCCAAGACAGACCAGACCCACTGCTGTCCCCATCTGAACCCATCAGCAATGGTGGTGGCACCTCTGGGATAACAGATTTAGGAAAGGGGGAAAAAGACTGTGCAGCATCTGGGAAGAGGTGTGAGAATATCTGAGAGAAACAGCTCTCTGCAGACACCAACATCAGTGCAGAAGGAGGGACAGGAGGTGCTCCAGGTGCAGGAGCAGAGATTCCCCTGCAGCCTGTGGTGAATTCAGCGTTTGGCGAAGCAGCTGTGTCCCTGCAGCCCATGGAGGTTCACAGCAAAGCAGACCTGCACCCACAGCCCACACTGGACTATGTGGAAGTTCCCCAAAGGAAGCTGAAGCCTGTGAAGAATCCACGCTGAGCAGCCCACTCTTGCAGGACTGAACCCTATGGCCAGAACCCACACTGGAGTAATTCTTGAAGCACTGCAGCTACTGAGAAGGACCCAGGATGGAGAACTCTGTGAAGAATTGTATCCTGTAGGAGGGACCCTGTGCTGGAGAAAGGAAAGAACACGGGGAGAAAGGAGCAGCAGAGATGAAGCATTATGAACTGACCACGACCCCTATTCCCAATCCCCTGCGCCGCTCAGGGCTGGTGCGGGGGGGAAGCTGGAAGAGGTGAGAGCACTCCTAGACTGTGAAGAAGGGAGGGGTAGGGGGAAGGTGTTCTTAGTTTTTCAATGTTTCTCACTATTCTACTCTGTTACAATTAATTGGCAACGAAATGAAAGGAACTATATTGATTTTCTCAAGTCAAGCCTGTTTTGCCCCTTACAGTAATTAGTAAGAGATCTCCCTGCCCTTATTTGTATCCATGAGCTTTTCAATGCATATTTCTCCCTCTGTCATGTCCATGGAGAGGAACCAAGAGTGGTTGGTGGACAACTGGCAGTCAGCCAAGGTTAAGACACAAGAATATTGCACCATGCCAAAAAAATCAGTATTAAGAACCTGCAGAGCTGAAGAAATTCTGATTTGCTGTGGAAAGATTAGAAGAACCCCTCTTCATTTGGAAAGCTCTTTGACAAAGCTAAAAATGACAGGTGTCTGCTTTCACCATCAGCTACACAATAGATAACAACAAAAAAGTATTTGATAGGAACTATGACCAAAGTGGATGCAATATTGAGCATCATTCCAAGGGAGAGGATCTGGACAGACGGCCAATTGTACACAAGCGAAATGGACTGACAACTTGATATACCAAAGAGGAACATAAAAATAATACAGATAAAATTCCAAAGACTTGAGATACTGTTCTCATGAAAAACGAAAATTAAAGGCACTATTAAAGAAGCGTAATGTGTGAAAACTAAACATTAAAATGATGAAGTTTAAATCAAAGTGCAAATGTGTACCTTCATAATTCATCAACTGAATCAGAACTCATATCAGCACACTTCAGGACGCCAGTCTTGAAAACTACTTTTAGAACTCAGGACCTCAAATGCATGTTTACCTTTGTTATAGGCACTGGAGAGGCAACAAGGACTGACTGTACAGTGAACCACAACATTACTACAGGAGTCTGTAATAACAGCATGAAAAGATCAGGCCCTCAAGTTGTTAACTAAAACATTGTGCACATAAAGGTAGAAAAGGATTGAGGCTTTTAAATTCTGTCTTATTTTGAAAATTCATTTTTTTAATAATGACTAAAAAAATCCGGCACTTTCCACCTCAACTTCATTAGCAACTATTATTGTCTAAATTTTAGGTTAGTGCAAGCCCAGGTGAGTGTTCTCAGACAACTGCATCTTACACAGAATGTATAGAATATATACAAACATATACAAACATTAAAAAAACCCACACCATCAAAATGCATGACAAAGTGCAGCTGCATGTTATGTAACTTCCATAGGTTATATACCAACAAATAATGGGACCAAACTAATTTATTATGTGATGTTGCCTCGATTCTGCCTTAAAAGAATAATGAACATTCCAGTTAATTTTTCTGTTACGTAAGTACATTCACAGCGCATTTAAAATCCAGCTTCTACATGTTAATCTGTTACTGCCATACTTCGGCTACATATTGTACATCTTAGGATACACAGCTTATGGTTATTATTTTTAATTGCTCTGTTCAAGTACAATACACCTGGAAGACTTCCCAGTATTTACTAGTTACAGCAACACAGCCCAAGTCCTAGGCAGGTCAGCTTTCATTCCCTGGGACTCTAAAACTGTCAGTACTAAAGCCTTATGTCTTGTAAAGAAGATTGTGAAGTGAATGATGTAATTATAATTAAGCTACTTTTTTAAAGACATCCAAATATGCTATAACTGTGGAGCAATATTAATTGTGCAAATGCCCCAAACATTCCTCAACTCACTTAAAGAAAATACCTTATTTCTTCACCAGAAACTTACTTGGAGGAAAGACAGTTTTCCAACAGAGTAAAGGAAATTTTCTTTCCACAACATAAGGGTTTTTTTCAGTGGACATCTAAACCCACTTATTTATGTCAATATTTTGTGAAGGAGAGTGACCTTAATAACCACGATCAATAACATAATCAAAGACTGACAGAAGAGGTGAAAACAATACATTAGAAAAGAAAAATGCCTCTAGGTTATGGGAACAAAAGAGGGAGGGTGTGAGAGAGGGAAGGAAGGAAGGGAAGGAAGAGTCAAGCTGCTGCCGGTGGCTTCGAGGGACATATAAAATTCAAGAAACTACCTTTTAAACTGATCTGCTTTATAATAAGAGGGGGAACCAATAAAAATAGGAACAAATACTTCCATAGAAAGCACTACCAGGAATAAAGGTTCCCTTGGTAGGACACAACAGCTTAGTAAGAGGAACCATGAGCTTCTAGTCACAGGGTTTAGCACAGGAGGCAGACTACACAGGGAGGCTTTCTGCTTCTTTTCAGTTCTGCTTGATGCTGAGCACTCCTAGAAATTCAGCTGGTAGTCTCTACATTTGTAGTTAATGCATTGCAAAATGGTTTTCATACAGTGCTTGTGGGTTTCATACAACCTGCCCACAAAAGTAGCGTGTATCTGGGGAACAGAGAAAAAGCACTGTGGAGATTCACATTTGATCATGGAGAAGCCCATGTGGATTACAAAGAAGGGGAGAACTGATCCTGAAAATGCCAAGTTGTCCATAGTTAAGACATTCTCCCTTTTCCTTGTGAGGGGAAGTGAAGAGACTCTTCAATAAATTTGTATGCATACATTACTTTATCTTCTTACTTCAAATTGGCTTGAAACCTTTAGTCCTGTAGGCTGCCGCCCATTTCTTAAAACCTATATATCACTATTATATCAAAATAAAGGCTACAACAAGATTTCTGCTGGTTAATATAGAAACTGCACATTATGTGATATTTTTCACTTCTTTAGAAACCTGAGATTCAATTTCAGTGACCAATTTAATGCTTCAGGCCAGAAGAAAAAGCAGTAATTCTCCCAGAATTGATGAAACTGCCAAATGAATGAGCATATCAGCTAGAGGCATCTCTCCTTAGGTGGAAGTTAATGAAGCCAAGATCCTGACTTTGGTATTAGACTATGTTCATAATACATGACCTGCAGTTTGCTAAGTGCCAAGGGAAAAACCAAAAGGCAAGGCAGACCAAAATAATATTTTCTAAGATCCCTGCTTAGGAAACAGAGAACTTAAAATTGCTCTTCAAATAATTTGATTTCTGTGGTATTTTTTGCCTTTTTGTTATTCAGCTTACTGAAGAAGGCTTGTTAACCTCCAATACCAATATATGAATGTTTTACTTAAAGCCAGATGTCTGCTTTCCACATTAGACTAGCACAGTGATACAAAATAATTTCTGCAATGCTTTAAATTACTTCAGCATTTTTATGGTAACTCTTCTCGATGTGTTAGCCATTCCCAAGAACATAATTTTAACATAAAAAACACTGCATTAAATACAGAGATGGTCCCAGGATCCAGTGGGGAAGAAAAAAAAAAAAAAAGACATTTCCTTCCTAGACAAGTGTTGAACAAAGACCAATGCAAAATGACACTCACTGATACTCACATAATGCTTGTTGGTTTTTTTCTCTCTCCCTGAGACAATGAATCTTAGACACATTTCTGCACAGAGGCACAGTGCTGAAGGAAGGAACAGAGAGCATTTACCTTCTGCCTTCACGAGCTGCTTGCTCAATCGCCAGACGTGGGTCTGAATGTACTCAGGTGCAAGAAGAACTTAATCCCTCCCTAGCATAATCCCACATCCTCCCATCCTGCTGTTGTGAAAAAGAGCTGCTGCTGCTCCCACTTTCTATGGCTGCTTGCTAAAAATCGGTGGGACTGTTGAGGAGACCTGGTTTTACTGACGTTCAGCAAACATAACCACAAAAACACGAGAGAGACCCTGGGTGCAGAGAGATGAAGAGACAGTTCCCAACCTTGAGCCAGACCCTGTGTGAGCAAGGACAGCATTCTGGCAACCTCATAATAGATAACATTTGCTAGACTTCAGCAACAACATTCCCAAGTCACTCTTTAAATGACTGAAGTTTCTTTGAATCGGGACCATTAACAGTTCTGCATGATCAGTAAGAGTTAGCTTTATAAAAATAGAAGTGCTTACAACTATATGAACATACTTGGAAATGGTGAAATATATATGTAAATATCTGTCAGCACCTAATCAAATAGAGATTTTTGCTTTTCCACATGACTGGCAAACCGCACCAGCCATTTGGCAGGGCACATGCTTGATTCAAAATATGCCTACATAATCCAAACACAAGTATGCAATAAAAATAAATTTAGTAATATTCCCAGTTGCGAAGTTACTCTCTTAAAATGGATAATACACTTAGAGCCAAAATGGGATTTTCTAATATGTGCCCTGTACAAACAATAGCACCATCACCACAATGCTCTTTACGAAAAGAACACAAATAATTTTGCATATACACACCTATAGATAATGCCTGTTAATACACACATTTACACACTAATGCACATGCATGTTTTAACCATGTTTTGCATACTTCAACATATATTCCATATATAAGCCAAAAATATATATTCCTTTATTTTAACACAATTCAGAAACTTGAAATACTTCTTGAAGTTAGATCTGATAACTTTGAATGCATCTGTTTTTTCTTATTGTCAACAATAATTATGTAATTAAACTGTTTTGAATGTCATTCAATTATATCCCAAGAGACAGATTTTGTGCTTTGCATTTAATTTGATGGAAAGAAGTTTAGATTAAAATAATTTATTGACAGGCCATTAGATATTCCTTTAAATAAGTAACTACCTACTTACATATCTGCATCAAATTTCTCTGTTACTTTTTGCAGACACATTTTGACTTTACTCTTTTGTTGATCAGTGGTCAATAGCCTGGATGGATCTGAACCCTATATCCTTTAAAACAAAACCAGAAATGAAGATAAGTCTTAATAGCGAATCACTACATGATGTTCATATCATTCATACACACCACAGCTAAAGCTAACTTCATAAAAATCACACACTCCTGGAGGGCCATGTCAAGGTAACTTCGTATCACCACAGGGCACCATGGTGCAGAGAGACCTCGTTGTGAGCTGTTGGAAGCTCAGCTTGGCTTGTTTAAAAGCCAAGGTTTTCGAACTGTCAGTATTTTGGCAGGGTGGTTCAGAAAGAAGCAAGCACTCCTAGGGCACAGGGTAGTCCCAAGGATGGATTAACAGAGTGATGCATCAAGCTCTGTAGAGAACAAGGCTGCAAAGATCACTTTTAGACACTTCTGGCAAAAGAGAAAGGCCTCCAAATCTGCCTCCATTTCTGCAGGGGAGTTACTTAGTCCAGGACATAAGTGATAGTTACTTAAGAAACAGGAATGACAAGCATTTCAGGGCTAAAAAAGGAAGGGTCACTTTTAGCCTGAACAATATTATCGCAATTAAGAATACTTTAAATTGCCTTCAAAGATTAACCTCAAGGTAGACAAGATAGGGTTTGATTTCTTTCTTGTATATATTGTGAAGAGTGACCAGCTAGTACAAATTTTTCCTGATTCTCTGGAGGATTTCACGATGCACATGTAACTCCCTCCACTTCCAAGCAAATCAATTTTGCATCAGTACTTAACAGGCACCTCTTCATATGCCATACTTACAAATTCTTAACAGCAAAACGCAGTCACTGGTGTAATTGCAATGTCATATTTTGACACCTTCAGAAAGCACTCTAAATTTTAAGAGAGGGGCAGATTTGCCTATATTAACACATTTATCTCAAACAATGTCTTCTCACAGAAGATGCTTCACTACTGACTTTCTGAACATTAGGAAAGGAAAAAGAAAATACAAGACTCTAGACAGATAATTAGACCAATAAGCAGTCCTTCCTCTCGTCCTTGTGTTATATTGATCCTTACAGGTTGAAACTAAAGCAAGATGCTTACAGTATTGATGTTCACATAAACGAATTCTTGGTTACTAGGTATGCCTTTCCTGCAGAAAATCAGGAACTGAGGCCGCTGTTTCAGGATAAGAGTAAAAACAATTGCTAACATTGCTTCCTCTTTAGACAAATACATTCAATCTATGCAAGTGTTTGCATTCCATGGACTTCCAAAATACTTTAAAATGTGCGCAGATGCTACTTCGAGCAACAGCTTTTTTCTTTTGAAAATTGCATGGAATATACATGTGGCCATATAGCTGGTAAAGGACATTTAATTGAATTTTGTAGTGTTTAGAGCATTCTCTATGTAACTCCATGAATTCCAGAGAAGAAATATGAGAATAAATCAGGGTTTGAGTAGTTATTCCAAGACAGGCTCACTCTATCACTGCTGCTTTGACTTTTCATTCTCTCATCTCAAAAAGACAATGAAATAGATTGTTCTAAGTTAAATTCAGTATGACATTCAGCTCTGTCAGTAATTTAGGAAGCAAACTAAAAGGGTCTTTGGGACTTAAATCTCCATTACATAGACTATATTTTCAACAGAAGAGCCAAAATTCACAATCCTGCACAGTATTAAGAAAGAGTAAGTAAGCAGAGAGATTTAAAAGACAAAGCAAGAGGAGAGGTACCTAGGGAGCTGTAGGCAGACAGTGTGAGTTTATGGACAGATGCTGAGAATCTACATCTAAATGTTCCATGCAGCCAGAAAAAAGTTAGCGCCTCTTCCTGGTTATTAAATATAAACCACCACTGAACTATGTTTGCTCTTTCAGAACCCAAATTTTAAGAGTCCTACATTGCTGGAGACTCCTAAATTATAATTAAGGAGACAACTGAGACTGAAACCTTCTTTAGCATGAAAACTGTACATACTATTTCACAATTTTTCTACTTGAGAAGCTTTGCTGGCATTTTTCTACATGCTGTTTAATGCCACACTGTCACTCAAAATGTAAACCACTTTTGCTCTCTTTTAGTAAACTGCACAAGATGAAAAGTGAAGGTATAAAGTAAGAGACAGTGTCAGGGCTTCCTGACAAGCCACACTAAAGCCATGGTTTCTTGATTTTCCCATACTGCAAATGATATAGGCAAAGCAAAAGACACCCAAGCTATTATTATGTCACATTGAATTATAGCAAAGGGCACTGGCAAGCTGAACATAAAATGCATCCTTCATTTCGGCAAACAAACCTTATTTAGTCAAGAAAATGTGCTATCCTAACATAACACCAGAAATGAATGAAAATTATTCTGATTTTTTGAGATCAAGAATAAAAGATGCCATCACTGAAACACAGCACCTTCTAGTTTATAGTAATTTCTACCCATAACATCCAGATGGAAGATAAAAAAGCTTTTCTATACACATACACAGGAAAATGCTGTTGCCAAATGTTTCCAATTTAACTTGATTTATGGGGAAACACTATTATCTTCCAGGATCTGCTATCCTGAAACATTAAAAAAATAAACTGTTCAGGATATCTATCTTGCCTGCATGGATAATATGAGATGTGATATGGATTTAGTTTATAAGAATGGAGGGGGAAAAAAAAAAATAAAGGCAAGCAGCAAAACCACTGTGGGGGTGGGGAATGAACTGAATTTAAGGGAGAACCAATGATCTGCATGACTCCAAGAAGTGTTACTCCTCAGACTGTTAATTCTTCCCAGGTACCTATCAGGCAATAGGAAAGAGAAGGGAAAAGTGGAAACTAGAAAGGAAGATTGTTTGTTGGTGGTCTGCACTTGTTTCTTTATCAATAAAATAGAATGAAAACCAGGACACTTAATCTTTTAATACTTTAAACACTGTGAAAATCCCTGTCAAAAAGCAGTTATGGTTCCCATATTGCCTATGGAATATGGGTAGCAGAGCATGTCCTGTGGGCATGTGCATGGATGTACACACAGAAGGTAGGATGTGGATTCCCTCTGCCTGATAGCCTAGTTGTGTGACAATCTGGTCTGCCTCTCTGGGTGGGAAGCAGAGCATTCTGGAAAAGAGAACTTTGTCAGGAAGTGTTCCAGTCTTCAGACTCTTAGTGATAAACACATCAGGATGTCCTACAGCCCAGTCTGATGTTTCCTTGCTAAGATGCAGTACCTGGAGGAGGGAAAGTCCCAGGAGCCCCCTGGATGGTACTGGGACTCAGAAACAGAACTCCGCCCCAGCTCACAGACAGCAGCTGGCAAACCACACGCCTTTGCAGAATGCCAACTGGTTGGCTTAAAACCACCAATACACCATAAGAAAACAGAGGAAGAAAGACCTGAGCTCAGATATGACAGACAGAGGATAGGATACACTAATTCACTTCTTCAATAGCTTGGATTTTGTTTCAATCTATCAGTTGTAACTCTTGGCCTGGTTTCTGGCCTTCACCCAAGCTAGAGGCACATAAGCTATTTTAAACATAAAATTACTTCACACTACAGGCAATTAGTGAGGCCAAGAAGCCACCAGAGAGCTGCACGTGATGAATGTAATTGCTAGTAGGAAATCCTTCAGGGTTTTTGACCTTGTTGCTAATTTTGGGGTTTTTTTTCTTTGGGAATACCCAGAAAAGATCACACAGCTGGGACAACACTGTTGCCTCCGAAAGAAATGATGAGGTAATTTACTCATTAAAGAATTAATAGCTACAGAGGCTAAAGGGTTTATGAACAAGATCATTAAAAAGATCTTTGTACCACTACATAGGAAATTGTTAATAGCAGTCTGTTCAAGTTAAAACCTGGTAGACTTAATGTTCTTTGGATAAATAAATAAATAAATAAATAAATGTATTTTTAATAAAAGAAGAAACAAGAACATTCTGCAGAAAGACAGACCAAAGTGAGGTGGAGAGCACCTGCTGCCTTCCAAGTAACACCATCCAAAATACACAGAAATAACAGAACTGAAGCAACTGCAATGAGTTTGTAGGATTTGCCTTCATACTTCTTTTCAAAATTCAAAAGGGAAGTTCCTTAAGTCAATACAGCATTGAAGCCACAGCAAAGGATGTACCAAAATCACTGCTGCTCAGCAGGATACCTCCACCCCCAGCATTCAACCAGCTAATCTGGGCACTGCCAGCAATGAGGCTGGTGCAACCTGGAGTTCACATTGGCACTAAGGTTGCTTTAGAGCCTACTCAAAGACGCCGGAGGCTTTTGAAGTTCATGTTGTGCTTAATGGTGTGGCAGCTACATCACATTACTCCAAGCCTATCCATACAAGCTGCAGTCACTGCAGTGCAGATATCTGCTGTGCCTGCTCCTTTCCAGCTCAGTGCTGACAGTTCCTTTAGGCAGGTTTGCATTTTTTGGGTGTGTCGAGAGCTACTCTGCAGAGGTTATGTCTCCTCTACAGAAAAGAAGATTAACTGGCTAAGAGTAGTGCTCCTTCTCTTGCATACAGAGAAACTGGTAAAAACAAGTGTTAGAACAGAAAAAAAAAAAAAAAAAAAAAAAAAAGCATCAAAGTCTAACAGGACATGTAATATCAACACTCCTTGGGTAACCACGAGGAATGCTCAGAGCTTCACTGGAGTTTGTCACCACTTACAGCGACAAATATGTATTCACATAAATCATTATGCCCACACTGATATATAATACTTTACTACAGCCGCCTATTACACAGAAGGCATTTCAACATCATCTTGCAGAGCTTCAATAAAAGGAGCATCAAACGGAAGGTTTAATTTTTCATCATCATACAAACACTCTGATTCCCACGGGAGCACTCTCAGCAAAGACAGGTGGATTGTGCCATCAGAGAAACGCAGCAGACCTACGCCTTGTAATGAAATCAAACAGCTCACTAAATCTAATACACACTCTAGCTAAAATTTGGGCTTCAAAAGCAACAGCCCATAACTTCAGAAATTAAACCTAGCAGAAAAGCACTGATGGTGCTCTTAGATGTGCTATTTTAGTGTCATTCTTGCCTCACATGAAAAGTTTCTTCTGAAACATAGAGCCAAGCTGTGTGGGCTTGATACTGCTATTAAGTCTTGTAACAGCATTATTTTACTGCAAGCTTAACAATGCTGAAAAATGGAGATTTAGGTTCTCTTGTCTAAAAGGCAAGGAGACTTCCACACAAACTGAATTTAAGGGTTTTTGCTTGTGGATTGGTTTCTTCTTGTTTTGTTTGGTTGGGGGGGGGGAGATTTGTTGGCTTTTTTAATACCTGTTCAAGATCTTTTCCTTAAAAAGACATGCTACGAGAATTAAAGTAGCCTATCTTTTTTTTTTTTTTTTTAAATAGGGAAAACAGAATGCATACCCTCACACAAGTAGCCCTAGAACAGAAAATACATTTAGAACAAACATTACTCCAGCTTTATATTCTGTTGTTCTCTACAGTATTACAAAAATGCAACAACAGATTCATAGGATGGTTCGGGTTGGAAGGGACCTTTTAAGTCACCTTGTCCAAACCCCTGCAATGACCAGGGACTTCCACAAGCAGATCAGGTTGCTCACAGCCCCATCCAACCTGACCTTGAATGTTTTCAGGGATGAGGCATCCACCACCTCTATGGGCAAGCTGTTACAATGTTTCACCACCTTCATTTTAAAAAAATTTCTTCCAGTAGGTTGCAGTTATTTTGACCTGTTTGGTTTCCGATTTGAGATTGTGGGAGCAGGTCAGTTGCCTAAATATAAGTATCTCCGAGATATCCTAAGGTATTTAAGTCATATAGAGGCCAGCAGATATGACACAGGACATGGAAGACACCCTTCTAGAGCTGGAGCTAGAAGCTAAATGAAATTACCATACAGCATATTAAATGGCACTCAACATTTACAGTAAGGGAACTGAAATGAGCCCTCTCAATACTTAAAAATATTTACTTTATGCCTTGTTAGTGTACATAACTTTGAAGAGTACAGTTTATAATTAGGTAGAAGTCTGTAAGAATGCTTGTAAGAAGACTGGATTCTTCCCCTTAAAACACCCTGAATATGAGATGAGGTTTTGCTACCTCAGGAGGTGCAACTTTTGGAGCTCTCATTGAAACCACTGATCTTCAAGAGGAACCTTAAGAACAGTTAACCCAAAAGAATAATCTTTACTGAAGTTTATATTAAAATTATTTATCTATTATTTTTCTTCACCCGTTCCTTTTTTACTTCTTGCTATGTATGGAATTATGAAAAATCTCACCTGGCTCACGCAAGGCACACATTAGGCTCCAGAAGCCACTGAAGGCCCTCTGGATTTCTGGAAGAAATTAAAGACAGCTGAACCACCATGGTGCTTGTTCAAGTTTATATAGTTTTGTTTACAGTAAACCATGATAATTCCACCCAAACCTGAGTCCCAGCACGACCACAGACTGAAAGCACCACTAGCATAACATTTCTTTATAACCAATGAACTCCAAATGCCATCGTAACTCAGTCCTGTAAGATGTTATTTTTTACTTACAGAAATAACATGGGAAAATTTCAAGGCACACACTAATACCCCAATGTTCTCCTTCTCTGAATTCAGTGTAGTATGTCTGAATATCAACAAACATTTCCACCGCTCCTATTATACCTTTACACTCCTTTAAAGAAATCTTTCCATCCTTGTATTCTCATTTCCTTCCTGTGTACACATTAGCAAACTGCTTCAGGAAAGATGTTCCTTTTCCTTATATTCTGATACCGATGGCTACATCTAATTTTCCATTTCCCAAACCTTACCAATCCTATCCAGTGCCTGTAACACTGTCCTTCCCCTCACACACACTTGTATTTTCCTCTCCATTCTCTCTGATAAAGGGACACTACCATCTATTATACTCAAAACCACACCCAAATGCCTTTATATCTTCGGGAGACTCTTCTCAATGAGAATGAGGGAAGCAGCTGCAACAACAGCCTTTACTATTCTTGAACCTAGCATTAAAAATAGCCAATTAAGATCTAATTTTACATATTTGGGGTTTTTTTTAAGAAAGAGATAATCTTCCGTTTCCTACTACAACTTCGATTTAGTATCAAAATTAAATATTCTTTCAATGAGCTTTCATATTGTCTTCCAGACAGCAGTACACATTAGCTATGTTCCCTCCTCCCTCACTGTACTACTTTATTAATGTGAACTCAAGGTCTCCTGCCTCCTTCCATAATTTCTAATTACCTATAGGTAACATTATAAGGAATGTCCATTAGCATAAAGATTATTTTGGTATAATAAGACACATTTTAAGGCTATCAATCTTTCTCCAGACTGAAAATTATGTATTTTGCCACTACAGGGTTTTACCTTAAAGCTTTTAAAAAGTACCATTCCATGCAAAGAGGTTAGATTCACTGCATTCTCTTTTATTCCCAGCTATTTTTATTCCACTACATTCCAATTTAAAATTGAAGCTTGCTATCACTTAAAATGACTGACAGAAATTTTAAAAAGGATCATTTCATCTTTTCTTACATTCAGCAACAGTGTTTAGAGTTTGGTCTGTCATTCTGCAAAATTGGCTTGGATCTACAATCTGCAAATGTACTTCTAAATACCAAAAAACGTCTCTGTGAGCATCAGGCAGAAAACAAGTTCACCATTTGAAAAGGCTTGTCATTTGAAAATACAAGTAGGACATATGTGGCTCATAAATGCAAGCCTTCCTTGTAGGAAGAAATGTCTCGTTAGTTGTCTGTTCAAGCTCATTTATTCTTCAATATTTAAAGGTGATCCTGCATGTGACAAATACGAGAACATTCAGAGGCGCTGTAAAACACACATGCATGTTTATTTTACACATTCAAAGGTGAATTACAAAAAACAACTTATTTCTTGCTCTGTGTGTTCAGTAGTAAATGTTGCTTAATTTGAATATAAAGGCAGGTTTTTTGGTACATGGAAATGGCAGAAGGAGGTCAGAATTTGCTGGTGTGCTCTCAGCCACACAGCAGAATAAACTGCCTTCCCCTCCACCAACCTTTCTTCCCCTACCCAGAAATTCTCTGATCTAATGACTCCTTTGGTGACTGCCCAGTGGATTCTTCCTTCCTGGCACTGAGGTGTTGAAGCTATACATCAAAAACCAGAGAGGTTTAGTTGTCCTGAGCTGCAGTCAGCGCAGCAGAGCAGGCACGAGGAAGGAAATGAGACGCCCTCTTGGAAGAGCCATACTCGTTCCCTTATCTTTCCTGATCTTGCCCAAAAGAACAGCAAGGCAGGACATGAAACACCATTTCTTCTCTGGCTTCCACTAAGAGCAGCAGTTACCAGCTGCTCCTGGTGTTGACGTGTACTGAAAGACTGATGCTATCCCAATCCATGTGCTGTAGCCTTGGTATAGAGCAAAATCTATCTATTCCATATGAGAGAATACGAAAGCGCCAGATTAAAATCTCCCAGATTTCAATCACATTTTTCAGAATGAAAAACTAAGTCTACTAGAAACATTTGCCAGAAGTTTTGAAATGAAAAGAAGCAGCACTTTAGCAGAATACGTCACCAAGTTCTTGCCATTCCATACATTGTTTCTAAAACCAACTGTTTCCGCTCCCTGAAGGCATTTAACAGTGGTCACAGCATAACAGCAGCTAAGCATGTAAATCTACTTAAAAATGTCTCTTGGAATTTTTACACCCTTGTTCATCTTCCACACAAACATACTTCATTAAAAAAAAAAATCTATTCCCACGAATAAATAGTTCAGAAGCAATCTCAGGTATCCTGAGAGGCCTTTCCTCTGCATGCCATCAGTCTTAAATCCTTCTTTCCAAAGCTGTGTTTGCCCTTTCTTCCCAGGTCTATTGCTTCTGATAATCTGATTAGGCCACCTGATTTATAAAAAAAACAAAACAAAACAAAACAAAACCCTACCAGGACACAAAGACAAATAACAACTGCAGATTTTTCAGGTGGTACTAAAATTCTTGAAGACTGAGCCTAAGGGTATGATTTCATTTGAAACTATATTAACTCAGAATATATTCACAAGCTTTTATCCTGCTTTTACTGGAACTTAAGACAACCTTGTTTCTACTTCCAAAAGCCATTCCCTTTCTCTCTCTCTGTCTATATATATATGCTTGCACTTCAAAATCACTTCAATTCCTTTTCTGAAAGCCATCAACACCAATATTTGTATAACAAAAGTATGTGAACATTTCATCACCAGGGCTTGCAAAATCTAAAAATCATAAATATTGTACAGGATGTAGCACTACTAGGAATACAAGCATGTATGTGCCCTGCACAGAGAACTGTATGACCTTAGGGATGGGTATTTGGCTTTTAACAAATGAAGATGAAAACACAACAAAGCTAATGTACAGGGTTTCACAGAAGAGGGCAAGTTTTTAATAGGTCTTTTGAGTCCTAGTATAGTAACGTTATAGTAATCTATTCATTTTTAGAGGATAGATAAAAAACACCTTAACAAACACTTACTTTTCCACATCAAACACTGTAAAATTTATTTAAAAGGAGATGGAAAGACTTGAAGTATCTTCTCAATTGGCACCTAGTGACCTTTTATAGGTCAGATGGTCACTGAAAGATGGATATTACAAAAAGTGATATGAATGTATGGAGCAAGAGGCCAGTGACACAGCAGCAGAAATTTGCTATGAATCAATCAACTCCTGGATGGAGTAAGATAAGAGGAAAATACTGCTATCTTGCAACATTCACAAGACATTTATAAATGCTTAAAAGACAGGTGACAAATGCAGATCAAGAACAGCATCATCCCTACTCTAAAAGTAGGCGTGAAGAGCCTTTTGTCCAAGTCCTATCTGGAACGAAATGGTGCACTCCGGGTACAATCATGAACACACCTTTGCAATCACCTACCTTCTGAAATTGACTGGGCTTGAGAAAGTCATAAGATTACATTAAAGCATGACAATACTTATTGTAGTTACAGGTAAAGACTTGTTTTGTAAACAGAATTAGCCTGCACTAACCTGTACTGTAACTCTTCTGTGCTGTAATCAACCAAATGACAACATAACAACAAAGATTTTTAATTTCCACAGCCAAGGATCTTTCTCTTGTCTAGTCAAAGACAAAACAACTGCAATAGGCAGACTTTAAAAATAGAACTGATGACTGCACAATTTCCTATTAGTATGCAGAAGAACTGAGTTATAAACCTAGCACCGATCAGAATACATCTGTGCTGCACAGAGACACAGAAGCTTCTTGGTGCCCACAAAGGCCTTGTATGTGAAAACTGTCAAGCTGTTGAGATTCCTGGCTCTCAAAATTTAGACTAGGTCTTCAGTACCTTTTTTTTTTTTTAACACTTTTGAGGAGGGAAGGAAATGTTTAGCAGGAGAACAGCTAAATCATAGAATCCTAGAATATCCTGAGTTTTAAGGGACCTACAAGGATTCAAGCCCAACTCCTGGCACTGCACAGGACCATCCCCAGGAACCACACCATGTATCTGAGAACATTGTCCAAAGGCTTCTTGAACTCTGTCAGGTTTGGTGCTGTGACCATTTCTCTGTGTGCCCTGTGCCCAATCAGCTTCTGGGTGAAGAACCTTGTCCTGATATTCAAACTAAATCTCCCCTGACACAGCTTCATGCTGCTCCCTTGGGCCTTGAGACTGAACAGACCCAAGCAGACCATTATGAGATCTCCCCCCTCAGTCTCCTCTTCTCCAGGCGGAACAAACCAAGTGACCTCAGGCTCTCTTCATATGGCTTCCCCTCTAGACCCTAAATGTACCTGTAAAATCATACTGTCATAATTTTCTCTATTCTACTGCAACAGAAGTTGAAGTACCACAATCACTAGTGTAAGTCCACTATTCAATGTTACTGAAATCTAAGGATGTGCTTAAAAAAATTAGTTTCTAGATAGGTAAGAGTCTGTGTAGGTCACTGTTTCGCAAAGTTAACTTTAGTGTCTGTGTTTGGTTTTACATACAAGAACAGAAGTGGGAGGTTTTGTCCCTAGAAGTACCCATTGTGCAACATCCCAATTATTTCATGTCAACTGGCTGATCCAGGCTGGGCCTTTCTAGGTGGTCAGTGCATGAGGAGTGCCTGTGTAGTGGTTATCTTAAGTTCAACCTGCCAGACTGACTTCCTGTGTTTCATGAAGGTCTGTGCATCATGTTGCAACTGAGCTGCTGAGCACTGGAGTCAAGTAGAAAACTGGAATTCAGGCACCCGCGGCAAAAACTGTGCTAGCGATTATCTGCTTACTTAGGCTGCAAGACCATGACATGAAGTAGGATCACCACTTGAAGCTGAAAAGAACAGCAGATTTCAGATTTGTTATGTTCAGTAAAAATAAGAATTTTTGAAATGAGTCCACATAAAAAACAGAAAAATACACAAACTACAGTTTGTGCTGAGTTTACTTTAAAAATTAGCCCTGTTTTCATTAATGTCATTATTATAATTTCAGCTGTATTTTGCCAATCATAGTATGAAGCTAAAGAGTGCTTTGGTACAAGCCCCCTCTTTCCTGGTATCCAGGGTACAATATATCTTCTCTAACTGCTAGTATTACAAGCTATCAATACTTTTTGCTGGGCAGAAACCTCTCTAAATAAAGCTTTGCCCTAAACCCTAATATAGGAATAAAACACTTCTTTTAAGTTAAATCTCACAATCTCACTACCAGCACCTTCTAAGTCAGAATAAATGCTGCACATGATACAATTATAAACACATCGTTTGTTTTCCCTTATTCACTCCTTCAATTTTTTTTTTTTTTCCTTCAAAAGCAGGTGAGTGAACTTGGCACCACAGCAGTGATAAGCAAGAAGGCCCTGAATAATATCATGGGGCAAAGCCATGAAAATTTCATCAGACAGTACATGAATATTTTATGTTACTGCTCCAAAAGTCGTCTGGAATAATGGCTACCCCAAACCTTAGTCCTCTTGCTTTTCCTTGTGGCTGGAGCTCATAATCTTGAAACAGCAAACTGTATTAAAATAGCCAAAAAACAAAACAAAACAAAACAACCACAACAAACAAACCAAACAAAAAAATCCACCACTAAGAAAGCTACAGAGCTCAGCTGCTCAATCTTACTTCTACAGTTCATGTGTAACACTTGCTACAGCGTATGCACACAAACCACAGAAGAGACAGATGACAAGAAGATCCAGAAACAAGAAATTAAGCATATTTGTCCTTAGAAACAAGGGAGAAAGTGTTAATCTTAGTGAAATAGGATTCTTGCAGTACTGGCAAAGTTGCTGTCAGGATAAATTACTTGCTTCAGCAAATACCAAATACAGAAGCAGGCCTGCCAGGGTGCCAGACTAGCTCAAACAACCCCCCTTCCAGCAAAGCATTTCTACATTTAGTTCATATTTTGCCACTTTTCTCCTGTTCCTATTTTTGTATCTGTGCTTCATTCCCTCTCCCTTTTGCAGCTAGATTCCAGATAATGGCAGGAATTTGCAATTTAACATCAAAACCAAGATGGAATAAATGAAGGGGGTTTTTTTGGGTGTAACTTGCACAGAAAATCTTTTCTGAATAGCACACAGGAGTAAAGCTATCACTGCTGGTATTGCATTTCCCCAAAAGGAGATCTGAATGAAGAAGTAGTTTATAATTACGTACTTTTTTATTATTCTGACACATTGAAACTGTTTCGTAAGAACAAGTATTTTCAGTTCCCAGCATGTCCAGAAAGGTTCATTCCTATCTGTATTCCATAAAAAAATGGAATAAAGTTCATCATTGTAACCATGGCACAGAAAAAACTAAATGAAATCTTAAACCAAAAAGCTCAGCACAAGAATAATGTGTTCTTGAAGACTCACCATATATCTATTTATACAGTGATTATACTACATGAATAAAAGTAAACACTGGCTTTGAAATTAACACCCTACTACATGCTCTTCCAACTCTGATGGAAACATATTCCATAAGACACTGTATCAAACTCCTAAAATCTCCATTTTTTCCAGTAGGCTCTGCAAGACCACACTGCATTTCATTTATCTGTCCATAGTCCTGAAAATCACTTATAAACAGTACCCATCTAAACACGATGGAGAACAGAGCATTATGCAATGACAATATTATAGGACCAAAGTTCATACAAAACTCTTTTTTTTCTATGTTTTAAATACTGTCAAGATATTTAGAAATGCTTCTCTAAGATCCTCTGCAGAATACAGATACAAATATACAGGGGAAGGAAACTGAACAATACCAAAAAAATGAGAAGAATACTCTGTACTAATTCTAATACTAGTACAGTATTTTACACTAATTCTTAATAATCCTAGCCAATTAAGCTGCACATAATGCAAGTCCCAAAGTGACTAGAGTGTGAGAAAACAATTTATCCAAATTATACTATGTAATTATATTTTTGTAAAAGCTGGGATATAAATAGTAAAGAATTCTATTTTGAGCCAGTAAACTGCCCTAATAAATTGTTCAAGAAGCTGGAAAAAGATGCCATAAACACAAGATAATCAGAAAGATGCTTAAGTTGAGGAAAAAAGAAATCAATTATATGAATAAACCAACCAACAGTCAAATACTGTATTGTATCAATAAATGACATCATATGGTAAAATATGGCATACAAAATATACTGATGAAGCTTGCATAGTCAAAACATAATGGCATCTTAATAAAGACAACTTAGAAGGAGCTTAATCACGAAAGTCAAAAGAAATACATTAAAAGTTCATATTCATCAGAAAAATCAGTGGTGAAAGAACAATGCAATGACAGAATGACATAGGCTAGGAAAGCTCAGTATCTAAACAATAGTCTTAAACATATTTTTAAAATATTTTGTATTTGAAATTATAAAACATATTTTTGGTATAACTACACCTTTTAGCAGCAAATTCAATGCAACCATCACTGTAACTAGCAAGAGACAGTGGCATATTTTAGGTACACCTGTGAGAACTGCATAGTTATGTACATATTTCAAAAGCACATGTGTCTTCCTAAGTACTTTATTGTAAAAATATATAAATGATATACAGCTAAATACCCTCATTTTAGCCACAGACATGGACACACCAGCACAACGAAAAAAGGCAGTCAGGCCCACCAGAATGTGAATTATAATGACAACCACATACAAACAAAACCTGTGAGTATGAATCCATTTTGATGTCACTGTCTTACTCATTCAGGGAGCCCAAAGCTCACTAACATCAAGGCAGAGCTCTCCACTGCCTCAACAAACTTTGAAAGAGAGCTTTGATTAAATAAAAAACTAGACAGCATAACTTATGATAGTTGGCTGGTTTTATAAAAGTCTGTATAATCAGCAATATTTTTATCATGGTTTATCTTACACTACCTTGAATGTTCAGTTTCAGTACTCTAAAAAGGCTAATCTCTGAGTCAATATAAAAGCTATCTACACAAAAGGAATACAAAGTTCTTCTTTCTGACACGGCAAATCAGGAAAGGTCCTGCTCACATGGGAGATTTGCTCACTTATTAAGATTTTGGTACCATCCAGACACGCTAAACTGTTTCTCCCTACATGCACCCTGACAGTCTTAATTTTAAAAGCAATTGTTGCTCCATAGCACCATGCATGAGGGTAGGAGTAAAAGTTTAAGACATCAACCGATCCAAAGCTGCATCACAAAGTGTAGAGGGGGAAAACAAAAAGGGGTTGGGGACTAGTGAGAAAAATGCTCATTTTCATAGCAAAAGGACTGACCCAAACACTGCCTGCTTTCTCTGTGCTACTACCAGAAGTTTATCAGCAGCAGGGGACTTACACAGATGAGCAAGGCTGGCATGGCTGTACACTGGAGATTTAAGGACTTTTAATTTAATTTGATACCATAGTTTAAATGAAATGCAAAGAACAATCTTTAGAAGAGATTTTTGCATAGCATGGCAAGTAATAAAAACTGCCCCTCTTTTTCCACTGTGGCAGCTTGTAGCTGTGACCAGAGATTTGTTTTCCTCATATTACACTAAAATAAAATGTTTAAAAACAAAACCAAACCCCCAAAAACACCACCACAATGATTTGCCCAGGAGGGGCAGGAAAAATAGTGCCACATAAGAGAAATAGAAATCCTAGGATAGAAATGATCCTTGACTAGTCGTTCATTTATCTCTATCCTGCTTCAAAGAGATGTAAGTAATCAAACTGTATCCTTTCTTAGCTGCTTTATGACATGCACAGTTTCTACTGAGGCAACATCAGTTATCTCTGAATATATATTTGTTCCTATTTAGATTATCTTCACAGAGATTTGACACAAGAGCTGCTGATAAAAAGAAGAATCTTCTTCTTAAGCTTGCAAATGAGGCTATTGCTTTTACCTGACAACTTTTCAATACCTTTTGTTGAGTCCAGGAGGGAAAACAGAGGAGAGTATTCAATTTAAATTTTAAAAAAATTTCTAGGCATGAGCTAAGTTTGCATGTTACATCCATGAGCTCTTCATTACATGGATGATTATTGTCTCTGTAAAGGGAACTCACCATGAATACAAAAATGTAAGGAGAAAGAAAGATGAAGAGAGCAGCAGTCTGACAAGGCACCAAATACCAGCTGGATTAAATGCACCTATGCTACTTCACACCCAGCTGAGGCTCTGACCAGAGGCAGAGAACTGCTGTTTTTTTAATATTAAGGTACATAAACTAGGAAAATACAGACTATCAGACATATGCAATATTTCTTTCGATACATCACATGCTCATGAAAGATACATGTGCCTACCAATTGGCTCTGGACAATTACAAAACCAGGTGTAGGATATGTCACCAATGGGCAATTTCTAAATCCTTTTCCAAAAATATGTTTGTTTCTCTGTCACTGGGTTTCATCATGTAAGCCTTCAAACAAACCACTTAATCTTCATGAATTCAAGTGGAGCCAGACGGCACAAAATCAGCACTATTATTTTCTGTCAAAATCATAAAATCATCAAACACTCCAACTCCCCTGCAGAGAGCAGAGATGACATCTAGTAGAACAGGGTGCTCAGTTGCAAGCATGCTGTATCAGCATTTCTCATCTATTTTCTTTCTTCCACTAGAAAAATGATCAGCACTGTTCTGATAACCTGGGCTGCGAAGTAATGGAATGCACTGTGCAGAGAAGGCATCAAACAAATCTGCAGCACGGAGCTATGCCAGGATCCAGCTATGCTACGAACGGTGAGATATTCTCCTGTGACTACACTAGCACTTGTTTCCAAAATTCTGGATGATCAAGGCATTAGGGATAATTAAGAGATCAAATTTAAACGCTGCAGAATCATCTGTATGGTCATACATGAACACAAATAGTTAAATGGGTAACTACAGGCACAGCTGGCACTCTACTACCTGAGTATAAGACCTACATTTTTATCTGTTACATTTTATTCTCCTTGAACATCTATTTACAGCAACAGTTGCATATTACCAGTTTTACTGCTTTATCTATAGAACCAGACATTTTTCAGTGTCAGGAAAACTGCAACCTATCGTGAGGAAGAAAAAAATCTTAATATAGGGGGCATAAAGGACTGTCCAGCTTCCGATGTTGACAGACTATTTAAATGAGGACAATTCTTTTTGGTTTTAACCTATTGAAGTTGAAGGTAATGGCACCAGCTATAAGCCTCATATGAAATGCTCTTTGTAAATTACAAAACTGTTTGATGAGTTGGTATTTTCATAACTATAATAAATTTGCAGGAAAATCAATTATAACGACGCTTAGGTGCTGTCCTATTTTCAATTACTTTTTTCCTTTAAAAAACTGGATAACTGGGTAACTTATTGCAAAATCTGTTAGATCTGGCAGTCTTAAATGGTTTTTTATCAGAAATTCTTCCATCTACCTTCTTTCAAATAAATCAAATTACTCATGAGCCCTAACAACTTAGTATAATCAATTCCTTCTATAGACTCTTGCAGACAGTCAGGATTTCTTCCACCGCTTGCTCATTATTTTGCAATGCACTTTTTGGTATTTGTAGTTTTACCACAAAATGTAATTGGTGTGATCAGCTCCACTGCCAAGAAGTGAGGGGTGGGATTTAGCTGATCCACCTGCAGCAATGGATCAAAACCATGGAAGTACTAAACGAGACCATGGTTTCAGTTTTGCAACAGTTATAATTTTATGGTGTTCAGCCACAGGTTAATCACAGCCAATTGCACAGAACTGCTGATGTAGGGACATTACCTATTAATAGGGTTACTATTTTTAATGCTTCCCTGCAAGGTGCTGCTCAGACATGGCTTGTTGAGGCTGGGACACATTCTATGCAAATCTGTGCTGACCTGGAGCACATTGCCCTGCCATACGAAAATGTTTCATTCAGGCAACCACAGGAGAAATAACTCATCACTTGCTTTCTGAATACGGGGAGTAGACACTTCTATCACCACCCCCCCCCACATGTGGAAGACAACATGTTTCATGGTCAATCCAGTTTCAGTGAGGCTACAGCACACAGACACGTAATCTACAAAGATTAAGCCACAGCAGCAGAACAAACAGAACAGAAATAGAGAAATTTTCCATTTTCAGTATTAAATATTAAGGGTATTCATTTCAGACTGATAATGTCAAAGTGTGGCTCAAAAACATTATCAATGTAGCTTTCAAAACAACTTCAGCATGAGCATGGGCAATGATGAACTGATAACAGAGCTGAACCAATTCAGAAGATCTTCTTATTGAGCCAGGATTAGTGTGGCTTCACAGGGGCCCAGAGCTGTGTGCCCATCTCCAACCTGTAACCTCACACTCTAAAGTACTCAGAAGCATCCATTGTAAAGTACAATGATCCTTATGAGAAACAGAATCCAGGAAGGCTGGACATTCTTCAAGAAAGAAATCTTAATGGCACAGGAACAGCCCATCCCCATGTGCCAAAAGACAGAAAAAAAAAAAACTTTGAGATCTTTGCAAGAAGAAGCAGGAAACTCAGGAGGACTACAAAGACTTCATGAGGTTATGCTGGGAGAAAATTAGAAGGGCCAAAGCCCAACTAGAACTTAGTCTAGCTACTATCATATAAAACAACAACAACAAAAGTTTTTATAAATACATTAACAACAAAAGGAGGGCTAAGGAAACTCTCTATCCTTTACTGGATGTGGGAGCAAACAAAGTGACAAAGGATGAGGAACTTTATGCCATTTTGCTTCTGTCTTTAGTAGTAAGATAGTTGTCCTCAGGGACAACCCAGACCCCTGAGCTGGAAGACGGAGCAGAATGAAACTGCTATAATCCAAGGGGAAATGGCCAGCAACCTGCTACACCACTTAGACATGCACATGTCTATGGGGCCAGATAGGATCCACCCAAGGGTACTGAGGGAGCTGGTGGAAGTGCTCAGTGAGCCATTTTCAATCATTTAGCAGCTGTCCTGGCTCACCAGGGAGGTCCCAGTTGACTGAAGGTTAACAAATGTGATGTCTTTCTACAAGAAGGGCTGGAAGGAGGCTCCCAGAAATTACAGGCCTGTCAGCTTGGTGCCAGGGAAAGTCATGGAGCAGATCCGCTTCAGTTCCATCACATGGAATGTACAGAGGTGCTCTTGTACCTTGAGAATGTCTAATTAAATAACTAACATTGGGTTTGTTCCTTGTTATTAAACTCCTTACAATGGGTAATCTCAGAATAAAACATCTTCACTGCCGAAGAGAACACCTAACTCTATCCATTTGTCCCCTGTATTCTCCATCACCCTGAGATATGCTCCTAGGAAAAAACCACACAAAGTGCAACAATGGGGTGTTCTGCCTGTCTTTGCAACTAGCTGGGCATGAGTATATACATGAGCCCATGTATATTTCCAAAAGAAAAAGCCAATTGAACATGATAAATTTAAATCCTATTACTAAACCTAGTACATTTTTATTATTAGTTATTTAAATTTATGAGTATATGTAGTATCAACATACCATGAAATGAAGGAATTACCAATTTCCAGCATGGATTACTTGATAAAAGGGGCTATGTTAAATGCAGAGCTGTTCAATAAATCAGCAGTGCTACAGTGGTTAATTACAAAGTTACTTAAAGGAAGAAAACCTGCAGTATTTTACAGTGTATTAAACTTGCAATTGGTTCCTAGAGCGGCTAACACAGTATTAGCAAGTATAATACATTTTATAGCAGACTGAAGGAAATGTTTTAATGTCTTTAAAAACCATAGTTTAAGGGCAATTCCATACTGACCAGCGATCAGACTACAAAATATCCAAACAGCAATTAGCCTTCTCTCAGTACTTTCCATCAGTGGATTGCAAGTGCAGCATAAAAGGGGACTCTATAATTATGCTTATTTTACTGATGAGGTGAAAGATGCATGGGGAGAAGTAATGCAGCCAGTGATATCTGACAGACTAATTGCAGCCTGAGTGGTATCACTCTGCCCCACTAATCTCAGGCAACCCTTATGGCCAGTCTCACAGCAATTTTGACATAATTTTCCACATTTCTCTTTTTTTTTGGTCTTTTTTTTTTCAAGTGCAATCTAAAGACACTGTATCGGACACATTAACTTTTAATGACAGCCACAGGCAGCAGCAATTTCCCTCAGTAAAATAAATGATTAATTAGTAAAACACAGTATGCAATCCATGTCCAAAGTAACTTAGTCCTATTGCTAATTGTAGCAATTAGCTAAAGCACCATAGCCTGCGTGGTGTTTTGCAGAGCTCCAAAAAAGGCATGAGCTGAATAATTTATATTCCAAATTACACAAACATATAGACAACGTATCTTAATTTTTTAGATTAGCAACCAGTAAGGTCACTTCTGATATCGCCATAAAAATAACCAAAAGTAGAATTATGCAGCTAATAAACTATATATTTCATAAAGAATACATAGAAAATATGACCTTGTTTCTACAAACCCAAAGATTTTCTTTTAATTATGGCACTCAATGAAATTAATCAACAAGCTCAACATCTAAAGTTTGAACAAAACCCCATTATCACTGACTAAATGGATTCCTTCCCAATACAACTGTATTTTTCCATTATGTTTATTTCAGCATAAGGACCTTCTCTTGCTAGGCACAAAGCCAAAACCATACAAGTTCTGCTCAGTATGTCTGTGCCTGAAATGTTCAACCAATGATTTTAGAAAAGGCAAAGCCCTTAAATGTCCCCTCGATTAGCCAGACTTCAACATTGCCTAAGCCAGCTATAACTCAAGCCATAAAAAAGTTAACAGATGGAAATAGTTTCATTCTCATCTGGAAGAGCACAGGAAAGCCAACATATTGCTTGGTTAGGAGGCATTATGTATTCATTATTGTTCATAGCAGTAAGTGAGAAAGAACATAAAGTCCAGTTTTCAGAAGCTCATTGGCTAAACACAATCAATCAGTTGCCAGAAATGTTATAAACCATAGAAAGTATAGAACATCCATTGTTCTATACTTTTCCCCAAAAATGGGGAGAACAAAAATGACAGAGATTAATTGAAGAACCGTTCAGAGCAGAGAGGCCTGCTCGAAGTCAGAAGGTAAAGAATCCACTTCTTAGGAATGGAAAAAGCTCCCAATTTCATCCACCCAACTCCTATTTTCTTGTCTTCTCTCTTTCAAATGAGAGGAGTTACTACTGACAAAAAGGTTAGTACCATAAAGACTTTGAGGAAAAAAATCCAAAAACCAAACAGTCCAAATAAACATCCACGAGCTGCAGAGAAAAGGGGGACCAAGAAATCACGGACAGGCCGCAGAACAGCTTGTATTGTCTGCTAGGCTAAAGTCGCTTTTATCAAGCTGCCCATGTTGGGTAGTACAGGTTAATACTTTTTCATGAAATTATGCATCCCACAGGTCTTGGTTACACAATTTATTGCAGATTTGTCTTGTCAGAAATGGAACATCCATGAGAAAAAGCTGCAGAAGAGATTGAGAGAGATCTTCCAGAGCACTTGGAAAATCACCAAGTTTCCTCAACATGCCAGGACCCTCCAGACTATCCAGCTTTGTTCAGTGAGGTTCCCCAAAACATTGGGGAACCATCTGCCTTATGAGCCTTGCATGGCCAAAACCATAAAGAATTATTAGTAGACATTTTCAAGGCTTTTTCACTGAAAGTGAAATGGTAATTAATTCTCTTAATTGAACGATCATTCATTAGCCTTTTACTAAATAACATTCTCAATCTTGAAAGTTACTGCCATGTCTTCAATTTCCCTTTTCAAGATAAGACTAATAACAAGCCTGTAAGTCTGCAGCACAGTACAGCATACATTGTATGTAGTTTTTCCATTTAGATTCTTCAATTACAAGCAACTGTAACAAAAAGAACCATATTTTACTAGCTAGTATTACATTTTGGCAGATCATAATTAAATTATTCCTTAGAAGCAGTGCTCAGTGCTTAAGAAGAAGGATTACACTGAATAACAGGGCTAATATTTTAACTCAATTAGCATGTTATTTTTCAATAAAGAGGTGTACACTACTGTAATTTCTTCTTCTATGGGTAATATCAGCTATAAAACAGAAACACCGCAACTTTTTTTTCTGGTAACCCATGTAATTTCCCCCATGAAGTCTGTATATTTTTAAAGTGGCTGAAAACATGTGACATATTATTAGTTTTATAAATATATAATCTTATTTTACAGTCTTGCAAGCATAAAATACTCCAATTCTATACAAGTCTGCCAGAGACTATGTTTGACTACATCTAAAAATGCCTGAGCATTCCATGCTAAGGAAAGAATTTTTCTTTAATGTCTTTTATTCTGGACTGCTCTGAATTTGATTTACAATATTGGTTGGGGCAGAAGTGACTTTTGGATGAAAAAAATTACATCTAGTTGCAATGGAAGTAGGGGATCTTCTCCATGGAAACTGTCTGCTAAATATACTCAGATGACTTATTTATCAGATTCTTCAATACAGTATTTCAATTTTATGGGATTATACTTTCCTGTAATCTTTCACTAATAATTTAAAAGTGACATAAACATACAAATGTCTGAATTTCTGAAGATAATCAAGTTGTGTCATTTCAATATAAATTTCTAATACAGTTCAAGGTCATCTTCTCTTTGGTTGCTCAAAGTAACTACTCAGGTTCTTTTGAGGTAAATGACAGCACATATGGACATCCAAATGTAGAATTAGGAAAAGGCTATTTTGATTTCATAGGGCAAGACAAAAAGAAAACTACAGAGACACACTGTGTTACAGTCAGCTGGGGAAATGAAAATTATATAGGACAAAGGAACAAATAAGTAAAAGACTGAATGATTAAGATGAAAAAATAAAATCAATGAGTTATATAAGGAGGTATTAGTAACTGGACATGAAATTCTGGTGAGTCACATGAAATACCTTATGTTCCTTCTGTGGAGATCACCTGGTGAATGTTTCTAAAGATGAAGTACTGAAAGGTACAACATATTTCCAAAGAGAAAATAACAGTAGATTCTTACACAAGTTTAATGGAACTGTGTAAGTTAAACTAAAATTCTTATGCTTACCATCATGGTAAGAAAGACCTTTTCTGATCATAATAGAATTATTCACATTAGAAGCAACAGAGAATGCTGTCTATATTACCACCTGAATGTTAGAACTTCTATGTCATATAATATAATAATTCTTATTTATTTCAAGATACAATGAGGTTACAAATCCTTTCAATTCACTCTACATTCTCACATTATATAAAAAGCAACTAATGGAGAATTAATGATTTCAATTCTTGATTCTGCAATCCAGAAGTGCATTAAGGACCCATATAGCACAAATCAAGCTTCTAGTGAACTGAAGGAAACACGAAAGTCTGAGGATTGCCATTCAACAAAAACAGGTGGTTTAGAAGGACTCATTTCAAACCATCGTGGCTAAACCTTTGACAATCCTTTTCAGATAGGACTATAGTTGGTTGAATTTAGATACAGACGACCAATAAGTGAGCAGCAAAAACCCCCCAACTTATTTTTGGTGTTTATTATATGATGAAGTTTCAACATGAGAAATTCTGTTTCCATCTTCAGAAAAAAAGTTACTATGAGGTAGTCAAATATTGGAATGGTTACCCAGGGATGCTGTGGAGACTCCATTAAGGTACCAAAAGTTTAAGTGGACAAGGACCTGAGCAACCTGTTCTGAGCTGGCCTTGCTTTGAGTAGAGAAGGCTGACCTCCAGAGAGCCCTCTGAACCTAAATTATTCTCTATTTCTATAAATAGATTACTATTCTGTATTTCTATATAGATAAAAAACAACAACAAAAAAATATTCTTCTTGTAGATCAAAAAGATAAAGCAAACTGCAATTCACTAACACGAAGATGAAAGTTAATGGTGTACACCTGAGTAAAGGCTCCACCAAAAGGCTGGAAAGTGTCAAAAAAAAAAAAAAAACAACCCACCAAATGATTTGATTTCTCTAAAATTCTAAAGAGAAACAGACAAAACAAAATGTTCAAAGCAGCACCAGCAGTCCATAGGGGAAGCAGGAGAATATAGCAAAACAGGACAAGCCAGGACTCTTGAAATTGTTAGGAAATGGCCCAGTGAATGGCCTAAAAAATTTCATTTCAGCCATCATTTACAAAATCAAGCTGGCAACCTTTTAGTACTGCTACTTAACAGAATTTTTTTCCTTTGCATCTCTCCTCTAAATAAATTGCATGTGACTTCATAACAGATAACGAATGCAGCAAGGAAACTGAAAAGCTCTAAAATACTGGAAGAAAACAATACAATGTATTTTGACCTGAAGCAGTTGGCCTCCCCTGTCCCCTTTCTGGTAAAAGCTCAAAAGAAGCTTTACACTCTGGACATCAAGATGCTAGGATCAATTAAATTCTGCTAGTATAAACTTTCTGACCTTCACCATGTTGAGCCATGACTATCTATACTTCTGCATCAATTCCACATATTCAAGACATATTAGAAGACATCAAATCCATAAACTTTACTGACCCTTTTGCTGCTTAGCTCATTAATACTGAAAGATATTAATCTAACAAATAAGTGGGTGATTACCTCTTGAAGAACCCTCTTCATTTTCAGAAGCAATGTCTTTACAGCTGTGCAGTCTTGGAGCATCAACCTGAAGGGCAGAGACTCAATGCCTCCACCTTCTTCCAGACCAGTGAGAGGCCATTCCACAGATGGGCTGCCAGCCAGCTGGCTAACACGAGGGTACCTGGCTTCTCCTTGCTCCAC
Organism: Corvus cornix cornix; assembly: GCF_000738735.6. Lineage (NCBI taxonomy): Eukaryota > Metazoa > Chordata > Aves > Passeriformes > Corvidae > Corvus > Corvus cornix. The sequence goes on along the minus strand of NC_046334.1, from coordinate 19,314,543 downwards.
CTCCTTCGACAGCTTCAGGGATAGATTCCTTGTAAGAGAAAACAGAAAGATCAACACTAAAATATGAAAAAACTAACAACTGGAGGGGTTAGTTCTTTGAGCCTAAAGACATTTATACATTTGCTTTTTGAGCCAGCTAGCATGAACAGCCTTTATAACGTACATATAGCCATATGGTGTTAGCAATAAAATACACATTTATAAAAGTACCGTACTCTACAGGAATTAAAACTATGCTCCAGCTCACACCCTTCAAAAGAAAGCCATTTTCTTAAAACAAAATATCCTATGGGCAAAACTTCTACAGGTCTATTTTATTTCAGTTCAGCTTTACAAAAAAATGAATCTGTCACACACTTTCAGAAGCTAAATCAAATCACAGTCTCCCATGTGCTTTGACTTGGAACCCAGAAAGAAAAGAAAACTGCAAGAAAAAGTACTCCCTTCTGGGCTGGCCCAGTGACAGAAGATGAACCTGCTATTGGATAAAATGGAATACGGAATTTAATTAATCTGCACGCACTCTTAGGTTTAGTCACTACTACAGCTATATAACCAGAACATGAAACAAAACAACACTAAGTTGTGGTTGAGAATCCATTAAAGACACAGAAAGATTCAGAAAGATTTTGATGGATTTGAAAAGTAATAAAAGACCACTATTTTGCTGCATACACACTATCTTCCTTTAATATCAGAGCGAGTTATCTAACAGAGTTTTTCCCATGATGAAGAAAGTCATACTAAATTAATTCAGTACAATTAAAGACGCGAGCAGAAGCGGTGAAGAAAATGACGATTATTATTCATTTAAAGTATTGTTCCAATTTCCTGTTCCATTTGAATTTTTACACAACACAAAGCTGATTCCACCATAGTTTGGAAGGACAAAGAATATTTTCACACATTAAATTTTCCTTAGCTTTGGTTTTATAGGACCCACAGACAAAATCAGATTAAGGTGATTTCTTAAGACAAGCAATTCCCACTGCCATACTAAAAAAACTGGAAATTAGGGCAGTATAACTATCTTTTATAGATGGTTCATTTTTATATTCAGCAAGTTATGCAATACACAGTAAAGACAACATGTTAGATCAAGCAGTGTATCACAGAGATCACACATATGGACAGGTCCTCATGACAGCCAAGGGAACTAAAATTTCAGGCTTTTCAAGACTCTCATAAAACACAAAAACCAGTCTGTTTTAATTTTTAAATGCATTAAAAGCTCATTGAGTAAAATATTTTGCATCCTTTAAAATAAAAATCTGAGGTGGATGGTAAAGTTGCTTTTGATTGAAGGATATTAAACCACTGCTGTTTTATAGCCTTTAAACAAGACCCAGGTATAAATCATGCAAAGAAAAAAAAACTTATGAAGTATCCTAACATAGGCCACTTTTAAAGGTTTATAAAAGAAGCCATATTCAAACCATCAGAATCTACACTTGCGTAAGATTTTTGTATCCAGAAAAGCACAAACTAAGATGAAGCAACAAGGTCCTGGTTTTTTTCCACCCAGTGCCTGCAGACTAGAAGACGGATTATTCCTTAGAATATTCTGTACATTCACTTTGTAAGTCTCACTGAAGTTTAATCTTCCTCATACTCCTCTACAGGCATCCTATGAGGGTCCCACCCCAGCCCTGAGAAATAACCCATTTAAGATATACTGTCTCCCAGAAGGAATCTTTTACTGCACGTTATCAGGGAGAAGAAGCTGGTATCACCAGCCATGCCCTGCTCCTGCCCTGACAAGGAAATAAGCAGTATTCTTGGAAAACCATCCTCCTCTATGGAAGAGATCAAGTGTTTATGTATAAGCTATAGATTTACTGGAAATATAGCAATTCTGAATTTCAAATAAAGAAAATATTTTCCGTTACTTCAGTGGGCTTTACGCTGATATCACACTGCTCAACATACAAAGTTACCATCTTTTCAAACACAGAATGCTGTACTAAAGTATGAAAAGCACCATAATAACACATCACCACTCACAGTCTTAAGAGTTTAAAATCTGACTCAATTGCTACTCGAAAATGATGACTCAGAGTTGGTATACAGTGACCATTCAGATTGTACAGTCTTTTCTGATAGTTCAGAGGCACTTTAACTGATCTGTGACAGAAAAACTCTTCACTCTCTGACGCAACTCATTCTACTTCCTGCAGAAAAAAGAAACTCATTTAAAATTCATTCCAGAAATGGTATTTCATCAAGTTCATTACTAACAGCATCCAGGTGGCCTGTTACAGTATTATTACAGTAATTCACTGCAATTCATCTCAAAGCAGCAATAGAGATTTAGAAAGGAAAAAAAAACGAACGTTCTTCCTAAATTAGAAGTTTCACTTTATCAGTAAAACATCTCAGCCTCTGAAGCTGGAGTAGGCGCTGGTTCCTTGCCTGGTAATGCAGGAGCTCCTTACAGATGGCCAGAGCCCTCCACCTTCCTAAAATGCATTTATTGCAATAAAAACACTTCACAGGCAAATGTTATCTATGACAAACTTCTTAAACTGTTGGAAAAAAGCCTCGAAAGGTCTATTTTAATGACTAAATACAACATATTTCCTTCAAGTGACAACATTGACTATATAATATTATCAACATACAATATTTCAGAAATGTAATTTGGTCACTTTTAAATACATGGCTCCAGCCTGAGATCTAAATTTGCCTGCCATACGCTTAGGCTAAGCTCCTACTTTAATAAAACCACACCTGAAAACATTCTGAGCACTGGAAGTCAGTTTCAAAATGCTTCTGAAAGGGCTTAACCAACCCTGCTACCACGCCTTCAAATGATTTCCTGGACGGTTTGGTTGTCACTACAGGCAAATTGGATGGGACCACTCCATTCTGGAGCATGTCCGTGGTGCAGATGTGCACTGAACTACCATCCCATAGAGATGTCACCCCAAATCCCTGAGCATGGCTATGGAGCCATGAATGACAACAGAGAAAAGGACGCAATGTTAGTAGAATTACTGCCACCATAAGGTCAGAAAATCCACAGAAACGTCGTTTCAAGTCTGTAAATGTTAAATAGGGTGAAAACCTGTGCAACTCAATGGTACTTTGGGCCTTTGTTTCCTTTGTATCTGGACATACTCACTGAGCACCACTAATCTATTCTCTCATTTCTAATTGATAAAAAAATCAGAAGCTACAATATCCACAGTCAGTAAAATGGTAGTGCCATTAAGGCAGATTTCTATTTCAAAAGCAGTCTTTATTGAAACAGTACGCTAGCATTAAAATAATCAATCAGTGGCTCTTAGCATTTAATAGCCTCCATCAATTCAATACAACCACATGTTAACTGAGTAAGAGACACAGTTTGTGCAGGTCCTTTGAAAGCTCCTTTTCCCTAGGAAGGTAGAAGAAAACCAATTTTCTTATGTTAAAGAATTCTTAAAGAAGTTTACTAAAAAAAATAGGAAAAAAGGGGAAAAGGGGAAAAAAAGGGAAAAGAAGGAAAAAAAAAAGAAAGAGGAAAAAGGGAAAAAAAAGAAAGAAGACCCGAAGATATGGATTTGCAGCTTGAGCTTGTTGAAGTTATTCTTCCCCTCTTACTGATCCTCAGATCAATGATTTGAAGAGCTTATGGTAATTTGAACTTCACTTACATAAAGATCCCCAGATTATGTGGACTTCAATCTTCTTAGTTTTCAGCAGCAGTGCTCAAGATGTTGTTACAGCAGAATTAGCCTAAACTAATACAATTGGTTCCCCTGAGTCTGCTTCTCTTGATACCAGCTTAACAGAGAAGAACTCATGCAACACTACTGGCACCAGGAAGGCTCTGAAAGCAGAGCAAAAGACCCCAGGCTCTATGAGCAGAGCTGAACACACCTTCTTTCTTCCCTGAGGGCTTATCTTCTAAAGCAGGGTCTTAGAAAAAGCCTTAAACCACTAATTTCCAGCGTTTAAGTGTGCAGCTGTGTGTGTATACATTCATAAATACAGATACCATATATATACACACACAAGTATTTTTATAGCTCTGTGTGTAAATGTATATATGTACAGTTGTAGAAGTCATACACATACTCATCTATAAACATATAAAAACTTGGTATTTGTAAATTTTTCAGAAAAACAAGTAGTTCTTATTTGTCCAGAGCTTGGCCAATCAGAAACACATCCTTTTACATTATAAGAAAAATGTTTTTAGTTTCATACTGAGGTTATATCCTGAAATCCTATTTCATACTAATCTAGAGAGCCTTCAATCCACATTTCTCTCTCCCATTCAGAATTTTCTTTTTCCTCACCAACAGTAAAGAGATCTTCCTCCTTTGGAAAAATAACTAATTAGTGTTTTGATAAAGATCCCTCAGTTGGACCACATAACACGTCAGAGCAATTGCTTCTGATTTTTAGAGGAAAATCTGCCTACCTCAAATACTTCCAAAAATTCAGCTCGAAGCATTCTGTGGCTCTCCTAAAATGAAGTACATTACCTGTGAACCCTACTATCATCGCAGACTGAATCTTAATCCCCGAGTGATCTCCTACTAATCTCATCTAGTAGAGACATGTTCTATCCCAAACAGTTTACAACTGAAATACAGGGATATATTTTGGGAAAAAAGAAAGGCCCCTCACCATATTTAGCAGAATTAAGGCACAGACTTTTAAAAGCACATTCCTAAATATTACAATGATCATATAAAATAATGCCCTGCTGGGTGCCTAGATGTTCTCAAGATCTAGTCAAGGAGCATAAAAATTGGCAAACTCCTCACTCAGCTCTGAAAACACAGGCTTTGCAATACTAAGATAAAAAGGTAACCAGAACTTAAACATTTGGCTAATTATTAGCATATTACCATATTAACATATTACCATATTACCATTCTTTAGCATCAAAATGTCTACCTGTCCCTCTCTCACGCAATTTCTCAACACTGCTTCTGTTCTAACAAAGAATGCTTCAGCAGTTGTAGGGATAAGATCTCGGAATCTTGTACATCAGTGTGTCATACGGTACACGCTGTTTGGCATTTTACAGCTTTTAGAACTGTGTATGCTTTATTGGTATTCTGATGCTATGATATTTCAAGGTCAGCCATTTAGAGAAATGATGTGCAGTATCTGTTACTATCAAATTCTCCACCCACACAGAAGTGTGCACACAAACTCTAATGGCCAGTCAGTGCTGCTGTAAGTTAAGAGACTGTCAACCTTGTCCATTAAAACTGCTTTTCTTTCCAAGGTTTATATCACAGTCATAAAGACATCCTTCTGGCTAGAACCCGGTGATCAAGAAATATGGAACCAATTAAAAAAAAAAGTTTAAAAAAAATATACAATAGCCCTCCATCTTTCAGCTGCTGGTAAAGTATAGCTGTTAAGGGCCTGTCAAGCATTTCTTTCCTTTCTCTAAACTCCACAGGAGTTAAGAGCTCTGTTTATATCCCCTGATCTAGCACACAACAGCACTTCAAACCTCAGCCCTTTTCTTCCTCCTGGAATCTATTAGAAAAATTTAAATGTGACAAATTAAGATAATGTAACACCAAAGAATAACCAGACAATGTTTAAAAAACGCTCCTTGGAAGAGACCAGTGGGGCTTCTTCACTTTCAAATAGTAGCAGTGCAGTAGTAAGTAAAGCATTATAGACAAATCAGGAAAAGTAAATGAGGACAGCTGGGAATTGAGCCTTTGGTAAGCCTGAGTCTTTTTAAATTTTATTTTGACCCCACCCCCCCCAAAAAACCCCAACATTTCTCTTTACCTTTCCTTTGCTCTAAATGTTTCATTCTTTCCTTTAGAAAATGTGCAGATGCAACATAAAGCTTTCAAGCTTTTACTAGGTTAAAAAAAACCCTGGAAACTCACAATGGATATTGGATATGATGACTGCCTTCCAAGAAGCACAAGTTGTGCACTCCTTTCATTCAGTTACCAAACTAGGTTTCCTTACTTAAAAACAAATTTTCATATGCTTCCTACCACAGGTGGTATTTTTTTTATTCAAAACTTTATGAAATCCTGATCAAAATTATGTGTATTTTAAATGTAAGAAGAAAAAAAAAAGGCAAGTAATTTTCTGTGCTCAATAAGAAGGTACTGAACTGTTAGTATAGGCTTTAGTGGGAAGATAGGTATGCTAACAGGAAAGGTTAAATCCACTAAAAGACAAAAGGACAGCAGGAGTGTTTGCTTAATGCCAAGCAGAATTCACAGACATGGGTAAGACAGCAAAGATGGACTTCCAGTGAGACCAGAAAATTAAGCGGAAAATTCATATACTTTATAAAGGAGACAAGCCACTCACTTCAAGACCTGTCTGAATTGGTTTTTAAACACTTGGGAAGCACCTAATCGTATTATTACTGCCTGACCCAAGATATTATCTCTTGATGGGCTATTAAGCACTAAGAACACTTCTGTGAAGCAAGCAAGCAATTCATTATACCTTGTGTTGGCCAAGAGGTTCATCTGAGATGCATAACAGATTTAAAAATGGTCCAATTAATATTTATTAAAATACCCCAAAATACTTTCAGCATTCTGCTTTCTTTCCCTACATCCCAAGCCCTGCTTGTCCTCCCCCTCATCAGGTGATTCAGGGAACTCTTCTTGGATTGGGTTCAATTATAAAAATGTCTAGCTTTCCGACCATGCCAGGGCCTCAAACCAAATACAGACATCTAAATAATCGTCCTACAGGTTATTATGCTACAGCCACAAACATTCCTCCATTAGCAAAAATGCACATGCCTACAGGATTAGATGCCAGATAAATGCCAGGTACTCAGAGAAAGAACAATAAAATATCAGAGGAGCTGAGCAGTTAATGGATCCTCTGTACAACAATTAGGTAGTTAAAACTGTGTGGGTGTTCAGGAAATTCCAACTAGTAATCCTAAAATTTAACACTAACTCTACATTTTCATATAGTGAAATATAAAGTCAGTAATAGAATATTATCTCCAAAATACTCACTAATTACAAACACAGCTTTCTGAGTTATGATACCTTGAAATACTCTTCAACAGAACCAACACAATGGGCTGTTTTGGTAAAAACATATGATTAAACAAACTTATATCCCTTCTCCCTGCCCTCTAACAGTTTTAGAATAAGGAGTAGAAAACAGTTGCTTCTAAATTCAGGGGATACCATCCAACTATGTTATGCAGCAGACTTTATAAATATGCCAGGAGGAAACTGAAGCTTTAAAACCCGTCCTATTTCATTACCACATACAACAGTTGGAACCTAATGTTACCATTATAAGAGCTTTTATGTTAAATCCTGTTTTATGACCAATAAATGAAAGCATGTAATGGATTCAGGGACATAATTTACGAAGAAATCCAGACCATGTATGTAACTACATAACCATTCTTGAAGATATCAACCTACTAGAGCTTTTTTTAAAGGTTTTATCACATTCTTCCTAAAAGTTTTTGTGAAACATCTCAGAAGTATGATCCCCATAGAAGTAACAAAACAACACAAGAATTACAGCACCAGTGCTAATTAATTGCTTCAGTGAAAACAGCTCACACGCCATCATCTTGAAATAAGAGTCTGAGAGCTTCACAAGCACTAAGATTTCTCAGGAACCGCTCACCTTCCAAAGGTTCAAAACTTCTCCCCTGAACACCGCACAGCTCCAGACATCACCTTACAAAAACTGCCCCTGGTATAAACAGAGGCCAATAACTTTTTAAGAAAAATCCCCAGCTTTATACAGGGATGAAAGCCCCTAAGTTGTGGGACCCTTCATATATTGTTTCCTTGGGAGCATCCTCTCAAACAACCAGAGGGCTTGAACTAACTCAGAATGGTTTCACTTACAAGGCAGGTGTTGCAATGTCTGCACTTGGAATCTAATTAGTGAAATTAAACCCCTGCAACAGCACATGCTCAATTTTTTACACAAAGGCATTAGAGACCAAACAAAAAGAAAGCAATAAACTAATTAATGTGTAAATTAACCTAATTGCTTTGTTCTCTCATGACATTATCAATCACTAAGTGCCACAGCAGAAACGTGTTATTTTATCATATGGTGAAATTAGCCCACCTACAGGAGATTTCTTTGACTTTGCTGGTATGGTCTTCAGGGTTTTCATTTTTGATTGTAAATAACTCATTAAAAATAATCAGAATATTTAGTTTTATTTTACTACAGCACTGCAGTAGTGCTTCCATCCTGTTCTTTTTCAGAAGAAAACATTTCTTGCCCTTTCTTTCCCCTATAATGTGGCCTGCCGTGAAAAACTAAATCTAATAAATTGTCAAACTGAGGCCAGAGACAGATGAAAAAGACAATGCTTTTTGTTTTGGTTGACTACGAAGGACCAAAGCTCAGATCTCTGAATCATATTGAAATATCTCTAAATATTTATTTGTACACCAGCACAGAGGAGAAAATAAGCATGCTAAAATTTCAGTACTAGCTCAGCTCTTCATGCTTACAATATTTTTGTGCTGATGCAACACTGCTTGACAGGTAAGTGCCTACAAACTATGTCCCACCAGAAGCTTCATTCTCTCTGCAATGCCTCCTGTCTCTCTCCACTTTGAGGACATAAGGTCCCCTGTCTTTTACATTGGGTTTTGAGACCATCATATTTAAAATTCAATGTTTATTTCAGCTGTTTACTCTCTCGTTGCTACATTCTCTGGTCTGGGGACTCTGCTTGAATTACCTGAATATTTGGTGATGCTGGAATGGCTTCCAGTTTGCAGTACCCATTTGCAGTTTAAGGCTGAGAATGACATGAAGAGCAGTATTGTGCAAAACTGTGCAAGTTTAGAAAAGATCTCACTGAATCTGCATCCCACTGAAAAGATACAGCCCATGATTTGATGTCTGATGTCTGAATCCTTTCACACTGCACATTTTCAAATTTTAAGCAGTAAATGACAGTTATATTTGGAACACAATTTCTCCTAATTTAACATTACTGCGGTAACTTGTGCCATTAATTTATTAAAGCTTGCAACAAATATGATAATGAAAACACACACTTCCAAAAGTTGCTGTAAGGAAGTTATCAAAAATTTAGCATGATTATTAATTTATAACAGGATTTGTAGCATTTCTTCTGTGAAACACTAAATGTACATTACATAATAGCATAATTAATACTTTTAGCAACTGATTTTGCAAACTGTTTGTCAGGAGAGCAGCCCTAATAATTTTTGGAGTGTATGTTAAAACTTGCTGTCCATAGCTCCATCTGGACTGAGCTTAAAACTGGACTTGCCAACTCATTTATTTTCAAGGCAGTTTGCAGTATCACTCCAGCTTTTGGAATAAATTCCATGTTTTAAAATAAAATGCACAAAATGTCAATTTCTGGCCCACACTGTTGCCAGATACAGCATGACATTTTGATCTTAGCTCATCCTATAGATTCTGAATGCAGAAGACAAAGCACTCCAAAAATATGCCTGCGCACATATAGGCATCGTACAACCTTTGAAGCTGAATACTGCTCGACTTATTAGTCTGAACCTTTTGTGGCAAGGCTGTTCTCCTGCCTCTGCTTTCAGGGATCAGAGATCCATCACAAACTTGGATTGGCATACAAGTCACTGGGCAGGCTGCTGTTCCCTAAACCTGACCCACAAAACCTGAGGAATATGCTAGGATGTGAGTGTATTAATAGAGAATGTGTTGCACAACTACACACTGGACATGGACAGACAAGAAAAGAAGAGCCCCAGCTCATGGTCAAGTGGTAACAGAAGAATGAACAAGACATTTGCCTGCTATTACCTGAATGTTCTGGTTTTTCCTTTTTTAATTTAATTTGAATCGCTTTTTCTTTTTTCTGTGGGTATTTTTTGGGTTTTTTTGTCATTGTTGTTGGGGGGTTTTTTGGTTTTGGGTTTGGTTTTGTTTTGTTTTTTTGAAAAAAACACATCAACTTTGAACACACAATGAAACATTTTGAGGACAACGGTCAAATCATATTTGCATTATTTGCAAAGATTAATTTGCATTGCAAGGAATGTTTAAAAGTCATCTACTCCAACCCCTCTGGAATAAGCAGGAATATCTTTAACTAGGTCAGGTTGCTCAGAGCCCCATCCAACTTGACCTTGAATGTTTCCATTCAAGGGATGGGACATCTACCACCTCACTGGCCAACTGTTCCAGTGCCTCACCACCCTCATTCTAAAAACCTTTCCTTCTAGCTAACATTATACCTTGTCCTATCACAACAGATCCTGCTAAAACATCTGATCTGCCTTTCTTAGAGGCACCGTTGAGGTATGGGAAGGCTGCTATAAGGTGTCCCTGGACACTTCTCTGGGCTGAACAACTCTCCCAGCCTTTCCTCACATGAGAGGTGCTCCAGTCCTCTGATATCTTTGTGTCCCTCCTCTGGACCTGCTCCAACCAGTGCATGTCCTTCCTGTGCTGGGGGCCCCAGCACTGGATGCAGCACTGCAGGTGGTGTCTCAGAGCAAAGCAAGAGTTTGTGGGGAGTTGAGAAAGATGAGTCAGATACCAAATTTCCTCTTTAAAAAAGCTTGATGTCACAAAACATAGATAAACCAGTAGCATTCACTTAAATACACAGTTTTCAGGCCCCAAAAATCCACGTCATGTCTTTTAGCCTGCATCAAGCCATTTATGAAGATTTTTACCACCTAACTTGAAGTTCTTTTACTGGTTATAACAGCAAGTTGATTTAAAGTGTGATCAAAGCTTCAGACAGGAAAGAGGGCGCTAAAGTCCTACAGAATGCAGAATGTGTATTTTTAGTCACTTCTTTGAGTGGCCAGGAATTATTCGTATTCCTCTGGGGCAGTATTGAAGAGTAGGGATATCTGTCCTTGAAATTTTTTATTCCATCTCACTTGGTTCGTCTGCTAGTACTCCACGCCCTGTACACCTGCATCTCCCACACCTAACATCTGGCCGCAACCTCTCAAAACTGCTCAGGAGCTGTTTCCACAAAGGAAGGAGATTCTCTCCTCACACACACCCCCAGCAAGCCACCAGCTTTCCCCTGAAAGGTTTCATGCAGGCAGCATAATAAATTGACATAATTAAGTGCAGTCTAGCTACACTGACAACAGGGTGATTGACCGTAGTATGAGGGTTTCAACAGAACTCCAAGCATGACCCATAAGCTTTTCTCCTTCCTAACAGAACTACTGTCCATCTTTTGCTGAAATAAATTTTCAGCTTGGCCAGGGCCATACGGCAAAACACAAAGTTTACCAGCAAAATCTGGCAGCAGAGAATTAAATAAGTAAGTTTTCCCTTAGAGACGTTTTTTATTAGTTCTAGAAGCAGCATTTTGAAATTTCAGTATCATTTTTCAGATGAAATGAACCCTGATGGGCTGAAGCTGGCATTTCTTTTACACAACATCATTTATCAAGTTTTTTTGTTTCATTTTCAAGAACAAATGCAATGTTGGAAAAAGACAATGAAACAGAGATGCCTAGATCAGAGCACAGATTAAGCAAAAATCTCTAATTTCTAAGCCTTGTGATATTACTAATTACTTTTAGAAAACAGAAAATACAGCAAGAAATAATTAACCTAATGCAGATTGGTCCTCCTTCATCCCATCACTCCTGAATAAAGGCTGTCACAAAAATAACTGAGAGATGAGTGAAGCAAGTCATTTAAACGCAGGCAAAAGCCATAAGGCACATGACTAACACTCTCAGCCATGTGCCATAAAACAGAGACAAAACAATCCAAGCCTACTGGACCTCTGATTGGCATTTGTAAAACTTTCAGTGAAAGGCAGGAAATCTTTACTCTTCTGTGGGCACCTTATCCAAGAGATGGGACAGTCACGGTTATCACGATTTATTACTTAAAAATCAACAAGGCATCAGTCTCAGAGGCTGTGATTTAGTAACAATTCACCATAACTGAGAAAGTCACAGGTTTCAGAGTTAGATGGCAATTTATAACTTTTTGGTCCAATAAGCAATTGACACTGAACTTTGTTTTGACTTTATAACCTATCACCTTTGGTATTTTTTACTGCATTGCGTCTGTTTCACAACCAATGCCTTGCTAGCTCAGGTACACACATATACTTCTATTATAACAGCCACATTCTTAATTTAAACTATAAAATCACATTACTATACTTTAAAACCCTTCACCATATCACCCAATACGTATTTTTCCTTATAACTAAAGAAACCTAGGTTTATAATTCTTCTGCTTAAAGTCTGTATACCTTTGCCATTACATCAATCCAAGCTCTTTCCAGGGCTGTAAATCAAACTCATTAATGCCTGTGAAGTTTCTGCTCCTCTGTTTCCCACACCCTTCCTCCTCAGCATAAGCTAGCAGAGTTTTTGACATGCAAAACTTGCATGGTACAAGCCATGTGCTCCTGCCATAGCAATAAGAAAGAGGAGAGAAAACGTGAAAATGTAAAGCTGATGTGACAGGAATATTAACTTCGAGAACAAATGAAGTGAGACAACCAAAGAAATAATTGCAATTTTCACACCTTTAAGTCAAAGAGTAGACTTTGCACTTTCCAAACTATGATCACCTCACTACCAACAGGGAGGAACCCTGTGGATCCTACAAGGACAATTAAGTTACACAAGAATAAATTATCATCCCTTCAGAACATGAGAATTCACTTGAATATTTACTGCAGACACTGCCGTATCAGTATAATTGTTGAGGCAGCCACTGAAACAAGTAAAAGTTGTAAGGAAGAAAGTTTTAGATGGTGTATCTTTATTAGCCTGTACCATTCTTTGCTTTCATCCTGCTTGGCTGACTTAAGACAACGGGTAATGTTATTTGCGTAGACAACATTTTTCCCTACAGCATCATCTAAAACAACAGGCTGAGCATTCTATACTTAATTACTTTATTTCCGATTGTTTGTGTGCTTTTAGAAACTTTTTTTAGAAAAATAAAGTCTGGAATTTTAATCAGCTTTAAATTCCAGTACATCAAGACACAGCAGGTAACTAAAATGGCAAGGAATAACGAAAGTGATAAAATAGCAATTCCACACCTTGACTGATATATTTATACCTGTCTCTTTATATCCCTATCTTCATTTCTGAGAACAGTGAAAGCTAGGGAAGTTTGGAAAACACATACATGCTCTTTATGCACAAAATTCCTGGAATTTAACCAACTAAACCCAATCACAAGTGCTTTTGCTTATAGGCCCATAAGATTTTCAGTAGAAACAGGTGCAAAATGAGTATTAGAGACATGTGGTAGCTGGAAGTTTTGTCATTTTGTGAATATCTGGTAAATGCTCCCTCTTTTATTCTTGATATGGACAGCAAAAACAATGAAAGCCTTGGATAAGCACACTGCTTATTTCAAACGTGTAAGTTAAAAGACATAAACCTATTTGTTACTGAAAAACAAATTTTTCTTTCTAAACTAGCAAAAATCTCTTCAGGTTTTTGAACAGTGTAGTGTCCAGTTTAAGAGCAGAAATTTGGAAGCATCAATTACAAATAACACCTGGGGCAAGAATTCTACTTTATATCACCCCTTAAGTTGGCACATTTTATCATCACACTAAAGTATTCCTTAAATATGAAAAAAAAGTAATGAGCCTCTCATTAGCACTTCTGGCTACAGAGGCAGTAATTTCATGGCAGCCCTACATCCAAATGCTGGTAATAACATGTAAAATACATCTTGGAAAGTTCTTAGAAAGGAAGAAAAATAATGTAGAGTGAATATATAAGGAGGTACTGTTGAAGGACATCTTCTTCCCAGCCTGGCGGACACTATTTCACCTGTGTTCCTGCAGTCTATCTCTGTGCATGTTCCAGCTAAGAAGGGGATCAAAAGCAATTTCATATTCTGCTGAGGCATTTCAGAGCTCATCACACTATTTGTGCCACTTCTGCTGTGGTCTCTCCTGACTCTCTTCACTGAATTTCAAATTTCAACATCTAAGTGGGGAAAAAAATCCATTTTCAGTTAACTTGCCATCAGTATTTGAGTGACAAAGCAGAGTTAAAGGGGGGTACTTCTGAAAAAAGTCTTCTACTAAAAAAACTGAAGAGTAGGGGCAGCTCTTCCACTGGGGACTGCAGGGCCCATCACTACCAGAACAAGTCAGCTTGGTCAAGTGTTGCTCAGTCATTTCACTCATGCTGAAGGTACAATGGACATGGCAATGCCAAACCCAACACTGCAGAACATCACAACCAGAAGTGTATTTTGCCCTTCTCTCTTTCATGGTTGTAGAAATTAGGATGAAGATTTAGATTTACAAAGGAAGGAGCTCCGAGTAGCAGAATGCTGGTCTCTACCTGATGTGACAAAGGCTACTGCTGATGAAGGGAACATTTTAGATGAAAAAACAACTTTCACTTACGTGAAGGTGTGAATCTTATCCAAACCATCTCAGTGGGCATTTATTGCATGAGGTAATTAATGCTGTTTCTTGACTGATCCAAGATTCCTGGCATAGGTGTACAAACTGCACTTAGGTAGAGGATAGTGGGAGGAAGCTCTCAGCCACAGCATCAATGCAAGGGCTCAGATGAAAACAGGCAGAACAAGACAAAAAGGATATAATCAAAAATACTCCCTTCTTCAAGGACTTGTATGCGAAAGAGGAGGGTATAGAAGAAAAATTATCACTTCATTTTGTGCTGCTAATCCCCCAAACTATCCTTCCAAACATATTCCAATAATGCCAGACAGATGGCAAACAGTGATTTCAGTGGTTCCAGGTGAAGACACCTGGCTAAAAGCCTTATTAGTCATTTGTTTCCTTGATTCTACCAAAGACATTCAAGAACAATTTTCCCTGCTAGTGTTTTCTAACATTTCTTTATACTTCCCCCATTGCAAAGAGACAACACCTTGCAAATGGGCAAAGACGCTTCTGCATTGGAATTCATACAGGCAATACAGTCATAAGAAAATATAAATGCTGTTTGAAGATCCAAGTGACATTTTTTTCCGCTCTTTAGGGAGAGCTGCTTGGAAACAAAGGAGGACAACAAAGGAGTATTCTTTGCTGCCTGAATGCAAAAACCAGGGAATTCTACTTCTGTTTTGGATCCTCTTTCCAAACTGTTATTGCTCTGTTTTGAAAATCCTACCAAGCATCAAAGCCCAAGAGCCATACCATATTACCAATCCATTACTCATCACTGTTTCCTAGTACAAGTAATGATTGGAAAGACAAATAAAAATCAAGACAGGCATTTCATAAGGAAGTGAAGTGTAGAAGCTGAAATAAAACCCTCACTGAAGCACTAACAAATAAATAAATACAATATGAACCAGTTCTAGAAGAGAAAATCAATAACTCAGTATGAAATTTACAGTAAGAAGCAATTTGACACTGAGACTGACAGCTCTGAAGAGCAACAGACAGAAAGTGTAAATATGTACAATATCTGGAGTACCCAGTGATGAGAGGCAACCGGAATAACACTCACATCTGTGCCTTGCTTTATCACTCAGGACCCCCCCAAACCCAGAAAGAGAGAATGACAGCCCTATTTTACAAACTACATGTCCTGCTCCTGCAGTCTAAGCACATATAAGTGACAGGATAAAGGAGACTAAATATAAGTAGTTCCAGCTCCACTTCAGTTTAGCATCACCTGTGATACTATATAGTTCCAAGCAGCCTGACTAAGAGACAAGCATACAGCTGCAGGCAAGTTCTGACTGACAGCCAAGAATCATTGTCATCCACACACAGATGAAAAACTCAGGCATAGATTATGTTTTTCATCAAAACTGACTTAAGCAGTGCCGTATTTGAACCCCAGCTGGCACCTAAGCACCATGCTTAACCCCCCACCAGTGAGGCAGGGGAGATAATCAAAGAGCCCAAGCAAACAAAACCCTGTGGGTTGAGCTAAAGACAGTTTAATGGGTAAAGCAAGAACTGTGCAGATAAGCAAAACAAAACAAAGCAAGGAGTTCATTCAGTGCTTTCCATGGGCAGTCAGGTGTTCAGCCATTCCCAGGAAAGCAGAGCTCCATCCCACATAACGGTGACTTGGGAAGACAAACACCAGCACTCCAAACATCTCCACGTCCTCCTCCTTCCCCCAGATGTATATGCTGACTAGATGCCATATGGTCTGGCACATCCCCTTTGTCCTGGCTGTGTCACTCCCACAACCTCACCCTCTCCAGCACAAATCCAAAATATAGCCCCAAACCAGCTACTGAGAAAAAAAACTAACTCTACCCCAGCCAAAACCAGCACAACAACTTTGATATCAGATCTCGAAACAGAAACCAAAGCATTTCAGTGAGAAATGACTTAATCTGTAAAAACTGGTTAACAAAAATTGTGCCCATTTGTATTTGGGCATGAACAGAAGTGAAGGAAGAGTTTAACTGGCATTTTTATACCTTTTCATTAACAAAAAGAAAAAAAAAAGAAATCCTGACGAGATCATGAAATTCAGCACTAATTTATCCAGATTTATTACTTTTATGAAACCATCACTCTCAGATTTATTTGATTTCACTATACATTCTAGGGAGGTTACAAAACAAATTAGTCTAGAAAAACAAAATTAAAAACAGACTTAAAATTCTGCACAAGTGGTTCCTTCTCTAATGATCCTTTGCTGTAATTTTTTCAAGTTACAGCCACCACATTAATCTTCTAAGTATACTGTAGTATTTTTAGCTCATATCTAGAAAAATTCAGTCATTTATTTTTTTATTTTCTTTAAATACCCTCCTACATAGCAGAAATAAAATGATGGAATACAAGTTACACATCATTCTTGCACATGGGGCAAAATGGGCAGAAGTAGCTGCTCAGCTGAGGAGAATTTTCTTAAACAGAAGTAAGAAGAAATAGATATATAACACAAAGTATGCTGAGTTGGAAGGGACTCACAAGAATCATCGAGTCCCACGCCCGGCCCTGCACAGGACCATCCCCAATAATATTCTTAGAAATTTCAAGTATTACCTAACTGCTGTTGCAATTCTAATTGTATGATCAGTAGAATATTTTAATCAGATGAAGAAGTTAGCAGAAGATTCTCTGCCACACAGTGCTTCTTTGCAGACCTGACATTCACACCTATCTGTTTATATCCTTGTAGCCAAAGTGCATAAAAGCAATAGGTGAATCAAATCACTCTATACAATCTCTTTCAGAATAAAATCCAACAATTTATTTCACTTGATGTGAAAATCCTTTCTAATGATTAATGTTTTCATAAAGAGTTCAGTCTCCACTGTCAGAAAAACTTAAAGCCCGGAGGGAACTTCTGAAGCACAAACAGGATTAAGATTTCTTGATGCTTTTTATATAACGCATTTCATACCCCAGGATGAAAAATCTTCGTGTATGAATGTTCCCATAAGCCTTTTCTATGCAGATGCTTTTCTTTTTTATCCCAAAGCACAAATACAGTATAAATAGCAATGACAGAGTTTCAGCCTTCATAATGTCAGCTTATAAAATAAATATTAAAGATCGCATAAAGGGGCACTTCCCATTATAATAATGTACAGCAGACAGCAGGCTTTGGTTCGCTCCCTATGGAAAATGTGCCAAACATGCTCTTCTCTATAAAGTACATAGCTGAAAAATTCAAATTGTGAAACCTTTGTTCTCCTGCATTTAAATTGCCTCCACAGTATTGCATGCCAGAAGGGCTTGTTATGCCAACAGGAAAGCAGTCAGGAGAAAAAGGAAACAGCAGGAAGTCAGATGTGAATTTGGTGTTACTCTAAGATGTATAAAATACATTTAAAACATGAAAATCAGTAAGACAAAGACTGAGGTAAGCTACTGCTGCAGCTCCCAGATGTGGCAGGTATCTCTGAAACTGAGGCAAGCTTGGCAAAGCTGTTGCAATTCTTCCAAAGTGAGGTTGATGGGGCAATGGCCAGGCTGACCTGCCGACAAAACACACGAAATGGCTTCCTCACAGCGATCTCCTTGACTCCTTCAGCAACACTCCATGAACAGACACCTTTGTATCAACAATTTTCAGCAGAACACATACTGAGAGACTGCAGTTCTCCCAAACCTACAAGGCTGGCTGCACTTAAAAGGCTGACATAAAAGGGTCATCTTTCACCGAAGTTCAGCTCTGTGTCAATTTTATCAGTCAGGTCAATATTATCTTTGTATGCTTTCTTGGAGGACAGGTGACTCATTGTTAAATAGAGAACACCAGGAATAGAAAAATTAAACACTAGACTTTATTTTATTGCTCAGTTGTTACAGCAACTGTTCAATTCTACTAGAATGAACTAATTTTTCACTGCAAAAGCAAGTGTTCCAGTTTGTGTTGCAAATAAACAGTTGGAGGTAACTTTTTAGAGCTTCTTTTTCATTGGAAATGTTAAAAAAAAGTTTTCAGTATTGAATCAGAATAAACATACATCAAAAAGTTCAAGGCAACCCATGAATGGAGTCTGCTATGTCCTGTTATTATCACTGCTCTGGTGATATGGAAACAGCAATTTAAATGTCTGATCAAAGTTTCTGCTTTGGACTAGTGTAAAGCCATTACTGTAAAGCCAAATTAAGGAACCCACTTTAGACTTTTAAACTCTTTGCATAGCTTTGTTTTCTGCTTTTTGCAGAGAGTGAGACTATGTTTCCTTTCTTCGACAATACTGTTGGTATATTCTAAATTGAAAGCTCTCTCCTTGACTGTACATTTTTCAGAGGCTTTTTACTTTAACAAAGTCTAAATTTTAGTCAATGGCATGGGCCACACTTCTATGGCATCTAAATCCCATCAGAAACACACTCACAGCCGGACAAGGGTTTAGCTCTAGCAGTTCCTGGTTTCATGACTCAAGAGTGTTCAAAACTCATATATTCTACCCCTTGATCCCTGACATGCCATCCCATACCTTATCACTACCAAGCCTGGTTATACCTGTCGCGAGACGGTCGGCGATGAAAAGACGGGGCAGATTGCTTGGATGCAATAAGCCGATTTTATTGATACAGAGCTGAGTATTTACACCTTTTCAGCAGTTACTAAAAATAAATTCTTATCTAAGCAGCAATCACTATAACAACCATATCTATGTTTCTTAATAACACTGCAAAACTAGAAGCTAGCACTCTCACAGGTACATACTAAACATGCCTTTTATGTTGACTGTTTCATTATAGGCCGTACTGCCTGCCACGGTTTGCGGCCTAGGAGCGTTAGCACGGCTGCTTCTGACACAAGTTTAGCAGTGCTCTCACTTCTGCTTTCTAGCTGTATCTCCACAACACCCCTTTCCCCCTTCAAATCTAGTTTCAGTTCATTTCAGTGAGCCCTGTTAACTCTTAACATGAAGATCCTTTTGCCCCTTTGAGGCTAGTGTACCCTGTCTCTTGCCAGCAGGCCTGGTGTCATGTAGACCAATCCAAGAGTGAAGAACCCAAAATTCTCCTGGTGACACCAGTTACTGATCTGCAGGGTCTGCCTGCTCCAACAACACTCTCTGCAGCTAGTAGGACAAAGGCTTTGCTGCTTGTGTTCCCGACCCCTTAATCGGTCATCCCAAGGCCCTGACGTCTCTTTTGATTGCCCTTGGACTTCTTACTGCAATTTCACCACGAAGCGTGATGCTCCAACAACAAAAGTAAAAAGGATCCATTTATACTACATATCAGGAACGGTAATTTTCTCAGATTTTTAACAATGGAAAAGTAACAAACTGAACATTTACTCAAACACAGACAAAATGATAGATAATACAATAATAAATCCAAGAGAAAAGAGATAGGGGTGACTTCCTATGACTGCAGGTGTTTGAACTATTCTTTCCTATGCAGGAGTTTATGTAAATGGAAGAGCACAGTGAATGCAAAATGTTCAGGCCAAAAGCTTTTTTTAAGGAGTGAGAATTTGAAAAGCTTGATTCAATGCAGAGAAATGTATTGAAAGAAAACCAGAAAGTAAGAGCTAATCTATGAAGTCCATGCCATATTTATAGAAGCTCCCTTCAGGACTACAGTACTAGTTTCTGGAAGAAAAAAAGTCTCTTAATTAAAAAAAAAAAAAAAGGAAAAGAAAATAAAACCTTTTTCTTCATGGGTGAATGCACCTGAAAATGTTCCAATGAGAAGTCTGGAGTTGGTCTGCTTTTAACAAACAAACCATAACAACAGTTTCGAAATTATTATACATGTTCTTACCTGTCAAGTAAATTCAAGTAAACTTTTTTCTTCACAGGAGGTATTAGACAGTGGTTTGAAAGAGAACATGGCAGAATGTAGCTGAACAATGCTCAGTGAGAGGTAGCAAATTACTCACATCCTATGTACCATTTTGAGCCTTCTGAAGAAGAAATTAATAAGATGAATTTGTGCCAGAGAAAAGGTTAATCCTTAGCCTTATCTTTCCAAGACTAAAATCCATTTCTAGGCTTAGTTCCTTAGTTTTGGATTAGTCACCTCTGCTTTAAAGTATTTTTTGTCATTTTATTTCTTTTACCTTTGGTTCATTCCTCTTTACTTCTACCAAATCTACACTGTCTACTTTCATCAATAACCTTTTGATTTCTTCCTTCATTTTGTTTCCTCATCTCCACCTCTCAAAACATAACATTTTCTCTTAGATTGACAATCTTTTGCCGTCTGGTATCTTTCAGGAAAAACATACCACCACCACCTGAGTGGCATTAGGAATTTGTTAACTTGTTACAGACTTACTATCAGGTCTCTGACATTTTCCTAGGCCTGACTGAATCTGTAACACTTAGTGGTTTTGCAATCTTTAATTTCACTTTCTGCTGCTACTCTTCTCATACCTAAAGCTTTCACCTTTAAAGTCTACAGAAACTTTTCAATTCGAACTTGAACCCTCTTCTTTCATCACTGCATCCATTCCAGACTCTATCACAACCTCCTGCTCTACATCTTAATATGCCCCAGCTCCATACCCAGACCTTCTAATTTAGTTTCCTTGCTTCAGCTACTGTATGTTTTGCTACTCCAAATTTTACAAGAAATCTACATTATTTAAATACAACTTGATGACTTCGTATGCCATTTACTACAGTGCCTCTTCCTCCTAGTATACATGTATGTAATTATCAGTGCAGGGGGGCAAAAGCCTTATCCTCCCGATAAGGCCCCAGAGATGGCAGTGGAATAACTGACCAACGCCTTCAACCCACCTCCTAATTACCTGCAGAGATAACCTGTACCTTTCCTTCTACCAAATTCCCCTTACCAAAGACTTCTATAAAGACCTTTATTTTCCAAGATGACAGCCTTGCAATTCAGCACTACAGAGTTCTACCACTCAGAAGTAAGCACCTCAAGCAATATAAGAGTACTGCACAGATTTTCTGGATGCATTCCGTAAACTGGCAATAAATCAGTCCCATAAACTTCCAGTTGACTGGGGAAAACAAGTACTAGATTGTCACAGCACCATAGGAGGTTGAGGGAATGATGCCATATCATAGAGTGTTTGGCAAAGCAACTCTGCTGAGAGATAGCTGCTGTCTTGAAAATTCTTGCACAGAGAAGGGGACAGCAGAAACTGTGGCAAAGAGAACCTGCAGCTCCTTTAAGATCCAAATGCTATGCTTCTTTCTGATGACACTGGTCTGCAGTGCAGTTAACATCTTGCTGGGCTGGGTTCCACTGTCACTGTATCAGGTTCCATAATTACTGACATGGCATGCTGCATTGTCTTAACATCATGTTTTGTGCATTGGTTAAGAGGCACAGCTCAAAATGTGCTCCCAGGAAACTCTTTCATTATGGATTATCAGTACAATCTGCTCCTTATCTGTCACCAGTCAAGAGGCAGGGGTTTCAGACAGGCAGACAATTAGTTTTGTCTGTGTAAAGTGGCTTACCAAAGTCTAGGCCCTAGGATGTAGGCCATGTATTTATTTTCTGTGAAGCACTCACCTCAGCCAATATGGTTGTGTACCCTTGTGAAGCTAGAGAATGCTTCCAAGAGCAAATTAAACATGGTATGAATTGCCATTCATTCAGCACACAAGGTATGTCATTCTATGAAGTTTTAGAAAAGGCTGTTTATTTATTTATTTCATTTATTTTTAATACTGGTGATGGCAGGAAGGAGTTGCTTTCTTTTGTTTTCTATGAACAGGAGAAAAAGTAGGTTCTAAAAAATAGATTGTCTACTTACCAACCTATTATAGAAAATAGAAAAGGTTTACTAGCCACTAGCACTGAGAATAGAATTCAGCTACAGAAAATTCATTACACTACATCTCACAGGGGAAATCAATTAACCCAGGAAGGGTCTCATACTTATTATGGAGCTCAATTTTGATGTGAAGTGCCTCACAGTGCAGCAACTGAGGAACTGCCTTTTTTTTTTTTTTGGCAGACCTCTCCACTAGTTTCTTAAATATGCCTTTCTACAATGAAAAGAAATTAAACAGCAAGAAGCATAAAGTGAGTTGTATCAGCAGTTTGTGAGAAAACAGCACTGGAAAGTTATTTGAGAATCGGTATTATAGAAGCAGTTTCAGTTATTCAGCTGCTTATCTAGAAGCAACAAAAATTTGAATTGCATTGCCTAACACTATTTTGGGCTCATGTCTGTGTGACAACAAAAACCCTTTAAAAAACAAGCTTAGTGCACATCTAATATAGAGTGATTTTTTTTCATAGTCTTAGTCCAACAATGTGAATTAAACCAAATGGCTGAAGCATGGTTCACTTTTGTTTTAAAAAAATCTTCATGCAAATGATGATATAAAGCCAAATGTTTCACTGTTAGAAATTTAGGGCCGTGTATCATTTTATTGGCACAGTAAAAGGCTACAGCCATATTAACATCTCTGTGTATACAGTGCCAATTTGCCTTTTAATGTCCATCCTCCCCTATTGAGAACCATGAAAATCAGTCTTTTGCTGGCTTTTGAACAACCACTGACCTCCTTTAGCCCAAAACCTTTGATTTACTTCCTTTCTCCCCCACATGTGGGGCCAGCCGTAAAATGTTCAGCAGAAGTTAGAGTGTAGCACTTGAAGCGTTATGGAGACTATTTATTTCCTCATCTCAGTGTTCACTTCTGTGCCTTCACACTTCATTTGTGTGCCATTACTAAGATATGATGGGGGCCAAAAGATGGTTTAGTAAAACTGAATAGCACAATAACAAGTGTCTCAAATGTCTGAGGCACAAAAAAGGAAAGGGAAGAGCTCATATGGCTCAAGTGACTTTGCAGTGGGAAGGGTGAGGACACCATCAGTTGCATGGAGTGCCCTACACTCCCAAGGTCCACTCCTGGCAGCACAACTTCTCACCAAAAGTCAATCTATACTCCTTCCCCCTTTATCTGCAAAGAATGATTTCTGCTACACCTCTGGTAAAGCCCTGTCCTTCCACTCCCAGCCCAACTCCATGGATGAAAGAAGTTTCACCTGATCTGAAGTTACAGGATGTATGGTGCAGCTTTTGAACTTGGCACTTCAGGAAAGCCTTCAGAGCTACTGGGGAGTATCTCAGCTGCCTACCACTTCCAACAGTAACTGAGCCCCCTTGCAGAGCTGACAAGCTGTGAGGTAAATGAGACTTGGATAGCAATGATCCTAAGAGGAATGGTATTGGAAGAGACCGATACCACAGGCAGTAATGCGATAATCTACTGTGCAGAAGACACTGTACTACAATTCCTGTGTGATCAGCTAAAGAGGTCAGAAAATGTAATGCTAAAATGATGCAGTAATTTTCAGTTGCTATTAGTAAAATTATTGCTTTAGGAAAGTACCTAAGAAACAACCATTCAAAGAAATGATATAAAATGATGGCTTTGCAAAGCTGGAATCACTCTGCTCCATCTGTCCTGGGGTGAATTAAAAGAGAACACATTTCACATTCCAAGTTTGAAGTATTAACAGCCTGGAAAGCACCATATGGATTTTGGCATTCCCCAGTTAAAAAAAAAGAAAAAAAAATTTTAAATATCGACTATAAATCATTAAAAAGACAGACTGGGTTTTTTTTTTTTCTTATTGTGAAAATGTAGGTCTACATGACTGAAAATGTTTCAAAATAACAGAAGTTGTCACATGCCGCAGTTACTCTAAAGCAATCTTCCAAAACCCCTCAAATTTTTCTGTTGCCCTTTGTTACATTTCTGCAAGTACTGGAGTATTTAAACAGAAAAAGGCAATTGCAAAGTAAAATCTACTTGGTTTTGGTATTTGGTGTGTAAGTAATCTTGTGAATAAAAGATAATTAAATACATTTGTCCTTAGAATTCCACTTTTGTTGAGCTTCAAAATAGGAAATGCACCAATATGATGCAGATAGAGACTGAATACTACGAGCTAAAACCCTCAAGAACAGAATGAAAACTTATAATTAAGGCAGTGTAATAAAAAATAAGCAACAATTTACATTTGTGAATTAAATCCTCTTCTCTAAGTAGCAAGAAAAATGCAAAACTTATTCCAGGCAGCAATATTCTAATGGATACTTCTACTTTTTACTTTTTTTCCCCTAAAAATAAAGAAAAAGAGCACAAAGCTAGTAGCATACATGATTTTTGTTCCTTAAAACATCTCTTAAAACAGTGAAATACAGAATACCTGATTTGAAGCAATTCCTGTAATATATTGTAAAAGATGCTATTGTATGTTATAATCAATTAGAGTACAGAATAGAAAGGGCACTTTGCTTCATTATAATTGTTTATTATTTATGGAGAAAGAAAATGAAATTTGGAAGAAAACCACGATTGAACATGCTGAACACAACAAATATACATAACAAAGAGTGCAAATAGGAGCAAAATCTTCATTCTACAAGCAGTAACAACATTCATGATGAAAATGGTAAACTCTGGTGTCATTTGCATGTTTTTGTTACGGCATTCTGCAGTAAATGACACTTCTTCAGACATTAACTGCCTTTTAAAAATAAAAGGGAGGAGAATTTTAAATGCAAATTTTTTACATCTCAGCACAAAAAAATGCTTCATTAGAGATGGTACTGGCATCAGAAATTATAATTATACCACAGAGTTGCTTGTTTCTGCAGCTTAAAGATTCAGAATTTCTTGGAGTTGTTTAGCACTTGACAGTGTTGATGTCGGGCTGCCTAACTTTTCATAAAAGGAGATTAAGCACTAGGCACAGTGTCTCATTCTAAGTATCACCACAGAATATCAGAGAATGGTTTGGGTTGGAAGGGACCTTAAAGATCAGTTGGTTTCAAACCCCTGCCATGGGCAGGGACATTTTCCACTAAATCAGGTTGCTCAGAGCCTCATCCAACCTGGCCTTGAGCACTTCCAGGGATGGAGCATTCACAACTTCTCTGGGCAACCCATTCAGTGCCTCACCACCCTCACAGTAAAGAATTTCTTCCTGATCTCTAACCTAAACTCACCCTGTGTCAGTTAAAGCGAATCCCCCTTGAATCCCTACACGCCCTTGTGAAATCCCTCTCTGGCTGTCTTGTAAGCCCCTGTTAGGTACTGAAAGGCTGCTCTGAGGTTTCCCTGGAGCCTTATCTTCTCCAGGCTGAATAATCCCAGCTCACTCAACCTGTCTGCAGGGGAGACTCTAACAGGTATTAATATGAAACAATTTATAAAGATACAATAAATAATATAGACTGAATCATTCATTCCTGTTTATTATAGATGAAATTACTGGCATCCTGATGCCTTTCCAACAGTTTGTTGGACTGCTCTCTAATGCTACCTTTCTTTACCCTGAGATAGCACATCTACCCAGCAAAATGAATACCACAAAAATTGTTATTATTCATTTTGCTTCCAAACAATTTTGTTAATCTAGAGGAATCATGTTAAAATATAGTTTTGAGAATGAAATATGGTACATGCTGCCTTTGAGAGCAAACTAGACTGGAAAAAAATTAGCTGAACATAAGTGAGGGGAAAAAAAAAAGGCTAAAGTCTAGTTTTTTCCTTCTTAGAACGAAATTAAATAAGGTTTTAGAGCTAGGTATCAAAATGGCAATATAACACAAAAATCTCTCATTTGTTGAATTCAAACTTGCAAAGACCATTTCTAATATAAACCACCAGTATTACTACGTCTCAAAAAAGTGAACTTTAATAATGTGAGCTGATACATTATTTTTTCATCCTGTTCTTTGAAAAAAAAGAACAGGAGATAAGACAACCACTAGGTCTTGTAAATAACCTGTTCATACTTGCCTAAATCGACTCCTTTGTTCACAGACATATCTTTTGTTTGGAAGTGACATAAAGGAAAATTGGATGCTTTTCCTCATAATGGCTGCACAGTCAACCTTTATTTAGTGATATATATCAGAGAGATTAAGAAATTAAGAAAAATGCTTAAATTAATTTACAGTTTGAGCTATTATTATATGTAGCATGAAATGTATTGAATTTCAGATAACACTGTCATAAAGATGCAAAAGACAAAGACAGGAAATACTATTCAGTAAGAATAGTCTGACTCTCTCATTTCACTTTTTTGACTTCTACCTGCATTATTACAGCTCTTATCTGCTAGTTTTATTCATTTTAGACATCTAAAGACCAAAGCATCACTCATCCAAGTAAAGTAAGGACAATAAGCCAAAGAATCACAGGCAACAAGCTACTGAAATTATTACCCCATCAAAGCCTTTAATCTGTGCAAGGTATCATCAACATAGGTACTAAAACTACTTCAGGTATTTTTAGGTATTCTCTAGAAATTATACTTCAGGTATATTACAGAAAGTTCCTTTAAGGAGCTAAGAACACATAAAATGTGAAAACTAAAGAGACAGCCAAGTTTTTAATGTGCCCACTGTCACCACGAAGACAGATCCAATTCTTTCCATCAAAATACAACTTTGATGAAATTTTTATTATGAATTTATTATGAATAGTTTCACCTACATACTATAGGACAGAAACTGGAGTTGGTCTGACATAACTTTTTAAAGCATTATTCTGCTTTCATATGCATGTGATGTATACTAAAGAAATTAAATTCCCTTGAGATTAATCATGCTGTAACTCATTCCTCAACATACAAAGGAATATAAAACTAGGATTTTTGTACATGTTTCCTCTTCCTGGCAACATACTGTCAGGATTTTAGTTAACTTACATCACTGTTTTCCAGTTTTAGCTCCTTTAATTCAGAATTTTGTAACTATATAAGGATATATCCTATCCCCTATCTAGCTGCTTAGATGTCCTGATATTGTCAGGAGTGGTAGTAAACCTAAAACCATCAGACAAAAACACCTGACAGGATGGATCTGCAGTACTGTAAACAAAAAGCACTTCAGGACTTCCAGATTGTGGCATCATAGAGAGATACACGATTCAGCAGCAGGTACCCCAGCAGGGTGATAATGAGGCATCCTGAGCACTTTCAACAGGAAAAGGCCAGATTCTCTTACTCTCCCATTGTCTCTACCCAATACCTTCAAACAAAATTATCACATACTCAACAAAATCTCCAGCAATTTTGTCACCACACTTTGCATTGCATCACGTAAAACATACATCGAGTATGTTTTCAGTTCAACCAAAATCACCAGGAAGATGGTGTTTGCAAACTGTCTGGGCCTTCACTAAGTGTGGATTCTTACAGCCCAAGAAACAGTGGAATACTACAGAACCAGGACATAATTAGATCACTACTCTGCCAACAGCTCTCTAACTTTTTCAAAGAGCAGGATCCCATTTAGTCACAATCAAAGGCAAATAGAGAAGGGCCTCAAGCTCATGTAAGACTTCCAAAGTCATAAGCAATTCTTTCACCTCCATACAGCCATCAGTGGGAAATCGGTCATGCAGTATGACTGCACTCAAATTGCTCTAGGCACTGTAATTTTGAATTTCTTTACTGGTTTGTATTTATGCTTTTAATGTGACAGTGGGAGAACAAAGGTTAACTTGGGCAATTTGTGACTATCTTTTACTACCACATGTTTTTACCTCATACTTGTACACAGTGAAATGTGCTGCATACATCCTCAATGACAACATCTTTACAAACCTCCCTTCAACTATCCAGGCTGTGATAATTTTTTCAGCTTTTTCATAAATACAGTCTGAAGCACTTTTCCCTTGTGACCTGCCAATTCAAATTGCAGCTCTTCAGATTATCATTTGCACCAAAAGATTTCCCAAAGTGAATGAAATTTGATGCAAAGAGGGAAATCTTTCTTCAAATACAGATGTTTTTTATATTCGTCTTTCTCAGAATAGCAGATGCAGAAGCAAAATAGCATAAATTATGATTGACCTCAGCAGGAATAATTTATGCTCCTGAGCCATTTTATGTGCGTAGCCAGGAGGGAGCTGTCTGACTGTATGAATTTTTACACATCTTTCAGTTAATTTACAGATCCAGTGTAAAACTCAAGGACATCATAAATATTCGTGGCATCCTCTAAAGAACTTCGGGTTCATAAACTAATTAATCTATTACAATGATCCACAAAATTATCCCCTTCATCTCCAACAGAAATAATCTTCATTTTATTGAACAACAACATAGGAGAGGGCAAATCAAGGAGTTTTTTCATGGTATGAAATGTGTGTCTCTTTGCAGCAGAAGGAAAGTCACATGATGACCTTTTCTAAGACAAACTAAAGAATTTGTAACCAGTGAAGTTAAATACTGGAAACCAGAGTGGGTGAATGTGTTACTTGTGATCCACTGCAATTATCAGCAAGTTAATATCTACTTAGAGGTGTCCATCTGTTAATGGCACTAGAGCTTGCATTTTCAACTTCCCACCTTCCAAAACCAATTTATTTTTATGAATCA
The DNA here is from genome assembly GCF_000738735.6 of Corvus cornix cornix. Taxonomy (NCBI): domain Eukaryota; kingdom Metazoa; phylum Chordata; class Aves; order Passeriformes; family Corvidae; genus Corvus; species Corvus cornix. The sequence continues at coordinate 19,285,838 of NC_046334.1, read as the reverse complement.
CTAGCATGTCCTTCTTAACAATTACCAATGTGTCATTTTCTGAACAATAGGGGACATCTTGAAAAACAGGGTCAGACCTCACATGGCTTAATCAGCTAAACTCCATTAATTTTCATTTGAAGAGGCTGGTCTGCAGTACTAGAAAATTTGGACATTTACTTCAAAACACAGCATGATGATAAACAACCATTTTTGATACAGGTATGCTGCCACAAAAAAATTTGCCCACAGATGGCAAATTGCATTTACTGCCATCTCCTTGCAGAGAGTCCCATAATCTGCCAATTACGAGAATATTCTTGAAAGGAGCCAAACTCAGCACTAAACGATAACAAAAAGAATTTAAATGCCCATGGTGAATATGTTCCGTAGTTTTAGAGTCTCAGCCTCTCTCCCCCTTATATTTTTAAATTATTTATGCTCTATTTTACTTAGGAGTTTACAAAGAAAAACTTCAGTGATAAGAAGACAGCAAGTAATACAGAACTAAAAAGAAAATAAACATATTTATTTTCTTTTGCAGTGTGGACAAGAATTATTCGTAATTGTTTCAGGTTAAAACATTTCAGAAAAAAAAAAATTTTTACACTTCCCCATTAAAAACAGTGAAAAAATTCCCAGAAATGGTTTAAATTTTTTTGAGTCTGCTGCTAGCAATGTTTCTTCAAAACATGGAAATCAGTATTATTTCCATCAATTTTACCAACTCAGCTTTAGCAGTTTCACAGACATTTCCTCACTCCTTCACTGGCTGAACTGTGGAGCAGAATCCATCAGTGTTGCAGAAAAAGGAAACAGTTAATTTCAAACAGAATTTTATCAGATGAGACAAGTGGGAAAGTATCATACAAACAACACCTCTATCACCATATTAGATTAGTAGGGTAATGGAATGACAGTCTACATTCATTTGGTACTCGCAACATAATTACACAGCACACTTGAAAGATCCCACAAAGGGCCACATTACTGAAGCCAAGGTTATTATAAGAAACAGCAGCATGTGGTTGTGGGAATGTAAGGTGAAACAAGTTAATAATTTCCTATTATCTCCTGGTAAAGCTGCTACCTCCATATGTGAAAATAAATGACACGAGAGAAAAGCTAAATTAAACAACCAGTAATTTATGTGAGGTAGAAATGGAGTGCAGATGGTGATGCTAAGTTGCACATATCACAGCAACAGCAAAAATCACCTCCTTCTATTGGGAAAACACTCGTTTCAATGGCTTCTTCAGTGAAAAGCATGCTAAGGTAGAAAGCACTTAAAAGCATTAGAGAAACATTAGGGTAACTACTTTTACACATTAGCAGAAAAAGAAATCTATGAGCTGCTAAGCCTCTCTATTTCATAGCCTGATAACATGAATCTGGGATAACATTTAGATGTCCTCGACTGACATCCCCCCTCTGCCTCAGGGACTTTTGACCTGCATGTTTCCACTCCTCCTCATGATTCAACCACAAAACTATGGGGAGTTTTTCAGAAAGTGTTGAATGCTCCACTGGTTTTCTGACCAATTTAAACAGAAGACCTCCAACAAAACTGATGCAGATATCCTCAGAATACTAATTTAATTCAGGAGCTCTACTTGGTTCTAAGGCTTCATGTCCTTATGTCAGAAAGACTGAAATGAAGGCTTCCCAAATATAGTCCAGTTTTCACAACATTGACCTGCTGGATAAAGCAGAAGTCTGCGATTCACCTGTACCAAAATTTCCTGTCATGCCAGTTAGGTCCTTCTTTTCCAGCAGAAAAACAGTATTCAAGTGGAGAAATACCATGAAAATCAAATCACTGAGAAAGTGGTAGAAATACTTCTGTCATGTTGAAAGAAGTTTATGCAAGAGAGTTGATAAAACCTGAAACTGCTCTTTAATGTGTTTTCAGTGGCTTTTTGAAAGAACACTGTTAGCATCCTTCTAACGTCTGGTTCCACAGGTGAAGAAGTTAGGGCAATGCCTATTCTGTGAATCCCAAAGGAGCTAAGAGAAGGAGCCAGATGTCAAAATTAACTGACTTTGAGCATGCCTAGAGGCATAAACTTGGGAACCACGAATTAGAAAAAGATTTTTTTGAACAGCGGAAGTGTCTGGAAGTTCTTACTTACATTTTTAAAGCTATTCGGTTACCAACACTTCCCTAGCCACTGTCTCAAGTGGATTTCTTTCTATACGTTTTTTTCTGACTCTGGTATTGTAAAAAACATTCTTTAGTTCTCTGGGTGTTTTTTTAATTCTGTAGAAACATCATAGTTCTCTCCTGAATTCTGCAGAATCATGCCCCCAAATGTAAAAGATGTTAAACATTCTTTAAAACCTGAAAAATATTATCAGTAGATTTGTAACAGACTTTGCAATATTTTTACTAAGTTATTTATCAAAAATTGTCCAAATACCTACAGGCTTCTCAGTTCAAAGCCTGAAAACACTGCAATGCATCTTGCCTCCATTGTCATGCAGGCCATCTTAGAAGAGATTCAATCCTTTGGCACCAGGTTCCAAAAATTACTTGTCTTAGAAGCAGCATGGCATGAGCATATCACACATATCTATTCAACTAAGATAAACTTTTCAATGGGAAATTACTTTACATAAATGCATAACAAAATAGCTGCGCAGAATCATAGAATCACGGAACATCCTGGGCTGGAAGGAACCAGAAAGGATCATTGAAGTCCAGCTCCTGGCTGTGCCCACACAGAGTCACACCATGTGCCTGAGAGCATTGTCCAAACGCTTCTTGAACTCTGTCAGGCTCAGTGCTGGGACCACTTCCCTGTGGCCTGTTCTAGTGCTCAAACACCCTCTGGGTGAAGAACCTTTTCCTTATATCCAGCCTACATCTCCCCTGACACAACTTCAGGCTGTTCCCTCTCTGGTGACCACAGAGATCAGAGTCTGCCTCTCCTCCTTCCATCATGAGAAAGCTGTAGACAGCAATGAGGTCTCCTCTCAATCTCCCCTTCTCCAGGCTGAACAGACCAAGTGACCTCAGCCGCTTTTTGTAGGCCTTCCCCTTCAAGGACCTGCACCACCTTCGTATCTCTCCTTTGGATGCTCTCTAATAGTTTAATGTCTTACACTGTGGCACCCAGACCTGCCCCCAGCACTGGAGGTGAGGCTGCCCCAGTGCAGAGCAGGACAATCCCCTCCCTTGCCCGGCTGGCGATGCTGTGCCTGGTGCCCCCCAGGACACGGCTGCCCCTCCTCTTACAATAAGAATCCAGGTGCAGTAGCTACACAGGTAACAGCCACCAAAAGGAGTGGTCTGCAGTTATCCCAATCACAGAATACAAACACACACATACACCCACTGCAAACTCTTTAGGTGATGTGTCCTATCTTAATCTTGTATACTTGTTTCATCCCAGCCCGGCTGGGTCCTAATGTCTGATAAGGAGTTCTCTGTGTGACCTGCTACGGTACAAGAACAACAAAAATTGTCCTCAGACAGACCAAAAGAATTGTAAATCATGATTTAAAAGTGAGAGCAGCAGCAGAGATCTCATATCTTCTTTCCAGGAGCATAGAAAGAGTCAAAAAGTCAAACCTTAAATTCAATAACTTACGTCGTACGCAAAAAAAAAGGGGGCTTCCCTTTCATAATATTACATGATATTATAGATAGCAGCACTGAGACAAATGGCCTGTCAGCATATAAAGAATGCTGGAAATCAGTGGGAAAACTTAAGAAAAGCCATACACATTTCCATTTAAACAACCATCAGGTATTTCCATTATCTGTAACATTTAAGAAGATGATATATACAGAATAATAAACTGCCTCGGAGAAATCTGGATTGAGAACAAGGCACATAATCTACTTCTACTAATGGCTGGAACACTCTATGAAAATAACCAGACAAATCGAACATTTTTATCTCTGTCTGAAAATTATCACTGATTTAATGACATACAGTATTTTCAAACAGCTTTCACTCCACCCAAAAGGAAAAAAAAAAGGTTATCTGCTAAAAATCAGTAGAGCTCTATATTCTTTTCAAGAAAACAGCCCAGATTGCTACCGCACGAGTAAGTTCATGCTCTAACTCAGCTGCTTTTGTCAAGATTTACACACCTCTTCATGTGAACTTGATTCTTTCTTTATTAACTTGCCCTAATGCCAAGTAACTATGGAACAGTGTCTACAAATTAATCTAGCACTAAGACAACTGTGCTAAAACCCCATCACCTATAGTGTGGAAGTTTTCTGTGATGCTGCTGGGAGCATCTGCCAGGAAAGCTGCTCTAGATTTTCCATTCCAAGCTGAATTTTATATGCCAAGCTTTTTGAACCTTGAAGCTGACATCTATCGAATGAGTTGTCAAGTTCCAAGAGAGATTTTCAAAGACATTCAGAAAATACTGTGCTTGTAAGAGAGTTGTTTCCAGCATTCAGAAAACCCTTAGCAACAACTAATTCATTCCATTGCAAATGTATTCCATCTCACTTTTGATTTAATTGCCAAGTACTTCTCCCTCTTACCTTATTCCAGCTTTTGGTACCTTTAGACACCAAGTTCTTTTTCTCGGAGATGAAACTGTATGTCTTCCCCAGCCACCTACTAAAAACACAGGCTTTAAAAATACTTCTAGAGTATTAATAGTCATAAAAAACTACTGATACCCTGATTGTAACTTCCACCATTGATTTCTGTGTTTTCCTGAACACATACAAACTGTGAAGTTAATATTACTTTTATTCCCTGTCCACTCTTCTTTGTTTACTGGAAATAGTAACAGAGAAATTAAACCTCCAGCAGCATTTCCTCTCAAATACACAGAACGACTCTATATACAATATTAGGACTCAAAAATGCAGGTTCTTCTTAAAGAACTTACCTGCTAAATGGTTTTAGGGAAATTACTGACTGAGCTTCTCTGTACCACAATGTTCACTTAAAAAATAACAATCAGTCATTTAATAGTCTAGAGAACCACAAACTGAGCTAATTTCTTTCACAGCTCTATGCAAGGTGGTGAATTTTACTAGGGTTGAGTGTGGTTCCCTTTAGCTACAGGGATTTTTCCATGTAAACATTGTCTCCTTCCAGGGGTTGAATAAGTAACCTTATACTACCAATAGCATTGACAGAGGAAAGAGGTGCTGCAGAGTGGCCTCAAATACCTAGACCTCTGCTTTAATATCACTCACTTTACCATATGGAAATATCACTCAAAGACATAAAATGCAAAGGAAAAATGTACAGTAAGAATCATAAACTCCCGAACTATATTCTATTCTTTCTCCTTCAAAAGTAGCATCACACTGCTGTGATGATTGTGGTTTCTTTTTTTCCTGGACTGATGATGCTTTAGCACTCCTTTCTTAAAGCTCACACTGCTGGAGTGCAGACAATAACAGTATTACCATAATTCAAATTTGTATAACCCACTAAAATATCAGCATTATCTTTCTATATTCTTTCTTCACTTGCTCCCAGATTTTCATCAGCCTTTTTAAATGCATAATGTAGGGTGTAAGTCCTTTCAGAGGAAAACCCCAGCAATCCATTTGGTGGCAGGTGCTAGTTGAAGGCAGCTGTAGACTTACTGACACACAATGCCTAGGCTGCATTCAGACCTATGTTCCACAGTCACACTTTTCAACAGCTGACAGGAGTATAGGACTACACAATAAAAATGTTTTACTGGTAAAAATGATTACTAGTTGTGAACAAAACTACTCCATAACACCTTGTGATTGGTGTCTTGACATTTCCCAAATCACTACTCTCCATAAACCCTGAATGATTCACAAAAATCAATGGCTACTGGCAGAACAATATTTCACGAAGGTGACAGGCAACAGCCAGTGCAATGTTATCCTTTCTAACCTGTCTGGCAGTACAGACAATATTATTGTTGTATTTTTAGGAATACATGGCTCTTAATACATATAAATGTGGCTACAACCATACAGGTAAATAAAGAATAGTCGCTGAATCAATGGAACTATGGACTCAATGGATGTACACCACAGAGGAACAACAACAAGGAAAGTAAGGTTGAGGGTAGAGAGAATAAGTACTAAGATATATGAACACATCACTGCTATCTTATGTATTCTAGTTCTCCACAGGAAAAATTCACAAAAAATAGGTTTTGCATACACAGGGAATGTTTGCTTACATATGAAAAAATTAGTTATCTACACTCATTCAGGTAATAATACCCCAACATGAAACCTAAAATTCATCAAGAAAAGTGATGACTGCTTCAGACATCATTTCTCGTACAAAAAGGCTTAGCTCCTGTTCTGTGATATCAATAAGCACACCCCGTTATACCCTATCATCACAGCAAGGAAATTCAAATGATTTATTTGCTGGAAATTCAAGCCAGAAGATGTAGGAATTAATTGTAGGGGTTAAAAAAAAAAATAAAAATTGAGACCCAGCATATTGGAGAACAGCAGTGAGACACTAAAATAGTATTTCATAAATAATTGAAGAAAAATTCGTAAGAGGAAGGATAGGACAAATTTAAAAGACTGACTGACAGTATCAACTTGAAATTGAGTGACAAAGCATAATTTACATGGGCTCTAATTTTCTAGGATTCTGCATCCAACTTGTGGTGTTTTCCTTTAGAGTCAGATGCCTAATCCCCTTATTGACTCCAAAAAGATGAATCACTGATCATATAGAGGAAAAAAAATTTCCAAATTTGAATGGATGCAGAATACCAGAACTAAGATCTTGCTACTTCCCTTGTCTCCAGAGCATCTGTCAGCACAGTAAGTTCTAGTTGGTAGAAGAATTTTGAAAAGTAAGAGGATGAAAGACTTGTGCTTCAAAATTAAATCGTTGACACATGAGGGAATGAATTTATGCTGTGAAGCCCTTACCCTTGGATCTGTACAGAAAAGAGAGTTACTGAGAATAGTCAAGGATATTCTAAATGACACTGACACAGAGAGGAAATCCAAATCAGGTCACCTGGAGTCAGAATTACATTCATGGAGTAATTCAGTCCGGGAAGTAAATCTAAAAACAGAGAAGTTGCAGATGCACTTTTTGTATGAGGCTGTCTCCATATTATCTCCTTTGTTTACTTTTTATTTTCCACAAGACACAAGGTTTCTTTGGATTTAATCACCAACGAAAATATAACCTTGTAGGCTTTCAATATCCTTAAGCTCCTAATTTTCCTTCCTACAAAAATGTTTGAAAATTCCACAGCTGTTAGGTTGATGTCAACAGAGCAATCAAGCCATCAAGCCATTTTGCCATCAGACTCTGGAAGTGTGTTCTCCAGCCTTTCTTTGGGATAGGCAGGAAACGGGATGAAGGGAGGCATGAGTGAAACAGGATGAAAATATTGCATTAGGGCACATTTGCTAAACCCACGGGGTTCAAGCCAGAAAAGAATTAATAACTGAGGCTGTGCTACGTACAGTATTAAAAAAAACACCACTCTGGACTTCCTGTTTTCTCTTGTAGTTTATATAAATGAAGGACAGAAACACAGAAAAGCACTTCGCCCATGAAATGGTGAAAAAGTGTTGGGGGGCTGGGAAGGGGAATCCCCTATGCCAGAACCACTACAGTAAAATTCAAGAACGCTTTTACTCTCTATCCTTTTCATTTAAAAATACACAAAACATAGGATGTGATCACTTATGTTCTTCAAGATTCCCAGAGCAGAGGCTGTAAGAAACCTCAGGGAAAATTTAGAAGCTATTTGAAGTAAACAATTTTCCTATGTTCTACAATTTAAGACAAATAGATGCTTATCCTAAATTTCATTAATGATTGCTTCTAAAACATGAATCCTTGCTTCTGAAATACAAAATACACAAGCTACATCTGGAACCAGGATTTTTTATTCCAAATGTTTCAGAAATTATGACCCTCAATGTTGTAACTACCTATCTGTGACCTCCACCAACACTTTCTGCCCTAACCAGAGTATTGCTAAATTTCTTGCCTTCCTCAGGCCCTCCATAGCATACATTTTACCCCACTTAAGGTCTTAAGTTTCATGATGGTTGAAATAAACTCCTACCTGTCTCACATACAACTTCCTTACATTAGGAAAAGTAACTAGATCCATTTTGATTAGAGTAGCAAATACACTGAACTTGGTTATAAGTATACCTCGCTGTAACAGTCTTAGTAGCAGAGTACTTGAATGAAATTCTTATTTTTATTTTAAGGAAGAGGTCAGACATGATGATCTGCTGATCCCAACTAGCTAGAAGAATCTATGAATTATTTACTATCTTTACTGTACGGTCAGAATTCCTATTTTTCAAGAGTTCTACTGTTGGCCTTGGCTTATTTATGCCAAATACATAAGAATGAAACTCAAGGTATCAGGGGTTTATACTGGCATGAGCAGTAGCAAAATAAAACCAAAATCTATACACTGGAAGAAAAACAGGTCAGATACCAGGTTTCTGACCAGGAATTAAATTCTGCTGTAATTTGAGTTCATAACCTATAACATAAAATTTCATCAATATTCAGTAATCTTGTGTACGCACATGGAGCGTGCAGGGCATGTGTGAGAAATCTCCAAAAAGGCTTGATCTAGTAAAGATTTCTCTATCTTTTTTTTTTTTTTTTTCCTGAAAGAGGAGAGACAGGATAGCTTTAAAAAAAAAAAAAAAATAGAACATCTGCCTCTCGACCTACAAGATGTAACCAAGACTTTTGACTGAAAATTATGTGTATTGACATATTTATACAATTAAATCCCTACCACGCTTCATAAAACTGACTTCTTAGTTCTAGATAAGATACAGAAATATAAACAAGAAGTGTGCCCTCCTATCGATATTTAGTTAGACAGACAGTGTTAAGAGAACTAAAATAGTAAGGGAAGTTCATTCTTCTCACAATTTCCTTTGCTCTAAGACATATTTATTAAGATATTTTGATTGAATCCCAGTGCATTCAGTGCTTGCAGCCGTCACCGACATCTGCAAAAAGCTACAGATCTTTTCAACAGGAAATATTTCATTTCTAACAGATCTTATTTGCAATTTTGGCAAATTCCCCTCATGCCAATGACTCACATTTGTATTCGGTCTCACTCTAGTGCATTGGGAATTTTACATTCTAGTCTGTACTCAAGGCCTGTCTTTCACCATTTAGATAAAAGAAAGCAAACTGACAGCACAACAACATAAGTATAGCTTTAATTTCTTGCAGTGCAACTAAAGCCTCAAGGGTTTACTCCTCAGCAAAGAGAACTGGAAGCTGCAAATTAATCTAGGCCAAAAGTTCCTAATATTACAAGTAGTAGGGGATCATTAAGCTCTCAGCTGTGTAGGGTTATAAATGGCCTTTTGTAAACTGTGATAACCAAATATGAACCTAGACGACCTCATACGACTGCTGGAGTACAACACCCTGTGTGTGCCTGCCAGGAATTCCCCTCACAGGTATGAGTCTCAGACACCTATAAATCCATGGCAAGAAGATACACATGTCCAACCATTCCAGAGAGAACCATGACTTCCCAGCAGTACAGATACACATGTGCATGGTTCTACTCCAGCATAACCTATTGACCACCAATTAACAGTGGCCAGCAACCTGCCCCCAAAAACCAAGTTCTATATCAAATTTTTGAGAAGGGTACTGTCAGTATTGATAGTGGATTCCAAAACCTTCAAGAAGTTCAGCATTACAGGAAAGTAACTGTGAAGGAAAGTGGACCAGTCAGAAAGCAGAAATGGGTAACATCAATTCTTCTCATGATAGCTTTTAAGTGAAAACTAGTTTGTCAAAAGTAACTTTGATGAGGTAACCAGTCTCACTTTATTAATATACAACAATCATTTCCTCCATCCTTGCATTTATAAAAGAGCTTGTTATATAAGGACTAAAGTACCGATGCCATTACGTACACTGCTAAAAATAAAAATGGGGGTATAAATTTTACTGCTTCATTGCACCTCAGTTGATATAAGAACAATCCACACAACCATCTCACCTCAAGAGCCACTATATTTAGCAAATAAAGAAGAATAACTTTGCAAACTTGTCTTTTTGCAAAGAAAATCAATGCCATTTTATGATTGTTAGGCTGATTTAGTCTCCTTCTACATTCAAATACTATCTATATTTCTTTATTTACATAATCCATTACAGCATTGACTTTTCCTCATTTCTAACAGCATACTGCCTATATAAACATCCTACCATTCCTGACTATTTCAAGCATGTCTACTATTATTTCATAAATAGTGGGTGATGTATCATTTCTAGTTTAGGCAAAGCACCATGTTTAATATGGTATGTCAGAATAAGTTCTATTCTGCATGCCATTACTTTCAAATATGTTCCCCGTCTCTTTTAATAGTCAGTCATAATGGGTTTTCTTGCTTGTGTCTGACTTATGTATTAAGTTTTAGTTTTTCTTCTGTGTGGGTAACTTCAATATTCCAAGAGAATTATTTCCTCCCACCTCTGTAGTGGTACTGAAGTAATACTCGTTCTCTTGTGCTTTATCATCCAGATATCATCTTTTTGTTCAACATTAACCTGTGAACCACCATGCCCAAAAAAAGCCTCCAAGTAAAATAAAAAGCAAGGCACTATTTTGCTTTATGTTGCTGTAGCCTAATGCATCTTGCATCTCAGAACTCTTCTCATATGATCTAGTTCAGATAAATGAACAGTGAAAAGACCTTCCAATGAATTCAACTGAACTTTTGCCCTTTACATAAATGTAATAAATAATTCACTTATGAAATAAGTTTGTCTATGTCTACCAGTTGACAAAGACAAATATTGCCATTTTTTAGCAAACTGAAAATTCTTTAAATCTAAATTTAACAATAGCTAACTGAAGACTCAGGGCAAAGGCCAAAGGGAGATCCAAAGTCGCATTTACCAATTAATACTCCCCAAGAAATATTACATCTAAATTTTTAGTGAAATGTTCTCAGTGATGTTTAAACTTCTTCTAGATTCAAACTTCATAGAACATTAATGTGTTCTCTTTTTTTTCCTCAAATTTGCTTCTTAATAAATGTGGACAGTAATGTGTATGTGTGTAATAACACTGAATAGTGCAAACACTGCACTGAACATATTAATTAATAATTACTTAATTAAGTAATAATGACTACTGCTGGTGGTGGTGCGTCAACTAAAAGACTGCTATGGCTGATCTCAGCACACATGAAGACAATCCCCGCTTCAAGAAATTACAGAACCTTCTGTAATAATGAATTAATAATAATAACAATTACTTAAGCCTTAGGGGAAAAAAAAAAAAACGAAACGTTGCTAACTTCATGATGGTTTTGTACCTTCATTTTCTTTATACCTTAACAAAGAAAAAACAGATGAAGGGATTTTCTGACAGTGGGTTGTGTCTGGTGGATTAAGCAACAGCAGCTCTTCTGTGGGAATAATCCTCCTAAGACTTTTCCTGGCTGACTGATGGCCCGGTACTATGACTTGGTTCCAGGAACGGGGAGGAAATCCAGAAAACAGATTCATGAGAAGGATAAAAATGCATTTCTGTGGTATCACTAACAGTATACTATAGAGGAAATTCATATGTACCTGGCGTTTGTAATTCAGTTTTAAAATCTATTTTAAATGTGTACATGAAGTCAAGCATATATATTAAATCAATTTGTTTGAATACAAGCCAAAAATTTCATTCAAAAGTTTTTATAAAGTGTTTAGAAGTCTGGCTCTACTGAATACAGTAAGATTTTTACATTATTTCTACTGAATTAAAGATTCACTTGACAGCTATTCTATAAATTTCATAATACTTCCCTCTGTTTAAGACTTTAATCATAACTTTCAAGGATTTTCTTTCTCTTTACAAAAAATTCTGAACAACTTGTGCTGGCTTCTATGTAAGTAAAGAGTAAGAAAGAGTAACCCCCTCAGCAAGCAGGGCTTTTTGTTCTGTTTCCCATCTTGTACATCAGTGCACCTTGACCAAATGCACATAACCCCTTTTTTCCTACTGAAAACCGCATTTCTGAGTGGTAGAGGTGTTTGGGTGAAGAAGGTAACATGGCCAGGATTTTCTTCTATTGACCAAAATAAATCAGTCTATGTGGATTTCCAACACATTCAGAACACAGAAGACCCACAGTACTCAAGTAGGACAGATGCCAGTCAACAGAATTTAGGGGCAAACAAGGTGCCCTTTTGGAAAGTGAATTTTGGAAGCTGCAGTCCTTGAGCAAAGCTGTGAAATCTTCCATGTCAAATGCTAAAATGAAATAAGAGCAAGGGAAGTTCTAGTATGAAAAACAATGATTCCATACAACTAGGTTTTTAATTCTATACATTTATAGATATATATATATATACAAAATATATAATTTCAACAATTATCTCCTTAGAGCATGAAATTCTGTAAGCTTATTTATTATCACTCTGAAATTTAAGTACTAAACAGAAATAAAAAAAACTCCAAAACATTAATTATTTTTCTTCTGCAAAGAAAATACAAAATTTTAAATGTAATCAATGTGTCAAACCCATGTTCAAGTGAAGTCTATCCATCAGCAGCTCCACTGCTAATAAACCCTACAAGATCTCACAAACTAGTGTGTCTGAGAAAAATTATACTGGGAGAGAAGACATAGCAGTAAGAAACGGAGAGTGCCGAGTAGTAATATATTTGAAATTTTTAAAAAATTAAAAATCAAAAATCTTAAGAAGAAAACTGTCACTTGATGAGGTCTCATATGTTGTCACAGAATGCTAAATTCAGCAAAATAAGCCGCACACTTTCACTGCTGTAAAGAATGCTACATCCAATATTTCATTTGCTCCAGCAGTGGAAACACCATGTGATGGGGTTTAGCGTCAGTCACAAACTTAGTATTATCCCAAAGCAATTAATTACTACTGGGTCTGGTCTCAGTCCAGAGCTATTAATAGGCTTCACAAATTAATCCAATATAGATGTTTGTGTTATGTAGAGTTGTTCTCTTTAGAGAATAATATAGAATAAAATGTTCAAGCAGTGGACTTTATTAATCAAGTGGAAAGACTGAGTCATCCAGAAACAGGGAATGGAGGAAGATTTTACTTTGTTGAGACAAGGAGTTATTAACAGACATTGCAGTTTCAGGAGATGACACCTGATCACAAAAAGAAAGTTATTTGTGTCTCCAGTGAGACATGCCAGTTCTTCCTTTAGCAACTTGAAATTACCTAGAAATATGTCATGGGATTCAATCCTAGAAGGTCCCTCCCAGGTTACTGTGCAATCACAAGTCAAAGGAAAGTCCAGTAAATGAAACACATTGCACAAAATTTAAAATTTCTCCACTTCTGTAAGAGCTGTCCACAAGTTCCTCAAACAAAAAAAAGATGGAATAAGCAAGGGAGGTGCTGCAGCTCTAACAGCACCACGGGAGCACGTGATGATTTCTTCCATTGCTATTGCAGGTAACCACGAATAACTGAGCAGGTTAATGCAAGGAGAGGAAGGGGATTGCTCCAGGGATTCAAGGAAAAACCCCTGCAGCCACTACAATGCCCAGAAAAGGATAATGTAACCAAATAAGCGAACAGAGACGGATAAGCTTAGACACATACACACTCCAAAGTGGGACGTGAAATCGAGGCATTTTAAACATACAGACGAGCCAAAAATTTGACTCTTTGCTGCAGAGTGTAAAGCTACTGCTAGGAAAACATTCTTTGCCTATTCAATTTGCCTCCTCAGCCTTCATTAAGAAGAAAAAATGAAAGGGCAAAGAAACTGCTCTAATGTTACTTGAATGCAAAATGGATTCAATCAAATGGAAAAAGAATTACAGCTCCGAGCAAATTTTATTGGAAATCCTTTGAAAAACATAGCAATAGCTAGTCCTTATAATTTAAAAAAATATGCAATTTTCAGTTGGAAGGAAATCTTGTTACTAAAATAGCATCTTATCTTTAAAAAGGCCAAGAGAAACCATTAAATGTTTGAAACAGAAGCAAAATATTTTGAGGATATTCAGCTTATACTTAATACCACGTCTACCAATAAAGGCTTAAATTACAAATTGGAAGAAAAGAGTTTTAAACTGCCAAGTAACCAAAGCGTAATAATGCAATTGCATTATACTTGGGTTTTCTGAGCTGTTTATTCAAACACTACAAGTTGACTATGAAGAACATTGAATGTGGCAGAAAACAATGATTTAAGTAACTTGAGTAGTTAAACTAGAGCTCTTAAAGTGAAAATAAATTTGAGATCACTGTGCAAATCAAGCTACATATCAGCTCATCTTATGGAATTTACAAAATTGTGTTAGTTACAGGAAAACGTCACTTATGAACTCTCAGTCTAAGTACATGCAATGAAGGCAAATAAAGGCAAATTTAAATTTATACTAACTTTTAATGTAGAACAAAACCAGAAAAAGAACTAAACAATCTGCCATGTTACTGGTTAAAATCAAGAGTGCTCAGTCTCAATTAAATGTCAGACTCTTCTCATCTGTCTTCACCTCAGTGCTGTCCACCCTGGTGTTTCTGCTTTTAAAACTGACAGGCACAAAATAATAGTGAGTGACGTTATTTTTGTCAGGAAGAATGTAAAATACTACGATTCTGGATTAAACAGGTATAAAGACATAAGGAAAAGAGATTTCTCCATCTCCAGAGCCTTGCAAAGGCTTTTACTGGAAAACAGGTCAGAGTGTTAGGCCAGCCAGTGCCCATTTCAGTACCATCTTCACTAAAGCTTCTCCAGATGCACAGGCCAAATCTAAATGCTACTCACATGCACAGAAACGATTCCTTCCATGCTCAACAGAAAAACCCACTTAGTGATGTGAAGGTCCATCATGTTGCTGACACAGACTTTAACATTGTGTGATTGGCAATATAAAGCGACAGAGCCTATTTATATGTGATTCACAGACTCTTTCTTCAACCTAATTAAGAAATACCACCCACTAAGAACTTGAAAAGTTTATTTTCACTGATAACTGCATTTTCTATACCTTTTCACTAGCTGAAACTTGCAATAGTAAGAAGTCAGCCATCAATTCAGCATTAGGGAAGTACTGCTGAGCCACATACATAGGAGTTAACAATTGTATTCTTCTAAAGTGCAGAATGACATGCCTGAGCCCATTACAGTCTCCTGGGCAGAAATGAAAGATTTCACAAACACAACTACGAAAAATAGAAGCTTAGCTTTAAATGGGTATGAAGCTGAAGAAGAAACCACTGGAAGCTCCTTGTTAGAATTGTGCCAAGTGTTGGTGGTTATTTTCCAGAATATGTTGAAGTTTACTGTCTTTCTACATGTTAAAACCGTCTTTGTCAGAAAGTGTAATCCCATGGGCACATAAAAATTATTGTAAAAAGTCAGACTTACACAATTCCTAAATGATCTGATGGTGCCAACTGGAAGGTCTTTTCCCCACGTTCTCAGAGTCTGTCCCCGTGGCCCCACTGCTGTTTGCTGAAACCACAATTTGGTATCTGGTTTCTCTCTGCAGTGACAGAAACTGTTTGCCATCATGCAGTTAAGACAAATGCTTTTAGGGAACACGCAAATCTCTCAAGTAAGCAGAGAGCTGCAAATGAACAGGCCTCCCTGCTGAACAAATGCAATGTTCCAAATTCATCAGGCGTAACCCTGAGGGCACTACTCGGCTTCAAAGAAAATGCACAGGAGGAGCTATGGGGGGAGCCTGTCCAGTTGCCTGTGCTTTAGTCAAAGCATGCCAGTATACCAGGTGATCCTAAAGCATTTCAGATTTTGTTTAAGCTATGCTTAACAAAATTATGTTATTCTAAACTTAATCAATGTCCTTTAAATTGAAAAAAAAAAATTAAGCCCCAAGGCCATTACTCAAGAAAGAACTCTGCTTTTTTACCTTGCTTTACCCACTGGCTTTCCAGTTTTGATTTATCAGGTTTCCTACTAAAAATTCTCACAAATGAGAAACTAAAACAACTGAACCATATTTGCATAAAAACAACTTCACTGGGGTGCATGAAGCTTAATTTGATAGATCTCCTATGATTGATACAATAGTTACCAGCAAAGGGGAGAGAAAAGGGGGAAGAAAATCTGTGAGGGAAAGAACAATGTCCGTAAACCTGACTGGCATAAATGCTCTTCTCACTTTCTTCTGTGTGAAGACTTGTTTTCATCTAAACTATAGAATATTTCAGAGAATTGAATGTGATCTGACAACTAATCTTAAGTTGTGTCACTATATAAAAAAGGGAAACAAAAAAAAGTCCACAGACACTCTATTATCTATCACACTTTGAGGAAAGTTGCATAGGGCTGAAGCAACTCTCCTACAAAGGCTGAGAGAGCTGGGGTTATTCAGTGTGGAGAAGAGAAGGGTCCTAATTGCACCCTTCCAGTAGTAAAAGGGAGCCTAACAGAAAGCCAGTGACGGACTTTCTAGAAGGGCAGGTAGTGACAGGAAAGGGGGGGATGGCTTCATCCATCTGTTGAAACTGAAAGAGAGTAGGTTTAAGACAGATATTAGGAAGAAAATCATCACTGTGAGACTGGTGGGACACTGGAACAGATTGCCTAGAAAAGGCTGTCCCATCCCTGGAAGTGTCCAAGGCCAGGCTGGATGGGGCCCTGGTCTAAGTGGAAGGTGTCCCTACCCACAGCAGGAGAGTTGGAATTAGATGACCTTTAATGACCCTTCCAACCCAAACCATTGTTTTCAAATCTAATATATAATGTAAGCATTCACCAAAAAGGCTGCTTGATATATTCTGCAGTCTTTCTTGAGATGCATCCTTTCCTAACGAATTGGTATTTCTGGTGCAATGGGGAATCATCAGGCCCCTTTCTCATGCTCAGAGTACATTTACAGACAGCAACCTCACTGTCACGTGAAGAGACCACTCAAGGCATTGAGCGAGATGCCACACAAATGCCTCTAAGCACTGTGCTGAAACATAGATTTAGAAGAGACATAAAGATTTTAGTTACAGGCGAGCTGTGTTGAAATTAGTTAGAATAGGAAGGAATTTGGGCCCAGCTAGAGTTAGGAGAGCTGGACCTGAAATGGGTTTTAAGATGTTAGTAGCTGATTACCAAATAACTGATGATCTGTCATTTGCGTGTTTGTTTAGCTGTGCTTAGAATGAGGAATAGAAACATTGGTAAGTCAGTGTAGGGAACAAGGACAATTACCAATTTCCTCCCTTGGTGGGAAACCGTTCAAAAGTCACGCAAGAGGAACTTGGAGGTCACTAAAGTAATTAGGATTGTTAAAACTCAGAAAGGCAAAAAGGTCAAAATGAGGAAGATGAGTTACTTCATGTTTTTAAGACCACTGACCCAATTCAAGACCACCGACTCAGTTCAGGACACACACTACGCATGCTTAATGACATGTAAGCTCATTTCCATACGAAGCGGAGACTGGGAGGTGCTAATGTTATGAATATGCATTTGTATTTTGGATATTCATAATTTTTGTAAATAAAAAGCTTTGTGTTTGCTTGGATCGGGGCCCTGCATCTTAGGGAGCTATCCCACACAGTGCCTGGTGCCAAATAAAACATGCACTTTCTAACTCTAAACTGTTAAGAGAGTTTTTGTCCTTCTCAGTTGGATATTGATACTAGATCAATATTCATATTTTGGTAAATCAGTGCTGCATGGCATGCTGGAGTCACTTCCCACGTGGAGCATGAATGAACTCATAAACCAAAAATCTCTGCTGAATGTGTCCTGTCTTCAATTGCACAGGCTCTTGTTTTCAGAATCGAGACTAAAGCCCTCCAAGGAGTGTGGAGCACAGCGACAGACATTGCTCCTCTTGAACACTGTACCCACAAAAGCATGAACAGTTCAAGAGCAAAGGTTAAGTGGCTGAGACACAAAGTCTCCTCTGGCTTAGCACAACCTTGCATGTACTTTGGTGCCTAAAAAACAGAGAGATCCGAGGTAAAAATCTAACAATTATTCTGACTCCTTGCCCACAATAAAAATTGCAAAACACAGCATTTTTAAAATCCTATTCTTTCTTTAGAAGTTTGCCCTTTTATGGATCAAAATTCCAAAAAGTTTCAATAAGACTGACTGGACAAACAAACTTCAAAAACTTTGAAAATGGATCTTCTATTTCCAAAAGTACTCAAGTAGGGCAGTAAACAGAATTTCCACATACCTAGAAGCTTGGACTCGTTTGTAACCTCCCATTCAGCCACAACACACATTCAGCTTAGTATACACCCTAATACACACTCAAAAATTCCTGACTTGAAGAATTACAGTCAGCTGTCATCTAGGCTATGTGTTCACTGTACACTAAACTGCGTGCAGTGAAACGTAACAGCTCAAATATTTGAAGCAGAAACATTTGTTTGTGTTTTGTACTTCCAGGCACTTTGGAAAACATTACCTCTAGCGAATGTAACATACGTTTTATCCTTTTATTTTAACATCTGATTTTAGTGGTATTTTAGAAAACTAGAGGGATTTTTATACCAGCTTTCTGAAAGAGATTTTTACATCAAACCTTTCTGCGATTGATTTTGCAGTCACAACAACTCTCTTTTGGAGAAAATTCTAGTAATATGGAACATGCAAAGCTGGCTGATACTAAAAACAAGGAGTTTGCACATAATACTTGCATGTAACATGTTTCCAAAGCCAGACTATGAAGACTAGGAAGAGTTCTACAAATTAAACACCATTTTCACTAATATCATATAACAAGTAACTTTAGTACCATAATCAATCTTTCTTACATAGGTTACTTGTTCATCAAAACATTTTCTTGTGGTTACCAGTTTTGAACACTCCCGTTCCAAAGATGTGTTTCAATTAATGCCAATCCTGCTAGGATCTGTCACAACAAAACATACCAACTTCACAAACTCTGTTGTTCCTAAAAGACTTAGACAGACGGCATTATGAAACAGCATTACTCTAACTTTTTTTAGAAAAGCTACAGCACAAAATACAGGGTGACTTTTGCATAGAGCAAACTCTTTTGCCTGTTGCCAGCTTAATAGTTCACCTGCAGCAGACCTTCAGATCTGCTAACTACTTTCTTTTAAACATTTTTTTTTTCCAGATTGCTCACTGTGATACATTTAATCTGCAACCAAAGATGGAAATAAATCATAAAAATAGACTAAAGGCATTCTGTAGCTGACATATGAACTGTATCCTAACTGGTGACCATTCAGGTTTGCTCTGAGATGCACGTGTTATGTGTAAATTGTAGGCCAGAGGCCATTTGTGGTCAGTCCTGGACCACTCCAGCGTCTGTGCTTAGGTTTGATTTCCACAAAAACCATGGCACATACAGGAGGACAGGGATGATGTGCACACAGCTGCCACCTCCACAAGGAGATGGGACACAGCTGGAGAGCAGCCTTCCCAGGAAGGCACCTTCTCTTAAACACAACTTTCTTCTCTTCACATGCTAACCCCATCATTCACCTTTGACTCTCCCTTGGGGGTGAATTCAGACATTTTGAGAAGTTTGGGTTGCCTATTAAAGTCAAAACAGGGACTGCTTAGATACCACCACTCCTCCTGGCATTTGCTGCTAGAACGCTCTTCATTCCCTCAGGGCTTTATCTGGTTTATGTTGTTCTTTAGAGGACAAGAGAAGCAGTAACTGTTCACGTACTTTTCATTATTTCTTCTTTAAGAAACTCGATTTTAACACTACATTCTTCTCAAGTTTCCCTTTCTCTTTATACAAAAGACTCTTTCTGCCTATCCCTCTACTCCCTAACCCAGATGAATCTTAGAGATCCTCTTATACTTCAGCCCACTCTAGGATAAGAAAATGAGGGCAATTAATGGCTCCTGTTTTGGATCTATTCTTATACCTTGCTTATATTCAAACCAAATAATAAACAGTGTCCCAGTGAAAAATCATCCGAAAGTCAAGATTTTAAAATTCAAACCACAACATTTCAGTATGTCCAGCAACAGAAGGGTCTAATAAGGTCCCTACAAAATCTGTTTTATCACTTTGTAACTATAACCTTGGCACTCACAAACACAGATTAGGAGACACCATAACTCTAAACAGGAAACAAAAAAAAACCCCAAATACACCAATGAACCTGATCTAAAGTAGTCAAAGTTTAATCACATAAATAGTGATCCAATATAACCTGTCAGTATTTAAAAAGCACAATAATTCTTGTCACATCAAGTTATTAATCTCCCAGTCAGCTCTGTCTTATTTTCCAGTAGCAATGGCAACAACTGGTTTTAAATATATTTCTTTTCCTCTGATATCTCTACATATGCACTCACACACTGACAAAATTGTAAAGAACAAAAAATATCCAGCTATATGTTCAAACAAATAGGTGACATATTTTTGTGAGGAATAATGGGCACTAACTTGTCCTGCTACAGAGAAAGACTCATTTCCTCTCATGAAGAGTCAGTCAAATCTCACAGGAAATGCGCTACGCTAGACTATGATCTTCAGCTTGCAATCATGGGAAGTACTTCAATGCAGGAAAAGGAATAAAAGCCATGACAAAAGGAGTAAGATCAACTTGATGAAATAGCACACATTTTGAATCTGGGGTATGAATTTCATGCAATTAAAACTGAGATTTTAAAAATACTTGACAATGCCATTCTTCACGGCCGTTCAGATAACTCATTTAACATGTACTCTCTTCACAAACATGAAACCAGAACAAAACAAGCTAAATATGTCAAGTAAATTATGCAGAGTGATCCAGTCACTTGTGGCAAGATAAAAAAGACACTTAAAGGTTGTGACACTGAACAAGGCAACAGATGCTGAGAACCCAGCTCCTTGGAGCAGAAAGCACAGCCCTAACTCGAGCACCTAAAGTTACTCTAAAGTGGGTAGAGAAGTTGCCTAAAAGTAGAACAGGCTCAGAACAGAAACACTTAAAATAATCCAAAAGAAACATTCACAGGAGGAGACCTTCTGAAATCTTTTCCATTTATGATGATTAAATTGGATGTCAGAGACATCCCAGCCTGGAAAATTATAACCTGCATTGTCCAGCACCTGCTCTGTTACAGATCACATTTGCCAGACTGACACTCAGATTTTGTTTATTGTGTTTAGGCAGCTAAGCCATGACAACATGCTCCACCCTTATTTTACCAAATGAGTGCAAGCCAGAGGGAGGAAGCAAGAATGGAGCTGTTTTCCTACTCCCAAGATGACACCATGCACCAACACAGAGCGGGCACTGGCAAGACAGAAAGCAGCTTTGCACAAAAGAACTTCAGGCACCTGGTGGACAAGTGAAGAGTGGTCAGAGCTTGCCTTCCTTATTTCTTTGTGCCTCTAATGATTTCTGCTAAGGGCAAACCACTCGATAGTTTGTATTTGGTATTGAGTTGCTAACAGTGAATATTAACACATGCATTTTGATTGGCCTACTGGTTTATAAGAACACATCAACCATATGTAACCACGATAAGAAACCCAGACAATTGCTGAAATATGACACTCAAAGTAAGTTCAGATTGCCAAGAAAAGATTAATTTACACACCACTGAAGTACTGCTAGGTTGTAAAAATATTCCTGTTCTCACTCTTACAATAACAGAAATACAATAAAGCAAAGACATTAAAACCTAACTGAATAAACTTCCTAATTTGTAGTTTTTAAATCTGCCATTACCTGAATCCTTTCTAAAATAAGTAATAAAATATATAAGGTGATACCTAATTTGTTTAACAGGTTTAAAATTCTAAGTGTGAATACAATTTCATTCTTATCTCAGGAAAAAACTAACTACCTGATAAATACTGGATGTGTTTGAGATACAGTGTAGTAGTAGTATTATCTCCTATGTGAAAAAATTGAATTATTTATCTACAGTGTAATTTGTTTCACAACCATGATAAAATACTCATTTAAAAATATATATAAAATGCTTAGGCTTTTTCAGAAATTAGTTTAATATATCATCCCAAAGAAGAGATAAATAATCAAGGTACAGCATTTTGGAAAAAAATTGCAAGTGAATCTGTAGTTCTCAAACAGTAGCAAAAAATGAGCAGTGTGAACTGAAAAATATATGTGACAAGTCTTAGACCTGAAATATTTGGAGATATAAATTTTATTTTACCATGGCCAGGTTTTGTTGGCAAATCTTGCAACAAGTTGACTAATGTTCCAGCTGGTATCAATGACAGGAGCCCTCATTGATTCCAAGCAACTGCTCCCGTTCAGAGAAGCAAAATGCTTTCCAGCCCAGGGGAATATCTTAAATTCTTTCATAAACACACACAAAAATAGAAAGAAACAAACAGAAAATAAAACCGTAACTCCCTTTGCTTTTCTCTGCGTGCTTCATGCAGTCATTTCTCCCAAATCTCCTTCCAAGTGAGTTTAATGACAGGAAGTCTCAGCAAAACCAGTAAATATTCAGTGAAGTTTACAGAAAGCAAACTTATACTGGGTTAACACATCCAAATACAGAAGAACAACTCTAAACACACCACATAAACCTCACATCTAAAATGTACACCCCTTGCTGTTCTCCAACAGACACTGGAAACCCTACCTAGCCCACAAAAGCATTCATGAAAGACAAACCTAGATTGTTCCTAGCACCTATAGATCCTGTAATTTATTAACTTAGCACCTTCCACCATGACTTTTGATCACAGAAAAAAAACAGAGATTGCAGCCATTAGAATCTTGAAAAGCAATCATGCTGTTATTATCCTGATAATTTACTTAGGCTCGTCTGAGAATGGTAAAATACTGACAAATTAAATAAATCATTATATAAGGGGGGGGAGGGTGCAGGAGGAGGGGGGAAGGCAGAAAAGCAAATCAACATCTCACAAAAGCCAGATGAGTCTACAATGTGATTTATTTCAGCTTTCCCTGGCAAGGAATGCCTTCTTTTAACACTCTTGGGTTTCTGAATTGCTGAGTCAAAGGCCTTCTCCACCACTAACTGCTGTCAACCGAGACGCAATAATTTAGCACTGGTTTGTCACATCTCTCTGGCAAGTAAAGTTTGACCTTCATCATCCCATCACACGATGCCATGAGACAAATGGGCCCACAATAATATGCTAAGAAGCTAAGAAATGACAAACACTTCCCTTTGTCCCAAGTCCAAAGGAACTCTATCGTGTTCTTCCACAAGCTGTAATCTATTAATGTGGAAAATAGAACACAGCTACAGAGTCAGCTCGTACCGACGACAAAGACAGGGCCATGTCCTCCTGCACAGGGCTGTGCACCACATCGAAGGACAACTCCGTACTGGATCGAAAATTACTTCGATTGCCTTCTTTTCTGAGCTATGGCTACTAAAGCCAAAATGTGAGACTGAACCATTAGAGGAAAAATATCTAGAAAAATCTTGGAAAATTCACTCTCAGGAAAGCCAGGTAACTGCGAGGTAGGAAATGCATTGTGACAGGTGCGTGGAATAAGAGGAGCTATTACTTTTTTTTCTCATTATTTTTATATATATTAAAGTCTTCTGCACTGCCAGTAACAAAGCATTTAGACCTTTTCCACCTTATTACCTAGTTTCAAGATCTCTTTAACCCTCTACTTAAAACACCACACATTTCAGAAGAAATTTGTGGTGATGTCCCCACTCCTGCCACACACCACTGGAGCTAGCCTGGGCAGTAGACAGCAGTGGTCCATGTGACAGAAATTCATTTCCATTATTAAAATTTCAGGGCTTTTTTATATATTATTTCTAAAATACTTATTTCCATAGCTGATAAACCCCAGGATATTAGAAAACCACCTCTGTTTCACTAAGCTAAATTTTATGCTGTTGTGGCTTTGCAAGATAACTGTTCAAGATTTACAAGAGGCAATGACAAACCTTTTCATTAAATTATTGTGGCAGATTAGGATTTCCGCTTGAATATTTCTATTTCATAGGCCACATTCAGTGCCTCTATCTAATTATTCAAACAACTGATGCATATTGTGCATAAGAGATGTACACCTCCACGAATCATTAGCTACATATATATACCCAAACACATAGTGAGCTCAAAATTAATTTAAAAAAAAATTGATAAAAGATATGCCATTTTATGTGCGATGGCAGAATCATAGTAAACCACATTAAACTGGTATTCAAATGGATGTATTAAAAACAGTTCAACATGCAGAATTGCCTGACTGGATGCTTATGGTGCTTCTGAAGAGCTAATCCTGCCAAGGAAGAAAATTATTATTCATTTCATCTGAGCAGCTAAGCATAAGGTAATATAATGAGGAAGCTCAGCTAGCAGACTACTTAACTTTTCTCCCTTGAAGCACTGAAACCCCTATTAAATTTCTGTACTGAGACTTAAGGAAAAAATCTAAGCACCTTATGATTAGCTGGTGCTTGCTAGGGAAAGCACTGTAAAATCATTAGCTGCAGTAGCACAGCAGAGGAAGGCTTTAACAAACAGATGAAAGAAACCTGCAATGAAAGTGACCATATTTTGTCAAGATCTGCATGCGAAGGCAAAGGTCAAACAAATTTTCTCCTGTACCCTTCACGCAACAATAACAATTGGTTTTTAGGATGCTACTGTTTTCTTGTAGGGCACAAAAAGGCTGACCTAAGGCCTCATCTAAAAGTGTGCAATTCTTGTAGCAAAGGCTGTCTTCTTCAATGAGCCCTTCTGGGCAACATTAATTCACCACTACTTTATAAGGCACTGCTCACTGACAAAAGCAGTTGGTGGAGGCTGCAACCTTGCAGGAAAAAATGGAAAACAGGTCTGTTGACAGAAAAACTATTTCATAATGAGTCATCTTTGGCTATGATTACTGAATTATTAATTTTTGTTTTCAACTTTCATCAATTTTTTCCTAGGGATTTAATCCTGGTCATGACAGCTCCTCCACGAATTAGCATGGTATCATCTCTCTGACTTGGGTGTATTCACACCATCATAGGATTTGAAACTGTAATCTATCAATACTGAAACATTTTCCCCTTTAACGAATTCCCTGGGGATGTGTTTGCTGTAACCCTGGGCTAACACTACCAGCTCTCCAGAACCCCCAAGATTCTCCTGGTCCACCGACTTTTGACTAGTTACCTGCAAAATGAAGCAGTTTTGTTCAACAGCAGGAAAAGCATGGCATGGCATGAACAAATACTTGTTTTGTACAGTCACCTGCAAACTGAGAGGAACTAAGGGGAGCTGAAGTAATCCCAAAGCATCACAGCTTCTTCAGCTGAACCTCAAAACATGTAGCTGCTTAGTCCTATCTTTTCAAAATCATAAAATTCTGTCATAAGATGAATTTCTAGTTAAGACTAAGGTTGGTGCTTTCTGTCTCAGTATTTGCCAGGAATATTGTCAAAAAGAAAAGATCGCCTCACCACATTTTGGCTTTTGCAACCATCATCCCATCACAGAAAGCAATATAACATGGCACAGAGCAGATCTAGAGTTTTCAAAGAGTCAGTTTTACCAGTATTTCTCAGTAACATATGACACAGATAGGGGACTCATCACTCCACCCTAAACACCACCTAAGCATCTAGTGACAAGACAAAGAATTCCTCTGCTGGGACACCAGAAACACAAAAAAGATGGAAAAGAAAGTGAAGTTAATACCACTAGTCTCCCTCTACCAGGCAAATCCTCACTGGCTGTGCCATGCTCCCATTTATTGTAGCAGACTAAACTCTACAGGCAGAGTTTGGCCATTGTGTGCACTTCAGGATTTTAAAAAAACCCAAAGTTAAATATCTATGTGACTTTATAAAGGAATATCTAAGCAGGACCAAAGTCTGCAAATGCATTATCTGCTACACAGCGCTATCCAGTTTTGCATTCATCTTGTTCCTTCTGGAGTGAGCAAGCAGACTTCCATGCTTCAGTAACAGGCTCATAAAAAGTGCGTGGTGGACTGCAGAAGGTATTTCTACTGTCCTGGAAAATTACATAAATCAAATTCTCAGTGATTGTCATTTTCCAGCTAAATGCTATTATAAATAACTGCTTATATCGAGTTAACATTTTTTTCTACCTGTCAGCTACTGATAAAGATTCACACTCTAAATCACAGTAATTTCCTTCTAGCTGTCAGAAAGGAGATTTAATATAGTGAAAAAGAAATACATGAAAACAAGCGTGTTTTACTTTTTAGAAGAGTTACATAATTTTGTGTAGCTGTTTCAAAAGCATTGTGCTCTAATTTTTTAGTTCATGTCCTAACAATGACACCAATTTGTTGTGACATATGTCTGATAATCTCTTTGCAAACTTTGATACAAATAACTTCGTAAAGTTTCTTCTCCCCACTCATACTTACCACAAAAAATTGGTTTGAGAATAATGTCTATTATCAGGATGTTTTCGGATTTTTTTAAAGGAGAATCACAAAATCATCTCTTATAATTTTACTGGAATTAGCATTCAAAGCTGAATATCCTCCCTCATAATTTTAAATATCCCAGAGACCAACCTAATGCATTTTACTCTGAGTACCTGAAAACAAAAATTCTATCAGAGCCACAAGAATTCCTGAATTCACATCTAATATCACAATAGTATTAACTGGACAGACTATGGTGTGAATGGCAAATTTTGGCGGTAAAAATTATACAGACGACGTAAGATATGAATGTAAGAAATTAAGTCCTGCTCAGTAGTCTACAGTTCCACTTCTACATTCTCCCATGACATCATGCAGGATTGGCAGGAACTAGAAATATAGATCCTGATACCTTTTTCATCTCCCCAAATAATATAATTTTTAAATTTAAGTATTTTTTTAAGCAAAACTGTGAAAAACTAATTACGGTATGAACTGAAAATTGCATTGAGGAAACCCTTCAAACTGCAGTTACAAATATACAAAAATATTGTGTTGATCAAGAGTTTTAAACAGAGGAAATGATATATTTTTACGTGTAAACAATACCTTTGAGTTGTCATCACCCTTTGGCAGCATTGAAATGGCATATGTAATTGCTAGAGTCAACAGATTTTCTTCAAGAGCTTTACTGCTTATGTTTTCTATCTAATTTTACAGAGATTAGTTTCACAAAACCAGAATTTTTATATTGCAATATCCCCGGGGGTATGCAGTCATCAGTTCGCATAATGATATCGTAGAAGATAGAAGAATCGCTGTGAGAGTTCTTACAAAGAAATAGAGTGCATCCTTTTAAAAATGCACACAAAAGAAAACAAAAAAATTAATCCAGAATGTATTAATCTTCATTTCCTCTCTTT
The DNA here is from genome assembly GCF_000738735.6 of Corvus cornix cornix. NCBI lineage: Eukaryota > Metazoa > Chordata > Aves > Passeriformes > Corvidae > Corvus > Corvus cornix. The sequence continues at coordinate 19,258,687 of NC_046334.1, read as the reverse complement.
TTTGAGGGTTGAAAATAGAAATTTTCAACCACAAATGTTACATTCAATTTTTCAACAAATAAAATGGTCTGCTGTGAAGAATGAAAATATTCATCTTTCCAAAACACAAGTTTTTGTGTCTGGCTTCACACTTAGAAATTAAAATAGTTCAATGCTACTATGGCAGACACAAACACCAGTGATGCCTGGTGCTGCTCCAGGTGGGAATTCTGGGGTGGTTAAAAACTGGCTATTTTATGTTAACTTCTTTTCAAATACCATTTCACAAACCTCACATATGAAACACTGTCACCACCTGGTTTTCACACCTGCATTTGGAAATGACGGACGACTGGTTTTGGCATAAACCTTCATTCTCAGTAATACATTACACCTGATGCAGGTTTATAAACCAGCTTTTCTTGCAATGTCTTCCTCCACTTCAGACAAATTCTCCCTTCTTACAGCCAGGAAGTGATGTATGGCAGAGGGCAGCCAGGCAGACTCTGGGTTTATGAGGACATTTTCACTACTGACTTCCCAGGTGAACCATTTCAGTCATGAAAGAAGAACATTAAATGAACTGACTGACAGATCCCAACAGGCAGAAGTAAGGGCAACATATGTCTTTCCAACCTTTACTTGCTCAAGCTGCTTTTTGTCCTTCCAGCATCCCTCAGCTTTACAGGATAGAGAGTTCTTAGCAAACTTGCTTCCTTTGACAAATTTTCTTCCTTCCTGAGATAGGGTCAGTGTTCCTGTTGGCCATATGATGCTGAGAAACACATATTGACCTGACTTCCAGATATGTTTTCATCACAAAGGAGTCACCAGTCATCATTTTAACCAAGCAGATACCACTGATTATATCTGAAGAGGTAATCTTTTAGTGTTGAATTTACTGGTGGTTTTTACTGATGGCACCAACATAAACTTGAGCTAGGCCATGAAAATAAAATTCAAACATTACGACTGCTCTTCCTTTTCACTGGCCGTGTAAATCCAATCAGATTTAGTATTTAGGCATTTGTGGTAACAATTCCCATTGGACTTATTTGACTTCACAGACCTGAACAATAAGTGAACAGAGTATGTGTGGATATAATGCACGTTTATCAAAGATTTCCCTGGCACTCTGAGGAACAGTGCTTTCAGTCCTGTTCTAGACTCTGTAAGCAAAGTCTACTATTTCTAGTTACTTCTATCTAGGAGTCATAACAAATATTTTTCTAAGCAGATGTAAAGCAGACTTCCCTCTAAGAACAAAGGATACAAGGAAAAGAGCCAAAAGTGGACAGATGTCAATAATACTGTTTGTTGCTTTTGTTCTCTCAGTTTTCTGGATATTTACTAGATTCCTGAGAATTACAAGAAAGAAATGTGCCCTGTTACTTTTCCATACTAACATCAGTGAAGAGTCTCACATGAAATTCGTTGCATTTCAGAACAATAGTTTTTCCTTATTTTGAGGTGTTTCCTTTTCACTACTTCCCTCCTAATGCTAGAAAATATTTTAATATTTCTGAATTTGATGCTGTAGCCATTTTCTGCATTTTAATATTCCAGCACAGTGTTCATATAAAGAAGCAAAGAATCTATATAATTTTATATAACTTCAATTAAATGTTATTTAGAAAAAAAACTAAAAATCATTCTCAGAAAAGCATAAAGGCTGCTCATGCCATTAAAGGACTATAGAAATACCTAAAATATTCCTTTAAACAAGTACTTTGGTCAGATTTCTTTTCCAGTAGTTCAAGGATAACCTGATGTTTGGAGCAATCCCTTTGAAATGGCTGGCACTGTTTCTGCATTTCCTGCCCTTCAAATGATTCTGTGTGTCTCCATACCATAATCTGTTGGGGAAGGTAATTTTGAGACATTCTCTTAAGGAACATGAAATTGCCACACTCTTACAGCATTCTGTGATTGCTAATGCTATGATGAGGCTTACTTCCCTCTCCAAGTTTAAGTATCCAAAGGCTGATTAAAATAAAATAAAATCAAATCTACTGCAATGCCAGATTGGTAAAAGGGAGGCAAGAAGAAAGAGAAAAACAGGTTTAAAATTTTAAACTTTAAAAAGCCAGATAGTCCTCAAGTTCACTGTATCCATCTGTCATTATTCAGGCATAGGTACAGTGGGCTAATTAAATGTTAATGAAATATAAATAATCTGCTGGTCTCAGAGCATTAGCTAAGGAGCAGTAACTGCACAACAGCTGCTGTAGCTCACTGAAAATGCTCATGTCAGCACCTCAAACAGTATCTAAAATCTGGCTTCTAAACATCTGAATGAAATAATAATGACCTCTTCATGTAACTCATTTCAGAAGACCTGCAATTATTTTTGCTTAAGACAGAGGTGAAAGGTCCATGTGATAGCAAAAAAAGCTGAACAGTTTTAAAGAACAATACAATTAAATGTGAGATTTTTCATCTGCTGTTTTGGTAAAATCTTTTTAAGTAAAGTACAGTGTCTTTAAAAGCAGAGCTGTATTGAGATGCTAATGAAATTGATTTTAAAAATTCAAGCCAGAAATATTGTTAGAGACACAAAGCCTTTGCTCCTCTTCTATAGCATGACGATCAAAGATCATTCATTTGCATTGGGCAAAGATAAGAATTAAGCTCACTCCTCATTTAAAGCCTGGGGTTTTTATGCACAAACTTCCTCCTAGCCAGAAAGACAGCCTTCATCTTACTGGGGTCCAGCTGGAGATCATGAGGAAGACAGAAAGGACTGGGATGGCCAGTGAAATGCCCCACACCCAACATGCAGGAAGCTCAGCTACAGCCTGAGGTAGATCACAGAATACGCAGAGAACAAAGCACACTACACCTTATCCATCGCAAGCAACTTAAACGCCATCCCCAAAAACCTCCTGTTTAAAGTGCATCCTGAAAATGGAAATCTCAGGAGTGCTGGGGGTGTTCTCTCAGCTCGGGCTGCACTCTTACAGCCTCTTCCTGCAAGCCAGAGACTCAGGGTTGGGAAACTCATCTGTTCTGGGGGATCTCATATGGGCACAGTTCAGATGGTCCAGGACAGGTGCCTGTGCTCCCTATCTGCTCATAAACAAAGGGATGCTGTTTACAAGGAGGGGATTCCAAACATCTTGTTTGAAGTCCTAAGGTGTCATAACTTAGGGAGAATCCTTAAATTCTGAAAAATTTCCCGTTCACATAAGACAAACGCTTTTCCTCCAAAAGCTGAGTCAACCATTTGACTTCACCCTAAGTCAGATGAAGGTGGTGTTCCCAAGTTAGTGAATTACTTCTCCCCATCTTTTAACCCACCTGTACAAGAACAGAAGGGTAAAGACCATTTTGTCCTCTGTTGGAATGAGACCCACCTTTGGTGTGAGAGTTGTGTGACAGTTTATAGCTGCCATGTACCTGCTGTATCCTGGTCTCCATGGAAAGCAAAGCAATGCAATGGCTGGAACCTGCTAGGATAGATTCCAGCCTTCAGTTTTCAGTCATGATGGCCAGGGGACTGTACTTTCTTCCACCCCACTGCCTAGACACAGGCTATGAGATGGAGCTCAGGCTCTTCCTGCCAAGGCCAAATTAGTGCTGTCACCAAACTCCTTGAAAACAAGCAGACCCATCACTGCCTGCATGTTTACAAGGACAGACACAAAATCAAGTATAAACCACTCCACAGAAAATTCGGCATGCAATATTAATGCAGGCATTCCTATGTGCACACAAACACACATCAGCATGTATTACAGAAACACGTAATAACTAGGAAAGGTTACTGACTGATGGTTTCTAGGGACCTTTTAAGCGACTTGTAAATATAGGGTTGTTGATTGAAGCTCTTCATATCAACACTATACTAAGAAAAAGGGTTTCCACTCCATACCAAAAGCCATTCACCCCAAAGATACACAACTTTACTACAAAGACGTAATATTTTCCTGTAAGAGGTACAGCAAAAACATTCTTGAAAATACAAAGCAGCAGTACAGAACCTCTCTCAGTTAAGTGCCATCAAAGTCCATCTGACCAAACTGTGACTCTGAAGTTATAAAGGAAATGTTTCACTCAGCTGTTGAATAATTTGGCATCTCTTCAGCAAGAAAGAAATTTGGGGGAAATGAGTTGAGAACCTTGATAATCAGTACACTAGTCACATTCACCCCTTCCAAATAACGCACAGGAAAATTAAACGAACTACTTTGTTACAAATAGACAGTGTCAAAATCAATGAAAAACTCCAGATTCCTTGGTGTTCTGGAATCAGGGGAGCTTCTGTTATAATCTAAACAGAAGTAGTAATTCCATTTTCTACAGACATAGCACACCAATCCCTTTATAGTGGGTGGGCACATCCATAAACACTGGCATTTGTTACACAGGAAATCTGCACTTCTGTGTTCAGATAAAAAAATTGAATACTGGTTTTGAACCATTAGTCAAGAATCTTCCAGCAACTTCTGGCATTTGGAAAATACAACCTCTCTTCATCTCCCTGACAGAGATGATTACATACATCACCAGACATCATCATCATACTATTATATACATCATTAGGGTTCATTAGAACAGGTCAGACATTTGCCCAGCATATGTAAATTCATGTTGCCTGTGCTGGTGTTGAAATTATAATCTCTACCTAGCAAAAGCATTTTTTCCAAATGAATCCAGAAACTTCTTGCGTCACTAGCAAACCACGTAGCTCTATGCTGAACTGCAATCTCCTTCAGGCTGAAACCTATAGGCTAAGCAACATCAAAGCAACTCATATCAGAGACTCAGGATGGGAAGCAAGGAACATCACATCTAACCAAAACTGCAGGGAAAATGAAGTCATCACCATGGAACTAACCAAAATGGAATTTGGCCAGGACAGGAGGGTTTATCCCCAAAAGCACCACGGGATCTTTCATGACCACAAATGGTCAGAATCATGTTTTTACACTTCATTCAGAAACAAGACCCCATGACTTTGAGCCCGTAAGATATGGGTTTGCAACTAAGTTGTAGAACACCACCTGATAAATCACCAGCATCAATCTCCTTTTTCTTTAGGAATGCCTTACCCAAGTACGCATCCAATCAGTATTATTTAAAACCAAACAGCACAGTATCTTTAGTTATTATGGCAAAAAAGTAGAAGAAAATCTTGCTTATATTGTGCTTTGTACTACAACTTATGTAGTCCTAAAAAACATTATTAGGTGATACACTCATTCCAGATTTCAAAATATGTTATTATGAAAAAGATGAAACACAATGGGAAATTACTGTCACCTTCAAAGTTTTCCTACTTAACTTGGGGAAACAGAAAGAGATTTCAAGCTTTTCTCCTCTTTTTTTTTAACATTTAGATCGTATCTTTCATCTTTTGAAGATGTCATTATGCTCTTTTAATCTTTTATATTTTGCTTCTTTTTAAGCTCTTGTCCATATCCAGGGAGGCAATTAAGGACTGGTTTTTGTGTGCAACTGCAAATAGATAGGTTTAATGAGTCTCTCACACCACAAAGACATATGCAAGAGTGCATCAGCCTTTGCACTGAGCAATATCTGAGCAAAATACCCATCACAATTATTTCTGTGGAGAAAATGCAAGAAAAGAGGTAATATCACTGCTTTATTTTCATTCTGTATGAATTCTCAGAAAACCTCAAAAGCTTTCCTAACCTCTTCTATCAAAGGAGCCAATAAGAAAAAGTCATCACACACACGACAGGCCTGAAGCTTCCACTATTTCCCCTAAGTAAGGTGAAAATATATGTCACTCAGGGAACTGAAAGCCAGAAACTGACTTTTAGCTTTTTATCTCTTGACCTGCAACCTGACTACAAACTTTGACTCTTCTCTATGCAACTAAGTGAATGCAGCATATTGGTCTAAAACATTAGTCATTTGATTAAAACATAAATAATCATCAATCTCTATTGTAATTGTGAGGGAGTTTTTTCCCTCCCTCCCTCTCTGAAATATAGTAAGATTCTTCAACAGGCTATCACTGGAGAGTCAGTCTTTGATTCATGTCATGAAGACCCAATGACTATTCTGAATGGATGGTATCAGGCAATTTCCCAGAAGAGACAGATTCCTAAATCTTAACTTGTTGTCTCATCTTTAATAAAGACAAAATACTTTCTGCATGATCACTATACTCCAGAAGCAGGGCCTTCAAAAACAGCACTGGAGTAGACTAGAACCCCCTTTCTGCAGAATTCCAGTATCACATTCATCCTGACAAGACAGCTGAAGGCACATTGACTGATGAACTGGCATTCCGAACTCTATCTATATTTCTGTACATAATTTCTGTGCCATACTTGGGACAGAAATTTGAATGTGAACACCAAATAGTTTAAAGGAATATATACAAATACACTTGAGAATACAGTTAAAAAGTGTCAATATTTTCTGTAGAACGTCAGCTGGTCTAGTCACTGCTTATTAATTCATGCAGAAAACAAAGTTAACTAGTCTACACTCTCATTCTCCAAGACACATATTTTTAAACAACTCTTTATTAACAAAAATTTTCCCTTTCTTTCCCAATGTTGTGGTTTGTTTGGTTGGTTTTTTTGCATTCTTCATGGTATTTCATACGTGTATTTTAGTTGTAGAGGCAAGAAAAAATGTAACTGTATTGCTGATACAGAGCCAGGGGCATGAATGGCATGTGGATAGGAGCAAGAACCACAGCCAGCAACTCAGACACAAAACGGGTGTTTCACCATGCAAAGTGCTGAATAAAACACCACATAGTATCATGTGAAGAGATAGGATACAGGTATTTGTAAAAGCTACACTAAGCAGATTTCACTCCCGATTTGCCCCTTCAGTTGTTGATTGACTGCACATAATTTACAAAAGTATTTTAATCAGTTCAAATGAACAATAATGATGAAAGCAGTGCTGAACTGTGGGCCTTATCCAGCTTTTAAGGTAATTTTTGTTGCTGCTTCCTTTTGTCAGGCTCATGTTACTGAAGAGTGTGCTTAAAAAAACATGACAGAGGCCTTCAATAATCTTTTCTTTTCCAGCATAACAGATTGTAGCTTCCTTCCCTACTATTAAGAACTACATGGCAACATGAAGGAGAGAACCATAAGAAAACTGTTTAAATTCCAGCCTACTGTGAGATTAATAAACCATGGAGATCTGACATTACTGCAGATGCAGAGCATTAATTCCTTCTGGCTAAGCCTACAAAAACATATTCCATAAAGGTACAGACAAAATACTTCATTTTATATTGCAGAAAGGGGTGGCATCAACATTTGACTTCAGAAGTACCTGTTATCTCCTGAAATGATACCCCACCTGTACAACGTAGATTTTCTGTATTTTAAAATAATTATACAGAAATGATTACTGAAAAAAAACCAACCCAAGTATGTTCAAGTCATTAGATTTAGGATTTTCAGGGTATCGAGACCACTCCTCCAGGCCTGCCCATGTGCCTACTGTGCCACCACACCCAGCTGTGCTGTCCCCACACATCTCCCACATCACCACAAACAGCTGCTGCAGCTGCTCTCACCTACTTGTCCCCAGCATCCACCCTTCAACATTTGCTACACTTTTAGCTTCCATGCACCATACGGATGGTTGCTGCCCAGTATAATTAATTTCCTAGGCTTCTCTGGGAAACCATCCTGTCGCTTGGCAAGGAATGCAGCTCTCCATCTGACTCCTAGCATGACTCAAGATTACAGTCCAGGGAATAGAGTTCATGCTTTCACACAGAATAATTTGAAATATGAAAGCCAGTATATTGGTCCTCAAGGAAAACACCATTGTTGGTGTTTCTTCTAAGCTGGAAAAATATACGTTTGCAAATCAGGATTAAATTGAATTGCCATTACAAATTATAAAAATCAGTGCCTAATAAATACCAGTTCAATGGTAAAAAATTCTACAGTCATAATCCTTTTAGCAACCAGGGTCCTCAGTGCAAACAGAACAGCTGGTGCGATTTCACAGCATCAGCCTCCTTCACATACCCACCAGGGCAGAAGCTCTGGTAAGGTGCTGCTGTCCCAGGGGGGATTCTACCAGAAGAAAAGCACAGGTTCTACATCTGTGTTTCACTTCCACACTCCAACACGCATCGCAACACCTTTTATGCTCAGTGAAATGAAGATTACCTGTACGAGCTAAGTCTTCCCTTCCTTCCCCTTCTGGGAATAAATTAATTTCAGAGAGTCTTAAATTTCAGCAATATGACCTGGACAGATGGGAAGGTGCTGAGAGGCAGGTCTGGGACAGCAAAGCTGGGCAAAGGCAGCACTCAAGTAACTGTGTAAGGTTTCTTGACACCTGAACCTGCCAAGCTTCTAAACCTGGAGTTTAAATGTAGAGTTGGTGGGTGGCAGCAATAGTTTTGGTTACTCTGAATGTGAGTAGGCAGAGGTGTGAGCAAGGAGTTTACACAAACTACATCTGTCATGGGTAATGCGATCTGGTGGCAAAACTCTGGTTACAGACAGCCATAAGGGGAAGAACACACAGCTTGCATCTACAACTGGCTGAATCTTCGAGAAAGAGGGCTGTGGACAGGAACTGGGACCCAAGTGATCACAAGAGACAGGAAAAGCTAGTCAATATGAAATCAAGCTGATTCTCGTCTTCAGTAAGGTTTTACTATCTGGAGGCAAAGATCCAGCTATGTATTTGCAGTGAGAAGACAACTTGTAATCAGCCATGTCAGAGATGGATATCGAGGGCTCAGTGATATATTTTATGACAAAGCTTGGGATTTTTCATTCATTTTAGCTTGACTATAGCAAGTGTTATCAATTGCATGTGTCAATTTGCACTATAATCTATTAAAGTAATATGAAATTGCCTGGAAATCTCATATTTTTTTATTTACAGAACCTTGCAGTACTATGGAAATACTGAGGCTACATGAGAATGCGGCATAATATATGATACAAATTTAAGAGCAATAAAATGTTTCAGTAACAAAATGAAACTTCTTGCCCAATCACAGATTTGACAGCAAAAAAAAGTAATGGTTTAATTATCTTGTCTAATGTTAATCTTTGTTGATATTCCCTAAGGTCAAATATATCCACACAAGCTTATGTTTTTATATGAAACTATAATACTGCACAGGAGATGATCTTTTACATTATATTCATAAGAAGGAAAAAAAGAGGCCCATTTCAAATTCTCAATCACTCAAGTGAATCTTCAACATCTTACAAGGCATTGTATATATCCAAACAAAGGCAGAATTTACACTAAGGAGTTTTATCTGTGTAGGTATCTGTGCATGCCTGACATCTAAAAGGACAGAGGCCATTCTTCATGTCATGTATCTTCTCATCATACATCCACGACTTCTAAATTCAAGATATACAAACTTAAAGATTTTAATCTTGCATTAGATGTTAGTTGCAAATTAGAACAGAACACTTTCAGTTTTCCAGAGATTCCATCTGCTTACACTGTTCGTCACCACATCAGCTTTCAACATCCTAAACATACTCTGCCCTGCTCAGAATGAAAACAAAGAATTCTTTAGAAAGGATGAGATTTTTCTCTGGAGCTAGATTAGATTATACAGCTGAGCATTTCAAATTACCAAACCCTACAGCAAATGCACAAAAATCCTCATGTAAGCGGGTAAGCAAACTAAAGGTGTTGTAAAAACCGACTTCCAGTGGTGGGACAGAGGGCACAAAAAGCATCTGAAAGCAGTTTTTTCCAATACATCATTTTTATATGTGTCGTACACCATCTAAAAATCTTGTGCAAAACTAATGAAGTTTTTATATTTTGCTACATTTGGCAAATGACTTCTCTGCTCCTCAGATCTTGCACAGTACTAACAACACTAAAATCTTTCAAAGGAACGTTTTAACACTGCTCTTTTCTTGCATGCTGATATAACTCAAGTGAGATTCTTTTTCTTCAATGTGTTTATAATAAAATGCTTGCAACAGTGAGAAAATTGAGATTTAAAGCAATATCGTTGGGCTTCGAACAGCATGAGTTCACTGGAACAAGGAGAAAAAATATCTTAACCTAATTGCTTTGCTTCAGCAAACACCTCATGAATTCTGGATTAAAAAAACAAACAAAAACAAACAAACCCAAAACCCCACATTCATTTTTAGCTAGCAGTCACAGTGAGTTGATTAAATAAAATAAACAACCTATACAATCAATGTTCTTGTATTTTTCTTTTTCCCAACCACATTTCAATTCTTTAAATAGAACTATACATTTCTATTTTCTTGTGCAGCAATATTTGAGGAAATTCTACTTGCGCAATTACTGCCAAGAACACTGGACATCACCAGGAGCTTTGACTAGGCTGTCATAAATGATCCTATAGGGAAGAAAAATTAATAAGAGTGATAGGTCTACCCTTCACAAAAACAAAGACAATGTAACAGCTACGGCTCCTGTAACCAGCGGTAGTTTAGAAGTGGAAATACAGACTGGCATGAAATATGTTCCACAGGAAGTTGAGAAAAAAGGCAGCCATATCTCACCCTTGCGATGTCCCAAGATTCTATTACACTGATTTTTCAGTGTAATAGTTATTTGTATAAATCAGTGTAGTTATTTGTATAAATCAAATATACTATGGAGTTCAGTAAATGAAAGTAACCAGTGGCCTAACAACTAAGGGGGCGGGGGGATGTCTCTGCCCTAAAAACAAACCATCTCTTCTGGGATTGCTTTCTGCTTTTGTCTGTGTTTTGTCGAATATACTACAGACAGATGAAGATTTACGAATTTTTAAACCTCAGAATGTGGCTTTTTAGCAACTTTTGTTTTTTTTAAAAAAGCATATTTAATACTGCCAAGATAGTTTTGACTGATAAAAACTTAATCTTTTATTATCTGCCTAATAGGATTCCATAGAAGAATCTTTAGAGGAAATGTTGAAAGATTATCCCTAACATTAAGGGTACAGATTAGCTTCCATATCCTCTGAGCTCAGTAGGAACAAACACTCCCTCAGGTTCTGTTCTTAGGCTATCCCAAATAGAGATTGTGAGATTTAAGAATAAAATCTGGGTTTTATTCTGGAAAAAAAAATCAGCCTTGAACCTCCTGAAAAAGGCTGCATTATTTGGGCTAAAAGTACCACCATAATTTTTAAGAGAAAAAGATGGTATTATATTCCCCGTTGCGTCCCTTAGATGGTGCATATATCACGCTTTTATAAGTGTGCTCACAATCAGTGAGTTTCCAAGAAAATCTCACCACAAAGTCTAATAAATATTAAAAGGAAGATATTGAGCTGTTAAAACCTTAGAAATATAGCTTTAAATGCTTATCTAAAAACTGAGTTAATACAAAGGCATGCTGTCTTTGGCTGAAACTTTTTGAGCAGAGCTGTTCTTTCCTACAACAATGTTCTATTAATTTTAGAAATTCATTAGTACCAGAATCTACAACTCAGCATTAATTAAAGTCATCTATACAATCTATTCCTGGTGTAGATGAAGCTCCAGTGTCAGACTCTAACAATGGCTCCAGCCCCTTAGATCCCACGGAGTGCTGCTATTCTTTTGCTTAACTGGATTTGCTCACTCCTGCATTGTAACAAACAGAGATTAGATCTGGTTTGCACTCAGACCACTACATTTAATTAAACATAAATGGTTCATACTCAGGCCTCAGGCATGCATGGGTAACTCCTATTCATCTGAGCCACTGATTTAAACTCTCATTGATCAATTTCCTCTAATTTGAAGAACAAAACAATGACCAAAGTTCAAGTCCATACGAGGCAGAGGTGAATGAATACACCATGCACTGTATTCATGCAGTGAATACAAACACTGTTACAGAGAAGATTTGGATCCAGAGTGACTGAAAGACACTTCAGGACTTCGATTTAATAGAATTTTTTTTAAGTGAAAAATTTTATGTCATAAAAGATGTACCTCTAAATTGTCAGCATTGGTATCTTTTTTGAATAGAAAAGACAAACATTTCCACTATACGAGCAAAATACACATGCAACTGTTAAAGTTTCCATTGTATGGACCTGTAGCCGTACACCAAGATTTTGGTAGTTCTTTTTCAAACAGCATCACGAAAAATCAGCTAAGGAACACTGTCACGAACAGCCGTGGTATCAGCAGTTCCTGCAGGACTGTCTGACCCCAGCTGTCAAAGTAAGCACCACACAGCTGCTCGCTCAATGCCCCGCTAGCGGGACCAGCAACAGAATCAGAACAGCAAAAGCTACAGAACTCCTGGGTTCACATAAAGACACTGCAATGAGTAAAGCAAAAGCTGCACACAAGCAAAGCAAAGCAAGAAATTCATTCCGTGCTTCCCATGGGCAGGCAGCTGTTCAGCCATTCCCAGGAGAGCAGAGCTCCAGCATATGCAACAGTCACCCGGGAAGACAAACGCCGTCAACCCAAACATCCCTCCTTCCTCTTTCTTCCCCCAGCTGTATGCACTGAACAGATGCCATATGGTCTGGGATACCCCCTTGGCCAGTTGGGGTCACCTGGCCTGGCTGTGTCCCCTCCCAGTTCCTCGTGCAGCCCCAGTCCTCCCACTGCTAAGGAAGTAAAAGAAGCAAAAAAGGCCTTGACACCTGATTTTTCTTTTTAAAAATGATCTCATCTTCTGTTTTCAACCTGTATACTAAAAATCCTAATGAGCTGAGACCTATTTTAATGAGTATTAAGATTTGTTCATAGTTAAGATTTATTTTAATGGTTGTTCCTAATGAGTTGATATTTGTTTTAATGATTGCCACAGAGGATTAGTTTTATGTAGCAAGTATGAAGAAAAAATGTGAAGAGCAGTGGATTCTACTGGATATTCTGTTTTGTTTTTCAAGGGCACTGACTTTGACTGGGATGGGCTTTTACAAAAATCCCACTTCTGCTAGTATCTACTGTCGCATACTAAATTTTCTCCAGACATTCACTTCTCTCCCTAAGTTGTCTAGTTTAGGTTTCTGCTCCCAAGTGATGCTGAAGCAAGCAGACACGTGCTCATTCCAGCCCTACCTAATCTCAAAGTGGGTCTGGGATGAGGGACATGCTACAATAAGGCAGGCTGAACCTTAGTGTTTATGAGCCATAGGTGAGAATAACTATGGCCTAAGTAAATGCTGCATGGACTCAGAACACTGCTAACAGTTTTCCATTTCCAGTTCAAGCAAACTGTGCAATTATGTAGAAATCTTTCCCTAAATGCTCAGGTAGATGCTTTAAGACTGCAGGTTAAACCTCCCTCACAGCTGGAAGGTTTCAGTGCAGTGCCAATCACAAGGAACAACGTTCGGAGCCTGCAGAAGGTGACACTTGCCTGGGAAAGCTTCTGTGCCAGGTGCAGAGCTACCACCTGATTCAACTGGACTATGAGAATAACTTCTTTACTTTTTCAGAACGTGATTTGGAATCTTTATCCATCAGAAGTGTCTAAGATCTAGATTAAGCATAGCCATCTGGAAAGAGTAAGATCTTAAGTACCTAATAACTAATACTTACTTAGAACTCCATTACCCTGAAAGATTTGAGTCTTCCCTAGTGAAATCACTATGGGTAGCAAATGGATTTCTAAGTATGATTAATATCAAAAGTGAATTTTAAATGTACATATAATGAAGGACAGAAAAGGTAAGACATCACCAAATTTCTTTTTAATGGTTAAGACGGTACAAGAGATTTTATTGCTCTACAATGTTCACCTCAAAAGAAAGAAATAGTTTAAATTATTCAAAATGGAGAGAGTCCACTCTTTACAAGGACACAACCTTCATCTGTTTGAATCACAGCTTTGTCCTTTGTATTTTGCCATAGTTAGAAATTTCTGACTAGTTCTGTTGGAAATAAGAATACTTTTATCTTTAATTTCTGTGTTTCATTACTTATTTTCCTGAAGTTCTTTAAATATTGCCATGCAAATGTACTTATATTTACATTTCACAGACATATATCATCCCAGCTACTTTGCTGAATGAAAGAACATTGGATAAAACAGCACAAGCTTGCCACAAAGACTTATGCACAGGCTTAAATTTCAATGGACCAGTCATTTGCTTAAATTTGAATAACTCTGCAGATCTTCATAGTACTGTAGCTGAATTTCTAACATATATTAACTTCATTATGACAGTTTCAGACTTCAGATAAAAGTGCATTTATGGTAAGTTACTTGAGTTCTGCAAAACTCAATACATCGGAATCTATGACTTTCAGACACAGAAGTAACAAAAAAAGAATTTTCAAATCTTCTGTACTTCTGTCTTGTCAGTGGGGGGTTTGAGCACTGAATCATCCATATGAATCCAACTGGCTCTCATGAGCTTTGCTGCCTTCATAATGTTCTAATACACACAGCCACTGTATTTCAGAAAAAAAAAAAAAAAAGGCAACAAAACAACCTCCACTATTGCCACAAAGGGAGTAAAACATCAATAGCTACTTGATTTCTAAAGGTACTTTTCATACATGCTGAAGGCCTCCCATTTTACAAGCACACATGCACATAAGGGTATGTTTTCTACTCGTTTTTGGGAGAGCATCAGCACTACTCCTGGCCAGTACAAATTACTGGGCAAAAATATTCACCATAACGCAGTATCTGGCATTTTATCATTAAATACATAAACCTTTTAATGTCAGGAAATTAAATTCTACATAGCAAATCTCAACTGTTCAACTGCTTTATCACTGTATGTGCATTAATATATGAAAAGGGAGATTGTAATTAGTCTTTTGAACACAGTAAAGCAGCTGCCACATTTATATTTATCTAGCTATGTAAGTCATGGTTTAAAGTTCCTACTTTTAAATACCTTAATTCATCACTATCTGGAGGAAGTAGCAACCTCAGGATAGGCATGACCTTCTTCAATCAAAGTTTCCTAATAAATTTTGACTGACCAAAGGTTTTCCTTCATTTCTCCTTTGGCAGATGGATAAAGCCATCCTGAACAACATTTTACAAACCACAGCCTTCGACCAATACATGATGTGATGTGCTCACATAGCCACCAATATGCATCCGAAGTGACAGATCTTTAGAACAGACATTAATTTTTCATAGGTGTGCTTGAATGAACAAGTTTATCCCTGTGTCATCAATATACAAAGGGATTCATAACCCCAAGAAACCTGAGGAGTAGACAGCAAGACAGCAAACCTGCTTTTTGCTCATCAGCATTCACAAGATAGACAGAGCTGAAGTGCATGTTTGTAGCAGCAGTCCTGATCACATAATGCACAGCAGTGTTAGAAAACAATGTCCTAATGTAAGCAAGTATAGATTCAAGATTAGATGCCTCACAAAACACAACAGCTCTATCAAAATGATCAAATGCTAATTCCTCTTGGAAAAAAAGCATGATGATTCAACAAAGATTAACATTTGTTCTTCTGCTCACCACCACCACCAGAGAATGTTTATATGATACATTACTCAGTATAACAGATATAAACTATCAAGTTCTTTCCCACAGATTGTACAAAGTTACAATATAAAAAAAGGGAAAAAAATCTAAACCATACTTGATAAAACCATTTCCTGCACTAATCAACTCTATCAACCAAAAAATAAATGGCTAAAAATAATTAATCTGTGATTATTTCCAGGTAGCTAGTTGACAGTATGCCACTATTATGCCAACAGTGATATGCAGACATACTCCAATCACTTTAGGTAGCATTTCATTCAAAGTAAAATGCTCCCTTTTTCAGTAATACTAACAAGTGAAGTAGACAGCACTAAGTTAACTGTTGTTTCTGGAATCCAGGGAAGGCTGCTCACCTATTTTAGGTTTCCTGTCATGGCATTGTATTGAACCACTGACACCTACAGGCATAATTGCACATATTTATTCAAGAAATATCTGTGCAGCTTCCCTGTTATGAGACAAGAAACCTCTGAGGATAAGCAGTGGGAAGTGCCTTGGACAGCCTGATTTATTGGCAAGGTACACATGAACCCAATGCAGATGGCACAGGAATCCCATTTCACATGAAGTATTTCCCCCCATTCACCCCAACAAAACTGCAGCTAACAAGTAAATAAAATTCCTTCTGCATAGCCGGGGGTTCCCTAAGCCTGTATCATTATTCTGGTTTGGCCCTGATATAAAGAAGAAGTAGGCAACACATGAATTTCTTTCAGTTAAAGACCCCCAAAGATACACTGCCTATACACCTTCCCTATAGATTTGAAACTCTTACTGCCTCCAAAAGCTACTGCTCTGAAGATAATCACAAGGTAGTGTGATGCATTATTAAGTACCCTCATTTATCATCTCTGGTCTTATATTTGACTATTTACCACTGACTTTATTTCATTATATATAATAAGAAAGCTATATTTGGAAAGTACTTTAGAAAATATTCAGGGCTCAGGGAAAATTAGTTTGAAATTAAGGAACACTACTTACTTCACCTAACTTTAGGCAAACTGCAGGATAGAAAAGTAACTCTATCCCTCAAGAACATGTAAGAAAATCAAAAGTAACTATTTTTAAGAATTAATTAATTATCTGGTCCAGTAAGAATGACTCTACCAGGCTTTCCACAGAATTATGCTTTCTCCATAACCAGTGCTAGCAAATACAGGGCACAAAAGTTAAGCTTTCTGAATGAACCATTTTGCCCTTTGTTAACTTTGCAAAGGTTATTTAAGAAAACAGGTAAATATGGCAAATCAGGCCAACACCAGCTGTAAGATTAAGGGATGCAAGGTCGCTCTTACTTGACCAAAAAGAAACTTATCATTTTATGAAGTATTGACTGCCCCAAATCACCAGAGTACTACCTGTAACACTGCTTATGAAGCCTCAGCAATGGCTAGGCTTGAGTTACCTTTCTCTGGCCCAGGTGAGGGAAGCAATCTATAAAAATGTACTCATTACCTCTTCTTGTCTAAAGCCAGGCTTCTTGTCTGTCTTTTATTACTTTTCCTGACATGTTCTGAGGTCATCTTCGGAGCAGCCGTCAACAAGCAAAGAAAAACAGCCCTTGCCTTGTGTCAGTGCTACTGAAGTTATTGCCCGGCCGGAGGAGGCCCATCCCTGCTCATTCCTCCCAGCCATGTACAGGCTGTGCCTGCTCTCACTGCTTGTTTCCCTGGCTATCAGGGATACCAGCAGCCCAGATGATGGGAAACACGGCTCAGAAAAGGATTTCTAACACGCCACGCTGAGCACTAAACTCATTTCAGTCCCAGTAACAATTTGTCTACAAACAGCACAATAGATTTGTCTCAGTCCCCACTCAAAGCAATTTCATCAGTTTTTCAATACAGCTTTGGAAAGGCTCAGGATGGTAACGGAGCAGCACATGAAAACCGTGGCAGCTACACATTTGGAGCCTATGCCCCCTGCAGTGGTGCCCAGTGGGAACCCCACAGAGGACTACTGACAGAGGTCAGCACAAAACCATCTATGACACAACTTACTGGCCTCCTTCTTCATGGAGGAGGATGTCAAGGCCAATGAGTATCTGTGAAGTTGAAATGGCCACTGAGCTACCCAGCATTATCTCACCCTAGTAGTTTTGTATTCACTTGTTCCTGACAACAACTTCAAGTTAGAGGTTATTAAATGATCTAAACAAATGAACATGGGTGAAAGTGAAAATCAGTTATGAAAAGATGTGTTTTCTTTTCCCCAAAATGCAGAATCCAGAAAGGTTCATTTTATAAATGAAATGTGGTTGCAAGATACAGAACACCTCCTTGCTTTTTAACGGTGACTTGTAAGAAAACAAGACCTGCGTACACAGGCACAATATGGGTCCCAAACAAGCAAAAATGGGTCTAAATCTAGAAACATTCCCCTCACCTGTGACTGTTCACATGCCTGTCAGTTACTCCCAGGTCTCTCAATAAGGATACAGAAGGATTTCCTGCAACAATAGTGTCTTTCTTTTTTTTATATACAACTGCGGAAAACGCTGCTTATCAATCTCATAATAAATATTGCATCCAGAAAGAGTTGAGACTTCTAAGTATATATCCTTAGTGCCCCTAAACATGTTTTTTTCTCAAAATATAGTACTCTTGCTTCAGTATTAAAAATCAAAGAGCTGGTACTCAGCATCACAAGGTAGGCACTCACCTCACAAGTGAGCACAGAAAATTAGATGACAGATTTAGCATAATTTACGTAACTGCTGGATTTTAGTTCAATGTCAGCACATTGCCACATCTGAAGTTTGAAAGATACACAGACTTAGCACAGTATTGTTTAATACATATTTAAATAATAGCTGATAACACACTTTTCAGACAGTTTATTTCTTTTAAAAGAAATCAAAGAACCTTCTCCATGTTAAATTCATTGCCATGTCATGCAGTAAATGTGCTCATTCATTTCAAATACCATTTTTTTTTTATTCCAAGGGACCACATTTCAGATGATCCACACTCTTGCAGATTGTGCTAGTTTCCATGCAGGACTGAGCATTCCTGATGATGAAACTTTTAAAGCTTCCTCAATAGATAAACAAAATATCTGATTTAGATCAAGTATAAAAGATGCTTTAAATACTTTCAACACTTGGTCTACTGCAAAGTTGATGCTGTAATTAGTACCTGTCTGCCATTCTTTTATTTTAACAAATAGAAAAAATTGAGGAAACTATTACAATTATTAAAGAAAAAAAAAGATTAACACCTGGTTTAGCAAAAATATTAAGTACAGCATACATAACGTGACTGTACAACTGCATTTGAAAGCACTTCAGCTTTAGTGAAATACAGACTTGATAATTTTCCCCATTTCTTCCTCCTCTAACTTGGTCCTTCATTATTTCCAGGTTACAAGAATAAATAGAAAAGTATGTGAGAGAAAGTGTGAATCTATAGTACAAATGCCTTCATCAAAGTAAATTTATGAGATAGGATTAGATCTCTTACAACCAGAGCCAGAAGTAAAATACCTTATTTACGTTGCTCTTTCATTCACTAATCCTCTTTGCAAAGGGCTTTTTGCTACACAACTCAAAAAACCTCTAATTCCAAAAACTATTGGCAGAAAAATGGGGGGAAAGCAGGAAGAGAGAATATAAAACCACCAACATATTATACAGATACATTTAAAGGCTTTTGCTTTAAATATTTCTTATTATTTAGCCTTTTCCTTGAAAACCTTTCATAGCTTCTTTGACCCAGAAGAACATCATTTCTCTTGTATACACAGTGGCTTGCAATGCTGAAAAAGCTTTCTTTAACTGTTCCCATAGCAACCAAAATCATTCTTTGTATTTAATTTTTGCCTGTTCAAATATAATCTGCTTTTGTACCTAGAATCAGTGGGTTTGCCATCTAAATTATGGATTCCCTGAAGTCTATCAGGCATTCATTATAAATTCAGGTTTGCTTTATATAATTTGAAATTTAAAGCATTTACTACATTTTAGTATTTAGTATTACAATAAAATAATTCAGGAAGAAGAATGTAGATAGCACAAACCTGGAAGCATCAAATATTATTTTGAACACGTGAATTTTAGTAACTTCAACTTTAAATATGAAGAAAAACAAGCCTTGCTAGAGTGCATATCAAAATTCCCTACCTGAGTAGGACTATGACTCCTTTTTAAACTATGGCTCAGCTTTGTGATTCATTCCTGTTACATATCCAGACTGAATTCCAAGCCCTCTGAATGTATTCCTGGTTTTAGGTGACATCTTTGAAAACAGAAGTCATTTCTGGGAGAATAAATGAAGAATGATGATTTGCCTGCTTAAGATTTCTTAAATAATCTGGCTTGTATCAGCACTGTATTTATTCTCTGACTTTAATCTACAGCGTAATTAAGAGTAGGGCACTTGCAGATAGTACTTGTTATTACAATTACACACTTTACTTGCATAGTTCCATTTCAAGTCCATCTGATAGCAAACGCTAGTTTTCTGTGTATTTGTTCCCACAACACAGGCACAGGATTTAGAAAGCAATAGGTAATCTTACTTCTGAACACCTGTGCTTTCTCACTGACCCATAAATGTTATTTTCTATTTTCTCCATAGATTACCCCAAATAGAGTGCACTGTTCCTTGGACAAGAAAATGAAGAGGTTCTTATTTACCTATTTTAGAGTGTTGAAGTACACTTTGTCAGAATTGATAACAAATAGTCAATATAGCAATGTTTATCTACACTGTATCTCTGAAAATGTTTGTCTAGAACATCTAAATTTTTCCAGTCAAAAGTATCAACCACTTCTATTTATACAGGTCCAGACAAGAAATAGAAAAATGACATTAGAACATTAGATTAAGTTTTAAAAGGGATCACAAAAATAAGGCCCAAAATGCAGCCCTATTAATAGGAAGCTGTTGTAGGACAAAATAACTTGGCATCACCTTACCATTTAGTTCTTCTGTCAAAAAGGAGTTCTGTTTCTCCTGCTCTGCCTTTAAACTGTGTGCACGTGACCTTTTATATCAATGCAATCAAAACATCAAGAAACGTATCTTAAAATCATTCTTAAATCTCGTCATTGTTTATTCCAGGTTGTTTTGTGGCTCTGATTTGAGGTCTCTGTCACTTTGCACCTATGGCTGACAGGAGAGATGAGTCCTGTTCAACTTCACATCTTCTAAACCAGTAACCTGGGCACATATTAAAATTGTACATAAATATGTCGATTTTACAAAAGGACATAATAACAAGGTAACTGGAAGTGAGGCTGGAATGCTCCTGAAAAATCAGTATTAAAAAGTTTGAATAAAGGGTTGGGGATGGAGCAGTAGATCAGTACAAAAATTAGAGGAACATTACCATATTTTAGGATGAATACTCTATAGGCTTTCTGCATAAACAAATGAATAAACAGACAGATAAAGAGTTTTATCAAGAGTACACTTTATAAGCACGACTAATTAAAACATGGGGAAGTTTACCTCAAAGCTACTTCCCTCTTCTCCCTGCCTGTGCTTCCCTTGATTTTTCTCAATAGCTCACTCCTAGTAGCCTCCTATCTATATTTCCCTCCTCCTACTTACATTGCTCATCAAAGGAATCCTCTTGGGATTAGGGGGATGCACTGAACATATAAAACAGCTGATCTGGGAGGAAAAAGGGGTTGGAACCTATCATATTTTGATGGATATCTACTTGTTTTTGAAAATGTCGCATCACACTTATGATGAAAGCATTGGCCTCCTTTACTTTCCCCGCTTCTATTTTTTGAAGACGTTTATTAAAGCTGCACACAAGCTGATGTTGTGGGCTGCTGCGATGGAAGCTCTAAATCTGTATTATTACTAATATTAGGTGGATATATCTGCAATACATGCTGTTACACATTTAATCAATGTAGCAGCAGTGAATATTTTTTGATGTGCAACTAAAGCTACAAACTACTCCTTTATGTAATGATAAAGAGAGGATTAAAATACCAAAACCAAAACAATTGGAGTGAAATCCAGCCACATCCACAAAGAACTAGTAAATGGATCTGGAAACACATGAAATACTTAAGAGCTTCAGCACAGGAAAAGAAAACCAAAAAATATTCTTCCCTCACAAACATCTTTTTAGATGGTAGCTACTGCAGCTATTATTGATAAAAAGCAGCTGGGCCAGTTGATGTTCTTAGTTTAACAGAGCTTAATCCTGCTCCTGGAGCACAGGAGGAAAAACTTACACTTGTACTCACTTTGTAACTGTACAGACAGTTCTTGAAGCATTCAGCCCTTTTAAATTCACTTATCTGGTACAATATTTTGTCTTTACAGCTTAACTTTACTCCAATATAATTGCAAATTTATGTCTCAATCCAACTGCACTGACACTGCATGTGTCCTAGTGTGATGATGCACAGTCTTTTCATTTTTATTTCTTCTGCTTCCCACCTGCCCATTTCCCATCTTCCTTTTCGTTGGTTTTTTTATGTTTTATAAATCCCATATGGTGGCCAACGCAGCCAGTGCATCAACTGGAAAAAAACAGGAGGGTGAAGAGAAGATAAAGAAAGAAAGATAGCACTTCTCCTTTTTTAGCTATAGTCTTCCACCTCTGCTATCAGTAAATCCATGCAAGTAAAAATAACATATTCAGTACTCACTGCAAACATAGATTTTGATAGGTTACTAAAATTACTGCTCCCAGGGCTATTCACAAATACACTGAAAAACGTACATGGTAGAGAAAGAGGAATATTGCCTCTATTTCTTTGTTACCTCCAGGAAAAAAAAATAAGAACAAAACAAACTGAAGCTAGAGGTGGGGATAAGGAGATTGTTCTTAAAATTATTTCTGTCCTTCTCTAATATCTCTTTTTTACTCAGCAAAACAGACCAAAACTTGCTCCTAGAAATACTAATATTTAGATTAAGCACACTTCTGGAACATCCTTCTCAATTTAGTTGTGCTAAACAAAAAGTGAGTTCCTCCTGACAGTATGTGAAACATAGCATGCAGGTATATATGTTTTTTTCACATAATTCATTCCCCTCTAGGAGGCAGGTACTATCTCAACTTTAAGCACCATGAAGCACTCTACATATTTTTAAGCATTATGCTGATTGAACCTACATTTGCTCCAGTAGTATTCCTATTTAAGTCATGATAATACAACTCAAGAGTAGTGTATTTTCTAACAAAGCTAACCCTAACATAGCTCCTGCACAGGATGATGGTTTTCAGGAATGTTCTGCAAAGTAACTGGTTTAGAAAACCCCTCAATAAGTCAGTAATACCACCACCACAACACCATTATTTTTCACCCATCAGATTCAAAAGAATACCTGACAATGTCTTCACTGGAATTGTACAATGAGCTATTAAACAGCACAGCACAATAGTCCAATAGCTACACCATGCAATTATAAATGCAAATCTACCTAGTTTTTCTGTGACATCCCTCATTTCTTCACCTTCCGATGACAGTAAGAAATTTATGAGAAATGCTGTTCTTTGTTATGCTTCAGCGATATTATTAAATTACTGTGAAAGTGAAACAAATACATTTCTGCTATGTACTTGCACTGTTTTTTCTACTTTTAACCTACAATACATTTGTCTAACCAAGTAAAGTACTTTGCAATCCTAGCATTACATGTACAAGTGTATTTCCTTCATATTTTTTCATTTTATGACGCTTTAATTGTTCACAAGTAATAACATAGTTGATTAATTTTTATATTTGATGCTGCAATTATGTTTTGAAATCTAATTTGTGAGAATTGAGGTGGTACTTTAATACAAACACCACAGGCTTCTAAATTAAAAAACAAATGATCCCCTGGTCCCTCCTCCCCCACCACCCCACCCTCATCTCTTCAGCAGTTAGATAATGTTTCTGTTAGACTCATGTTTCTGCTGCACAAAGGTACAGACCTAAACCTGCCGTAATTTCCTTGTGAGATGATAAAATACAATTTCTGGCTGTGTTTCAGACAGAACTTCAGTTACAGTTTACTGACAGCCTACGCTTTTACAGACCAGAAAGTATAATTCTGTTTCTGGAGTGGTTCCTAAGACTGAGCACTTCCACTTAAGTTAGTGAAAGGCTGAGTTAAAGAAGTTTAATAACTGTTTGCCCCGATTTTACAGCAAAATAATTTCTGTATACTTTCAAGATTTTGGATGTACAAGAAAAAGGAATAAAATGGGCACAGCTAGCACTTCCCTCATTATCCCCACTTGAGTGAAATGGGCTTGCTCCTGAATCTCTTGGTTCTGTACTTTAAAAGCCTCTTCCTTCAGTGAGGCTTCACAGCAACTGTAAGTTCTCATTAGGCAACACCATGAATTGAGGTTAACAACAGGACCTAACATTGCCTTCCCAACCGATGCAGGATGCTACAGGAACTGATCATTGAAATACAAATTCAACAACCCCTATATGATCTAACTTTACACTCAGACTATCCAAAAAATGGCTTTTCTGAAATGAAGGAGAAGTCCAGACAGTAAGGCCATTATTTTGAGGATTCCTTGTGCTGCCCTGAAATCAAGTGCCTTCAGCCCCTTCAATTTACCTGGTAAATAAAAACTGTACATCTCCTTTAATACATGAAACTGAGGGCGTAACAATGCTTGTTCTGAGTGTCTATGCTGGACATGAATTTAGACTGGACGAAAATGAAGCCTGCTTTTTCTTTTAAATCCAAAGTCAGTAAGTGAGTCATGTTCCACATGTCCAGCTGTAGCCCTGCCTCTGACGGACACTGTGCCTGATTGGCTTTGCAGTCATCCCAGCAGACCACGGGTGTGCTCTTCAGGACTTAGGCAGCTGCCACATAAGACAATGGAAAACTCTGTCGTTTTATTAGCATAACAAACGCTGTAAGTGACTAACGCTACAACTTAGAACAGCAGCTCTTCAGATGGAGATCTCCAGATAAAACAATTTCTTTTCAATTGCCTAAGCCTGTCTCAAACATCTCTGCCTGCATTACCTATAGTAACCCTCCTTTTCAAGGTCGGTTGAACCAGGTAAGATTTTATTTACTTCAACTACATCTCCTTTTAGACTTGTTCCAGACATAAAGGTATTTTGATATATATATAATAATTTCTATTTCATCACAAAGCAAAAATCGCAGCACAAAATTAAAATTCAAAACTGTGTCTTATGGTTTATTGTTTTAATTAAAACAGACATGCCAAGAGTATTTTGCAATGATTACTCAAGGCTATCAGTTTAGAAGAGTTCTTGGTTGCCAAGTGCAAGACTCCTGCTTTGGATTTGATACTGGCGTTCTGATTTGCAATTCTCACTTACATAAATAAAGCAGACACTTCTAGACACTACAGTACACATGAGATAAAATCTTCACTCTGGAACCAAGTCTACGTTAAGCACCTGCCCATATATATATGTAACAAAGGCGTATTTTCAAATAAGCTCTCTAAATAAATAGTGCACAATTACTTATCTTGATGTATCTATTTTAGGGAAATCTGTGGATGTGAAGGACAAGCAAATCACATAATTAAAGCTTCCTCTATTGCAGAAGTGCCTGGTGGAGAACATGATTCACAGAGAACAGAGAAAAGAAGGATGCATAGGAATGCATAGATTTTAACTTCATTTACAAGTTAAAAATTTTTCTCAGGTCTGATAAATAAATGGATAATCTTACTCCAAAGGACATTCTTTTTAGGGTGATGGCCAAAACTGGAATGACATTATGGTATCGTAAAGGTATAGAATTTTACAGATATGAATGAAACAAAGTGATCTTACGTTAGGCAAAGCTGTTTTCTAAATGTCACTGTGATTTGGTGACAATGTTTTTCTTACGCCGACTTCAGATCTAGTTCAGAAATTGTACTTGTAGATGCAGTTATGTTGTTGACTGCTTGCTCTTAAAGCAGGGGAAATTTGTATTCCAGATTACTGTAACTGCACTGTCCTTTGTTTGTGCAATTCAGTGTTTTAAATCAGCTTTGGCCACACTCTCTGCCAATGTACATTACAGTAACTATATTTTGACTCCAGAAGTTCTATTCAAATTTTCACCATTTGGTGCTCAGAAACATCAACAGCAATGTTGTATTATCCCTACACATTTTTATTTCCTGAATTTTCTTTTATTACTGAAGACTAGCTACACAATGATACAATGCCCTCATCTCATTTTGAGGTTACCATCATCTCAACTAGAAAACTCTGTTATTTTCTTGATCCTCCGCATTTTGATTCAAAGTGACCTCATGAAGCACCTTGCTTAACATTCCATCCTATATCTTTTTACCAAGTTGAGTTCAGTCACACTAACAATACTTAAAGGGAAATGATTGAGGCACTCATAGTTTATGGTGCATTAGAAACCAAATCTCTTCTCGTAGGGAAGAGGAAGCTTTCCAAACAATGACTTGCAAAGGATCAAAGCTTTCTTGGTAGGGCTATAGATAAAATCTACATAACACCTTTCCTCCATAGGACAACTGCCATCACTCCTCTGCCTCCTGCATTATTCACCAGCACACAGGAAAAGACAGGAGTTGAACTACAAAATATTGAAAATACTAAGTACCGTAACTGCAATTAGTGGCTCTCAAAAACCAGCTTATTCAACATTTGCAACTCATGATCAAATTAAAGTGTACAGAACTGCTTAATCCCTTGGCTGCAAATAACTTCCTCAGATATTTAAATAACACATGTAGATTGCTTTCTTGTCAATCTCTCCTATAAATTGGAGATGGGTGCAGTGACTGAGAAGGAACGTGAGAACTCCCCGTTCTATAACCAGATAGAAGTTTTCTTCCATATTCACTTTGCAGTGCAATTGTATTTCCTTTACACAACTGTTACTTATGTTATAATTGATTTTACAAAATCATTCTCATTTTTGCAGTGGCTGGACACAGGGAAAAGAAGCAAAAGAGTTTGGATTTTTGTTTTGTTTTTCTTCAAAGCAAACAGAAAGAAGTTATGAATTTGAGCAGCCTAGACAAGAGGCAATGTCAGGCAGGATTTTCAACTAACTAGCAGACAATAAAAGAAGTGTAAATTCAGTATTTTTACTACTTTCTGAAAAGTTTCCCATTTCAAAGAAGACAAGAGTAAAGCAAAATAACTTCTTTTCCTATTATGTGCAAAAAGCAATACAGGATGTACAAGGACACCATGTGACAGATAACACAGTAAATAGAAATTTTCAGTTCCCCTTGAAGTTGCTAAATAGAGCTTAAAGACTAACTAGTAAAACAGATAAAAGAATGTAAAAGTAGACCACTGACAGCATAAACACACTGCTTATGTTTACTCCATTTCAAAGTACCTGCTTTAAAGAAATGGATATAAATTCTACCTCTCCTACCTGTTATCACTAAAATGTAGTGGTGGAGAGCACAGTGCAATCCAGCTGATGTCTCAGGTTTTTCAGCTGAGCTGGAATCACAGCTCTCAAAGTATTGTCATTCCAGAACAACACGGGGCATCCCTATTCTCTGCATTACCCAAAGAGCAATACATGCTTCCATACCCCACTGTCCCAATCATGTTTTATCCAGTCTTCCAAACAAGTGTGAAAAGCATTCCTTTTTCACATTACTGGAAGATGCCTTTTTGAAAGGACTGTCAGAGCATTCACGAATCGTGATGTGGACACCACTACCTGACAACTTGTCTGCTTTAGAGACCACACTTCACATCACCACTGAGGAGCTGTAAGGACCTAAACTGTGTTTGAGACAGGCAAATGTGATTTTAAGACCACATAAGGACTTTGCCATGAGATAAGCACAGGATGCAGTGGCAGGGTGGCCTGGCTCCAGGCCTGGCACATCCTGGGTAATGCATCCAGACAAGGGCTCCCACTGTGGGAAACTGTGGAGCAGCAACTGCTTGTCCACATATTGCTGGGATCACCTCAAGCCCTCGTTTACAGCTTAATTTGGGCAGAGGCATCTCTCAATAACAGGATCGCAACAGAAGCAGCAAAAATTACAGAGGTAAGATAACCACACTGTTACATCAAGGGGAAGAAACTTCCCTGGAATTTACCAAAAACGAAAAACAAAAATTAGAGGGGAAAAAAAAATTAGAAGAAAACCTACAACTGAGTAAGTGAAGAATGATACATAATCAGCTTGGTTAGAATTTCTTTTGAAAGGAATTAGGCAAGGCTGCAAGAGTCAAAAAGGATTACCAGTCTTCTGATGTAACAATTATATTTTTACAGCTCAAAACAGAGAGGGAAAAAAGCTCCTAAATTTTGGAATATGCTTACTGCAGCTAATACATTTAGACTATATATGCACCAAAATCTTCCTAGATTCCAATCTATATCAGTACCAAAGTCCTGGGTTGGCATCTGTACTAAACAGTGCTGAACAGAATGGCATTAAAGCAGTAACTCTCCCCCTTAGCACCCTGCTTCCATCAGCAAGCACCCAGGTAGTCACTGTGACTCCAAGAAGCTTTCTCATGTATTTGAACTCACGTGTAAAAATCTTGCTCAGGTAAGTACAGTTGCAAGGTACAAGTGGAACAGCTTTGGCACAACAGAATATTGGAAATACTCACTTCATAGGCTCATTCAGGCATTTATCAGAAAAAAAATTACTTGATCTTAAGAGTCTGAAGAGTTGCCAAATGATCTGTGATATTTAGAATTGTAAAATAAAATCACAGAATACATTTGAGTTGGCAGGGACCTTTAAAGCCCATCTTATCCAATCCTTCTGCAATAAACAGGGACACCTAGATCAGGTTGCTCAGGTCCCCATCCAACACACCTTGAATGTCCCTAGGGATGGGGAATCCACAACTTCTCTGGACAACCTGTTCCAGTGTTTAACCACCTTCATTACAAAAACCTTCTTCCTTAGATCCAGTCTGAATTTACCTTCTTTCAGTTTAAAAACATTACCTCTTTTTGGTAATTAAAATATTTCTGACACAAAAAAGAGTTGTCAAATTAGTGTGTCTGCTTCATGACATAACAGGATCTGTACCTCAACACTTTAACAGCAAATAAATCTTTAAATAAAAATCAAAATCAGAAATGTGACAGCAGCTGAAGTACTAATGCACAAACCACCTTTAAATTGGCCAGCTCAGAGCACTGCATGTTGTCACAGCTATTCTGAACTGCAGGGCAGTCATATCCAAAGAAACTAATCAAAGTACATATGTACCAGCTTAACTTTAAATCTTTAAATAAAATGGTGCACCTGAGTTTCACTATAGTTTTTCCATGCACTAGTAGCACATTAATGGTTTTCTGTGTTTACATATGAACATCACACAGCAGCAGAACACTGTCTGCTCAGGGACACATGTGTCTTAGACACTTCTTTTTCCACACTGCCCCTTGTAGGCTGACTTTTCAGCTGAGCATTTGCCCAGTGAAGGTGAAGCTGAATTGATTTACAGCATAACATACAGTACCCTGGGCCATGCTTCCTCATAAGAACTTGAAATGGAAGTGAGGATTCCTCATGCCATTGCTCTGTGCCAGCAGCTGATTTATTTATATGCGAATTCAGATAGGAAGGACTAAAATTAGGACTCTGTAAGCAGAACTCGCTGTTCAAAATGTTCCAATTGTTTTAGCATCTGGGCACCTTAGAGAACAACTGACTGATGTATCACTATGGCAACACAAAGAGGCCTCAATAACTTCAACTATTAAGACAGAAAGAGGTTTTAAAGTCTTGTATTTCTACAAAATATAGCAAAGTTAATGCAACATCCTAGACAACATGGAGGGCTGAGAAGACAAAGTAAGGCAGAGCTCACATTTCTTATTTTTCACCCTGACCTCACACTGATCATGTATTTCTCTGCCTCGGTGTCTGTTGTGGAGTGGAAAGAGAAAAACCACAAAGGCATGCTCTGCCTCTTGCCAAATCCACCCCTGGTGAATATCTGAGGTAGGGATTTTGCCCAGTGCACAAGCAACGAGTCAGCAATTACCTGCATATCACTATGAAATGACTCCCTGATGAAATGGCTTGAGCTTCCAATAAAAAATACAGGGGAGGGAAATAAAATTAGCCTTTTATTCCTGCAATCCTGGTAAGATCTAATCACTGACAAAATGTCGTTTAGCTTTGCTGCTACCACTTCTGGCACCATTTGCTGCTTACAAAAAAAATACATTAAGCAAATACATTATTTAAAAACACTAAACAGCTTCTTTCTAAAACAAAATAACATCATTAATCAAATAGTACACAAGTAGTATTAAAAGCTTTTTTTTTTTCTCTGCCCAGTCTTCACAGCTTCTAGAGTCCTAAAGCTCTTGGATATAATTTTACTGTGGCATACAAGATTATTTTAAATTATTTGTATCTGTTTAACATTTTATTATCATTAATATGCATTTTATCAGGTTTGGATTACACACTTTCTTATGTACCTTTAGAAAGCATTAGTTAGTCTAAACATACTCTGTCCCTGTAGGGTCTGAAGGCAGAAAATTCTCCCTACAGAACCTTGATGACTGACCACTGCTCATCATCACTGTGACAGGCATAGTTTTTAGACATGCAAGTCAAAACCATACGAATGAAGATAAGCATAAAAATCAAAGAATCAATGTTTTTTTCCCATATGAGTATCAATAACTATAATCCACACATGCAGACCACCTCATACCTGGAGTCTGCATTCCAGTTAATGGAACTCAACAAGTGTCAAGGGCATGTCTGCACGGGAGACAGATAACACTGGGATACTTACACACAGGAATTAGGATCTGTTTTGCTTCCATTAACTGGATATGAAGAAAACTACCTCCATGTGGGAAGCACAAGGTGAAATGGGAGATGTGAACAGTAGCTGATGTTTTGTTCGTAATGCTG
Source organism: Corvus cornix cornix (assembly GCF_000738735.6). Taxonomy (NCBI): domain Eukaryota; kingdom Metazoa; phylum Chordata; class Aves; order Passeriformes; family Corvidae; genus Corvus; species Corvus cornix. The sequence goes on along the minus strand of NC_046334.1, from coordinate 19,228,485 downwards.
GAGATTTTCTTGAAGCTGCATGCTTTCACCTCCCTACTATTAATTCGAAGGTTTCTACAAAATTTACTGAATTCCAGTTGCAAACTTTTTCAAGCAAGATGGTTCTGTTTCATCTCCAATGTACTTTTCAGAAATGTTGGTCTAAAAATACTAATACACGTATGCAGTTTCATATGCAGAAGTTCAAATACATTTAATCTATTTAAGCACAAGGTGGCTTCACATCGAAAGAATTCCAGAGCCACAGGTCGTATTTTTAAATATGAGTATCAAAAGAGTAGCAGAAGTTAGAGTGTGTTTCTGAGACCTCTGAGTGCTTAAGACAAGCTTTACTTGTGTCTGTGTTCTTAGAAGATATCACTAATCAGGTTGTAAAAAAAAAAATAAAAATAAAAACCCAAACACCAAAAATTGAGGAGGTGGCTTCATTCAGTACATGCTAAACAAATACCAGAGTTTCCTACTTTGAATTTGTAAGGGATTATTAAATGCTGAATCTCATCACAGTGGATGAAAAAGCCAATCAAACAACAGTGCAGGTTTGCCTTTTAGCAAAAAGAAGAAAAATTGTTCTGTGCTGCTTTGAGCTAACCAGAAAGGTTATTCTGGACTTCAGCACAGTATTTTGCAGCCCAGTGCCTTTCAAATCCCTTGGTATTCAGAGAGCCACACAACTGAATCACTACAACAATTAGATGCTAACAGCATTTCAGACAAGGCCTTTGCAGTAATACCTAGACAATAGGTAACATACTGTGTTAAATTTTGAGTACAGGTAAACTAGATGAAATGGGTTTATCACCACATTGAAAAAGATACCACAGTCAGATACAAACTTAAGTCATAGACAGATCTGTAGCAATATCATATCCCATCTAATCTACTCTAGTCCACCAGTGGTGTTTTGGATGTTTCAGTGGTTTTTGGGGATGTGAGGGGATGTTTTAATTTTCTTACAGTAATAGGCATGCAAGCCAGGACTCCACAGACAAGTCCAAAGCTAAATTTGTACATACCAAGAGAAGCAGAAAACTAAACATAAGTGGTAAGTACAGCAATGATGTTATCCACTGTCATGTTTTTTAATACCTTCCACATTTTAAAAGGCACAGACCCCAAGTTTGTGTTGTGATAAAGCCTTACAATTTTTTTTTTCCTTTCTCTTCATGAGAAAAAAATTATTTCTACTCTCCAAGGATTCAATCATTAAGAAATAACCATCCTGCCTGGTATTGCAAGGCAAATGTTACTGTGCACTCTGTGGTTATGATTCTCATCTAATGCAAGATACCAAAATACAGTCTAATTAAGTAGACAGAATTTCCCTGGAAGAACACTACCACACTTTTGAAGATGCCATCATATTATCTATCACTGTGTTAAAATGGTCACTGGAAAATACTGAAATATCTCAGATGAGCTAAGCATTTACATATAATAAAAATCAAGTACTTGTAAGAATGAAAGGCCTATTTAAACAAAAAAAAATCACCTTGTCAAACCTGTTAAAAAGTCAGTATCTCAGAGTACACACGCCCATTCCCTCTATATATGTCATTACCAAAAGTCTTGGGAAAAAATGTAGGCTAATGAACAAAAGTAGCAGCTTAGCCTCAGGCCAGTTTCTTCTTTTGGAAACACCTAGGAAAGCCCTGATGAAAGAGAAAGGAGGGAGTATATGCATATCCAGAAGAAGGAATCTGGCCAGTTGTTTAAACTGCACTGGTAAAAGCTTGTGTTATTTGAATAACTCACTGTTTGGACACATCAGGCATGATCATCTGTTCTTTTTTCCTTGTATCCACTGTCGTCTCTACAGGGGTAAGTACTACAGCAGCACATGAGACTATTGACTGGTATGAGTCCTCCCGGCACACTGCAAAGACAAAAAATATCAGTGTTAAACAGTGAACTCAGCTTCTACTTTAAGGGAGAAAAAAAAAAGAAACAATAGATTCATGCTGTGATTAACACAAATGCAAATGATTAATCAGACTTCACTGTGGTCACATGCAATGGAAATGCCATTTTTTTTCACATTTTCTAACAGGCTTACTTTGCACTTTTTTTGCCACTGACTGATCATTCACTAAGTTTTACCTAGCACAAGATCTGCTGTCAGTCTACTCTAGCTCACTGGTGTGTCTGAATCCTAAAAGGACTTACATTTCATAAATGACACCAGAATATGATTCACTTCTTAGTTCTTTTTCATCACAGACTGAAAATAAGAGTGAGAATAATGGGTGGTTTCCAGGCAAACCTCCCACCTTCAAATATTTTAGACTTTGTAAGAAAATAGATTTGAAAAAATCTAATTAGTGATTTATTTTTCACCTTTTACTGTTATGACTCACTTTACTCCAAAAAGGCCAAATCCAAGTGGTCTAGAAGTGATAACTGATATACTGAGTCATGCTTTCTTTTAATAAAAATTGTATCTGTATTACTGTGCTGAATGTTACAACTTAGACAATATTTAGAACTGGAAGAATGATCCCTGGCTCAATTAGCACTAATAAATGAATACCCAAAAGTTTCTGACCTCTGAAAGATAATTGTGTATGTTACAAGTCATACACATTCTTAAATTCTGAATTTTAAGTGCCACTAGTAATTCAGCTTTTAGCAGCGACCATTCCTACTGATTTTGAAGCTATAGATTTCCTTTACAGCCAAGGTATGCCTTTCCGAAAAAAATACAAGCTGGAATTAAGAGTTAGTTTTATTGAACAAAGCATGACAGCTTCTTATATTTGGTACTATAATGTATAATGTGGTGGCCTATGTTTAAAAAGAAAGACAGACAGTATTTTATAACATACAGAACTATTTCATAGAGTGCACACAAGCACACAGATCCAATAACATCACCTGTAAAACCAGAATGACTGTGGCAACCTCTCAGCAATTCAAAACCAGAAAGAACACATTTCACAAGTACATACATTTATGCAAGATTGGTACAACTGGGAATTCTGAACTGTGACATTTATTTATTATTATTCCATTCTCCACAATCGTGTGCCTCCTTATTGCCCACAGACAACACGTCTTTGGCACAGCCTGTGCTCCCCTTACAAAAGAAGCAAAACTGGAGTAAAACTTCACTCACATTGCCCTGACTAGGTGAAGAAGAGCTAATTGTGCCATTTTACCCCGAGGGCACGAATTACCTTCAGCCCAAACCCAGCACACACCAACAGGACACACTGGTGCTCCACAAACCCCCTGAAACACTAACAGGAACAGGTCAGGGCCGGTTACTTCTACAAATGTCTTTTTTTGCTTTCTGAGCAGTTCTGAGCCATTCAGCAGGCAGCACAAATGGCTGAGCACAGGCAGCTGTCAGGAAGGAAACCTTTCAGGGAGTGCTTGTAATTGCATTTTATTCATCTGGTGTTGTCCAGTATTGTTTATGTTTGTATTTTAAATACTAATGTGCACACTGTGCTAAGTGACTAAGGCACCTAAGGTGACCAGTACTGACCACTACTGAAGCCTCACCTTCCCTATTTTTTTGGAACCAGCATTACTCAATCCTTTGTCACTATCATGGACACACATCTCCAAAACATGGTCATACACAAAGAGAACTTTCTATATTGACTACAGGCATGAAAGCAGGATTTGTGTTATAGCTTGATGCACAACAGATCAAGATGAAACTAATGCAAACTACAATGAACTAAAGAGACAACATAAGAAAAATGGAATGTTAGGTGATTTTACATCCTACTATATCATGTACAATCAGCAGACTACCTACCAGCATGCATGATTCTGCTGGGTAGGCACCAAGTAATTTATAAAAAAGTATTTTCTCATTACAACCAGCAACTGAATAGGTGCAAATAAGAACATTTATGTCTCTTAGTCTCTTTATTTACAGTCAAACAATTGCAAAAAGATAGGCTTGTCATAGTGCACCACTGATATTCAGTACCTGAATTTTAACCAAAAACTGATAAAACAGGGAGCACAAAGGATGAAGCACATACATATTTTTCTTCAGAAGACCTGTTGTACTACTTGAATATCAAGTTATTACTTTAGAACTTGTAAAAGGTCTGGTGACAAGCATCACAGGGGAGGGTATGCCCTAGATCAGGCACTGTCCATCAGAGCAGATACAAAGAAAGATAAAAGAGGGAATCATGAGTAACAAAGAAGACACTGCTAATCTCCCACTCTTTACAGAAATTTCACGAATGAATTAAACTGTGAAATTGCTTTTGTTTAATAATAAATGCTACACAGGCATTGTAAAATCCCCTAATTTACAGCTGAAGACAAACCCAGTGGTCATCCAGTGATTGGAGCTCATGGAATTTATTATCCCCCCTATTCCAAACAGCAGTACTCTTTGGTCTCGCTTTTGAAAACCACTACAATTCCTCCTTTTTATCTCAAGTCTCTGTGCACAGTCATAAGTCATTATGGGACAGTATAATTAACTAAAATGTCATGAAATAGCAATGGCACAGCAGCAAGTAATTCTCACCTACTGGAGTGTATGCTCTTACTATCTGTTCGTAACATGCATTAAAATAATGAGAACATGCTTGAATATGGACTCTCAATTTTAACACTGATGGGGATGGACATTGTTTTACTTTAGATTGTTTGCATTTTACATTCCAAACTCAACTCTTAAGTGTAGCTTCATTTCTACACCTTCATTTTTTAATCTACAAGTGGCTTACATTACCCCAAAAAAGACTATTCGTGATGTCTACATGCTGTACTCTTTATGAATCAAAGTCTGTTCGAGCCTCAAAACATCACAAATATCAGAAAAACAATTATTCTAAGGGATTCTTCCTTTTAATCATGAATCCTCTCACACGTCCAACTCGCTCCTTAACATCCAGAAAGGACTTAAAAATTTAGCCTTCCCACATGAATCAGTAAGGAAAGCAGAATTTTCAGTCATCTGAGCTAGTGCTTGGCAAAGCCATCAATGTAATCAGCTGGCTCAGCCTATTACATTATTCCTGATGCATACCTCCAGAAGGGTGGAAAAAACTGCACAAGCTACCAACAAGGGGAACAATCAGCCAATTTCACACTACCTGTAGCAGTTTCTTTAAGAAACTAACATTTAGTATGTCAGAATGTGTTATACAGTGAATACCTTCAGAAAAAAAAAGCAATTTGCATGCAAGTGAGATGGTATTTTTCAGTCCTTTATTCGCAATTCAACCATTACATGAACAAGCTAAGATTTGCAGTGAAATAACACAATCGGAGGAACATTGCTACTATGTGTTACTCTATGTTAAAGAAACATATTTTTCTCAGTGAAACAAAAGACACTGCCTACCAATTACAAGTCATGCAAAGGAGAACACTACAGAAAGGGAAAACAATCTAAGTTCACAGACTACTATTCTAAAGATCTGTACTACTTTTCAAGCTGCACAGTTTCTCCCCAGATCCTCCAGTTTAATGACACATACAGCTTGTTTTCTTCCATCGCCAAGTGTTTTAAAAGTACCCCATACATTTATCACTAAGAGTGCTGGCTTGGCTTTACCCTAGCTGGTTTAAGCAGTCCCAGAACATCACTCACTATCAAAACAGATCTTTACATCTGGAGAAGAAAAACAATAGCGCTTTTTTTCCCTTTGCTGTTTCTTTCAAGAACAATGAGAATGACTAATTAAACATTTTTCTTCTACTTTGAACCAATCAGTGAAAAAATTTTAATTCCCTAAATAGTAGGACAGTAGAAAGCCTTCAACAGCTACTGAATAGAATGCGTTTCTCCAGAGAATAAAAAGATTTTTAAGCTCTAGGGATGTCATTTACATCACCTATTTCGAACACTTAATTGTACACCCTTCCCCCCCCCTTTTTTTTTAATTGAGGAGAAAGAAAATCTGGTTATCACTGCTTGCTATCAAAAAAAAAAGTCTCCCTTGACACAAGATGCAAGATGAAATTAGCAGCAAGTACTACCTGCTTAGAGAAAACAGAAGGGAAATGTTCATAAGCAGTGTGCAATGAAGCATATGGGAATTATGACACAGGGACATGAAAACAGTGAAGTATTTCTAGGTTTCAGAAAGCTGGGCACTTATCCTGACAACTCAAAGTATTTACATTTATGCCTATGAAGTTTAAAATTATCAGCTCTCATCATTCAAGAGACAGATCAAGTCTGGAAACAGACGTTGTTTTGTACCAAAAACCCTTCTGCTTTGGTCAAAAGCTAGGCAAGCAGCCAGGAGCACGGAAAGCACTGAATTCTTTACCCTGAAATGTCTATCAGCTGCCACTGTAGGAGACAGGGGACTAGAGCATGAGGGAGCAACATCCGGATCCCAAGTATCCAATCCCACATCCCTTTTACTATTGAAGGCCAGACGTTGTTTTAATAACTCTGGAACACCAATTCTCAGTGCAGGCATTTACATCTTGGCACGTGTTTTCCTAAATGTCTCTCTCCCATGAAAAGGCTCAGGAAATGAGCCACCCTCTGAGGTGCTCTAAGCAAAGGACAAGGAAGAGCTGCAAAATATCTAACCCCTATACAGATTCTTCAGATAAGGGAAATTCAGGACAAAGAACTGCTATAATTAAAACAGAGATTTTGCTCAAACAAACAAAAAAACAAACCCCAAACACACCAACCAACCAAAAAGGAAGAGTGGATACACTGTAAATTCCTTTAGTAGATTAGAACAAGTGAAGAGCTGAGGAAAGAAAGAGAACATTTAAAACACACAGGTCAAGCTATTTTGCCAGGAAAGCTGCTGACGTTAGAAACAGCACGTAAGAAAGGATCTTGAAATCCAGTCTATTAATTCTGGTATGTCCAGGAAGAACTGTGATTAACCACGATGCTAATCCCTTCCTGACTGCACAGATATGTCCTCTGATAGTCCTGGGCCACTCAGAGAGCTCAGAAAAGAACCAGGGTTCTGACTTGTCTCTCCATCAAACCCAAACATCACCTGCATGAAACACTTCAGCAAAACCACATGTATGAATTCAGATCCATATCCTCTTTCTCAACCCCAGAAACACAATAAAGTCTTTTACTACTTTGTTATTAAACCCTAAAGCCCAAGGAGACTTTCAGTCTCTAAAGCAACACAAAAGGTCAAGGTACCTTGTGTGAAAGCTATTTTTGCCCATCTACTTATATTAAAAAAAAAAAAGCACCTAGTATTAAAAAATAATATTAAAAAAGCCTAATTTTCCTGCTGCTTGATTCTAGATTTGATGATGGTCTTTGGAGAAAAAAGGAAACTAAATGGATCTCTATTTTTTATTTGTTCAACAGTTATTCTAGGGCCTCTTGTCCTTTAGAAACAGCTACATTTCACAATATTGGCCAAGCGAATACTTAAAAGAATGTGTGTATATGCTCACAGTCCCCAAAGGGTTTGCTGTAATAATTTTGCAATAAAACCACAGGCCCAGTTCTTAAACACAACATAGTCACAAGCAGAAATTTTGTAATAGCAACAATTACAGGCCCATTATGGGCAAATGAATTACTTTCTATCAGGTTCTTATGTTTCACGGCTCTTTTACAGTATTCACAAAGGCTGCACACACATATCTGCTTTTTGCTGTCTACACTGGTATGCGCTCTCACACCAGCAATTCTGCAGTGAGTATCTGCACCCTTGCTTTTGTATCCTAAGTTTGTTGTCACAAACCACTGTGATAATACAGAGTAAGAGCCACAAGTGAAATTTGGGTCTGGTGACTTGTACTCCATGCATAAGAAATTAAACTGTAATTTTCCAATGTTCATGCCTAATGGAATGCTGATGTTAGCTCTGATCCTGAATGAAAGGGTATACCCTGATCACCTAAGGACCCTAGGGACATGGTAAGTCATGGAAACACCGATTCCTAAAATAATCACATATAGGTAACGACAATACTGGTGGCACACTTCTTGCATATTTTCTGTTAACTCCACTGTATTGAGAGAACGACTGTAGTTTGGTGTTGGGGAAGATGAAACAGAAAAGCATTGTAAATATGATTGCCTGACAAAAGATTTTGGGAATATGAAAACTACAGGCAACATCGAAATGAAAGCCACTTTTGAAATACCAGGTCTTAGTTACTGAACAACTAGAAAACAATGGTATGGCCACTGAAGATAATCCCCTCTTGATGGAACAATACCCTCTGCTTGCAAACAGGTCCAAGGGTCAGAGCAGACCCTACTAGCTCAGCAGAAGGGGTCCAAAGAGTAGTTTTTAGAAGTTAAGATGTAACACTCTATGGTAATATAAGAACTCTTATAGGCTGTATGTAAATGCTATAGGATTTGTATCTTGTATTAGATTGGTTAGTGACAATTAGAATATTCAGTACAGAAGATGATTTATTGTATTGTAACCAGGACTTCAGACACTTCTATTCCCTTCATTCCTTTCCTTCCTTACTTCCACTCTTGCTCTTACACCCTCTCTCTCTCTCACCTGCTTACTCTCTTGGGCCTGCTCAGAGCTGAGTCTGGCAGCTCTGAGCAGTGCCCCAATACCCAAGCTTTTTACAATAAACCGACTGTGTCCCAAGACCTGCCTATAGAGATCTCTCCATCTCCATCCGTCCCGCCCGTAACCTACAGTTTGGTCTCTCTTGAGGCAGAAAGATGCCTCAGGTAGCATTTTAACTCCTCATCAGTCTTCTCAAGTAGCCTCCCCTAGCCTACAGTGATTTGCAGACTTGCTTCTTACAAAGTGGTTATGCCTGTATTTACTAATCCCCCAAGGATTTTATGAATTTGTTCAGTTACTTACTTGCATGAACTTGTAGCATCCACAATGTCCTGTAGACTCCCAAAGCTGAATATAGGTTATGTGAAGAAATAGTCCTATCAGTCCACTTTAAACTGGCCACCAGCTTGTTTCATCTGACTCCCCTAGTTTTTGTCTTGGAAAAGACAATGCACAATTTCCCCTTCACGTTCCACTCTGGATTTTACAGACTTCTTTTGGATACTTAGCCAATCATTTCTTTTACAGGCTGTATTACCTGCATTTCTTCCTGTTCAAAACCTGTTCCATAGCTCTGGCCACCCTGCTGACCACTCCACAACCAACCATTCCTTGATGCATTGCAGTTCCTGCAATGATGGATCACTGTAGCAAGGCCAGGAGAAACTGTAACTGCATTTACAGAAAATTAAGTGGGTTAGTTTTTCAGCTGTACACCTAAAACATTCTAAATGCATCTATTTGTGCTTGAGGCTGCTTCTGAGATACTTTCTTATTCACAGTGAACTACTTAAAGCAAATATTGTTCCAAGCAGCCTACACAGGAATTGAAAAATCAACCCTTAAAAATAAAGGCATACTCTGTATCCAGTAGGTAGACATTGCTTCTCAATGCCAGAAAGCATTAGCTGAGTGTTAATAATAGAACTTTTAAAATAACAACTAACTTTCATTAGCTTTTAGCAACACTATCAGTCAGGATGATGTCACAAGCTTGTTTTTTTAGCACTCTAGTCTATGACTTGTTTTGTGACACAAGCATGAATAAGAACTGTGTGCATAAATACACAACTGTGTGAGGGAAAGGTTATAATGAAAGACTGAAGATTGGAACCCCACCAATCATACCTAATTCTGCCAAATTCCAGGAAATCTCATAATTGAACAGTATGAATATCTCTAAGAATAAAAAGTGGTCATTAGTCATTTGGTCTAGGACGCATGGTGGTAATCACCATGTGGGCCAAACAAGTGCATCAGTTTATTCCCAAAGAGGCTTTGAAGATAACTGGTTAAATTAATTAAATTAATTTACCATGGAATACAGGTGCAAGTGGGTTCACCAGGGAAACAAGGTTCACCCAGACTTCCCCTTCTGGGAGCCTCTGACATTCTTGGCAATGCTGTCTCACTGGGTAGTAAGAAAGACAGACATGGCAGGTCCTGGGTGATGGAAGGAAACAGAGCAATCCAAAACTCCACTTTTCCAGTAAGAATGGAAAAGGGAGTACTGAAGTGGTAGTTTCAGGTGCAAGCATAAAGCCATGCCCTGGTAATAGCCATAAGGTACCAGAAAGTGAGAAACCTTTGTCTCTCTTCCTACAGGACATGGAGGAAATCCCAAGAGGGATGCCACCAGCTGCAAGAGCCAGCTGCCTCCAACTTCCTTTTTCAGCCAAGAGAAGAATAATAGTTTTAGTTCCGCCTTTGATAACATCTGGGTTTCCATTTATGTTTTGTGATGCCTTCAAGAAAAAGAGAGAAACAGGAGTGACTGTGACACCGGAATCTTAAAAGAAGGAATACAAAAACGCCTGCCGGGCATTTCTGTAGGCATAATACAATCCCCTGAAGGAATGACTACTCTGACAACAATATCCTCGGCTGTCACTCACTGAAAGCAAAACTGCCAAAACTCAATAGCAAGTATTTTCAGGAGCACAGTCTCCTGGCTTCAACTACTATTCTTGGCCTAGCTGAAATAAAGACTGATTTATAAATATTAATTTATTGTGGTTTTTATCGAATGGCTGTAGTCACAAGAAATTTATTTACAAAATTAATACACAGATAAACCTCCAAAAGCACAGTTTCCCAAGAGAAATTATTAAATAAAATCACAACGTCAGCTTTCCTTGCAGATTCTAACAACAAAAGCTCACCAGGAAAATGACACGAGGTATTTTTGTTCTGCAGGAGTAGGAGGCTATTTGGCTTTCTATTATAGCTGTGCTGGCAGTCACTAGCAGGAGCACCAGGTACAGCTGCCAGTAGAGCTATACATATTTTCAGCTGCAGAATGACAGCCTTTGTCAACCCCAGTGACAAGCAACTCAGTGATCAGTCCCTACAGCAGCACATTGGTCATAGCCATTCCAGACTCATCCCTGCCTTCACAGAAGTCACTTACATACCAATTATTAGAAATTTACACCAGACATTGAAACGAACAGAGGACCCATAACAGAAAAGATCTCACTTTCTTTTCTCTGGGAACATATTGTCCGTATTTATTATAAAATGCAATTTATTTTATACTTTTGCTCTCTTCAAGGTGATACACTCATACAAGAAAGCAAACCCAGCCCAAGTGTCTCTGCAGTCATTTAACAATCCGGCAAAGAAGCATGCATAAGCAAGCAGCTGTCTACTGCTCCAGCGGACTGCTCCAGTGCAACCACAAAGCACGGGGGAAATGGGGAAAGCGGGAAGGTCACCACCCACAGCCTCACCACTCAGGACTCCAGCAGCAAAGGGAGGGGCCAGCATGAGCACTTAGAGACAGACCTCTGAACCGAGAGGGGAAATGGAGAGGCTTTAAGGAAGAGCAGGTTAAACCAGGGGATAAAACAGAATACACAACACCTTCCTCCTGTGGGAACCTATGGCAGGCACCCACTAAACCTGGGTGCAAAGGAAGAGCACTTGGATGTTCAGAGGGCTGCAAAGTGAAGGCTCTTCACGGATGTGTTGCGACAGCAAGCAGAAGATGGACTCCAGAAGATAATCAGTACAGCAATTTCCTAGGCTGTTCACACAGCTTTTCATGCAATACCAGGGATATGATGTTCACAAGTTGGCTAGGGGACAAGAAAGGTTAGTGGCAGCTGAGGAATGATATAAAGCCTCCCATGCCACAAAGAAAACTGGGAACGAGAATACTATTTGAGGTACCTGCAGTTTTAGAAGTCTGCCCATTTGCACAGTTTGCAGATTTTGCTATGCTTTGTGCTTACTGCACATGATTTACTAGATCTCAAGGCCAAATGAAACTACTGGGATCATCTGATCTGACATGTGGCACAGGCACATCCTGTGGTTCTTCCAGAAGTTCAATATTATAGTCCTGATGCAAAACTTTGAAGAGTACAGGTCACTGCTATGCCAGGTTTGTAAATGATCTGAGGAGTTCTTCCAATTAATGGTCAAAATAACAGCATAATTTTTCCAATTGATTTTCAGAAGTACAAACTTCTAGGCATACATCTGTGCTGCATATAAAGCATATGTCAAGTAATATATATGCATCTTTCTGAAAAGCAATAAAACCATTGATCATTATGGTGATGCCTTTACACACTTTCTCTAAAAGTCTCAAATATTTAAAAAAAAAAAAACCACCAAAAAACAAAAAACCCACACCAAAAAAAAAAACACTCGGGCTTGAAATCCAACCAAGTTTTGAGGGCAATGTATTTTACCTTAAAGACAAATAAATTGAAATAAGAACAGGTTGTGCATGGCAAAAACGGTTGGGATCAAAATGACAGGAATGTGAGACAAGCTCAGCAATCTTGAAGAGCAATTAAACCAGATGATTATAACAAACCCTTCAAATGGAGCTCAGTGCAGGATTACAGCCCTAGTAAGAAAGAATACAGACTATCATTACGCCTCTGAAGTGCAGTTTTGGTTCAGAGTAAACCAGCAACTCATTGTGCTGCCACTGCAAAAATATCCAACACAAGCCTTGGCTATACAAACATGGAATTGGTGACTTTGAAGTCAGTGAACTCGGGCTCAACCCGGTTACCATTTCAAATTCTCAAAAAGATGACTGAAAGATACACTACACTGCATGTGATCCTGTATAGGTGGAAATTCCAGACCTCCCTAAATAAACAGAAGTCAAACAGTAGCATTAAAAGCAAATTAACTACTGGGGAAAAAAAAACCCCAAATACTAAACAAAATTGGTGACTGTCTACAGACATATTTAAATTAAGATTAAAACTAAGATGTGTGTTTTTCAAGTATATATTTTAAAGTTGCATAGCATAACTTGGCAAAGTATAATCACTTTGCTATTTGGGAGGTTGGACTTGATGAACTGAGGTAAGAGTCAAAAAAGTTGGTTATTCCAAGTCACACTTCAAGGGTGTGACAGGGATGCTCCAGTTGTATTGACCTGTAAGCCAGTGTTTTTAATTATACAAGAGGTCATGGCAAGAAAACTAGCATTAGCATGTAGTAAAGCATTTTGGAGGCTGTTTTCTTTAACAAAGTTACCTAAACCATTTTCCTCTTGCCATAATTTTCAAATCTGATATTGATATTTACACTGCAGCCCCATAGAACTCAATGGAGTGGAAGAAGAATCACGTATCAGAAAATGAGATATAAAATTACACGGGTTTAATTTCTTCAAAAAATATTTTCCTCTGCGTAGGTAACAAGTCTGCATAACATGCAGATGTCTGTTAACTCACCATGTACTGGCACCCATATGAAAATGTCTGAAAAACTTGAGAGCAGACCACACAGGACAATGATGCATCATTCACACAGAATGATGCTGCAAACAGAATAACCAGAGCTCAGTGGTCTCCACCAAGGCCTGTATGAGATTTGCTCTAACCTCATTAAACATCAAAAAAAAAAAAAAAATTAGCAATGAGGAGTAATTCAAATTCCTAACATGAATCAAATAAAAATTTAACTTGCAAAGAAATTCAGTTGCTTCTCTTCATGTTATGGGTGAAGTTCTCTACAGAAGGCAGTTATACAAACCATGCAACAGCTAAACCTAAGCCATTACAAATTCATCAGTTTCTGTTCAGATTCTACCAGTCAGACCAAATGCAAAGCAAAGAATGAACAAATAAGTCAGTTTTCTTTTAGTGACAAACAACAATTTAGAGACTAGATAATAAGAAAAAAACCATTTGCATATTATCCCTCAGCTTTGATTTAAACACCTTTCCTCTGGTTTTGGCTCTGAAAAGGAAAGAGTGCCATTTAGTGGTCAGGTAGATTTGCTGCACTTTTTAAACTGAATGCAGTAGTACCCACTGACAATATTAACATGGGAATTGCAAATGTTGAGTGTTGGCACAGTCACTATATTGTTGTTTTTACTTGCGGAAATTCTGTAAATGTTTTTTTAAGAAGTATTATGTTTTATTCAAAATATGATTTAGAACCTGCACTAAATTTTTTTGCCTCATCTCCCTGAACAGCAAAGAACTACATGCTTTTCCTCCTGCTCTCCACCAGGTGATAAACTAGGCTCTAAATTTTATGAATACAGAAGAGGATACTGGGAAATTCTGTAAGAGCTGGCAGAAAGGTAACTCAAAAGCCTGTCCCACAGAAAAGGTCATTATGTTCTAAACCAGCAGAAGATGTACAGAAAATAGGAGTAAAATCTACATTACTGATTTTCACTGAATAACACTCCAGCTGAAGATAAAAATTAAATGGCCAGATTCACCTGTAGCTTTCTCTGGATTCACCAACCTCTGAATTTCTGAACCCAAGGTGAACTGGGTTCAGAAATTCAGAGGTTGGTGAATCCAGAGCAAAAAGATGAAAGCTCAATTCTCAAATTGCACCATTTGTCAAAGCAGATGAAGAGTGTTCATGAATATGGAAGACTGGTTGGGCATCTGTGAATCCAGCAAAATCTGGCCTAATGACTATTTAAATAGTGAGAACACGTTCACAGCCCCACGTTCCACTTCCCCTTGGGAAATCTTTGATCTTTACTTCAGATGCCATGCCAGAGGCATCCGAGGAACCAGTCAAGTACAACAGATCCTGCTGAAAGTTAGCAGAGTGCAAGTGGACCAGATTTCTAGAAGTACCTAAAACTTAAGATAAACCACATTTTGCCTAATTCATAGTGATTCCAGAGTCATCTTTTGCCCACAACTGCGTATCAGGGGATTTGGCCTTATATAAACTCAGCTATGTCCACCAGCCTTCACCTCCTGCTTTCAAGGGACAGTACTCCCCTTTACTGCATATTTATGCAGCTGGCTCCTAAAGGATTGCACACAGAAACAGCACACGCCCAAAGAGCCAGGCTCTAGAAAAGTAGTAACCTACAGAGAAAATCAGAACAAATTGGCTCCAAAGTTTCCAAAATGTAGAGCACTTAACGACACTGCTCCATTCTCATCCAAATGTCAACAGCCATCCCCTGTACGACGTAATTTAAAATCCTGGCACTCACTGGAAGGAGTCCCACTAATTTCAAGAATACTTCAGACACCAGGGCGCAAAGGTTACCCTTGTCTCTTCAAAGGGAGGGTGACTAATGGGATCTTCAGTATGCAGAGCATTTCCTTGCATTTTGGAGCACATGGCCACCAATTCTGGAACTTCCTTCCCACTAGTTCTCTAAGCCACTGTGTGTAAGAAGGTAATTTACTTCACTCTCTACTGAACAATTATGCTCTTAGCTGATTAGAATTTAAGAGCAGGCCTAAGATTAACACTTGACATTTGCTGGAAGCCCTCAAATTTAAAAACAAGAATTATTTGGAAGTCACCCAATATTTTAAATATCATATGTATTAATCAAAATAAAACTTCACTTCTGATAAAATCTTAAATAGAAATGTTATGAACTGCAGTTAATCTACAAAAACATTCAAAATATAAATATCCAAAAGGTGAAGGAAACACACTTAATACATCATCTTCCTTAAAAACACCTCTTATAATTGTCCTACATCATTAATTTCTATCCACCAATGGCATTGGAACTAGCTAGATGCTTTATACACTCAACAGAATCAAAAAGCTGGCAAATCAGCTATCTAAATTATCTTTATTGCATTTGAAAGAGTAATTCCTGTACTCTGATGTGAGAATCCATGCGTAAAATGTGCCAAAGCACCCATTTAGATCTAAAAAGCGGGCAACACATTTCCTACTGAGCTAAGATTTCTCACTGTATGCTTTTACTTTTTCTTCATATATTCACTATCTCTTTACTGGCTTTGGCGTCAGAGGTACTGCCTAGTCTAACAACATAAAGCATAAAATACTGTTATGAAATACCTGCAATCCCCTGGGATTAAACACTTGACCAAGGTTTCATTTGACTACATTTCCCTGCCTCTGTACGACTGTTCCAGCACTGCGGATGGCAATTATTATGTACAGAACTGCTATCCACAGATGAAAATGCTAAGAAAGAGCAATACATTAAAATTTTAGATTGATCCTACTTCTGAATTCTGAGCATCTATTTTGATTTTTAGATCTGCTAATGGATTTGTTACTGAAATGTGTTTGTAATATGAAGTAATACATTAAACATTTTGCAACCTGTCAATGCTGAGACAGCAGAAAGACTGTTCAATCTAACTAGCAAATGATTCCCAGACCTGTACTGTCAGTATTAATGATGTCAGAACATCAACATGAAAGAAAGGAGTGATTACTTTACAGAACCACAGTTCCCTCTGATAGAGCAGCACGTGAAGGTTGCACAGTAAGGTATGGTTCACTGCAGCTTCACAGAGGATATATGTAGCTCCCCAGCCCCCAAGCAAGGTCAAGAATGACAGAAGGACCAGCACTCCTCCTCAAACCCTCAATCCCAATTCAAAGATGTAACAAGTAGCTAAAGCTGAAAACTGAGTTAGAGAGGAGATATGATGACTGTGGGATCAAAGTTGACCATGGAGATCTCAAAGACACACATTTACTGTGGGATACACAAAACTTTCCTTCTTAGATAACTTATTAGTAAAAAAAGCAGCCAACAAGTGGTGTCTTTTCAGGATGGTAGAAGTCAGGATTTCTGGCTCCATCAGCCAGAACTAACAGCCCTCAGCTTGATGTCTGAGTTAGCAGCTAAAACTTACGGGGCAGGAAGTTTCTACCAGTTATGGGGGTCACTCTTTCATTACTCTTCATGTTTTTTCTGATGCTGGCATAGTCCTGAAGTACACAGAGGAAGTACCTTGTATTCAAGTTGAGCACAAGAGAACTCTTAGTAAACCAGAAGGAGTTAGCAAACCAGAAGGGAACTGTGAGTTAAGATACAATCTCTACTTCAATATTCTTTGTGCAGAAACAGGCTTATGTTAAAATCACCCAGTTAATGCCTCTCAATAAAAAGAAAAAAATGCAGTGAAAATGTGTATACAGAGTGCATCAAAAGTAAAACCTTATGCAAAGTCCAGGATACAGGTGATGTGCTCAGTAGGAGTTCCCCGCACCTTAATTAAAGAATGTAACACAAAGATGTGGAACCTGCTGTGGCACTTCAGCATCCACGAGATCCTGCTGATGTATAGAGACTGTACAGTCAACTACAACACACACTGAGCTGTGTTTGCTCTTCCTGGGTTGTGGAATATCTAACTTGCCAAGAATATAAAGAGAATGGAGAAATATTTCTAAATTAACTAATCAAGACCAAATTGAAATTTAGCAATTAATTAAAATAGAGAAACGTATTTAGGCAATCTCCAGGTTCTGCCTTGGTGACACATTGAAAGCAAGGGAAGCAACAACCATTTGGAGTTTTATACTTTCTCCCAGGACAATGAAACTTCACAAGTTTGTGGGCCAAGAAATTACTACTACTAAAAGCATTCTGGTCACAAGCATCTGGAGGGCACTCAGTCATACAGGTACATCCCCAATGACATGTCCTTGAAAGACAGAAAAACGCTGCCATCTTGTTGGAATTTTTGGGTGACACACACTGATACTTACACAGTATCTTCTAAACAAGTACAAATAAAACTGCAAGAAATTATGAACCGATGTAAAAGAGAGAGGATTCCCTTGATAGGCTCCAGAGTAAATGTCTCAACTAACCACAACTCAAGAAACTTCTGCATTAGTACTACCTTCCAGCCTCTAGCTTCTTGCCTTGAAATCTCGACAGAACAGTTTTCGCTTGCAGAGCCAATGAAAGGAAAGGCAAAAAACCTTTAACCCGCCCTATTTGCTAGTCAATATAAGGCTAGTCAATAAAAAAAAAGTCCTTTCATTTTCAAGGGCTTAATACCAAATAAGTATCACCTTTACTGTCAGAAACAGAGTACTTTTTTCCTTTTTTTAAAAATAGTGCATTTATTCAGATACTCGCACAGAAACTCAGTTTACTCACACAAAAAACCCACAAAAAAACAAACAAAAAAACAAACCAAAAAATGCTGTACTTTAGGGATTTCAACACTACCAGATACATTCCTGGTGCAGCACTGTACTGCTCCAGACTTACCCCAGCAGGAATCCCAGAAGCCAAGGAGGACTGAAAGGGATTACAGGCCCCACCACACACTGCAATAATGCTTTGGGAGGGAA
This sequence comes from Corvus cornix cornix, assembly GCF_000738735.6. Classification (NCBI taxonomy): domain Eukaryota; kingdom Metazoa; phylum Chordata; class Aves; order Passeriformes; family Corvidae; genus Corvus; species Corvus cornix. Next base: position 19,210,453 of record NC_046334.1, on the reverse strand, counting down.
GAAGGTTCCAAGTGGAAGGTTAGAGCCCTACCCTCTAAGATTTCCATGTTGACAGAGCACCTGATCAGCAAAGTTACTGCTAATGCCAAAAAGCACTTTGGTTCACTAAGAAAAAAAACATGATCACGCTTGAAATGAACATTGCTTTTCAAATCTTTTCAGTGCCTGAATTTCTTATGGACTTCAGCTACAGACCACTGCCTCCCTGATACAGAGTGCACGTACCATGCACCTTACACTAAAAATACCCCACAGGGAGGTTTTATGCAAAGGAATAAGCAAGACCCTGACCCTGATATTTAATGGGAACAGTGACAGAGGTATACTTTGTAGAAGGATTTGCTGTTTAAGAATCTTGTTAACCTTCATTAATTAGGTATTAGATAGAGAGGGATTACCATTCAAATTCTCAGTAACTTCTGTTGATTTTACAGTGATAGGAGTAAATCTGTAATTGCTCTAGATGAAATATTCTTTTTGCTTTTTGTTTTCATTGGTGTGGCTTGTTAGGCAGACTGCTAAAACATTTACTTAGAAAACAGTCTCCATAGATGCAATTACCTTGTTACCAGGTTGCTAATTACTGCTGAAATTATCAGTGTCATAAAAGATTTTTAAATAATTTAAAAAGATGCAGGTTAACATTAAATTTACTGACACATAAGCAAATAAACATTATCAGAATTATTCTGCCTACAGCACACTCTTTGTGTCTGAGGTCACAGCTCAGGACCACAAACTGTCCCATCAACACGTTTTGGAATTCACTGTGATCAGATAGACAGGAAGAGCAATTTTGATGGAAGGCTTAGAGGGGAGGTGGAGATGAGGATGCCAAAGGATAAAATACAATTTCTCCACATTCTGCCATATATCAGAAAATCAAGAGAAAACAAATTTTCCCTAATGCTTAAGAATACTGTTAGGGTACAGAAAGTTATACAAGACATGAAATTGGCATTTTGTGCTGTTATCTTCCTTGAGGCTTTGAGTACAAAAAGTTTTGAGCATATGCCATATTATAATAGAAATATATTAAGTTCTGCAAGATATTTTCTACAAAAAGACGAGTTTCTCTTCTCTCTTGCTAAGGTCTCACAGGTAAAGACAGGAGAATGAATGAGAACAGACATAGTTCTAATCCAGAACAGAAACTCCCAGGTTGCCATGTTATTCTGGCCTTTTTATTATAATTTCTATATATAGGAATTCCCTGTACTTACAAATCAATTTTTATGAAATGAATTATCACCTCTTTATTGAATTATTTATATCTAACTCCTTATTACCCCAAATGTAGCTAGACTCCAATCATAGGTAGAGTGAGAAATAGAATAATTATAAATTACCAATTTCTACCAAAGCCTACTTCTACAGAAACTTTTCCTTGTGGCCTTAATTCTGATATTTCAAGCATTTTATAGCCAGTGAATTGCTTCTTCCTAAATTCATATATTCAATTTAAGCATTTTACAGCCACTGAATCACAGCTTTCCCTTAGACCTTCATTTTCCAATCAATGCTTGTAGTTGAAACTGTATTTTCAGGAGCATAAAAGTATATTCTTTTGCACAGTAGTGCACTGTTTTGAAATACTATTTTAAGCTCAAGGATTTGTAAAGGTAGTTAAGTGTACAAGGTATCACAGTTAAACTGAATGTGCATTTAGAGAGAACCTTGAAATAACCTTCTTCAGACAAAATTGGAGTGCAGATGAAGAGGCTGGACACAACAGAAAATGGCCATCATTCCTAAATCCATCACCAATACAGCAAAACTCCTGTGGGCAGATCAATGTAATGTGCATATGTTTTCTGAATTTCAACCTTCCATTTGGTCCAGCAAAACCAAAAAAAGTTTTACTTTTGATGTGCAAAAGTAAAACTAAAACACAACTTTTTTAGCACAGGTAGTGCCTGTTGCTTTGCTGAGGTTGTAGGGCTTAACTGAACCAAGCTTTAATAGATCCAAAAGGCTTAACAATTACAAAATACAACACCTCACTCTCTTTGGATGCTGGACTTCAGTTTGATTTCAACAGTCCACCAGTACCCATATCTATAGTTCAGCAGGGCTGTCTAATCAGTCATTTTGGTAGCCTAGGAACACAAGCAGTTTAAATCATCTTCCTAGAAACAGCAAGAGCCTGTCTAGCCAGTTAGAGCAAGTATGAACAATAAAGTAGTCCCTGTGCAAGACTGATGTCTCTTCACACACAGAAAATTGGCAGGGGGGCCTACTCTGCTTCTAGTTATCCTCTTAGCACTGAGAATTTTTTGGAGCAAATGTTAATTTGAATCTTAAGTAACACCCTCTGAAGCCACCATTTATTACACAGCTCTGTAAAGGACAGCTAACACCTTAAAATGCTACCGCATTAATTATGTACATAAATCACTACACAAAGGACACACAGTTACTTTTAATCATTAATTAATTGTTTGCTGTTTTCGTTACAAAGACTCAAGGCTTAATTAAGTACCACAGGAATAGTCTTTCATGTTCTCTGACAGACACAGTCACAGATGAAAGTGTTCAGAGACTTTCTTCCTCCTCTCAATTAGACTGGCGTCCTCCGCACTCATCCTGCCAATTCAAGGCACTGTAACAAAGTGCATTAAGACACCTCACGGAGATGGGCACGACAGAACCAGCTGCCTGCAGCTGACCACACACCCCCAGAGCTCTTCCCTCAATGCCTCTGAGGCTCTATTGAGTCCTCACTCAAACAACTGAACACTGTCATAACACTATTTATGCTGCACATAGTAGAGATACATCACTCATTTTCCAGCTACTCTGAAGTTTTCAGAGACTATCAGAGAGTCTTAGATGGTTGAGGCTGCTGTTACAGCTCAAATTCAGTGACTCTGGAGACCTGAACACCACAAAAATCAACCCACACAGTGCTGTTCAGGCAGTTTATTAAAAGGTGTCGCAACCTATTTTGCTAAGGAGTAAAGGATAAAACCGTGCTGACACTTATATATGAAGAAGAGCTGCAACAACAGAAGCAAAAGTTAATTTAAAATAAAGCAGTGAGGCACTGTTATACCAAGGTAACTGTATGTCCATTTATGACAGTAGTTATGCTTCTCCAGTTTCTAAATGAATATTCTGGCTGGTACAATCTATCATACACAGCAGTATGATAGAGCCTCAGAAAGTAGACTAAAACTTTAGTCTTCTGTCACTAAAATCTTTGCATAAGCAGTTAACAGCTACCACTCTCTTGCTCTGGATAATCTGAAAAGAATCTTACTTGATTCCTAAAATTTAGCTTTTTTCACACTCTATCTGGCAATACAAATCCTTCAGCAGCATCCAAATTCTCTTTTACAACAAAGATTATACAAGGAGAAACATGTATAACAGAGAGAGTTCTTTCTTATTTCAAAATATCATTATTTTATTATTTATTTCATAGCAGTTGTATTCATTCAGAGCAACTGACACCAAACAGAAGATGCTAAGGATTATGACAAAGAAGCAAAAATTATTTCACAGAATATCCTGAGTTGGAAGGGACTAACAAGGATTATCAAGTCAAACTCCTGGCCCTGCAAACTCCTGGCCCTGCAACACTATGAATCACACCATCTGCCTGAGAGTATCGTTGAAGTGTTTACTGGGTTTCTGCTGAGGAATATGTGATCCTGACATCCCTGCACATCTTCACCTTTAACCTTGGTAGAGTGCTTACTACCTTTATTACACTCTTCCAGGATCTCCTCAGTCGTGGCATATGCAGGAGTCTAAGCTCTTCTCCAACCCTCAGATGAAGAAACTGAGAACTGAACTGAGTTCTGTTGTTATTTGTTTTCCATGTAAACATGGAACACTTTGGGAAATACACTTCATTTAATGACACCCAGGGTGAGAAGAACAAGTTACTTTTTAAGAGTGACATGAGCACCAAAATCAATCTACTGAAATTGGTACTATACAAACTCACATTTAGGCACCTTGGCATTCATGGATGGTCAAACACAGAGCGGAAGCGTGAATCTGAAAGTTCAAGTGTAACTTCAACTGACCAAAGTGAAACCATTCACCTTCTTTAAGAGTTTTAGACACAAGAATATTTGTATTATTTTGGGGACTGGTGTATGAATTCACTGAAAACATCATCCCAGCATGACTCTGTACGGGAGAGTCTCACAAGGCCCTACATTTATTCTCAAAACGATTCCAGACCAAACATGCTCCGTTTATTACCATAACCTTTTCTTTTCCCTCATGGCAACATCAGAATGCTTAACATAGCCTCTGGGTTTCTTTTTAGGCTAATGAGCCATTGCTAATAAAAATCAAAAGCAGCTCACAGTTCTGTTGATTGAAAAACCTGTTGATTAGGACCACAAAGAGAAAAATAGTTAACTTCTTCCTTTTTTTAGTCTTTCCTCCACTAATGATTTAAAAGATCAGATGCAATGTACAAGTCTAGATATTCAGTATTGTCAGAAAGTGAGCAGATTAGAATAAGAATATGCAACAGAAGCTTACTTACTGAACAAGATGGTATTTACCTGGGCATTTTCCTCACCACAATGAAGAAATCATATTGTTTCACGGAGATTATGAATGAAAACAAACATAATGCGGTAACTGCTTGTATTTTTAGCTCTGTGTGTATTAAGAGACTGAACTCAATCTCTTCTACAAAGAGGTTTAAGCCATCAGTTGATTAGCATATCATTCAGATCTATTAATGCTAGATAAATCAAAATAAGAAAAACGCGAAAATATGGAAAACTCTCAAGGCAACTGGCTGCAGTTTTTTAACTTAGAAAATGGAAAGCTGAAAGGAACCACATTGTAGTGAAAATCCAGTACTGGCAGGGAAAAAAAAAGAAGAAAAACAAAAACCAACAAAAACAAAGGCACCAGATGAGGTAATTAGCTCTTCCCATCTGTAACTTCTGTGCTATCCAACTCTGCTAAGGTGATCTGAATGCTGCTGGTGAAGTGATTTGCAATGAAAGAGGTAAAAACTGGCATGTAGCATTTCAACAGTAAAGCTTGAGGGTTGTATGACTACTGTTGGCAATGGACAGTTTATACTAGCTGGAGCAATAATGACAAATTCTTTTTCAAATACATTGGCTTTCACTGCAGGTATTTGGAAACAACCCAGCAAAATGAGGCTTGTTAGACATAGCTGGAGACTGAGTTTATCTCATATTTAGGAAGTCATCTCAATAGCTGCTGAAGTTAGCAACTTAATTTGCTTTGAATTTAAGAACTAAAATTAATGGCAGCAAAAGAAAACAATTTTCAGCTCAATTTCAGCATAATGAACAGGAGCTGCATACATAAACAACAAAAGTGTTCTGCATTTTAAGATTAAACAGCGAACTTGATTCTCCAGCAGCTCTTCAAACGGAATTCCCATTTCAGTCAATTATAGACTGTTTACTTCATTGCTTTTTGCGCCTTCAAACATCACTGCATTTAATTAAACAAATAAGCAACAGTTTGATTAATCAAGTATAGGACCAAAAAGCCATTAAATATCAGGATCAAGGAAACTTTCCCAGAAACTTCAAGACTCTTAACAAGATCACATCAATAATGTTCTGCCAGGAAAATAAATAAAAGACAAATAATAGAGGTTACATTCTATAGATACACATCTGTATCTTTTGACTACAGCTTTAAAGCAGAACCTAACAGGCATCTGGTACTTCTCAAATACAGTCCAGTTGTATTTGCAAGCAAAAGTAACCAACTGAAATAATTAAAAAGTGATGAATATAACACATGATGTAAGAGTGACATGGAAGGGGAAAAAAAAGGAAAAGAAAAGAAAAGAAAACAAAACAAACCACAAAAAAAACCAAAAAACCAAAACAAAACAAAAAACCAAACAAAACCAACAAACAAAAACAAACAAACCACAATTAACACAAACCTCTCTCAGAATTCCAGTTTGCATAAATGCTGACACTAATTATGACAATGACATGAAACTCCAATGCATGAAGAAATATTCATCTTACAAAAATGTTTCACATTAATATAATTAGGATACATTCATGTATCAGTAATTGACACCACTTATTTCTTCCAGCTAAGCGACTTTAAATTATATCATACAAAATACAAGGGAAGTAGGTTACCATGGTGATCAGTATAATTCAAGAATAATTGGTTTATATTTTAAACAAACACATTTGATTCTTCAACCTGAGGCTCAAAAACATTTAGTAGGTACTTTGAACTTCAGCTTTCCTGACTAAAGTCCATGGCACACTGAGGAAACTAAGACCTCCTCGAAGTGACTAATGCATTAAAATGATCTGCCCATGATGCTGAATTATGTATAAAGCTATACCATTCTGCCAATGATTTCTGTTGAGTAATAATATTTGAAACTTACAAAAACAATTACCAGGCAATTTGCCTGTAAATTGATATGACTGCATTTAACTGCTCATTTTTCAGGCGTGGCGTTCCAGGCAGCAACCTTCCCATCACAATATGCACTGCATTAGGCCTGACCAGCATTTAGATGTGAAACCACTGGAAGACCAGGAAACACCTGTGTCTTGGGGATGGGTTGTTTCTGTGACATGAGCACTTGCCCCAATACTGTAAAAGATGATACTGTGCCTTTTCACAGTTACCGTGTAGAGAGACAGATGCTTAGTTCATTAACATAAGCCAAACACTACTTGGTTTTTTTCCTGAAGTGATTCATATTGGCTCATGAAATCTGTGTTCATTGGCTGGGTGAAAGATGTCAAAATATTTTCACACAAGTAAGGATGGTCAATTATGTGTTCTTTCAAAATTTCTGTACTTTCTTCTCATTTTGAAAGAAAGCATTTCTCCACTTCTGCAAACAAACAGATGTTAGCAATATCATAATTAGTAAGCTCTACAGTAGAAGCACCTAAACTCTCAACACTAGTGGATACCAGAAAACAGTACAGAGGTCTTACAACCACAGGATCCAGCAAGTCACAAAACAATCCCACCTATAAGTTGGTATGGAGCATACTGGTAAGTGTAGTTTACAAAAATGGCTCAGGTGGTTTGCAGTATTTTTGCCTCGTTGTAGTTTGTTTTCCAAATTGGGTTTTAAACCGAGAATACAATTAGTGATATAATTCCGTTAATATTGACTGCAATGTAAATCAAAACGTTATTTTGAAATAAAATGTTTCAAGATTCTTCAGGATGCAGAGCTTCCTTTAAAATATGGATGCATGTACAGAAAACCTACTTGTGAACGAAATACACTTCACATGTTGGGAGGATATGTATGACAAGAGCACACTTACAGATCTGCCAAAGACAGCACAGAGCCCTGGAGCCCTCAGACCAGCCCCTTCCTCAGTACAGACTTGTTATCACAGCCTGAGGATGCGGCACTTGATGCTCCTCATTCCTGATATTCCAGATCAGAATCTCCTGTTTGCTTCTATTCACTGCCAATCAAGACACCAAGCTCCCTGCGGAGCATTTTGTTTCATCACTGTCAATTTGAAAGCTATTTCTCTTTTGTTACAAGTAAACATCACTTGCAAAATTACAGCAAAAGAAGGCGTAACAAGAAATTCCTCAAACAATCCAGTTGGTATCCAAATCTTATTTGCAAAACACTAACTGCAAGTTATTAAATTGCAGGATACATTATAGCACTTGGAATCACAGTATATAAATACCTATGGAAAAAAGAATGCACCCCAAAAGGAACCTAATGTGAGAGATACACACTGATGAGTAGAGTATCTTGTAGAGAATTATACAAGACAACCTGTGGCACAGATAGAAGCAATCTCAAATTTCCTGAAGTAAGTCTACACACTTTTCTTGTAAACCATATGATTTATTTTTGCTTGCCCACAGTACATCTGTAATTCAATTAAAGTTTCTGGGAAGGCCATAAAACATACCCTAAAAAAACCTGTTCAGGATACAAAATACTAACGTAAGTGGAAAGTTAGTAATGGTTTAATTTAGGTTATTTTTCAAGTAAAACTAATTTTAAAATACATTCATTCTTTGTTAATGTTTACAGAGTCTTTACTTGTACACAGTTTATTTAAAGAAACAATCAAAATTAAAAAGAAAAATATTTCTCCCGTTCTGACTCTTTCCTTTTTTCAAAAACCCAGAAATCAAACAACAGGAACTGCAACACTTTTGTGACAGCCTAATTATTGACTTCTGGACTAGAGGTTCTGCAGAGAATGCACAAATCTGCACAATACCCTTGAGTGTTAGCTACACTGTTAGAACCCCTCTGAATTATGTGAAAGATACACGAGCTCTCACGTTACCAGACAGTTCCCTACTGGGTGCAAATGAGAAGACGATCATGGCTCAAATGTCACTCCCTCCAAAGTCACTGTAGTAAATTCTTTCATCTGACTCAACAGTCACCTATTTAAAATGACGGTCCTTGATTCAATCCATCCTCACGAGTATCTTCTACATCTGTTTGTTTTAGTGTTTAAAACACACTACGTGTCTAAGGAAACTAGCAAGCCTACATGAGTCTGTGAAATTCAGGTTATCCTTGATCCTCCCCAGTTCCATTAGAGCTGAACCAACTCTAACATCATAAAACACCAAGGAAGACAGTCTGAAACAATAACATAACCAAGCCGGTTTGCATTTTTTAACTGGAGCAAAATTACATCTTTACTAACCAGTCTGCTAGGATTACTTTCAAAATCAAAGCAAAGTTCTGCACTCTTTGGAAACTGAAATCATGTTCCGAACACAAAAATTTCTTTGAAGTAAATCTGTTTATAAAATTATAGGGACTACAGAAAACATTTGTTGCTGTTCTCAAAGCCAATATGCATCTAAAAGTTTATCACTACCTTAGCAATGTTTTTTTCACCAAAAATGCTGAAAAAAAATCATCTAACATAAATAACATATTGAATATTATGTTCCCTTCCAAATTATTCCCTAAATACTGACAAAGTGCTACAGGGCATGAAGAAGTCCCTAGATCACAACCAAAAACTCATTTGCTACATTAACAGAAAGACCAAAATTGTTCCTTGAAGATGGCTGAAATCAAGGTTCATTGGAAACTCTACGTAACTCTCGCACTATCCATGAGAATTCCCTTTTTATAGCATCTGCTGTGTCACCTCCAGAATAGGTGACAGCTTCTTTCCACTTTCAAGTGACAAACTGTGGAAGTAATAAACCAGCAATGACTCAGCAGCATTGCTTGGCTGCCACCTCAAGAATTAAGAAAAATAAACAAGGAATTTTAAGTATTTTCAGCATGCAAGAAGTCTTGTTTCTCTAATGCTACCTCACACAAACACACTTAAATCTTCACAGACAGTACATGGTAATTTGTCAGAATTAGCACCAGTTTAGGAAAAGGGTTTGAAAAAACATCACAGAAAACAGTCCAAAGCCATACAATAAATACAGTATAACACTCATTATAGTACTTGCTATGGTAAATTACAATTACAACTTTTTAAGCTACTGCATTAAATCCTACGGTAAAAAACTGGAAAAAAGCCCCACACAAACAGATAAATGTTTCTAAATCCTATCCTCTGCTCAGACAGCACACTGGCTATTATTTTTAAAATACTTCGGTACACTAAAAGGCAGGAAAAGTTATTAGCTTATTCTTGCAATCTGGATAGCTATACTGCACAGAATGCATATGAATAACAAGATAGAAGAAGGAAAAAAAAAAAAAAAAAAAACAAACAAAAAAAACCACCAAAACTACTGAGATCATTTAAGTGCAGAAGGCCAAGTTCTGCCAAGTATGAAAAGCTGCACCAGCACATGAAAAATTACAGCTCGCCACATTATTAACAACCTAAAGAACAATGGCTTCATAGACCAACTCCTTCCTGTAAGCAGTCTGTACCTAACCTCCTTTATTTCTGCATCCATGCATATATGTATGCAGAAATGCTTACTGCACACTTACTGTATGCACACACTGCATCAGGTAAAGAAAATATGGACAGCATTCTGATTTTTATCAAATCATAACATCTGATACTTGAACTGTCAGTGCTCCGCAATTCCATGAAACCACTTTAATCAGTGCATGACACCCCCATGAATTATTTGATTACTTGGCACCTAAACAGCAGGGTAAGGAATAGAGGTTAAATCACTTAATGGCACAGACTGCATACTCAGGTAGGAGCTAAGATGCCATTAAAACAGAGTAGATTTAGCCCCTGCTTGTTAAGACAAAACTGCTTTTCCCGAAATTGTGATTTGATTCCACAACACACAAGCTCTTACAAAATAACCTCTGAGTCTTTCACTGTGTTTTGACTAATTTTTCCCAGTGGGGCTATTCTGGATGTTAGTATTAGATCATGTCAGAGATGGAAAAGCCTATAAATATCCTGTGCTCAAAAAATCTTGTGTGGAAGAAAAGGAAGCACTTTTAGTCACCTATTGGGAAAGTCTATTCAAAAATACATGCTCAAGATAGAAAAATCAGAAATGAAACTGTGAGATTATGGTCTTTGGTCAGGTAAGAAAATCAAATATTCTCATTAAGAATCCCCTATTCAGATTTAATTTTTTTTTTTATTCCTTTAGTTATTTAGGAACCTATGTATGTGATCAAGGCTGCCAGGAAAGATAAAGTTAGACCCAGACAATTCAACTTGCTATGGTGACACTGGAAATTACTCGCAACAATAAGTAATATAGCCCCCTCAATCATTTCTTCTGATAGATGCCAAATATCCAGGCACTATATTTAGGTAAGAGAAACAAAATTAATTTATTTAAGATCAGAGATAGCAAAGGACCTAATCAGCTTCTAATCTCTTTCTGCTTTAAATTAAAGAACCAGTCTCACATCACTTCTGAACAGGAGTCTAGCAGGTTAAAAGGCATGCTGAGATTTTAAATTAACCTCATCTAAATGAACCTTGAATAAGTTATTTTTGCTGTGGGCTTCCTTTCTACCCCTCATAATTGCTTCCAAGGTCTGATCAGACTGCTGAGTGTATCAAGTGTTATAAAAAAAATAAATCTGCTTAATAAAAATTTTCTTTAGGAATGAAGCCTTCTTACTACCTATTTCTACACTGCTTGGATGATCAAGAAATATTATGTCCTCATTGTTTTGAGAAAACAGCAATTTTTATGGACTAAAACTTACAAGGGAGGAGTATTTTCTGAACACTTTTTTTCCTCAAAAAGATATTTTAATTTAAATAAGCACACTGTGCTTTGCTACCAATTCTAATTTTCCTTGCAACATAAATAAAAATTTTGTATTATCTTCAAATCTCCTCCTTTCAATATCCATTCTTGGAAAACACCTGAAATTAAACAGAGATGGCATCCCCAAATTTATTTTTTGGAAAAATAATCATTACCCACAATATGACCTTTTGTTCCTCTAAACTATGCTGCTATTGCTAATAAATCAGTCCATACATTAGCTATAACTACGAATTTCCTATGCAGTTCAGTCTTTTACCATATGTTAGCAATACTGTACTCACATATACTTTTAGCCACAGCACAATTTTATTTAAGGCAAATTACAGAACCTGAGTAGCTATAAAAAAATCAGTCTCACAGGAGGCACTGGATGTAACAAGTTCAGGGTCTAAGGACTGAGGTCACTTATGAATGAGCTTAAATCTGAAGTGTACAATCCCCCTGACTTCAGGGGAGGTAGTTAAGGGCCTTAGGCTAAATATATTCTTAATTCTCCACTGAGATGTTCTCAAAGCAAATTCTTGAAGCACCAAAAAATTCCTGTTTCCCAAAGGAAAAACACGTTTTTTCTAGTAATCAAGGATACACCAGTAATGTTTTTCCCCAAAAGTAGTGAACATGCATTTATACAAATGAGTGAGGACATAGAATAAATTTGAATCTATAATGAACTCTAAAAGGCTAGATCAAAGGGCTAAGTGGTAAATGTAAAACATGCTGAATCATCCTTCATACAGATAAGAAGTTGAACAGAATAGTAAATGCAGTGACCTAAGCACTGATCAGATATCAAAATTTCAAATAAATTTTTGCAGCAGAAAGTATAGGGACAATTTATTCCTACACATAATTAGAAAGGACTCTAATCTCCAAGGACTTCTGATGACTCCAGAATGCCTAAACTGTAATTTATAAATACAACTAGCATTATTAAATAATCATGGTGATTCCATTCTACAACATAAGAAACAAAACAGTCTACTGGGAGACAGAATTCTTCATCATTATAGCTGTAAAAACCTGTCAAACTTATCTCAGCTGTCCAGACTTCTAAGCCTGAAAGCAAGACTTACCATCTTTGACCTACAGTTTCAAATATTAGTTACCTGAATAAACTTAACTGAAATCAGGAACTAATCAAAGGTTGAAAATATACAGGCTGTCTGCATCTCACACCTCAATATGAGCTGTGAACAAGAATGCACAGTAGAAAGAAGCCCATCAAGCCACATTTCTTTAATAGAACGCAAACAGAATTAGGTCAAGGACTAAAGATGACAAAGTAATGGTGGTTTTTTGCATGACAGCTCCAAAATGAGCTGAATTTGCAGAAGTAGTAACTGATTTTACAAATCTGTAATCATAATAAATCCAAATGCCATCTAAGGTAACATAGGCTCCTGCATATTTCAGGAAACTACAGAAAGCTTGGCAGGTAAGAGAAGAAAATATGTGCTAAATGTGACTGTGGAATGGGAAGCAAAATAACCTCACTTCTAGTTAAGAAGAAAGTGACATGACTGGAAGTATCTTTCTTTACCTACAACTTGAAAATACGGGAAATATAAATTCTCCCACTGAAAGGAAGCGCAGTGTTTTCTGCCACCTCCTCTGGCCTTGCTGCATATCCTTTGCGACCCGTCTAGCACCACACCACTGAGCTGATTCAGCAGCTCATTATTCCAAGGGAAGAAATCCTCAGGAGCGTCTCTTGCAGATGAGGTAAGAGTGCAGGCTGCTGTGAAACTAGATGTACCACCTAACACAGGTCTCCATCACTCCTTCCTCTGTGTTTGCTGCGGGGATGAGGGTGAGCAGCACATGCAGGAGGAACACATGCGTTACAGACAACCCCGCTCATGAACCCCACAGCCTGCAGAACACAAATTACCTGGGTTTCTTTCAACCTCTTGATTTCTTTTCAGAAGAGAGGGACAGAATAATACTTCTGCTGGTATTGGAAAGCTGGGAGAGTTTGAAAAATTCTTTTAAGCTGCTTGTCATATATCATTCTGAACCAAATTTAGAGAAACTTCATTCCAAAGCATATTATTTTTCCCAGAAGCTAAAAGTGAAATTTTTCCATACCAGTTTTCCTTCTTACCTCTATTCATTTCTTTCCCCCTTTCCGTTTACCCCTACTCTTTATGACCTTTGTGAACTCAGTGTCAAAGGATCACAGGATGAGTTCCCATAAAAATTCAGTACAAGGCAATGACTTTTGCCTGGTCAACCTTGTCCCACAGCCAAAACCATCCCTCTTCCAGATGCTCAGAAACACAGCCACCAGTTTCTCCATGTAACTCCACACACAGCCCATCTGTGAATACAAGTCTGCTGTATTTGCACACTGAGGGGTTTGATTGAATATGCTTAGAACCAGGAGCTATTTACATTTAATCCAGTACATGCTGACAGTAAGATGGTTAAGTAATGTATTTATGTCATTCTAGCTTAAACCCCATAATTTACAAGTACATCACATCAGTAGGAAGCATAAAGAGTACTTTTTCCTGAACCCCCAATCCTGCAAAAATCTACAAATGAGACAAACAAATTAAAGATTAAGTAGGGAAGAAAACAATGAAATTGAACCTTCGAAATCGAGTTATTTCATGTCTTATTCAAGAAGAAAATGTATTAGAAATACAGAGACTTGTCAAAACTATTTTCTGTGAAATTAACAGCTTTGGGAAAAAGCACAAAAATAATATTATAACACAGCTGTACTTTCATTTTACCTACTGCCTGCTTTTCAATCTCCAAATAAGTATATTTTTATAGTGAATTGCCTTTTTTTAAAGAAAAACCTCTGTGAGAAAAAAATTGGTCAAGTCAGGTAGATGTTCAACAGGCTAATCACGATGCCTGGGCTTTTAACAGTCGGCAAAATCAATCTATTATAATAAAAAGAAGTTTACTACCAACTTTTTTTTCTTTCACAACAGTTTCTCAGGCCCTAGGGCCTCTCTGGTTTCCTTAGCCTTTGCAAAGACATTGCTTTAATCCTTTTTTTCCTAAAACACACGTGAACTGTGTTTGCAGGGCTGGAAAGATTTAGAAAGAGAAGTGAAAATGAGCACATTATCCATCCTGCAACCAAAGAGCACTACACTTATTTACCATCAATTTTCTGTTTCATTTCTCACCATTCCAGATTCGGCAGTTACTGTATCACAAACAAGCACCACTATCCAAAGCTGGATGTAAGGAATTAAAGCATTTTGAACACTGAAACAGCTCAGAGGAATGCCTTTGGTCTGTCAGGTGTTTCACATTTATGTACATGGCTAGTCCTTAGGTACAGACATTTATACAAAGGCTACTTTAAGCACACACACACACAGCACCATGGGCTGAGGGATGCTGCATGGGGCCAGTGTCCAGTAACCAACTTTTCACAGCCTAGTGCATGGTTCAGCAACTCCTTAAATATCAAACTCATAAATGCTTAGTGCTGTGTAAAAAAAAAAAAAAGAAAAGTTTAGGGATACCCACAGATTCACACAGATTTGGTGTAATGACAATTTGTGCATGACTTGCCACTTGCAGATCCATGCATATACGTGTTACCCACCCTGCAACCAAACACTTGTTTCTTGTTCTTAAACGTGCATTCAGAATATTTCCCACTGTAACCACACTTTCCTTTTAATCTCAACTGGAAACAGAATCTATTTCCCAAAGACATCACAACATTATGAAAACAGGGGGGAAAAAGAGCCCCAAACCCCGTAACACTGATGTTACCCTCAGTAGGCACAAGGAATGCATTGTCCTTTCACAAAGCTACTGGAGCAGTGGCAGGCAAACTTTGCTTTGACAAACTTTCATTGTAAAGCTTTGACAAACTTCCATTGTAAAGCTGTTCCCTACAGTAAGGGCTGCATGGAAGAATTCTGAGAACTGGAATGTGTTAAGGAGACGGCTGGGCATTATTCACTTTGGGTCATATTGAACATTCCTAAAATAAGCCTAAGTACACAAGGTACAACCAGAAAATTTCTTCAAGGTTACCTTTCAGAGTTTATCTCAAATTGTTCCCTTGGCAAAGAAAGGTGTACAATGTCCTTACTGCAGAAAACGAGCTAGGCTATACAAACCAAAATCAAAGGCTTCTTTCTAGGAGTCCCCAAGAGGACAAAACATTCTCAGGAAGACCCTGTACTCCCAACCAACCTCCAAAGCATTTTTTACCTATTGATCCTCCCTCTAAAGCCAAACCTAAGTTGCAATAAATCTCAGGGCTTACTACCTGCACAGCATTTATTTGAGAATTCCTTCCCCCTCAAGGGAAGTTGGAGGTTAAAACATAAATAAAATTCAACAAAATCCAAACAATATGAAGTATTTGACAGAACATTCACAGGGACAAAAGAAGTGACAACAGGCTCTCTCATCACAACAGATTCAGGTAAAGACATACAACAATAAAGTCACCTAATATTTTCAAACACTACAGCAGATTTGACCCAATCTTTCAGCAATGATGGATTTTGGAAATATTTAAAAAGTAATTTATATTTGAGCCCAAGCTTTAATTGATTAGTATGATAGGCTTTTGCAATATTTTTTCCTCCTGTTATATAAACAAATTTGTAATTTGCTTTGGCACTTTTTCTGCAGAAGAAAATAAAAAAATCACAGGAGCAGTAACAGTAGCAGACACACCAGCAACAGCAATGGCAGTGTCTGCTCCACTTCCTGGAATGACATATGAAGAGGCACAAACCAGAACATAATTGGCCTCTAAAGACTGAAATGACTCTAGTTATGGCTGCAGCTCCATCCCATTGGTATGAGTATCTCTCAACCTTTAATGCCAACCCCCCTGCCTACTGGAGTACCACTTTACGTACCACAAGTAAATTAAGTGACAAGCCCATGGTAATGCTGGAAATCACTATCAGAGAACCCACCTCAACCCAGGAGACCTACATAGATCCAAGTTTTAACTATCAGACTACTATTTATTTCTTTACCTAAGAGTGAAGCTACAATGACCCCAGAGAAAAATATTTCAAAATGTCAAAAGCCATCACTAACTCACATACGATTTCAGTCTGATCTTGAAGTAGGATCGCTGCAGAAGTTGTATGGAAGGAGCGATTGCTTTTTATATAAAAAGAGTTATGGCTGTCCTGCAAAATAATTGTGAGCTCGTAACTGTTTCTCTTACCCCCTAAATCTCTCACAGAACTCAGAAGACAGGCCACACTCCTCTAAAGTTCTCATCACATTTTCATTTTAGCAAGACTTCCAGTCCAGATCTTTGTAAATTTCAAAAGCGGGACAGAAAAGCAGCATTTGGCATCCTACTTAAACTTTGCCATCTGGAAGCGTAGAATTGCTTTAAATAGGACAGTATGCTTTGATTTGTCATAATGTTTATTATTGCATTTATTTTCTGCCTGCAGATATTATTAAAGATGATGTTTCATCTCAATATATGTAAAAAATCAAAGGAATGAAGAAAGGCAATCTGCCTAATTTAATTACTGTCCTGGTTCTTTCAGTAAATGATGGTTGAGCATACCAATATGAATAAGGATTTGTAACTGAATGTCACACTGTAATTATGAAAGAGCAGGAAATTGAGATACAGACTCTGAATCTAATTGTTCCATGATAACCATACAAATGCATCTCACTCTATTCTTTAATGACACTGAAGTTCACGACTCTGCTCTTTTGCCCTTCTTGTCTATTAAAGAAAAAAATCTCATGGTATCTAAATTATAATGTGATGCTCTGTGATATTGCTCCACTTAACTGAGTAGGATTTACAAGTACATATCGCTAATAAAATTTGTAACAGTCAGATAGGGATCTAACATGCACCATTTGAATATATCAGTCCTTCACCACTCTTCACACCAAAACAAAGAGCTAAAAATGCCAATTTGCTGATATTTTCCTTGATCCACTGACAACACACAGAACAGGCAAATTACCTATATTCCAGACATGTTTTAAACATATTCTGAGGAAAGTGCAGCTAGAAGCTAGTCTTACATGCCTCCTGTGGCTCATCAACTAGGTTTGGTTACAACTCAACTTTTAAAGTAAAATACACTAAAAAAGATTTAGGATAAAGTTAATTTGGTAGCAGTTATAGGTTGTGGTTTGTTTTGTTTTTCTCAATTAAAACTGAAATAAGACTGCACCATTTGTTTACATAAATAAAGGAACAGAAATGGGACTCTCAATCCAGTATTTCTTTTCCAGAATATGGACCAGGGTTCTCCAGGATGCTGGAAGACTAACCTTGTACTAGCCTATGATTTCTAACTAGTTCCATTCCAATTTAACACTAGCTTCATTATTCTTCTTCTCCTTACTCAATTTACACTTCCAGAGTCCTAAGGCAGGCCTAGCCACAAGTGTGCAATGGTTATTTGTGACTAACACAAATACGCTCTTTTTATTTGATACCACCACACATACTTCCGTTTGCAAACCCTGCAAAAATCCCTTTCCTCCATGCTCAGTGCTCTTTCAGAAACTGCAAATCATCGTTAGAAGAGTTTAGAAGATGACAAGTTTTATTTCATTCCCTGGAGACCTTAAGTTATTCCATTACTGTGCAATATTTATTAAACAATGCTTCAGGGGAAAATGTGCAGCTTAGTAGAATAGGTCATTCTGAAAATATAAAAAAAGTCCCTCTGGTACAACTTTTTCTAGATATGTATTCTAGATAGTGGCATGTGACTCTCCACTCCATACTTCAAATCCATGCTGGAATTGAGATGTATGTGTGAAATCAGTCTGGCCACAGTTCTGGCTCATACTGCTTTCCCTTCACCACAGAAGTTTGATGGAGGAATTGCAGGCATTTATTCAACATGACCTTTTCTCTTGCAAAACTGAAAACTAACATGAACGTCCCTTTTAATTGGTGCTACGATATCTGTATAGTGCTGTAATTAATGTAGTGAAGTCACACATCATTTTTTGGCTTGTTCATTATTAGTACTGCTTACTTTTTTATTACTTTATTATCCAGCATGTGTAGTGACAGTGCAAGATGCTAGTTAGCTAAATAATCTTTAAACCTGCTCTTTGGCAGAGACACAGAGCTTTCTATTACTTTACTGTCATAATCTTTATTCTGTTGAAAACCTGCAAGTACAAACCAAACTGCTATTACATATTTCAAGCAGAAGTATAAAGAAATGCTGCTCTAGTTTAACGTGATCTGTAACACAACTCTAAAAGACAGCATTCGGCAATGATGAGTGTTTCAGAATTGCTCAAGGAGCTGAGTGTCCTGTTCCAATTAAAAATCAAAATAGGTTATTGTTCATGAACACAGAAACAATCTGCTGCCAACAACACATTCACAAGCAAAGTAATACATTCAAATTACCTAAGCATTTCTTCTCTAGTTCTAAGCAACTGTTGGATAAAAATGCATAGTTAGGGTATTTTTTTCCTATTATCCATTTAAAAGCAAATTAAAACCTCTGAAAAATTTGCTTTCCTTGCACTGACAAACTCCTGGTCAAAAAAATAACCACCAAAAGACCAAAGGAGTTTCATCACAGCGCAGCACTCCTACATCTATTAAAAAAATTACTAAAAATAATTACTACATTGAATTAACAGACACAGGAGGAACTCCAAACTCACCACAGAATTTTCACACAGTTTGTTCATCACATTCAAAATAACTCAGCAACTACCTAATTAATATGACCAGGTCATTACATGAACAGTTTAGTTTGGCTGGGTGCTGATGGCAATTGATCTGCAGGCTAGCTGGATTTGAAAGAAATACAATACAAATATGCCAGATGTTTGCTTCCTAAAAAAAAGCAGTACACTCTGCTTTTGCTGGTGAGGCTGCTAATGCCTAATGTAGTGATGTAGACCACATTCTGATATAATGAATGCCTAATCTGACATTTACATTACGTATTTTTAAGTTGTGTGTCCATCTCAAAAACCTGTCTGCCTTCCCCTCATTCTGCAAAACCCATGCTGTAATCTGCCATTTCACTGATAAACCTTGAGCAAGTACCAAAACATGTATTACCAGAGTTAAGAACACACTTAAAATGCTTCTAACAGAGATTGTCTTAACTTAGGTTTGATCAAAATGTGTTCCGTGTCTGAAATTTTTCGGTTTTTTAATAGCTAAATAACATTTTGATGGATTTTGATGGATTATAAAGTTTCATATTCATATAAAATTTCATATTTCCACTTCTTTTACCCCCAGCAAATAAAATAAATAATTTCATTTCTGAAATATGCTGGGTGAAGTAACTAGGCTTCATGTGTACACTGGGTCACAGGTTTTCAGCTGAGGCTGAGGCATTAAATCCAAAACGGCCAAAGCACCAGCCGAAGACAAATCTCTCCTAAAAATTTTAGCAAGCTACATTATTCAAAACTATTCAGCAAGCATTCCAGCCACAACATGATGGATGCACAGGCCAGTCTAGGTACACAGCTAATCAATATCACACCCATGAATAGTCACTGCGTAGTGTGGAGCCTGACGGGGAAGAGACAGGAGCATGTGTTTAATATTCAGCACCAGGAGCAGTCCCCCAACTCTCAGCCGGACCGCTCGCTGCAAATCCCAGGTACACACACACATCTTTGTAGGAAGATGCAGGGCACCTGTTCCATGCCACCAATGGCAAATACTTAAGGAATTACCAAAGCCCTTGGATAGGCGTGCTTTGTGAACTTCCAGAAAAGGCTGGCATTTACTACAGTCCTGATTTAATGACAACACCAACCACATAAAACCATTTGGTTTTCAATAGGCTGTGGCACAACACCAGCACACAACTCACACACATTAACGTGCATTGCTTGAATAAATTCCCCACTGCTTGTATCACTGAATATAAAGGTCTTCCTCATGCATTTGACTAATCAATACTTGGAATCAAATCTGTCATGTTTCACAAGGGGAAAGGAAAATGAATGAGGTTAAATTAATGCTGTCACTTTCCATAAGCCTGCAATGGTTTCCCGCTATAGAAACCGCTGACTTCATTATTTTACAACGGGAAATCAACGCTGCAGCATATTTTAAAAGTCTAATTTACTTAGATTAATAAAAAAGCACCCTCAAGACTCACCATGTATGTCATATTATGCTTCATTTTAAGCATTCCAGCTTAAGAACAGTATGCAAAGCTCTCAGCAAATCACACTGATTAACATTTTGAATTTGCGTGCAGTAGCGCTCTGCGCTCACCAAGTACTGTATAAACATTATTTTATTAAATTTCAAAGCAATTGTGTTAGGTGGGATAATAAAAAGTCTCTGTCTTACATTCTTTATCTCTAGAATACAGCCTTTCAAACAAGCTAAAGTAGTAAATTAAAGCAGTAAACTCGCTTTTAAGGAGACAAAACCGGAAATGAGGAAATTCCAGACTTCTGAAGCCATGCTAAAACCAGGAAAGCACAGGTATCTACATCCAAAGTAGAAGCATCTGCCTGAGGTTTGCAGGTTCTCCTTACATTCTATTGTATGATTAGAGAAAAAAGTTCGGGATATTTTTTGATTTGCTAGTACTCATAAGGATTTATAGCACCTTTTTGCAGGAGCCCCATTTCCTGAGGATGCTGCTGGAGGGCAACCAGCTCATTAGGGAAAAGCTGAGACAGAGCAAGAATACGAGTAAAAAATGAGTTGGGGTAATAAATAAATAAAAACTGCCGCAAACAGTGAAAGAGGTCTTTTTCTTCTTTCTATCTCTGTATTTTAATTAACACACATTCCACTTTCTGGAACAACATCTCCTTGCCTGCCAACTGGCTCGTAGCTCCTCTTAAAACTCCTTAATAGCCAATTCTCCCAGAAATCTTTCCAATATAATCTTATTTTCTATTCATAAGTGGTCACTAAAATTATGGTAAATCAATATGATACAATTATTTTGTTAAATGAGTATTATATTGTCAGCTTCAGGACAAAGACAGAGACATATCCTCCCACTAACAAACACTTTTCTTTACAGCCACAGGAGCTAAAAGCAGAAACTACTGTAAATCGTGTCCTAACTAACAAATCTCTAAAAAACTGAAGCTCCTAATGGTGTTTAAGAGAATTCTCAAGTCGCCATCAATCAACTCATCAACAGTGCTTATTAACTGGGGCAGTACTCTTCAGGACTGCTACGTTTAAATGACACAGCTTGCTGTATACGGCCTCCTGACCAAGGAATAGCTTGTGATATTGAAGTTAGAAATGTGATGTTAGCCCTTGTCTTCGTGCAATTTGTCATTATAAATTTTCATAGCCTTTTGAAGAATAGTTATTCTTAGCTATTCCTTAGTTATCCCTCTGTAACAACTGAAGAAAGAACTGAATAATTTTCCAATTATACCTCTTCATATTTCAATCTATTTGCTAAAATACTGAACAGAGCTTCTCTTGGAACATTTCTCCCCATAGTAACTCCCCAGAGAATTGTTCATCAAGAGCCACATGGGGCATAAGTGAATGGCAATATGTCTCTAGGACTGATGGCCTTAACCAAGTAAATGCTACAATCAGCATCTGTATATAGAACATCAACAAGATTTTTATTGTACTACAAATAGTCACAGTACTGCTAATACCTTTAACTTTCAGAAGAGCATAATTTTAATGTTTCCATTAAAAAAACGGCATTTTGTGCAGTATTTGTATACTCGTGAACACCTTTATTTTGATAACAGACTAAGAACACATGCATTAACTCTCAGTTGACTTCAGCATGAAGATATTCAGATACCTTGCAAGTATTAGAGAAACTCGTTAGGAAGGTAAACAAACAGTGCAATAAAATGGCTTAAATATGTAAAGCTGACATAACATAAGTTATACAGGATAGACAGCACATACCCACAAGGAAAAGGAGGCTCACAAATCTGTATGTCTGCAATTGTCTTGACTGAATTTTACTGAAGCGAGCCATAGGTAAACTCTCAAGCCAATTGTTTTGAAAAAGCCTTTACAAAGAGTTCAACAAACCTGCTACTGGCAAAAATTACGGAAAATCATCTACTCTACACCAGTCATATACTCCAAGAATTAAACAGTCCTTTGGTTTTATTCAAATGCCATTAGAATAATATATTCTACGATAACAGTACTGGCTCATCCACCATGTGCAATCTGTTGTCTTCTTGTTTCTGAAGTGGGCAGGATTAAAGAACTTTTAAAAAACATACACTGCCTCCCAATTACCTGAAAGAGCTTAGATGTACACACCCAGAAGTATGATCACTTTCAATCTGATGCACTTACAAAAGTGCAAAGCTCTGCATTAAATTAACTGTATGTCTTCAACACGATCCTGATGCCTGTAGAAAAAATTGCATTAAAAATATTTGATAATATAACTTAAATGAAGAAGTTTAGAAGAATTCTATTCAGGTATGAATAGAGATGCCTCTTGGAAGAAAACAATGAAGCCCGGAAATGAAAACAGAGAGTGGACTGACTTGGAATTAGTAAAAAAGAATTTTTGTTGAAGTCTTAAATCCTGGAAGTTGGCCACAACACAGGAATCAGAAAAGCGATTTGTTAAAAGTGTTCTGATGTCAGTATCTAGTTCAAGGCTTTTATGCACTTCAGTGGTATTCAAACGGTAAATCACTAAAAATCAAGCACATTACCTCAATATCTTAACGCAAATTAAGATGATGACTTACAACCACACTAACCGTTTTGTGCCACATCCTAATGCAATATAAAGACATCAGCTTTATTTGGTGAAATTGAGTCTACTCATACTGTGGCTCTATCTTTCCAAGTCTTAAAAACAACTGTGACAGCTAGGGAAATCCTAAATTTTTTGCAGCTAGATTCACCACCAAACAAATAAAACCAAACAGCAAATATTACTAAAATAAACACATTTGTGTTAAAAGACAATGCGCATACTGCAACGTGTCTCTCTACATTAGGGCTCAGAATAGAAATGGTCACCATTCTTCAAAGGACAATGTTTTAAAAGCACCTCATTTGCTCTGGATAATAAGCCAAGAGCAGGAAGAATTTGTGTCATATCACATCTCCATCTTAATTACTTCTCCATCAAGTACGTCACTCAGACATTATTATCTTAACTGTTCCAGAAGCTGCTACAAATCTTTGTAATCATATACTGGACATAACTTTTCTTTCACTGTTGATTCAGTGCTTTGAAAAAAAAGAAGGAAAACAAAGGTCAAGCCAAGTGCAACATGTTAGGGAAGTTTATTTATGGAAAATGGTTCTGCCAGTTAATTTGTTTCCAGCAGGTCCAGGGAATACGTAAGTCTAAACCCCATATGATTGTATGTTATAAAATGTAATCTTTGGTTTTTAGGCTTTTTGAAATCATATTTCTTCATCTGTCATTTCACTTTCTGTAACCAGTTAATAGCATTATTCAGTACAGGTTAGAAAGCACCTTTTCTGTGCAGTTCATTTGCTGCATCCCAGCTCCCAATAATTTAGAAAACTATGATCATGCACATATTACTGCTGCAACACTCCCTACTCTCTACCAAAGAAAACGGAACAGCTGTTTCATCCTGTAAGTAGATACACAAACGGGTTTAAAAAGCACAGTACAATGGTTAAACAGAATTATCATAGAGATAATGAAGATATGTTCACAGAATAATCATACACAGAAAATATCAAAAAGGAGCATAACTCAAGCATCTTATCTGTAACCATTGCTAAATTTGCATCAAAGAAGGGACCAGAACTGAAGATGGTCCACACCAGCCAGCACGTGTCTCAAAAACCCCACTTCCACATGAGTCTGCAGGAATGTGCACTTTGGGCACCTACATGGGTGAATGGAGAAACTGGGATCAGGGAACAGCAGGTAAAAGAGAGGGTGAGAATTACTCATGCTTCAACACACAGCACTGTCAGAAGAGAACATCGCAACAGAATAAACTCAGAACTCTACCTGGGATCAAGCACAAATCTCACACAGGCTCGAAGACTCTCCAAACCCTGCTGAGTTAGCAGGACTTCTCCTATTCACAGACAAGGCCCTGCTGTCTCACATCCCAGCCAAAGGAAATGCAGCATTCCTCACTGCAGGTCCCTCAACTTACCTTGCATAATCCTATTATAAAATGGTAGTAAGCACAGTATATCGCAACAGTTTATTGCTATTAATCAAGACAGTGCAAGAGGGCTTTAACCAACCATGAGAAAAACGATCAAGTTACACTCATGTTTCAAGCCAAACCTTTATTTCAAGAATTTTATTCTGGCACACACAAAATGTGATCGCAATTATTCCAGCAATGCCCTTTTTGTTAAGTGCCTGGGGTAGGAAGCAGCCATTTTAGGTATTTAGAAAAACAGATGGGTCTGCCCTCAGTACTGAAATTCTTCTGTAGCTGTAAAAATCACTTCCATTTCATAACTGACCATATGAAGTCCTAGTGCTGTGTAAAGAGCCTTTTTCTGATTAATTACAAACACATTTAGAAATAACGCTAAGAAATGAATACCACTCTTCCCCTTCCAAGAAAATTACTTCTTTTTATTTCCAAGTAATTGTACTGCACGTATTTACCTTGTATTTCTAGAATAACAATACCTCACTGAAGACAGGCAGAGTTTATCTGACTTACCAGAACGATGGTGATGCTGCTCTTCCAGGAACTCCAAGTCAAGCATTAAGTCATCTTCATCCAACTCACAGGAACCCAAGTTATTCAAAACATCCTAGTTTAGATTATAAAAAAATAAGAAAGAAAAGTAAAAGAAGCATTTAGACAGATGTTTTAGCCAAATTGCTCTCCACAAAATAATTTCCAATCAGATCTGGAAAACATGTCTAAGCAGGAGCTACAGAAAATTTTTCTGCTTACATTAGACTTGTTAGAAATTGTATCAAACAACTGTCCAAGGTGAAATGTGTTTGTCACCGTTCTCTTTTTAGAGGATCTCAGATATCTAACAAAAAACCCCAGAAGTACAAGTAATACCATCTACCCGACTTTTTTTTTTTTTTACTGTTCAGTGATGGTTTTGTGTCTGTGCAAGTTTAAGCATAAATTTTTATGAAGAATAAAAATGTTATTTTTAGCACAACATAAAAGTATCAGTGCATGTTTTTTATTAAATTTTGAAATTCTAAGCACTGCCTGCCCTTACCAATATGCTTCGAAGAGAGATTTACTGTTCTATTTATCCAAAGGATAATGAGACACAAATTTAGCATAAACAGGAAATTCAGGCATGAATTATCAACTCATGAATTTTTAAGTATTTACGTGGGTGGCAAAAGCTTACATAGACAGACAAGAAATCTGACTCTGAAGTGTAGCTGCTTAGGCCCCCATTACTATTTGGTGATTAATTTTTTTTGCCAAGTCTTAACCACAGACAGATAAGGCAGGTTAACACACAGGGATAGTCATTCTCAATCTTCTTCCCATGTGTATTTTATTCTATGGTAATTTCTTTTGACCTGGTAATACACCCATTTTCTCCACAGTCACCAACACCTAATCAAAGCTAATACAATGCCTTCTCAAGCTGCTTTAGCATTTTGTTTGCTAACCAACAAGCAATATTGCAGGGCTCAATTCTTCAGTCCATCCACAGGCAAGTAAGCCATTAGTTGCTGCATGGGATGGATGCTGGCACCCTATGCACGGCACATGCTCCCAACACTAATATAACTAATGTAACATGACAAATTGGTGTGAAAGAGGCCAGGTTATCGTCCCAAAGCACTGAGCTGCCTGGGAGATCTCTGCATAGCAATCTGCTGTAATGAAAGTAGACAAATATGACAGTAGGATACATTAAACCAGTAAAAGCCCTTCTTGATTTCAGTTCCAACAATTATTTTTTTGGTGCCTTCTAATTATTTTAAGTATTTTCCCACCACAATACATGTCACCTCTTATTCCTACTCACCACGTGCACCTATTCAACCCTTTGGAGTAATTATTTCTTCAAACTCTGTTTTCTACTCTTTCACAAACAACACATAGGTAACACAAGAACTTTTTCTTGCATTCTTTCCCTGACTTACCATCAGCACAAGAAACCTCTTATGAGAGACAGAATCCCTTGCTAATGCTGTTGATACATTTTTTGCTCCTATTTTAAATTTAGATGCTATTATGCACTCAGGCTTAATCAAATGGTATATTAAACTCAGAGAACGTATGACATACTTTGTTTATATATTGTTTTATCAATGTAACAAAAAAAAAAATTGGTGAAAATGTCCAGAAGAACAAACCCTGCAATTTTTAAGCAACAGCTAAAAGTTTTTCATGCCAAGAAAGGCAAAACGTAAAAAGGTTGGAGTACACAGGTTTGTTCTTTACATTAAAATTATTGTCTATATTACAGTTGACCAACTGAATCCATTGATATTAATGCGGAGCATCCTTTGATAAGCTATACTAGCAAGGAGCAACAAATTCATGCTAATTGAGCATCTCCTACATCTTATGCAGTAATTTATGTGTGGGCTGAAATCCTGGGAGATTGCTTGCAAAAACACAGTGACTCACAGCCTTCATCAAGAAACAAATTCCATTTGATTTGGAATTAACAAACACAAACAGAAACACAATTTTCTAAACCGAAGAGTTGAAGAACCGTTTAAGAGGGACCAAAAGAAAAAAGTTTGTATTCAACTCTCCTCCAGCTCATTACTGCCTTTAAGGAAGATCTTCACTTCCAGTAACGCTCCGAGTGGAGGCAAACCTTGCTCCATCTATCCTCTCTGTTCTGCAAGGCTGATGTACATCCTGCTCCACACAACAGCACCTCTTCTCATCCACCTGAGCTGAGGGCTCCCAACTGCCCTCCCAAAGCACATCTGACCCCCTTGCCTTCCCTTTCCTACAGCCTCTTCAACTGCATCAACAACAGCAGGCAAGCTAAAGTGACAAAGAAAAGCCCCGCCCGGGTGCATTCTTCTTGTAAGTACCTCCTCCAGGGAAGTAGTCTCTCTCTGTTCCCAGGAGTTCACTTGTTCTTTATAAAGGGACATATCACAGGACTGGGACCAAACAAATTAAAAGCAGCTACTGTCCATCATGGCAAGAACAAGGGCTTTGACAGGGCTGCTCCACCACCAAGTATGTCAATGATGGCAGTCCAGCTGATGCCCTGCTCTAATCGCCCACACGTGGGCAGAGTTCTTCCATGGACACAAACCAAAAGCAACTGAAGAATGCATAAAAGCCCACCCAAGCAGAGAGCATTAGTTAGATCCCCCAGGCTGTTCTAACTAAGTAATATTTTCTGAAAACATGGTATTAGAAAATAAGAGCGCCAAGCTCTCAGAATGACCTGCCTAATGCCACAGAACAGCTCCGTGGTACCGCTGTGAGTACACACCAATGGCCTCTGTCCCTCTGCTTCCTCACCAGGATTCATTACTCTTTGTTGCTATGACAATTAGCAAAAATTGAAATTTCCTTTAAAGTTTAATATCTCTTGACCCTTTGCCCATTCTTCGCCTCACCACTGCTGCAGCAGTCTTTGAAGAATAACACAATTAAATATTAAAAAAAAATAAAATAAGAGAGATCGAGCCCTAAAGAGCATTCCAAGTGAATAGTTTCAAGGCTTTGCTACAGACAGAAAAAGAAATTAATTCTTCCATCAAGGTCTCAAGGAACCATTTGTTCTCTATTTAGGATGGCATACCTTTTATTTATTTTAGTAGGGAAACCATTTAGTTAAGGCACAACCTCAGAGCAAAAAACCTCTTTATTGACTCTGTAATAGCCCCTCAGAAGCCTTAAGACGTACTCCCTACTCCCACTATCTGCTTGACTTCTACTACTATTTTGCCTTTATAATAGACTCAAAATTAACACGATGGCGCTTTTTTCTTCTAGTCAATCTGGAAGCTGATCATAACCTGTGAGAAGAGCATGTGAACACACTTAGTCAATCATTTGCCCACATGTCTCAGTTTTTCCTGGTCAACACAGCCTGTAACCAGTTTAAAAACTAATAAACTCAGTTTGCCAACCATCCTTTCCACCTTTGACTTGGTGGCCTACGACTGTTATTTTAAAAAGTTTCTATTCAAACAAGAATTTAGCAGTGATAATTTAAACATTACTAACTCAGAATAAAAAGCAGTGATTCGTACAATGGCTCAGATATGTTTGATAACCAATAGTGGCTGTAAGCAGAACAGGATGCTAATCCAAGAATATTTCAAGGTACCAGTGACTTCTTATAAACAAATTTCATATTTAAAATTCTTTCAGCAACCACAAGTATAAACTACTATTTTCATCTGACAGCTGAGTATCTTAGATAGGACTCACTGAATTCAATGGTACTCAACTTAGTCTGGGCCTAATCACAAATTTCTTAACATTCTTAAGTAATATGACCTAAGAATGGTTTTAGTATCAAAAGATCCACAGTGATTTACATGGGTATAGCTCAGAAACAGCTGAAACCTTTTCATAATAGAGATGTACTAGGCACACAGCTCCCCCCAGCCAGTAAGTTTACTCAGGCTTGTTGAAGGGGATTTCCTTCCTACACCTTAGTACCCTACCTTCTTTCTCTCTTCCCAGTTTCCCTTCCTAAGAAGGGAAACTCAAAAGAAAACTAGTGCCTAATACATAAATTTTAGTCCCTTTCCAGAATAGCCAAGTATTTAATTATTTTTATACCTGTTCAGTTCAGTCCAACAACACTAAAAATGAGTCTGAAAGCTGGAATAAATAACAGCTTCAGTAGTAAATAATATAAAATGCCCAGAGCAACAGGTTGCAAATCTGCCATTGGGCTTCATCAAATAATAAAAAGCAAACAACATCTCTTTATGAAGCCTCCTTTACCATGTGTTTTTTCCTAATTATTATTCCAAATAACCAACTTACACATATAAATACCTAGTGAAATTACTGCTTATGGAGTTACAGAATACTTCTCTAAAAATTGACTCTGCTATTCAAAAATGGCAATAAAACACACATATGCATACACAAATACACCAACATATATTATTTTATTAAGCAATGTAATTCAATTTCACATGGACCTAGCATAACTGTATCAGTTGCCCAATACATATAAACAGAGCAAGGTAAACCCATGAGTATTTATAACTAATACACAAAACCAAGTTTAATAATTGGATTTAGGTAACAAATCTGCCCCTTTGAATCAGCCAGTAATCAGTGGCACCAATCAAAAGATTCATTTCTTCATGTTTTCACACATCTTGATTCTAGACATTTTGCTCCTAAACAGTAGAAATAATCAAGTAACAGCAAGATCCTGAAGGCTGCAGACACAGATTCTCTGTCATTACCAACATTTTTGGAGGGCTGTATCTATTATTTTGTAATTTTATTCTAATTAACATGCAATCCCTAGTCAATGTGATACTCAAACGACTTTTGCATATTTTTCAAGTGCTATTCAGCCCTGACAAATCTTGTTTTGCTGAGCAAGGAGATGCAATTTTTTTTCCTGACCAGTGTTTCTGGTTACCACACACAGGTTGAAACTGGAGCCTTGTATTTTCCAGTGTATTTCTGGGTTCTTCTACACAGATTGAGATTTCCATTTTATTGCTGTATTGTGATACTGCAACAAAATCTTGACTATTTGCTCAGAGATTTTTCAAGAGCTTTGAGAACCTGAGGTCCAGTAAGCAACTTAAGTTACAAGACTGAAGCACTGGAATGTTTGCAATTATTCAGTTCAAAAACATTTCTCTCAGACGCATCCATGGCTAAAGAAAGTATACAGACATTAACTCCAGTTATAAACACATTGCTATAACCTTACTGTCATGAACGTGAACATATTGACTACATTTCAATCTTTAATGGATCTTTTGGTCAAGCTTTGCACTGTTTGACACTGTTTTGTCACTGCACTTCCTCTGATGCTTGCCTTGCAAAGTTCTCACTGCTGCTGCAGTTTCAACGGAGCAGTTGAGCTTTGGTCATGGGCACCCCTCTTGGAAAGCCAAGTCTTGTACAGGCACACACACACAGAGAAATGCATTTCTGCTCAACAGTCTGAAATTCTGCCCTGCTGCCTCTTTAGACTATATCAGGTAAACCCTAAACCTCAAGGGAATAATTTTTTAACACTTTTCTCCCCCCCCCCCCCCCCCCCCGAAATAATAGCAATGGTCTCATTTGTGTAAGTGATTATGCAGCGATCACTGGATTTTCAAAGTTATTTTTAGAACTACAAGGACAGTATTTTAAACTCACTTTGGGTTCTGTTCTGTTTTGCTTTCCTTTCCTCTTATGTTGGCCTCTGCACATCTTTCTAATTGTCTTCCTCTGTGTTATTGTTCTTCACTATTTTCTAAATACGAATTTTTGTATGTTATTGGTGGGAGAGGGAGGGATATTTCCAAAATGTAAGGATTTAATGTTCATGCCTCCCCATTGAAATGATGTTCTAAATGTGGTTTGTAAAATTCCTCTCAGAGTGTAACAGTATGTTAATATTTAATTTTACAGATTCCTTTTTTCCTTCACTGTAGAAATCTATGTGGGAGGCTATTTGAGATCAATGCTTTTACAAGAGTATATAGAAAACACACTCTAGGGAGAATAATTTGATTTTTTGTAAATTCACATGTATGACAATTCACCTGTATCTACTGAGGGTCACTGAATATCAGATGCTGGAGAAGAACAGAATTAAATACTTACTTCAAGACTGAAATGATTTCTAAAGATTGCCAAAGGATAGTACTTCATCAAAATTGTATTCAAAAAAGGAACGTGGCATACAATCAGCATAAGAATGAAAACTGAGACATACTCAAGGAAAAAGAAAGACCTTGAGCTATTTAAAGTAATGTTAGCTGCTAGAACTGTACCTGAATAATTCATGGACATAATGAAGTATTTCCCCTTCTGCTCTCTCTCAAACACTTCAAAGGGAAATGAAAGTACATGAAATCCAGCAAACAGAAAAACTTTTAAAAACACAGAATCCCTGCCAACAGCCTAAAAATCTTTGCATCAAGTGTAAAGCTTATGGATTACTTTCATATACCAAGAGCAGCTTAAAACAGTTATTTTTTTCTGAACAGCACCACCCAGGAAGCATATCATTCGCTACACGTATGAATTGAAGACTTCAGAAAACAAAAAATGTTGCAATGTTTGGTAAGAACATTTTCTGTACCTAACATGTGAAAGTCCAGTTATATAATAAATCAATATGCCATTAAGAACCAAAGACAGAAAATGAGCAGTGGAGGCAACTGTCTAACTACAGAGCTCAGATCCACCATAGTATTCTTCAAAATATTTTCTGCGTGCACTCTTTTGGCCGTGTAAGGGAAGAGCAGTACTCTCCATCTGATTGTTGTTTCTGCCCTTTTGATTCTCTCTGTGCATTAAATCAATGTCTGCAATGATGCTGCTCTTGCCTGAGTGATTGTAACTAATGGACTCTCCCAACAGGTCTCAAGTTGGAACTCATACAGGGCTCACTGTACCACAGATCCAGCCAGCTCCCTGGAACTACACAAGGGGAATACAGCCAAGCCCAAGCACTGCTGGTGGCAGGACAGGACCTGCCCATGCTCCTGTCCTGCCACAGTGTCAGTCAAAAATGGAGGAGCAATAGCACAGGAATGCCACCAATAGTGAAACTGGTAGCAACACAGAAGTATTTTGTAATACTACTAAGCACAGCAATATGAATAACATGATGTTGCAAAGACTCAGAGTAGTGATGTATTTGCACAAGCCACATCTAGGAAAACACATAAAAAACCTCAGAAAGATGATAACAAAGGTGATAGGACAGGCAGGAAAGGCAAGTGATGGAATCAGAACTAGTCCTCATTCCAAAAATCCGATGACCCATAGGACACGGAGATAAGGTCCCCTCCCTTTCCTTCTGGGGAGGAGGCTGATAAAGACAAAACCATCAAGGACGAGTGAGCGAAGATGAGGAAGGAAGCAGCAGCACACTTTGGATCAGGTTTCCAACACCTGAGAGAGCAGAGCCTGGCCTCCACAGACCCAGTAAGGGTGATGGCAAAGACCATCACCAGCACCCACATCCCAGCAAGACTGGCCTTGTTTCTCATCTCCTAAACAATCCCATTTTTAACTCAGCAGCCATCTTTAATTCATACACTTATATACAGGTATGTGCACACCCACTTGCAACATGCAGGCACAGATAAACAGCTCTGAAGGGAGCTGGAAGGCAACAGGTGGCCTCAGAAGTTAAGTTTTAGTTTTAAGCTATTTAAGCATCTATCATAGCATTCTAAATCCATGTTCAAGTCAGTCCTAGATAAGGATCAGCTCTTGACAAACCTGATAAGACAGCAGTCACCTAAACCTGAATTCACAATTTGTCAAGAATATCAAAGTAAGAGCCACACTGAATATGTGCCAAAGCGTCTGTGCAGCACAAAGCCTGAGAACTGTATCTGTGAAAAAAAGGAAAAAAATGCAATTTCAGACAGAGAGGTGCTTTGCTGAATGGTCACCACTCTTTCAAATAATTTTAGAGTGTTGAGATTCACTTTGGTTGTAAACAGAATCAAGACAATGGGATTTTCAGTGTTGAAAAAGGTGTATACATTTTTCATACATCAATCTGCAATTTCATTAACAGAATCCTATGAAAAAACCCCACTCTTAAGATAAAGTATGAAAATACAGCCAAAGAAATGCAATAAAGCTTAAAGGGACAAAATAAAGCCTCCTTTAAAAGATTTTTTTTTTTTTCTTCCTCACTCACATACACATATGCTTTCCTCCCAGCAGAGGGATACATCTGCAACATGTAATCTGCTTTGTGGATTAGTTAATGTTTTTACAGCTTTTGTAATAGGCAAAGCATTATTCTAGTGCAGTCATTATCAGCACACAGCTTTGGGAAAGTTTTCTACACTCATGCCAGATTTTTCTGCCAAACACAGAAAAAGCTCCTTGAGCATCTCTATCCTGCATTTTTACAGGATATGATTTAGACCACTCTGTGATGCTTATTTGTATATGCCTTAGAGATGTGAGTACATCTAAGCAATGTCCAACAGGTTATTCAACACATGGATCTGGCAGTTATTTTCTTCCAAAACCACTCAAATTAAAAACATCACTTACATCTCAACTTTCTGTCACTTGGAACTTTGTACATGTCCTGAAAGCACCCAAGTCAAAGCTTCAGCCAACATTTAAAGGGTCAAAATTGGCTTTATGACACGTAAAGAATCTTCAATTCTACTTTTGCCTTTTCTCAGCCAGTGGTACAGAGAGGGAAGAAAAAAAAAAAAGATTCTAACCATAGAACTAGTAAGGACCTGGGTGCCATAAAGAGAAAAATTTAAAATCAGGGGATACAAGAGGAAGAAGAACCTCAGTGTTTACAGTCATGATAAACCCCTACCAATCCTATGTCAAACTCTTATTCAAAGAATATCATTGTTCTGGCAAATTAGATCAGAACAATTCACCTATTGCCACAATCCAGCACCAGCCACATTCATCTGGCAGACACAGCTAAATTCAAACCCCTTTCCCCAAACAGTTACGTATCAAGCTCAAGAACTGATTGGATTTTTCTTGCAAATAAAAGAATGTTCTAGTTCTATCATCTATACTGTTGGAGTCAGCACTTTTGGATACCAAATGAGGATAATCTGTTTTATGGCTTGAGCATGATTTTGTTTCTAAGAAAAGACTAAAAACTTTCTGCATATCAAAAACTCTAAACTCTTCTAGACATATGATTAAATAAATATTTTTTCCTTCCCATTATTATTATAAGCCAATTATGGCTGAACTTTCCATCTCTAATTTTAAATTCTAGCCTCTGATATTGGTGATAAATCACTGAAAAGTGAGCCCTGTAAATGAAACCACAAGTGACCTTTTGGTATAGTAGTGTCATTAATGCAATATATACTAGATATGTTATGGCTAATATTATTTGAATTCTTTCTGTTTCCATGGTAACATTGGCCTACAGCTGCTCTGGTAAACAGGGGTTTATAGCATTCTTTGAGAAATTCTTCTGCTCAAATGGCATTTTTCTGCTACTGCATACTTTTTTCCACTTTCTTTGGTTTGGTTTTTGTTTTGATTTTTTTCTTTTTTTATTGGAAGAAGAAGTGTAATGTCAATTACTAGAATTGCTAGCCCAGAAGAAAGATTTTTTTATTATTATTATCACAGTTGAATGGGCAGTGAATTCAGAACTTGAAGCAAGGCAAACTGTTTTAAGCTTTGACTAACGGCAGCAATACAAAATGCAACAACCCATCCTGGAGAGTTATCGAAATCTCACAGAGACAGAAACCACAACCACTTTCTGGAAATCCTGCAATGCATACATTTTACTGGCTTTGTTCCTTCCACTGTACTTTCAAAACTTTGATGGCTAAGACATCTGTCTCTTTCAGTATCTACATGTGCATGGTCTCCTAACAAGTATTTGGCTCTAGACCACAGAATGAAAGAAAGGTATTAATATCTATGAAACAGTGTCCAATTCTTTCCCATGATTTACACAGGTGCTTCACCTGAACAGGAAAATTTGGCATGCCAAGCACGTCCAGCTGAAGAGCAGAACATTATACAGGTATCAGTTCACCTGGCTGTTATGTCCGAATTCAGAGATGATCAAATCTGCATCCAAGCTGCCACTCACCTTGCCAACCACAACTAGGGATAACCAACAGAATCTGGCTGTGTCACAGTATTCGGCTCCCGAAAAAAATTATCTGTTGATGAAGTCAGTGTGCTATTAAGAGGGTGATCTCCTTGCCAGAGCAAAGTGGAAAGACCTGAGAACACAACACTCTTGGAGAGGTATAACATCCCTTGAACTAAGGCCTGGGAAGATAATTAGGCTAGTTTGAAGCTTTTGGGCACCCCTGTCTGTCCAGCCTACCCAAATAACAGCCCTAGTTTTACCACTACTTCAGAGCCTAAAGAAGAAGCTGAAGATGATTCCCTTTGTAAGGCAATGAACTCACTTCATTTTCAGTACAACATAACCCTTAGTAATGTTAATTGCATCACACACTGTTACATGCTGGCAGGACATCCAAGCCTTCAGTAATTTGAGTCAATATAGCAGCTTAAAAATCAGACTTATGTCAGGCTCAACCCCCTCTTATTATCAGGTCGAGAAAATGTAATTGCTGATGCATTCCAACCAGTGAACACCCAAATAATAATATTACACAGAACATATATTATATATACATGCATATGGGGCCCAAATGTCATAAAAGTATTGTAGAGATTGAATCAGTAGCTGGATGTTCAGAAGAAAACAACATTCTAAAACATTAGATATAGAATTTATCACAAAGCAAAGCACAAAACTTGTTTTTCACTCTGCTTACAGGTCTTTGACCCCCAATTCTTGTTTCCATTTATTTCCGCTCACTGTGTGGCTTTGCAGTTTAAATGGTATCTGCCGTGTTTCTTTGACAATTCCTATTCTTCCTATAAATTTAACAGAAATAATGTGCATATAATAAAGAACAGCAAAGAAATAGCAAGTTTTTTGTTTAGAAGGACAACGAGTGAAAAAATGCAGTCACTGAATCAGCAACTTAGTTGTTAAAGGCTCTCTGGTTTGCCACTAAATATCCTTTATGAAGTCACAGGATTCTTCATCCTGAGCATGTGACAAGTCTGGTGCTTGAACAAACAGAGATGGGTGGCTTATTGCACTGACAAGTTAGACCTTGGACAGTCAGGAAAGGCTCAGCTCCACTAGCAAGTACTCCAAAGACCTTTTTCACTAATCAACATTTATGCATCTTCAGTATAGAGAACAATTTAAACTCTTTGAGGTCATGGTGACACTGTCAGAAACTTTCTCAAATCCTAACCAAAAAAGACTATCATTATAATGATTTTCACTTGCCATTAATTCCCAGCTGCCTAATTTAGAACGCTAGAAAGCAGTCTCCCCAGTACTAATTGGAATAAATTTTTAATTTAATAGTCGAATGTGCTCCAGTTTGGGGTTTTTTTCCTTTCATCGAATCAATGCTCTCATTATTTGTTAACAGCTAGGTGCTCAGGGCAAATTGTTAAGAAGCCTAAAAAAAGATAGCCTCTTGGTCAATAGTCTAGATTTTAAAAGGATCACAGGGTAGGTTATGATTTTCTTTAAAAGTTAAGTAAAACACAGTCTTCTGTCTTGAACGGGATAGTGGCACTAACAGTTTCTGCTTCATTTCCACTCTAAGCAGGCAACACCACAAAAACCCAGACTTGCTCAGTGCTGAAGTCGGGTTTTTATCTCACAACATGAATAAGATGAATCCTCACAGACTAAACTTCAGTAGGCCCATCACAATAAACTCATCTAGAGAATACCTGCCACAAAAATCTTATTCAGCATATAACAATTTTCAAATTTATACTAAAAAGAACTTAGTCTCTTAAGTGAGACCAGTCTTCCACATCTATATAGTCAGGACTTTAGACAATAAGCTGAAATATTAAACAGCAAACATTTGCTGTCTTAGAGCTGGCAGACTGACATTATTTTGAAATGTTTACAAGACTGAGGAAGTACTAGTACTATCATTTTGAATATTTTACTTCTAGAGTACTCTCAGTATACCAATATTACTGATGTTAAAACTACTTATTCTCAACCAGGTTCCAACCTCACTTCAGTCAACAGGTTCCAATACCACTTTTTAAAAGGATTAGCAGACATCTTCACACATCCAAAACAAAGTGGCATGTTGCTTCTTGGTCAGTATCCCTATTTTTAAGATCCTCTCCTGCATGTAAGCTCCTTCTCCTAGCTGCTGTTGCTTTCAGTTTAAAATAAAATTACAGAAGTAAAGAGGTTCCAGAAACAGGCAGCAGAAGCTACATAAAGACTAGATACTACTGAATGTGCTGAGCAAAAAAATCTGATCAATAATCAAAGCCCATAACTTCTGCAACCTTAATTCTGTATGTATAGACTGGATTAACCAAAAATTAGGTTTTGTTTTCTTTCCACTTACTGGAGTCATAAAGCAAACACAATCATTGTGAAAAAGCCAGCACATATAAAGACTATTCTGGAGTTCAGTACTATGCTGTGCTGTTATTCCCAGGTCTGCAGTGGAAGAATACATGAACTTCTACAAATGACAACTTATTAGCCTACTTTCCTAGCGAATAAGGCTGATGCCATCCCACTGTCTAAGCACAAAATTGTTTTGTCCTTTCCCTGGGAAATTTTGAACCTCTTTACCAACATTCACTACATTGGAAAGTGACAGTCTTAAAGGCAAAATGCAGAAGCTTAGCTACAGCAGGTATTTGGAAGAGTAACATTCAAGCACTGCATCTGCTACAATCAAAAGCCAGGTGGAAAATCGAGAGCTGTAACTGCCTCGGCCATAATGGCTTCATTCAGCTGCAGCATCCTATGCCTGTGCAGAATGAGAAAGGTGTCTTTTAATCAGTATCTCTATGCAGTGTTTATATACTAAAAAAACCAAAACAAAACAAAAACCCCATGATTTAGTGCAATATTAAAGAAAGAAAATTCACATAGTATCTTTTTCTGTATGATATCATACCGCATGAAATTTAGCTATTTCATTCGTGTACAATGTCTATTACAAAATCATTCTTTTCTGAAATGTCTTGAGACAATGTATAGTAAAAAGGAAACCAAGTCTAAACTCTGTTAGGCCTCAGTATAGTAGGATTTTATTTTCCCCTCCACACAGTACCTGCATTGCTACTAAGCAACAGCTCTGAACAATTAGAAACTCTTACTCTGCTACTCAAAAAGCTGCAAATTTCTTTTACAGCGAGTTGATGCTTATAAAGGCAGAGTAAAAGCATGATGAGCTGGCCTGTCCATCACCTCACTCAAAGCATTCCTCCACATCACAAGAGAAGTCCTTAGCCTGCCAGCTACAAAGTGCCTTCAGGCATCTCTTCCCCTTAGGCAACACCACAGAACTCCACAGTTGAAGCTTGGCACATGACCTTGCCAAGCTTCAGCATAAGGATTTTCCTTGCCATGATACTTTATCTATCAGGATTCTTTACTCCTGAGAGATTCGCATATCCTTCCCAGCTCCAAGGACAAAGCACTGCCAGTTTCCTTGTACTGCAGGGTTACAGCTCCCTGGCTATGACAGTGGCATCATCAGAACTAAAAAGCTCAAAGAGGATTCCTTGCCATGGGCCTCACCTGCCAAAAAATCAAGAGAACCCTGCTTGCTGTCTTCCCAACGCCTCAACACGGTTTTCTACATTGCAGAGTGGCATGCTGCTCCTAAATGCTCTCCAAATATTATCTGACTGCTATTTCTACAATATAAGGAAAACATAAACCATGTTTTTAATCAAAAGGCTGAGCTATCACATGACACAAGAAATCGAGCAGCCTTCTACTCTGAAGCGCAGGCACATTTTACAGCAGTGTTCATCATTCTGAAGAAGCCTAGTGCCACCGAGTGGCCCAGAGGAAAAATGAGCTCCTGGATAAAATCCATGAGATCTGCAGAAAGCAGACACATTTCCCAAAAAAACTGGAGTTTGAACTGCAATTTGGAATGCAGTTGGTGGTCTATTTGTGTTAAGAAAATCAGGTAATCAAAAATTAA
This sequence comes from Corvus cornix cornix, assembly GCF_000738735.6. Lineage (NCBI taxonomy): Eukaryota > Metazoa > Chordata > Aves > Passeriformes > Corvidae > Corvus > Corvus cornix. Next base: position 19,171,667 of record NC_046334.1, on the reverse strand, counting down.
TTTCTAGGCACAACAATCAACAGACAACTTCATGGATCTCTGAAAGAGACAAATGGGCTACTTACACCACAGAATAATTGCCTTCAATTTTTGCATCAGAGTTCCATATTCTGTAAATTTAGAGTATAATAGAAAGGTTTATACATTTAAATATTAATGCTACCCAGTACTACATAATTGCTGTTATCAGTGGCAGACCTGATAGCTTGCTGACATCCTGTTAAATTTAACTCTGGGTGCAAAAGTTCCAAGTGCATTCTCTGTTACACTTGTATTCCAACCAAACACACACACGTACTTTTTTTCAAACTAAAACCAAGATGATATGGTACTGCATTTTAACCTTGATATATATGAACTTTATACTTCAAATTTTCCCTTTAATAAAAACAAGTTTCTAAAAAGTAAATTGAAGAAAAGTTATGTCAAAAGGGTTTTTTTAAATTCTCAGAAGAAAGTTCCCCTTAAAAAAATAAAGAACTCAACTTGTGATTGACAATCACCTGACTCATTCCTTACTTCTTCATAGGAGTTCTTAAACTGAGCATAATCTTGTTATGGGACTCCGGCCCACTCCTGCTGAAGATACTATGAAACATAGTGCAAGCTCTTTAGTGGCAACTTGTCATTTTCTCTTACTGATATAAAAAAGCCCTAGTATAATAATCATACCAACTTTCTGTATCCATATAAATTACATCACATGGTAATGGCATTACACCATCCATATAGATAATCTACATTTCTCTGTTCCACTGTCAATGAAAATAACTGTTCAGGATAGTGAATGCTACTTTCTATTTCATGTGATACACAGGACTAGCTGATGCTTTCAACCCAAGCACAAAACAAAGAAAAATTACGGTTTTAGGTTTATTTTTGTACATCTGAAACTGCTTCTACTCAGATCAGAGAAAATAACAGCCTCTGACTTACACATTCTTACTGTACTCTAAGTCAGCAACAGGCAAAAAGAAAAGCTGCTACAGATTGCATTTCTTTTTTGAATACTGGGTGGTAGTGAAATTCCATATCAAGATAAATCTATTCATAGATTGCCTATGCACTCAGAAAAGAGCTATTAATTTAATCACTACAGTATAACTAATAATCCTTGCTGCTTTAGCTGATAATACAGCCCTTAACACAACGTGATACAAATGGAACTAAAAGCAGCCCATCATTAGTGTGGAGAAGGTCAGGGAGAAGACAGAATTAAGCTTTTCACAGTAGTGCATGGCCCAGAGGACAAGAGATAAGAGAGACATACACTGAAACAAGGTTCAGAACTGACAAGTGGAGAAACTCATTCTACAGGAAGACAGACAGTGGTCATCACTTGACGTTACACTGTTATTTCTGGCTTGTGATCATATTCTAGTAGTGAGGTTTTCTTCTCAGACAACTCCCATTAAATACATGTACAACCAGAGGCTCCCATTTGTAGAAGCCCTGAGACTTTTCTGGAATTTATTAGGGCAAATTAAATGGGATTTCTTACCAAATAGGTAGTTCTTTCAATGATCTCCAAGAATTTGCAATCTTCTGCATATCATATTTCATTGTGTTGTTTCACTCACCAGACTCCTTATGTTAACACTTCTTTTTTAATCATCAGTCACATCTTGTGTTTACATTTAAGAAAAATCCTTCCTTTTCTACTTGCATGTAAAGCCTTTGAAAGCTTGACTTCTTTACAGGCAGCTGGTGAATCTTCTTGGTTGCCAGCTCATGGCTGGGGTCAACAAACAGCAATTATAAATACAAATGATAACTAACTACTTCCCTGAGGACATGGCACAGAAGGAGAGGTTAATTCACACAACATTCAAATAAGCAAACAAAGTATCTTCTCCATTCCGTGGCTGTTTAATGCACAGAATATTTTTCTATGATTGTGAGAAAACAGTCTCCTCTTCAGAGTTAGACTCCAAATTTATGAGTTATGAAATAACTTTATGACACCACAGTTTCTTATTATAGTACTGCTGAAGAAAAATTTCCAAGTCATTTGCATCTGCTGATACAATACCAGAGAATTATGTTTTATGCTGACAGATAAGGCAGTCATTACTACTACTAAATTTTAAGAATAAAAGCCAGCAAATAAAGATAGGTTTTTGTAATTAATCTCGACACTTAATTTTAGTCTCTGAACAGTAAACTCTAATGAGCAGCAAAACTCTCTATGTGAAATCTAAGTAATGTGAGGTCTGTCCACATGCATATTCAGAGCTCACATCACAAGAAGTTCACAGCATAGCAGGTGCTCTGCAAATTTATCCAAAGGTGATAGCTCACGGAATCAGCTGGTTGGCAAAGACAACGAAGCAGCCATGAGTTTACATGCAGTGTCCCTCAGACTGTCCTTCCATCCCACAGACTTGCAAATTAATCGAACACCATCCCAAGATCATTTTCAACTATTCCTTATCTCATACTCCTTTAAACATAAGCTGCTGTTCATAACTCAGGGTTACATTCTACCAGCTTAAAATGCAAGGCTAATCAATATTCAGGAAGGGTTTTTGGACTGGAACTGCCCATTGGCTAACAGGAGGCAGGAATAAGACCAAGAAACGACACTTTTGAATTTATTCACTTATGAATGAAATTACTTCCCCCAACAGTGCAGTCAGCAGTGAAACACACTTGTACCTTCAAGTAGCAAATGGGCAGCAGAATTGTGTGACTAACTGCTGGGCACAAGTGCGATTATTTCAGAGTGCTTATTCTGAAGCAAGTCTGTAACTGAGCATCTTAACACCATTGCCTCTCCTAGATGTTTTACATGGGCCCTTTACTTCCTGTTTTAGGGAAGTCTGTTCCCTGGCTTCACATGGGTTCACATGGAATGGGAGTGCTGTCTAACAGTTTTGCTGTGCAATCCAAAATGCTCTTCTCACTCTTTAGAATTTTTTAAAAAAAGCTTAGCATAATGGATTTTTTGGTGAAAGAAGCACTAATGAATGCTTTAAAAATAAAGTCCCAGAAGCCAGAAGTATGTAAATTCAGTGAAATGTAATTTATTTTAAAATCAACAAAATTCAGAATCCTCCTACCTCCATTTCACTTTAGCTGGATATTCAGCCCTTCTTTCCCCAAGCTTGTGACAGTCTGATACAACCATAAGCATCTGCCTTTCTTTCCTTGCTATTGCTGTGACGTTTTCCATGCCAGGTACATTAGTTTTGTCTTGGAGTTGTGGTGGTGTGGGGTTTTTTAAGATGTTCTTTATAAGCAGCACAAACAGAAGTTCCTGATTTTCAAGGGAGAAATCATAGACATACTAGGCAAATCTTGCATGAACACAAACCAATTCCATATAATTAGGAATCAGAATTTTTGCTTTTTTAAGCAGTCTCCATGGTTGTTCTAGAAAGACACAGCTGCCTTACTACTTCCACAAGAGGTATCATTTGACCATATAGAATAATCTACAAAAGTTACAGTTTTGACTCAGCTGGTTTTGTTACCATCCAATCCTAGTACCAACATCAACACTCCTGACCAAAGCCAAGCTTAGCAAGTATCAATGCTTTGCTCTTCTTCCATTTTTCATCTCAGGATCCAATTCAGGATATGCACTACAATAATAACTATGCAGAAATTGCATTTCTCAAATGCCCTACTGACATCACACAGTCAAAAAAGAGATGCAGTCTCCATTCCTGTGCTACAGCCAATTCTCCACGAGTACAGTTCTATCAAAATGGGCCTACCGGCAACTTTTTACTTGAATAAAGTAAAACCTCCAACTACTATATTACTACTAATTCTGTAGTGTTAGGCTTCAGACCAAGATAAATTCCCTAAAAAAGATAACAGCATTAGTCTAAAAAGATATTCTTTCATCAGTGGTCATCACAGATATAAAAATAAGATAAGGACTACCTCAATGCCCAGCAGATTTCTGGGGGCTGCAAGAACAAATGACCTACATAGAGCATTACATCAGCACATCATTAAAGTGAAGTTCTGATCTGAAATTAATCACATTCTTATAAGGTGGCACATTGACTAATAAGAAAAAGTACTTGCTGGAGGCTGCAATTTTTTCCTGTTAGTAATGCTTCTGCTCATCCCAATTATTCTCATGAGCATCATAGCACAGTATTTAATCAAGGGTAGAAAGAGAAAGGGAATAGAAAATGAAGTGGTAAATGGGGAAAATGACGGGACACCCTTAGCAGAGCTATCTTCCATCTTAAAATACTGAATACTCTTCTTCTAAACTACAGATAATACATTCAGTGAATGCTAAGAGATTATTTTAACTACGTAAAATGTAGTTACATGATAAATTAATTGCTGCAAGACTTTTGGACAATTCCGTAACATAAAGAGAACAACCTTACACAGCAATTTTTTGCATAGGGGAGGGTGGGAGGGTTTAAAACAAGACTCTGTTCCTTGGAAGATTTTCCCAATGTTTATGGGGAAGAGAAATAATGCCAGTTCTATTTCTGAACACGAAACAAGTTACCGCCCTTTCCCTTCATTAAGAAAACTCTATAAGAATATCTTCATACACAGTCTCAGTTTCAGATTGCTTCAATTCCATCTAAGTCATTCTACCAAGTCTTTGCTATTGCTGGTTGTCCCAAGGCTCTGCAGTAGCAAACAGGAAACACTAAAGGCAGAAAAAGTTAGTGGAATTTAAGATGGATGATCCTTGAAATACTTCAAGCATCTGAAGATTCAAACAGAAAACTTTGCCCCTGGAAAAAGAGAGTGGAATTACATCAGCTTGGTGGACAAAACTTTCCTCCAGTTTGCTGGTGTATTAACATACCTTGGAATGCATAACTGAAGGAATTTTGCAAAATGTCACTGTAGCAATGTTTATCGAAATGCACTGGTCACCAAAGTAAAAAAATCTCTAAGACATTTGTAATGTAGTTTTTTCTGAGAGACTGCAATGCAAAGAAACACACCCTATGAGTTCCTGGACGTTTGAACTCCTCACAAATTCATGCACTTATCCACACATATATGCACACATGAGCCAATACAGATTGATTAATGTCACACACAGATATACACTCCAAAACCCCTCTCAGACACAAGATATGGGTACAATAACTTAACAGACCAAACAGAAAAAGTACTTTCAGTTAATGGTGATCTAATAGTGCTTTCTATCCACTGGTTATCCAAAATGTTCTTAAAGAGATTCCCAGTGACATAGATTCCACAATATGCTTAGTCAGACTATCTGGTTTTTACTGCCCTTACCATCAGTAACCATTTCCTAATATACCTCCTCATCCCTCCTCAATGCAAATGAAATTAACATCAACAGGAACCTCATCAAGAAACAAAGGCACCAACAAGCAGTTATGCTGGAGTACATGTAAGTTAAAATAGAGGTATTAAGATAAGAGGGATAATAAAGATGAGTTCCAGACGCATAAGGAAAAAGCCATGGAAAGCTGGACAACTATTTGACTTCTACTGGGTATTTCTGGGCTGCCACCTATGAATCTGTATCACGATTGTAACATGAGTGACACTAAAGAAAACCAAATTTTAACTGTTTCCATTTTAAACCCTTTTCTCCTGTCACTAATAACTTGCCCATGCCTTTCATAGTCAGAGACAGTTCTTCCGAAGTTAATATAACACACCAAAGCAACTTATTGTTAGTTCTGGAAGAATGCTGCCACTAATAAACATAAATTAATATCTAAAAACTCAATATATGTATTTTAATACAAAAGGAGACTGTAGTTGGGGTGTGGGAGGACGTACCAACAGAGGAGCTTACCACCACTGCTCTCCTCCCCTGATCCAATAAGCAGAGAGTTGGGCCTGGCTTTTCTTCTCCTGAATATAAACACAGGACATACACCCTGCAATGGCTCAGACTGCCCACCAGCAATGTGTTTTTTTCTGCTGGGCCAAGTTTAATATAACTGAAAAATTGTGTTCTAAAAAACACTATTTCATGCTTTGAGCCCGAAGCAGCAATATTTTTGTAGCACTTTATTTACCTGCGACAGGCTATATGGAGCTCAGCATCAGTATCTCTTAATCTATACAAGTGTGTTTTATTATCGTACTGGTGAGTGAGAGACCAGCTGCCTTGCTGTATAATGTACTCTCAGTACTGCAAATCCAAACTCGGGTTTCTCATCTGCAGTTCTGCAGTCTGTGCTGATCTGTAAGATTAGAGCAGAGCCCAGCCAGGGAAGATTGCTCCCCTGGTGATACAGAATTTTGTTAACTTGATCAAGGGTTGTATTAAAGCGTTAAGTAAACCTTTAAATCACTGCCTGTTGCAGCTCTTGCACGGACACACACACACCTAAAATGTATTAGTGTGGGCAACCAGATTGATAAAAACAACATATGAAAACACAACAGCAAGTAAAACCATATAAAATTGCACATCTCAGTGAATGCACAGAAATAACATCAGATTATTCCCCATTCCTCCATGCAAAACTGCAAGGGATTTTTTTTTTTCTCTGTTTTAACATTTTATTCACTTTCTTTCTAAGAATAAATATGTAAAAGTCAAGGAAACCAGCTCATGTAGATCTGTACATGGAATGAGAAATTTAAATGCTCCATTCTGCATATCTGTCCTTATAGGAAGACTTAGATGCCATTATTTCACGTCCATCGGTAAAATTACCTAAAGATAAACAAATGAAATACAGTAATTCAAATGGAAAAAGTAAAACCCACCACCTGTACCTGCCACTGAATTACTGCTTACAACAGTATCACTATTCACCACAATTCCAAAGGGGAAACAGTTTCATCTAATAGCCCAGAGAAAGTCACTTTCCATTTGGAGCCTACAGAATCAATTCAGCCTGAACTCAGCATTTTTCACACAGGCTACTGAAAACTTCAAAAGTGAGAGTGGGGGGCTATTTGTTTTTTAGTTATATTAATAAAGCAATGTGATTTTAGTCCTCTACCATAGATAGCTGCTTTCCTACTCCTACTTGACATGTAGACAAAGCAACAGTCCAAGGTTTCCAGAAAAGCAAAACTCACACTTCAACCAACTCTGACTGAATGTTCCCAACAATTCCACTAAACATCACAGCTCCTGGTGTCCCAGTGGACTGCAGTCAAAATACATCTTAAGTTTAAAATGCAATAGGCTTCAGATGCTTCCTTCAAATTGTTTCTCAGGAGGTAGCATTCCGGCAAGACCCAGTTTTTCTTTTCAAAACAGAATATTCATTCCCATGATGAGGTTTTTTGCACCCAAATTGTTGTATCGTGTAAGGTGACCACTGTGTGCTTCTTTATAGCACCTGCAGAATTAATGGCAAATTTTAACATTTTATTTATACAGAGAACAAGAAATGCAGAACCTAACAGGAGATAGTTCTATAACCCAAAACACTGGTGCCCTCACAGAAGGTACCCGTGTCACAAGCATGAAAGCCTCTAATTGCCAAACAAATAGATTATTAGTTCATCTTCACAATACTTTTGCTATATTTCCCTTACAGGTCTCTCTTATCAAATTTATTCTACATACATGTAATTTTCTGCTCCAGATAAATAGCTTAGGTTCCGTAACAGCTCAGCCATGCCTGCAGGCTAACTGGAGTCAGAGTTTTCATTTTCAACCTAAGATTGGATGCGCTTGGCCAGTCAATGCACCACAAACCTCATTTTTTTCCTCTAGTAATATAAACGCAATAAAGCCAGGGAAGTTAATGGAGGTTTCCACTACAGCAAAAACCAGGAGAACAGGGTTGGCTGGGGAGACAGCTGGCTGATTTTTAAATGCCATAGGAAGGACACAAAGATAACTTTCCTCCCAGATTAAAGAAATCTAAAATTTTCCTTAAGCAAGTCATCAAAGTATCTCCTTCTCCCATGAGAATAGTAATTCTTGAAATAAATGTTTTACTGACATAAAAGGGTGATTTTTGTTTACTGCTTGTAATGCTAACAGGAAAAAAAATTGCTTTCCTCTTGACAAATGTCACAAGGCTGAAATGGCAATAGCCTCATAAACAGATTGATACCTATAAATTAGCTATGACATTTTTAATGAATGGACAATTAATTCTGAACAAAATAATAGTAACTTGTTAGTTAAGTCAACATTCTGAAGTATATTTCCAGCCTCAACTCACCAGCAGAACTATAGCAATAATAAACTGGAGAATACAACATTAAGTAGCTACCTTGGAATTACAAGCATAAATCTTTGTTTATCTATCCTTTGTCACACACATATACTAGCTGCTTCTGACACTATTCATTACAGCAAAATCCAGGGCTCATACAAGCCTTTAGCTCTGCCATACATTCAACCACTAAACTGAAAAGTACAAATTAGGAGATAGCAAAACCCATCGGTAAAGTATCTTTTGTCAACTTATGCTTCCAGGGAAGATAACCCCTCATTACATCAGCATTTTCACAGCCAGCAAGATGACCGTAGTATTTTTTCTCCAGATGGTGAAAAAATAAGGCAACTCAGCTCAGGCTATGCAGCGAGCCTGTGAGAGAGCCTCACAGTTACCAGCTCCTCATCTTGTTACAGCCTACAGTTGCAGGCACTGCAAATCAAAGTCCTTCTCCAAGAAACACAAACTCAAAAAAATCTGTCCAGGTTTTACTATCCCTTTTACATCCCTTCACTTTGGTATCTCAGCAAAACAAGAGACATTCATGCTATATTCCACCTTATGTATAAAGAGTATAACAGCAAATACTCACTATTATGGTAAACAAACCTGGACTACCCAAAGATCTGGATGAAATTATCACAAATATTTTAAAGTTTGTACATCATCCCAAGCTTTGTACAGACATAAATGTAATGTTGTGATTATAAGGAGTATTCAAGTTAAACAGATCAGATACATGGAGCTCTCCATCAGTCCTGGGCACAAAAAAAAAAATTTAAATGGAAAAATAAACATGACCGTTGACATTCCATTAATAACCCTGACAGAATGCTCCAAGCAAGAAAACTGTGAATAAGAATTCAAGGGAACCGTGATTGCAGGATCTTCCAAAAAGAAAAGGGACAAGTTATAGCCTTTAATGACCAGGCTATAACTGTCTATCCGTGTTAAGCTTCCTATTTATAATCTATGTACTTGTGTTAAGGAGCCAAACGTCTGCATGTAACAGAGAGCTGTGATTGCATGCTCTAAGTATTACTGGGGGAGCCAGCTATGCACAATGACCATCAATGTACATTTATTTTTTATTATTTGTCATTACAATGCACTGTTGATCCTTATTCTACTCTTCTAACACAGTGCTTATATCATCGCAAGGAAGGACAGAAGGAAGAAGCCTCTTATTCCTAAAGGTCCTATTTATGAGTTGTCAACTTGCAAAGGCCTACAACCATTTGTCTTTCTTAGGAATGTAATGGGTGAAATGTAGTGTATCAAGCCTAAAACAGATTTCACCCTGGAATCAGTAAGCAGGAGCACTGAAGGAGATGATAAAGTGCTATATAATATACATGCACTTAGAAATAAATCCCAAAGAGAGCAGAAAACCAAACTACTGTAATACATCAATCAACAGAGGGAAGCAGGTAATGAAAGAGTAATATCTGGTCTTGAAATCTTTACCTGTTATCTCTTTATCTGTTATTTTCATATTCTTTGTTTCTATCTCCACCTCTATCATCAACTTATTGGCTAAACTGAGATAAAAATTCACTCTGCCTTAAAAGAATATTTTAATATCTGTTTACAACCCCAGTAATCTCCTTCCTATTCCTGTTGCATACTTTTTCAACCCTCTATGAGGGGCCACTAACACAGCAAGCATTTCTCATCTCAATTTCTTTTTTCCAGCAGTAGGAGCATTTACTGTAACAAGTGCTTGTCAATCTATTTGCAAAAATGAGAAGAGAAAATTCTTGTACTACCACAGGCATTTTTGAGAGCAATGTTACTTTTTGCTTTTTCTGATCATGTTTTTCCTAGCGAGTGGGTTAAGAAAAAAGGGATTTGCAGTACTGTTTTGAAAGCATTTTTTTATATTTTCTCAGGTAAAAAGTAGTCTGCTTGCTTAGTGATTGACATTTCCATGTTGATGATATTAAAGGTTTATTTGCTCACCACAAATCTAGTGTGCTCTTTCACTCATTTCCCAGGTCTTCAATTCCAGAATGATAAAATAAGAGGGTACAGTATCACTTCAATTCATGTAAGAATACGTAAAAATATAACCTCATTACAAACAAGCCTTTGACTAAATTCATACTATTTTTTTCCAGACTTTAAATGAAAATGCCATACTGAGAAAGAGGATTAAATGGAGCTTAAAGTAAGCAATCTAAACTGCAGGTATTTTCCAGGTTTTGACAATGCAGTTTATATTTTAATGTCATGAAGAATAATGGTATGATCTTGGCTATATCCAACCATTTACACCGTATCTTCCCTCATGCAAAATTTCAATTGATTTTTATTATAAGTTCCCTAATACATTTCTTCTAGTCTAATAAAAAATACAATCATAAGACAAAATGTCATGTGCTCTGTATACACTGATGCTCTAGGAAATTAAAGAGGGAGGATATATTTTTTCCCAAGGTAATAATCTTATTTCAGATAACACCAAGAACTAAATCTCCTTGACATGCAGTTTGAAGTGTTATTAAAAAATGCTAATCAAATCTATGAACTCCAAAGCAACAGTTGTAGAAGCCAGTCCTAGCTTCATCTTGCAAGCCTGCAACAAAATAGTTCTCTGTGATTGACTGACATGAGCGAGGCCAGGATGAACATTATATAACCCCACACCTTAGATTGTTAAATTCAAATGCATTTTCAGGTATGAATGTGGTTCCTGACTTCAAGGAACACTGAGTTAAGAAAGGAAAGCTGTCCTGAAAAAAATCTGCTGTGATTTGATGGTTTGTTTCCCAGTTTATAGGAGTATTTGTGCCAAAGGTTAAGCCAAATCATGTTTCTACCATTTCTGTTAATGACGAATAACACCTTACTGCTGGACACAAGAATTTCTGGATGACATCTACTCATTGGTAAATTTCTCTTCCATCTCCTCTCCCCAAGTCCATCCCTTTACCAAAAGGCCTCCAAGGGCAGCAAATCAAAAGAAAACTTCAAATGAATTTTCTTCACTGACTTGCTGCAACTGTTTGTGATGCCCTCTGATATATCCCCTGGTAGCCAGGATTTCTGGATTTTTTTTTTTAAACATTTAACAACAAGGCTAAGATGACTGTAGGATGCAAAATCTCCTGAAAAATGAAAAAACCACGAACAAACAACAACAAAAAAACCACTCTGAACACATTTCCGAAGAAAACACAAATCCAAAGCAGGGCAGCATAAAAAAATGCTGGCTCACATCTATTATACAAAGCAGCATCAGTCAGTATGTGTAGGAAAAAGACCACTGTAAAATCTGACAGAGTATTCATTTAGCTACATTAAACCAATTCCCACTTAATGAAATGGGAACTACAGTGTGCAGAATCCCAAGTGGAACCTCAAACAGTATCAACTAGCTCAGATCAAAAAAAGTTAAAAACATAACCAGAACTCCCTGCAGATCTTTAAGAATCTAGCTAACCCAACATGACAGAGAGGCAATGGGACAGACAAATCTATCTGCTGAAATGGGTAACCACTGGGCTGGATCCACCCAGCACAGGATTTATCAGCACAGAGCAAAAAATCAGCAAAACTGAGTCAAACACTTTAGCAGTGAACCAGCCCAATGAGGTTAATCTCTGGAGGTCCTCTCAACATTCAGCAAGGGAGAACAGTGAGAAAACCTACACATGGTTTAGAAAGGAGGTTGAAATTAGCCACTCTTAGTTATCTCCTGGAGGAGCCTTTTTCTCCACTGACTACAAAATACACCTAGGATATTAATAATCCGTTAAAGTTTTACAAATAGGTCCTACAGGTACTTGCTGTACAATATTACAGGGGACAAATGTACAGTGTTGGAAGATGAGATATGCAGTAGAAATAAGACAATAAATAAGTAATCCGTTCATGACACTAGAGTTAATCCAAAACATTCTCAAGAGCTAGCTGAAGTTTCTCTTCCTTTAACTCTAGGCTCAAAGACTTGCTCTATTAGAAAACAAAGATGTAATCTTCAGTATATAAATGAGAAATGTTGCAGTTAGGCAAAATATAATCAACTTTGTTTGCTAACTGCAAGATGGCCCAGAAGGAATAAAGCTGTTCATGCCCATTCCTTGAAACACTTGGTTAAGGCCAGATTCACCAAGCCTTTAGAGAAGACTAGTGAAAAGCAGACAGGGAAATACTGAATGTCTGAAGCCCTGCAGAAAATTAAAAGCATGAGCAGTCCTTTAGCATAGAAGAACCACTAGGGTTTGTGATATTACAAGTCAGCAGGAAAATATGTTAGGCCAACACAGATTTGAAGAGACAGCAAATAGGCTCTCTCTTAAACAGGCTTGAGCATCCACACAGGCTTTTATCATCTTAAAAGCAGGGACTCCTCTGGACTCGCAAAGAGAGAACTAAGCCAATCTGCCACCAGGGAATACCAAAGCAAGTTCCAGATTCCTGCAGCTACCAAACAGGGACAGCTCTACTCATCCCCTTCACAAGCCCTCTTTTCTAAGGAAAGGGAAGAAATGGCAACCCAGCACAAGAAATTCAGCTGATAATGTCTTTGCTCTCTAAAGAGATAATCAGAAACAGCACAAGGAAACCAAAGAGGCCACAGGTTCTCAGCAACATCAGGTGCAGAAAGCTTCATCTTCAGGAGCTTCAGCATCAGGAGTTTATCTTGCCATCCTTTTATATGGCTGCAAAACGTAATTTTCTTTCTTTGTTTTCTTTTCTTAGCATTTATTCCTGTGGATATCTACATAACTTTTCTATTGTAGATAAATAAAAGAAGTGCTTTCAAAACACAGTTCTGCAGCCATCGCATCCACAACTGCAACATAAGGCTGAACACTGGCTTTCAATTTTTAATCATGAGTGACGTGCCCGTGATTAGCAGAGAAACCTGCAATCAGTCCAGCTATATCACATACCTCTCCATTGTTCTCTCCTGTCCACATCTCTCAGGAGAAACAACCCTGTCAGACAGGACCAGGGAGACAGCAGCAGTCTCTGCAGCTATCACACTAAGATACACAAAGCATCATTAATTACAATGCAATCAAAGTGCACGTCCCTGAGCTCATCGCTTCTACTACGTACAAATGAGATTTTCTGTTACCATGAACTCCTTCTATTAGCTTATGTCACCTCCTGCAGCACCTCACATGCAAATGTTATAAGAGCAGTTTACAGGTTGACAGTTTGAATTAACAAGTGTAGAGAAAATAACATGACAAGTGGGTGGAAATGACACAAGTATCCCCCTGGTGAGCTCAGCCCCCTAATAGGGCTTGGCAGCTTTCACCTACAAATGTAAATGATGAAAGCTGCCAAATTAAGAAAGGCACCATCTTTTATTTTTTTCAAATCCAGAAAATAACTACCAAGAAATAGGAGTTTGCAGTGAATAGCTGCAGTGGGAGATAAGCAATAGCATCACCTTTGTAAAAAGCAGCTATATGAAAAAAGTTGATAAACCACATATATGTTTTTAATTTTTCTGATATATTACTGTTTTTCCAGACTTTTCAATGTGTGAAAAATAGATAGCTTACATTCTGCTTGTGTTGGTTGAAAGCACATAAAAGCAAGGAGATGGGCTGCTGAAAAACTACATTAGCAGAGTTGCTGCAAGCATGATTGACTAAAAATCTAAGAAAACCAAGGTTTACCAGAAAAAACAGTATCTTTTACCAGACCACTTTTAAAGCTAGAAAAAACAGATGTATTCCCTAGACACAAGCACTTCTTCCACAATAATTACTTATTACCTAAGGAACTGGCCCTGAAAAGGATTTCTGTGACAAAAACTTGTTCATTTTTTTTCCTCTGTTTCAATTAGACTAATGAAACGTATTACTTGTACTGCTCACATCTTTCTGCACCATGCTACAGCACATTTTTTGACTAAAACAAATATCCCTTCACAGCATCTATGGAATTCAGTGCACGTGGATGATAGATGAAGAATACTCACCTAAAGGCTGACAAACAAGCAGTTATGATCAGCAGCCCTTCCATAAAACACACATGTAGCCCTCAGACAAATAAAAACCATTAAGAACAAGAAGAACAAAGAAAATGCAAAGTCAATTATTTCCCATATCACACTGGAATAATTTCATATGTCATCCCACTGAGCTACAACGGGACTCCTGCTTCAATGAATACAACTGATAACACGAATTGTGTGTTGCTGCCTACACTTTATTTTCTTTAATGCATAAATAGTGGCATCAGCTTCACAGGAAACAGCAGTGGAAAATTATCAGTTCTGCACAAATTTACTAAGAGCTACTCTCTTCACTGAGCAAAATGCTTTATGAGGGACTAGATATTCACACCATTTGCATGAGTAACATCCAGGTGAAGTCAATGTACCTCGCAGCAAAAAAATTTATCTTCTTGGGAGGTGCAAAATTAAGATATTCATTGCTACTGTAGCTATCAACTATACATACAGAGTAGGAGAGGAACAAGAGAGTAACTTTTGTCTTTCTGTACTGGTTATTTTCACAAATACTTCATTTTTGTTGTTAGAATCAAACAGGTTCTTTTTTTTTTCCTTTTGCTTAACTTACCCTCCCTAATAAAAATTCATGCAGCCAAGTAAAAATCACAAAACCAATAAAAGGACTCAAAATATTTTGCGAAGTAAGATACGTAAAGACCTCAGTCTGTTCAAATCAAAAGAAGAAAATACCAAGGAGGTAGCTTTATCACTTACAAGTAGCTTTAATGGACAGAAAAATGCCACATACTAGAAGGTGCACTTAAGTCTAGGTAGAGAAGACAAATTGAGACATAATGGCTGGAAGTAAAAACAAAGCTACTGTTAATTTAGGAATCAGGCCTGGTTTCTTCACAGTCTTTTGGTTTTGGTGATTTGGTTTATCAGCTGTTGTTTGGTTTGTTTTGTTGAGTTTTTTTACTTCTCACACGTTCAGAATAACCTAGTAAGTAAAAGGCACATTTGTTCCATCTCTTCATATTTTTTCATATCCTTACTCCAACAGAACTCATTGTCCTTGACCCAGAGGTAACTGGTAAACTCTTACGACGAGTCGCATACAAAAGGTCTGGCCAGAGAATTCAGGGGTCCTTTCCAGTTCTATAAATCTATCAAGCTTTTTTTCCTGTTGAAACCCAGGGTACATACAGGCCAGGCAGATGTTTGATATGACCTCTTCCACATGCACGCAAGCAAATGCTCTCTGCTCTCCTCTACTCTGTGATCCCAACATCTTTTTTACTTCACCACATGGAGGACACAGACCTTGGACACATCACTGCCACCTTACCACCACCACTTTACTAAAACACAAGCACAGGAAACAACAAAATAGATGAGAAACAGTGTTAGTAAAAATAATTTCCAACAGTTTGCCTATGGAAAAAAAACCAACCACTAAAATAGAAGGTATCTCAGGCAATATCCATTAATGTATACATATTGTTTGAAATTCGAAGTATGGCTATTCCCTAGAAATACCTATTAGCAGTAATAGGCTAATTGGCTTTTGTAATGCCAATGTGCAAACCTTGTATGTAGCGTATCAAAATGGAACTCCGGTCTTAAATGAAATCTTAATTCATGAGAGGATCTGCTAAACCTTTCTGTTCACCTTGAACATGAAAATAGCTTGTAATACATCTATGCAAAAATGTTCTCTCTCTACCTTTGAAATATACAGAATGAATGAAAATTGAAATTTCTTTTATTTGCCAACAATTCTAAGCTTAAACAAAGCTCTTGACAGATTCTGTATGGTTTGCTCTACTTTTGGTAAATAGATACTGTTTGCCATCACTACACAGAGGCAGAAAAACCAGTGATAAGTTTGTTCACCACCTATTAAAACATGCAACACTGATTAAAGTATCTGATCATGAAAAAGTTTTTATTTACCATTAGCAACATTGACTTTTCATTCTTTACAACAACAACCAGGCTCACAAACAATTTAGTTTTGGCAGTTTCATGTGCTACCTCCAAAATGGAGAGCTCCATTAAACAAACTGAAATGCACATTAGAGGGACAACAAAGCATTCTAAAACCTTTTTAACAGACACCCTGCTGCATAGAATTTTTTTAAAAATAAATATTGAACAACAAGAGATATCTTTGAACTCCTCTGGTTAATAGACCTTACAGGCCTCCTGCTGAGCAGCAATAAATATGCCTCAAGAAATCAGTGTATCACTTCATACCATTTAATAATGCCACAATTGCTTTTGTTATGCAGACCGTATAGAAGGGTGAATGCTAACCGAGAGCAAAGCCATGCATTCATAGTGCCTTTCTTTCTTGTGTTAGTCAGCATAGCATCCCTGATTCAGTTCTATTCTCTTCCACCTGTAGGTCCTTCCAGTAGACAGCTGAGTCCACTTGAAGCATCCAGATAGAATAGTTTGGCATCCACTTTCCCAACTGAAGTTATTAAAACGAACTACTGTGATTCATGAACCATGGCTGAGGGGTTGACTATTCCTTTCACTTAGGTTCAAGATTTTTATTCATTTATCTGTATCTCTTTGAAATAAAAACCTAACAAAGACACCAACATGCAGAGATTCAATGTCTCATCAGTGCCTAATACTGGTAGTGAAGAATTTGACATTCACAAATCCCCATTCTAAATCTGCCTGTTCTGACAATTTCATTTGCACAAATAAGCTTTGTTGGTTGCTTCTCAATGGAATATTTTACTCTTGATTTTGTGTCTGGGCACAGTAAAGAGGACGTTTTGCTTTCCTATTATTATTTATTATCGATATTCTGTTATTAGATCTGGTCATATCTTCTTACTAAACTACTATTTTGAGGAATTAACTTCATTTCTGCATTCCTTCTGCTCTTAGAAACCTGGCAAGCAGTATGAATAGCTTGACAGCTTGTATGTAGAGATAGTTCTCTGTCTTTGATGATAATTTGTGTTTGTTTAAAAGATGTAGAGATTTTCCCACTGTGATCAGATCACAGAAAATAATCCACTTTTTTTAACCTCTTCTTTTAACAGTAAACTTTAGAAGTGATTCAGTGTAAAAACAAGTTAACCTATGCATAACTTCATAGTTGACTGAGAAGTTACTTACTTTAGTTAGACATTTTATCACATCTGACACACATCCTTAACATGTGCCTGGGAGCAAGCAACATCTGAAGCCCCATCATGACTGTGTCTTATTTTCCTTTATTATTTTTCTTTCTGCATAATCTTTAATGATTGCACGCACTTCCTCCAGCATAGGAATGGAAAATACAAAGGATATCCTGAGCTATGGGGAAAGCAAAAGTTTCCCCAAAAGTTACCTTCTCTCAGACACAGGGAAAAAAATTCTCCTGACTCTGTATCTGTATCTATTTAATACCGTAGGTGTGAACAAGGCATATTAAGTAGGCACCTCAGAAAAACTTTGTGATTTAACTTTAACCAGAGCCAACATGAACAGAAATTACAGGCATAAATTTTTATTCATAAAGATGCAAAAATATTCCTTTTCCTTTTTTTCTTTTTTCTACAAGCTGAGAGAAGGTAAAGTGTTTCAAAAGAAAAAGATATAGCTTTGATAACAAGATCAAATTGCTTTCACTATGTCACATACATCCTAAAAGAATAAAGACAAAAATGACAGTTTTTATTCTCATCTGGAGGAGAAACTATGCTGAAATGTGACTAATGAAAATACTTATACTATTGTGCACACTGCCACACTTTCAGCAGGAAAATTGCATTACTTCTCTCTTTCAGCTGAAATGCCTGACAGGTTTGTGCCAACAATGCATATTTTACAGGCTGCTGTATTTTCTTTTGAACAACGTCCCCTATAGGGAATATTCACAGAAGATAAAACTAACCCCTGAATTTCAATGTTTCAGGTAACAGAAGGATTACAAATTTCTCTTGGCAACCAGTTCTGTAAGCTCTTGACCTTTTTAGTTCCCAGCTTCTCCCCCGATTCCTGCCTGATTTATAAAAATATAAATAGCCTCTTCCATCTTTTCAGCTTCTTTAACTGAACTACTTCCCATCCTCTTAACTTTCAGAGCTCCTAGCCACAAATTTCTCCTGAACTTCCTTCCTTCTCAATGCTTCATTTCTTCCTTTTCCACAGTACCTGCAGTGAACTCCGTCCCATACTTAATCACAATCTTCTTACATTTAACCTTTCCTTTGTTATCAGCACTTCATAACCCCACCCATTTTCTAATGGGAACATAGCCCAGTCTCCTGGAACTCCTACCCTTTACCCTCCTTGCTTCTCTCTGGATCAGGTTCTCACTTTGCTTACTGCACTTCCTCCACTCCAGTAAGGAGACAGATTTCAAAAGTTGGCAAATTTAGACAAAAGTCTTCCAGGCTAACTGTCTGCCAAGTCTACAGATTTATAAAGACAATTTCATTTAGCTAAGTGTTCCCTCCCACTATTTACTCATGTTGCTTCACGTAACACAAGTTTCACAATGCTTATTTTGGGATAGTTTCTTCAAAATATACTCCCAACACTTAGAATCTGATCATTTTGGTTAGAGTGACTAAGTCAAAACTGTTAGGTTTTACTTTTATCGACTATAAGATGCCAAAAAAAGATGACAGGAGACTTCTGATTTTTAGAGCAGTCAAAACTAACCGTATTTCCTTTGATATACCAAAAAAAAAAATTTTTATTCAGTGAAGAATCTTGTAGGAGTCACTTTTGGGAGACATGAATTCTGCTACAGTGCTGCCTGTTTCACAGCATCAGATGTAACAGGGTGGGTGTGTGGGAGTAACTTAAAACATACATATGAATAAAAAACAATTAAGTCATAAAAACTGAAGCTCTTCTTTTTATCCAAGATATCTGTCTAAGCAACAGAAATAGACTTTAGTGAACAACCTTCCATTAGTTTTCAATTTATTAAAACTCCTCATCCTGTTGCGGATGTTCAAGATCGTGAAGCAGGCTGTTACGAAGCATCTTAACTCCCCTCCTCAGGTTCTCTTTGGTATCAAACAAGGCATTTTATGTTGTGCAATGAATTGCTCCACCTATTACTAACAACTACTTAAGTACCAATGTTCCTCTGATTGCCAATCAGCTCCAAATCGTAACAGCTATCCAGACTGTTGCTGCAAATATAAATCTTACACATTTATCCAACACTAATATTCTTCAAAGTCAAAAAAGCCTCTCATAGAACAAAATCACAAAATGTTTGTTACTGTATCAAGAATTCAAATACAAAATACACATTTTAAGTGTAATAATTTTGGAAAAGTTTGTATTGTTTGGGGGGCTGTATGCAGTTTGTTCATGAAAACATCTATGCAGCGAGTTATGAAAATTTTACAAGATAGATACTAAGTTATTCATCAGGTCTGTGTTATCTCAATGAATTTATTAGTTGTACTGAATGAATGCTATGAACACAGAAAATTATCTCAGAGACAACAAAATGTGGTTTAGCATCTCATTCCTTTCCTGAACGATATACTGTTCGTTAAAAAGTGAATGAACCTAGATAAACACTCCTGAATCTAATTTCCATGTATCAAATCACCAAACACGCTCTTGAGTCTTTCATAGGCTAGCACGCACTTGACTTTAAATCAGAAAAATCTCCTGCTCAAAATGGCAAGCTTCAGGGTCCACAGCTAGTTTTCCAGCCCCTGCCAAGCCCTTAATCCAGGGTTCACCTAGTATTGCCTCCAGCAACACACTGGCAAGACAAGGGGACTGCAAATATAAATGACCTAACAAGTGACCCAACAGCATTTCCATTTCTCACCCCATTACCTTCTTTTTATCAATCAAAGGGATCAAAGGCCTGGAAGAAGCATCCTACCCTGAATTGCTGTAGCCTGGGGAAAAAAATACTGTATTTATTCAGAGTTTATTCTCACACAAGCAAAAGAATACAAATACGCAGCTTATAGGAAAGCATTCCAGAACTCACACTACAAAACCATTCATGGACACTGTCTGAGGGACCCACACATCAGGAAATGATGTGCATAAGAAAGGACAAGGCCAAAATTCATCACTCTAAGAACAAAGCCAGGGCAATTTTCCATTTTTATTTTCATAAAAAACAAGTGAGTGCAAACTACTTATGAATCATCTGACCGACAGGACGATAAACCCAAGATACTAATTTCTATTCGCTAGTCATAAGTTTCAAGTTCAGTGAATTAGCTGTCCATTAACTGTCTCCCTCAGAAAAGTCATCCAAAAGTTTCAGTTTTCCTATTGTATGTATTACTTGCATATGCTAACCTAAGAAAATACATACATATATTACAGCTGCAAAAATACTGCCCATGCTAAGGGCATCTGCCAAGATAAAAGACATGCCTATAATCTTCAAGGGCATAGCAGACATTCCAGTAAAGTAATTTACCTTCTCTTTCTGAGGAAGTGCTTTCTTTTACCAACACTGGATAGAAAGATTTTTCCGCTTAAGTATTACTCATTGCGTAATGGCCCCTCCTTTATTTAAAAATCAAGTGTAATAAAATATAGACATTAGATCAGCCACACTAGTTCAGTTAACCCTCTAACCTGTCTCTACTGATAGTAACTTCCATGTTCCCCTGACCTCTGTCCTTCTGCAGGGAAGAGATCCCAGTATGCGAGCAGAGTACATCAGGTTTTACCACCTCTTCCAATTCTTTCAGAAACACTTGTTACCTTCCTGGTGGCTTCTCCACCCTCTCACGCTTCTCATCTGCCATCACTGGATATCTCAAGAACTCCCTGTCAACCACCTCCTTTCTCTGGCACACCTGCTCCATAAAGTAGGATGGGCAAACATAAGAGACAGTGTGTACTCATCATGATGATCCCAGTTCCTGTTGAGTTTACAATTTCTGCCCAACCCAGCAAGTTTGCAGGCAGAATATGACTGGGCAGAGCCCACAGACACAGCAAATGAGTTGGGAGCACAGTGGAGGTGTCAAAGGAGCTCTGTTGACAATTCCCTTAGGCTCCCTATCCTTCAATACTGGGCTCATTTCTTCCCAGTTTCAAAGACCTTTGAGCATCTGACATACAAAGGTGGTCATGGGCATAATAAAGACAGAGCCAGACTCCTCTTTGTGCTGCCCAGGGAATAGAGAAGTGCAAACTGAAATACAAGAAACCTAAGAAAAAGCTTTGTTCTTTTTTTAAACCATAAATCTGGACAAACACCTGGACAGGCTGCCAAGTGAGGCTCGAGTCTCTACTCCCAGAGATATTCTAAACCCAACTACACACATCTCTGGGTGTAGGGATGCCATCCCTGACCCTGATTTGAGCAGAGGTGTTGGACCCTCAGATCACCCCCAGAGGTGCCTTCCAGCATCAGTTACTCTGTTTCTCTCCTACTACTGATTACCGTACTGTGAAAGCAGGTAGGGAGCATTCACTAGATTTTTCACAAGGCTGTTTAATCCTTGGTAAATCCCTGACCTCTCTCACAGGTCCACAGAATGACAGGCACTGAGCAGAAGGTAAGTATCTTCACCACAAACAAGTTGTTTCTTTGCTGGTGGCACCATAGGTGGTGACATACAGATTTTAGTAGCCCACACGCGCACACAGACTGAGTGGTTTTCTTCAGGAAAACCATGCAACAATTTTGCTGCAGCACTCGCCTGTATTCAAAACATGGGCTCGTGGAAAATGTGGTAATGAACAGGAAAGTAAAATGTAGAAGTCAAATAAAATAGAAAAATAACCAAGCTGCTTTTGCTTGACAAATGTATCCATCTATTTAAACAATATTGATCATTAGAGTGTATTTTAACATATTACCAGATATTTCTGTGCAGAAAAAAAACTTTCCCTTCATATGGAAAAACAAATCCACAAAAATAGTATCAACTCTAAATGATGAGCAGCTTCAGAACAAGCAATCTTTTACATTAACTGCCAAAACTATTTGGGAAATATAGTAAGACTAGCACAAAAGTATGTTTTGTTAGAAAAATCCATCAAGTGCATGTGCTTTACACTTATGTTTTGAGTCTCAATAAATAGCTATGATTTTCAGAAAAATATTAAAACAGAACACTAAGCACAATGCATTACAGGGGATGCCTACCTATAGTTTTAGAAGTTAAGTGTCCTGTAAATTAGTTCACACAACACTTAGAGCAAGTACTCCCATATTGGACCTTCAGAAAAAAAAAGTATCAGATATGCAGCTTCTAGTGGTTTTGGATGGGACAGAATTAAATTTCTTCACAGTAGCTTGCTTTTATGGTGCTGTGTTGTGGATTTGTGACCAAACCAGCGTTATCAATATAGGAAGACATGCTTTAGCTATTGCTGAGTAGGGCTTGCACAGCGTCAGGACCCTTTCTGCTCCTCACACTGCCCTGCCAGAGAAGAGGCCGGGGGTGAGCCAGAATTTGGAGGGGGCACGGTTGGTACAGCTGACCCCACCTGACAAAAGGGATCCAGCCATACAATGTGTTCAGCAGTTCAAGCTGGGAAAAGAAAAAGGAAGGGGGAATGTTTGCAGTAAGGGCACTTATCCTCCGAAAGTACCACTAGGTGTGATGGAGCCCTGCTTTCCTGGGGATGGGGGGCTGAACACCTGTCCGCCCATGGGAATGACTGCATGCACTCCTTAGTGTGCTTTGCTTGTGTGGGCAGCTTTCACCTTACCTGTCAAACTGCCCTTATCTCAGCCTGCAAGCTTTCACACTTTTATCCTTCCATTTCTCCTCCTCATCCTGCCAGAGGAAGTAAGCCAGTGGCTGAGGGGTGCAGCTCACCCACTGCAGCTAACCCACAAAAGCATGGAAAAAACTAATTCTGTTCTATTTTAACTACACAACAAACACATCTACCCACTGCCATGATGACTCTGGGATTTAAAATTGCTAATAGCTCTACCTTCTACCTGTATTAACATAACCCAATTCAATTTAAATAATTACTCCAATGTTAGATTAACAGCTTACCCTTTTCTGGGCTATGATTATGTCCTTAAAGAAGAGCACAGAACATTACAGCATAAGCATTAAGTCACATCTAAATTAATTTCTGTTGGCTAGTTGATCTCAGGAATTAATTCAAAGTGTTTAACAATTGCAATCTGATTTTCACAAGCCCGTCATTTGTTAAGAAACACCCATTACACTACAATTTCCCAGAGGGTAGTTACCCAAAATGCTTCTAGTTGACTTGACCTAAAAATCACAGCCAAAATGCTTAAATCCCTATCTGCCATTTCCATTTTTTTATGCTATTAGTATGCAAAAGGCACTTTCTCCATGCTAAATTAAGAATATAAGGCTCAAACTACTAAGTACCTATAGTCAGCAGTTTATTCCTATCTAGATAGCACTGTTCAGCCTTATAAGATCAAAGTAGTCCTGACAGTTCCTGCTTTAAGTGGCTTCCACAGTTTCTTTTCACAAAGGAGCAAAACGCCAAATTCATTGCAAAAGGGGAAATTTTGTTACGTTAGTACAAATCTAGTTATAAATGAATGCTGTCAAGTCCACTTCTCATGAAGGGTGAACCACTGCCTTACAGGGTTTGCTTGAACAGCTCAGCAACAACTGATGTTCCTAAGTATTCTCCCTCGAGAAGCTCAGCACAGCAGATAGGAATTTGAATTAAGCAGAAATACAATAATTCGGTGACAGACAAAAAATGGCCCATCTATTTTAACTATGATATAGCTTTTATGAACACCACAGATACCAAAGATAATACACGATATAGCAAGTTAAAACCACGTTGTAGCTATTCAAAGAAAATACAACATTGCTAGTTCTAAAGAAGGTTGTGCAGAAGACAATTAAGGAGTGTGTCTATGCTTACCTAGTTCGTATTTTTGTAACAGTCTTGGCATATCTGAAAAAGGTTGTTTTGTTTGAGGGTTTTTTCCCAACCTGAAGCCCTGAGCACTCAAATCCTCCCTCTAACCTTTCATTCACTGCCTTTCCAGGGCAGGCACTTAAGGCATTAATAATTTATGTGTCTCCAGTCTGTAGAAGGAGAGTGTAGCCCATAAGGTTTTCTCAAGCCTTTACAGGTCACATTTATGGGCCACAAAAATAGCCACATTCAAATTCCACTTTCAAATCTACTGGTTAGTCACCCTCTGAAGCTCATTCAACTCAAGTATTTTCAACAGCAGCTTCCACCTCATGTATTAGCCACACATTGCATAAAAATCTCAGCTTCCAGAAGGTCAATGTTAACGTAACCTCAAGTAAATATGAAAATCACTTCAATTCTCTCCAGACTATCAGCCAATCTAGCTTGATTCACACTCTGTGTTTAATCATACACCAGCAAAATACCATACTACTCAGCACAGAGAAGAGGAACGTAAAAAACATTCTAGCCCTCATTCATAATGTAGCAACTGGGTTAAAACTGGTGCTTGATAAATAAAGAGTACTCAGGTAACATTAAAAATAAAGTCATCTGTGAGAAGCAACGAGCACACTTCCACGCGTTGCAGATTTGGGTACAGCCTGATAACATACAATATCAAACACAGGAAGAGATTTGAATACAGTGGTTTGGATAATTGCTCCATCACTGCAAATACCATTTCTGAAGTATACTAGAAACCTGACTATTAACTGCTAAGTCCCCCCAAATCACTTAGGTAACAAAACTGAGGTACAGTTACACACACAGAATATCCAGGACACCAGCCACAATTCAGACACCAGCTGCAAAATAGAAAATTATCACAGAAGTTCTGCCCGTAACACACTTTCATTAGCAACCTCTGTTTTGACTTTCTGCTCCCTCCAGTACATGTACTAGGAGTCTCAGATATTTACAGTTAACCTCTCTTTTGCAAGTGTATTTCTGTATCAGTCATTTACCTTTATTCTATATTCCTGAAATGTTAGATAGCCCCCTCTATACTAAATTAGTAAATGATTAATTTTTTAAATTTAATGTTCAACTAACGTATTCAACCACTTCCATTATCAAATTGAATTCCTGCCCATGAAATACTGCCCTGTATTCTGACACTGGGTTTTGCATACGCTGTTCCTAATTTATGTTGTAAGTACATTTACTGAGATGCTTGGTACTTGAAGCATCCTCACATAACAAGCATAGGACAAGCGTAAGGAAAGGGGGATTTTGGCTAAGCATCAGCACTGGATGTGTAAGCAAAAAAAAGCGCAGTAAAAACCTCAGTAATATAGTACCCAGCATGCATCTCAAAAAATTATCTTTAGGCAAGGCAAAAAAGTAAAGTGAAAATTGAGAAAGCAAATGAAGCAAACTTTGTGGTAACTGCAGTTACTGTAGTGCATGATAGCCAGTATCGGAGAAAACACAAATGCAGCTATTTGACAGCTTGGCAGCAGGGCAATGAAGACTTGTATCACTGTTAAAGCTGAGGGGAAAAAAGCTGGGATGCCCTTAGGTCTCAAAAGTCCTTGGCAACAAAGGGTTTTATACCTAATATATAGGATCCACGGGAAAGATGCAAAGAAAGAAATGGCACAGTCAAAGCAACAATCCGGAAAAATAAGTTGTGCCGCTCTAATTGGGCTGGCACAAGTCGGCAAGGCTGCTTTGCTCCAGGCAAAGGAAGCTGATGATGCAGCACTGAGGGCAAGCACGAAAGTTTTTACCTGTAAGGGTGAAAAGTTGAAGCTGAATTTAAGAAGCAGAAAACAGGCAACATTTAGAGAAGATTCAAGCATGAGGAACTAAAGAGAAAACTGTGCTGAAGAGTGCCCAGAGAAATGCAGTCCTGCAGTACATAATGTTCACCCACTGAGACAAGAAGTTGAAAAATAAGGGGTTTTTTTAGTTAAATAGTACATATGCTGATAGACAGGTGTGGGCAAGGGAGCAATTATAAAAACAAACAACTATTTTCCTTGTAAGGAATAGCAGAGAAGCAGAAAGGCAGGTTTGCAAGAGCAAAATATAAGTGGGCAGTCTTGTTCCGCTGCATGTAAGCAGTCATATTTCTAGACAGAGTGAAAACACATATATGCACGCAGGACAGTGTAGCTCATGCCTTGAAGTTGGGCAGTGTGGTCTAGATGCTCCCATCATTCTCTCAAGTGGTTTTTTTCAACTTGAAGTAATGCACAGTTACTTCCATTCGTATCATCCTTCATGACTATCTGGTTTTAATGACTGTAATTTGCTAGCATTTAAAAATATCTATCAGCAAGTTTACGTAAAAATTGCAAATTTCTTAACATTTCATCTTTGTACTAATAAATGTGATATTCAAGATACTCATCTTTCTGTATTAGCCACTACTGTGAGAAGTGATGGATAATTCTGTTGCTCACACACACCTCACTTTCTCTTAGTTCTGAGTACTGTTACACATCAAGTCTTCTTCCCCTGCTGTTCTGTCTCCTAATTCTCTTAAAGAACTTACTTAGAGTAATTTGGTGGTCTGATTTTTTTTTTTTTTTTAATGTGGTTAATCTAATTCTCTTTGTGTCAGCTCTACAAGTTTACATTCCTTTTACTTATCTTGCAGGACTGCTTATTTCAGACCATTGAGGTCTTCTACTGTGCTGCTTCACGTTTTCCTTTTTTTTGCCTCTCTTACACATTGGAAAAGAAGAACCACCTAGGCAGAAACAGCAGGCTAAACACAGCTTCTACCAATCTTCTGAGACATAGTTAACCAGTCTATATGTTATGCCTAAAGATTTAAATTTGTTAACTCATGAGTTCATTGTTGGAGCGTTAGAATGACCAGAGTTTATACAGCAATATCAATCTCTTTAAATTGCATCACTATCAATACTTTTCACCTGGAAAGGGTCTATTATATTGCACAGGCTAATAACATTAAACTGCTCAAACACGTGTCCTGAATTGCAGTCATCGCTCTCCGAAACCATTCCTGGTGAAACAGCGCCCTCTTGTAGCAGAAATCGGTCACTGCAAGAACGGCAGCTTTGTAATAAACACGTTAACTGGCAATCCAAGTACTTCACCTCAAGTGTTTGTTTCAAATCATTATTTACAATACTACGAAATTGGCACGTTTGCAGAGTTATTTTGAAACATTTTTTTCCTTCCCTCAATTTCATTTACAAACAGCATTGTTCTTAGCCAGTATATAAATTACTTTCAGCACCTCACAAGTTAGTTAAGGCCACACTTAAGGGAAGCAGTGGCCCTGTAAGTTTGATACATATTCCCAGTATTTAGGAGGTATCCAAGCTTTTACCTTTCACCTTCGAAACAAGAACTGACAATTATGCAAGAATACTCTGCTGAGCAAGTTGTGTAGGATAAAGAACAACTTCTCAGACACTAATTTTTTTTTTTTACTTCCTGTCTCCTGTGAAAATCTCACACCCCTTGAGAGAGATTTTCTGGCTCCTCACTCCCAGTCCCTTAGCAGAGACAGCTCACACTGCCTGCTAACAAGAAAAAGAACATAAACAGGGGCAAAGTACAAAGTTTCTTCAGCTTAACAAGACATCTGGGCGCTGCCAGAAAACCCGCATTTGCAGCCACAGCCACTCACGCAGTGCCGCCGAGCAGAACTGCACAGCAATGCTGCCCTTGCCATGGGGGCCTCTGCTCTCCCCCATCGACTTGCCATCCCCTTAAATGTCTGTGGTACATTTTCCTCCAGAACTGAACAAAATGAATACAGACAGCCACACGACTCATGTTATTCTAGCCACACAAGAAAGTTAGCTTTAGGGTTTTTATAATACTTTTGTGTAATAATGCCGATTCTTTACCTACTATTTATTCTTCATTAGCATCATTCACTGGTAGCAATCTGCTACGCTGGTGTTAAACATGAATTGATTGTGACAAGCATTTTCAAGGGGCCTTTCTACTGTTCAAATACATATTATTATGAACATTCAATTTCTTCGTATTTTTTTTCTTTTGCTTCCAGGAAACTCTTGTTTACTCTTTTGTCTTCTGGTTGTTTGTGGGGAGGAGAGGGTGCAGGGCATGTTTTCAGGTTTGGTTTTGTTTGATTTACTTCCTAAACCTCACTTTTTACTAAAAAAGCTCCTATTTTCTTAAGATAGGAAAATGATATTCATATGTATTGGGGTAAAAGCAGGGATAATTTTACCTTCACTCATGAGCATGCTCACTATTCTTGTTTTAGAACTCCTTGGTCTGTGACTAATACCAACAAGCATGAGCAAAACCATGTGAATCTGTGGACGATCTTGCTAATAGCAGTGTGGGAAAAAAGCCCATGGATTTCATATACAAAACACAGAGAAGGGACTCAGATTACCACCTAATCCCACCCACGATTTGCCTGCTTCCTGTTGTTCTTGTTGTCACCTTCCTACTTCCATCATTAATATAGGGCTAAACAGAATGAAATGCTACAGCATCAGTGTAGCCTAGTATTTAAATGAAAACAGAGCTCTGCCTAACAGCTTGGGTCTAACAACCCAAAAAAGGTTGACAGGCCTGAGGCAAGGTTAATCAGTATTTTAGGGCATGAACTCCATCTGCGTAATGCTCTGTAGGCCTACGTGAAACAGCATCTTTAAATGTCTTCACATTCTTTCTAGCTTTGAAAAATCATGTTATTCACTGAAACTTGGATGCAAACTTCCTGCAAAAACAGAGAAACACGAAAAGCTCCATGCTTTAATATCATAAGCAAATCAGCAACACATGTCAACAAGAAACTCTTCCTAGAAAGTATGCAAACCTTTTCACAGCGCCACACCCTGCAAAAAAATACCTTTAATATCCAAAGCTGAGCCTGGGTCACATTTTGGAAGCCTGAGACAGCTCCTGCCCTCTATTACTGTTGGTTGTGAAGTCACTGCTTCTCACTATGGTTACACCAATCACAGAAAAACATAAGACTTACACATGTGGGAATAAAACTCACCATACTGTTCATTTTGGAAGAGGATGAGCTTGCTCTCTGCTTCCGTAGGCTGTTAAGCTCCTCTTCGTTTCCATCCTTTGGTTTTATGATCAGGCGGCTGCCCCCAGCAGTACCTTCTGAAGAGGACCTCAGTCGTTTCTCAACAAATCTGCCTTCCCGGTACGGACTGAGGCTATTGGCAAGATCAACTGCAAAGAGAGAAGCAATCAGCAGTTGTTACAGAGAATTGCTCTCTACAAATATTTTCTGAATCAGAACACTGCTTTGCTTGAAATGCTTACACTGAAAGGGAATCACATCAGAAATGTTCTGTAGAAAGCAGACCGTACTTACGTAGATAAAAGTGTCACCTGGGCCCCAGTTCAGCCCCCAGGCATGCTCAGCACACTACAGCCCAGTCCAGGGCTCCACACAGAATCCAGAAGGACTCTTTGCTCCGTCCTTTTCTTTCTCCCCTCATCACAGGACACTTTCAAACTGCTGTCAGTAAAATCTACCAGAGAAACTATCACTTGTCCAGTGGTGCCAAAACCCAACCTGCCTCACCCTGTGCCCAAAGGCAAGTCCAGCTTTTGAAGGGCCAGGTCACAACTTTGTTATCCCTCCATAAAGCCAGGGATGCACACTGGTTTCCACTTCTGTGTAGTCCTTGTTTAGCCTTGCACCAGCACCCTCCAAATTCAGCCTGCAGGCAGCAGGCAAAATCCCAGTCCAGTTAAAACAATAATACATCAGGAAAGAGGAGAAAAAGATACATTTTGACATGCTAGGGCAAATTTAGAGATGGGGAAAATAAAAGCATAACAGCGTAATAAATGTCACACATGTAGAAAATCTTCTTTTGCATTTTGCAAGAGAAGAGACATTTTCTCTAAGGGTTCTCAAAAAAAAACCCGTATCACATAAAAATACATAAAGGTATACTAAGAAATACAGCACATCAAAACTGCTCATACATGAATGTCAGCTATGAGACCAGGTACATAAGAGAAAATATCTACTACCAAAGAAAATGCACAGAAATATTTTGTATTGATATCCAGGTTCAAATACTGTTTTAGAAAACCAAATGTTCAAACCAGTCTGTTTGCAACAAGTATAACTACTTATAACCATTTGCAACAAGTATAACTACTTATAACCATATCTTGCTGAATGCCATGTAAGCTTTTTCTGTATTTGATTCACTTCATATGGCAGGATTTTATCTTTTTTTCAATGGTTCTTTTGTATGCTTGACCAATTTCTAATTTGAAACATTCTTCACCACACAAGCAAAAAAAAAAATATTTTGAACAGCATTAAAAAACCGTAACAATTAGTCATCAACTTTTATATAGTGCATTATTAGCTCTAGTGTTTCTGTGAACGTGAATCCAATTTACAAAAATCCCTCTATCATGATTCCAACTCCCATTAGCTGCTTTCCTGAAATACAAATTAAATATCCAATTGCCAATGCATGAGTTTGAAATGCAGTGGGTATTTCTAAACATCCCTCCAAGCTCCTCACTTGCTGTCCTGCAGTACTCTCTAGCAAGGCAGATTCCGAACTAAGAGCTCATTCACAGATGAGACAATGTGGCAAGGAAGACAGAGTGCTCAGGACCAGTAACATACATAAATGGGAATAATTTTTTCCCCAAAGTGACTAAGGTTCTGAGGGAAAGAGGTGCCCTCTGGTGAAAGTTAATTCAGTGGATTAATTTGACTTTATATTGCCATTTATGTACAAGATACCCAACTAAGCCTTGCAGTGACTAATAATTCAAAAAGTAAGATTGCTTTTGATTGCTTATAATCTACATGCCTAGATAAATAGCCAAGCAAAATGATGGGTGTGAATTAATGTGAGTTTATACTTACTATCATTCATCTTCTAATACAATCACTACAAATGCTGTCTTGTTCACTCTCACAAATTTTGGCCCATCACATACAGCCTCAGGATTATTCAAGAAAGCACCAGCCATTAAGTTGGCTTGAGAAAATAAACTGTCAGAGATAAATGTCTTCTGACAGGTGCCCTTCACTCAAGGGCCTGGTGCCTTATTTATCTGCATCTCTATAGATTGGGATTTCTAGGCAGAGTCTTTCCACTTGATCTTGTTAGTATTTCCAAATTACTCTTCATAAACTAAAGATCCAGTGTGAAATTTAGATGGTGATTAACTCCCTCCATTTCACAGATGACAAAATGGGAATTTGGACACTTATTTCAGCTGGAAGCAGAAACAGGATCTCTCATACTTTGACAAAATATCACTCTGAGTTACCCTAGAACATCAGTTGAATAGAGAAAGCAACACTCTAGAAAATTTCTGAACCCAGATCAATATAAAGGAAACCGTATTACTTCCCATAATCAGACTACAAGAAGGTTTGTTTCTCTGGTGATGTTTCCATCCCAAATTACGCAACCCCATAGCTCAAGTTCAAAATAGCCATGTTTCAAAAAATCGTAGCTTCGGCCTTTAATGAGAGCTGGGAATCAATACTCGCTTTCTTAATTCATTCTTTACTACAGCAAAGCGTAGCCACAAACAACACTGATGGGTGTTTGCAAACTGTAAAACACAAGCTCAAAAAAATCATAGACTTTTTCTTTAATTCCTACAGTTTTGAAGGAGGACACAATTTTTACTTGTTGAACTTCATAGCTAGCACTTGCAATTCTACAAAAACACTTTATGACAAAATAATCATTATAGAAGAAATGAGGCCACCCCCCCCCACCCCACCCCACCCCCCCCCAAAACCCACCAAACTCAAAAATGAAAAGACCATGAGACATACCTTTAGGATGGTTTGATTCATAACCCTGTTGTGTTTTAAAGGACTGAGGTTCAGAACATGGAACAGGCTTAGACTCCACTACAGGAATTGTGTCTCTCATGTGCTTGGAGGGCGTGCTTTCATCTCTGCTCCCACTCAACCCCCATGCCTTTGGAGAGAGTGTCACTGGTTCTTCACTATGCTGTAACGTCAAGGTTCCTAAATGTGCGTTTTCTGAGTTATTTTTTTCTATATGCCTGGCATCATTAATATGTAGTCCATTGGCTTGCAACAGTACTTTCGCTTGATTAGCAACTGAGGTTTTGAATAAGGTACTGGATTCCATGCTGCACGAGCTTGCGTGACTCACAGGAGATACACCAGCAGAATGGCCAATACTTTGCACAGTATCTGTCTCCCTCGTAGGAGCAGCAGCAGGATTAAAAAAGATCTGAGAGGTAGAGACATCATGGCCAAAATCCTCTGCGAGCGCTGCCCCAGGCCCACTGCTGGGCAGGGGATCAGCCTCTGAAACAGAGTCCTCAGTCAGAGCGACAAAGTCCGAGGGGGTCTGGGCAGCCGTGAGGTCAGCCGAGAGCAGCGGGGACTGCAGGGAGCTGCCCATGCACTCCGTCGTCTCAGCCGAGCATGGAGGAGACGACTTGGCCATCACAGGTTCGCTTTCCACATAGGATTTAACTTCCAACAAGCACCTGGGCTGCTGCACAGAGGAAACCAACTGACTCTCAGGAACTGGTTTGGAAAATTTGTAGTGTGACGAAAAAGATTTAGTGAGAAGTTTTCGTGTGGACTGTTTGACAGAATATCGGCTTTGCTCTTCTGCAAAGCCTGAATCATCACCCTCATTTTTCCCAGAGCTTATGCAATTGATAAAGACATTCTTATTAGCTGAGGGCTCCTTTCCCTTTTCAAAATCATCTGTCAAAGACCTTGTTATCTTCTTGTTACGTGAGCTGCCAAAGCCAACTGAATGCCTTCCTCTGCTTTTTATGTGTTCATCTAAGCTGAGTTTTTGAAAAGTGCTAAGAGAGAACTGGGCACCATTTGAGACATTAACATTTTGACTCGCTGAGTCAGGCTTCTGCTCACTCCCTTTCTTGTTATGGAAGCTAATGGAAGGAGTGCGGAAAATACTCCGTCGCTTTCCTGTGCTCCCTGAGCTGGAGTTCGTGCTGGATGGGGAGGAGGTGTGGACACCAATGGCATTAGCAGAAGAAGGCGAGGAAGGAAGGGAGTCGTGTCTCCGGCTAACACTTCTCCTGAATATTGGCAAACGAGATACAAGAGTCGATCGTCTGGATCCAGAGTCCCCCATCAGGGCACAAAGGGTCCGTGGTTCTCCACAGCCAATAAAGTAACCTGGGATGAGAGAAAAATAACGGGGAGGGGGGAAGGAAGATAAATTATTCAGCCTCAAAGACCACTCAAACAGACTCTTCAGTCAGCCTAAATACACAAGACGTCAACATCATTTTGTTGCGTACAGTTACTGAAGACACTTAGAATTTCAAAGCGACTTTCAATGGACAGCACGGAAAACCCAGCAAGTAAGTAAAGATATCGCTCAAAATATTCTACAGATGAAAGATCCAGTTTTATATATGGTATTTTACAACACTACTGTTACAGTACAAAATCTAAATGCCAAAAGATATACAAATATATCACCCAGATGCCCTTGTTTTGTAAGTTCTTCTTATAAACTGTAAGCTCTCTCAGAAGATACTTGATTTTTCATGATCTGACTAGAAAAAAAATCATTATTTTGCATTTCTAAATACCCAGATTTTTGCAAGAAAGAAGAGGATTTAAATTTTCCAATCTTCACTGAACCTTTGGTTGGATTTTTAATTACTTTTACACACTTCTGTTAAAGGCTGTATGTACCACTTCACAGTACAGAAAATTATGGCATTGCAATCCAGCCAAAACATTCAACACTGAAAATTCTTCCTAAAGAACTATAAGTTCAAGGAATTTACTGTCAAAATATGGGATCATGTTTATAGATTTGAACTTTAATGTTTCCATTGAACGCTTCTCTGAAATCCTCTCATAGCCTTTTTGCATATAATTAGCTACATTTTCATGTCTTTTGAAATTAGTGAGAAGTGTTTCCATGCACAAGCACTTGGCATTTTTGATAAATATTTAAGCAAAACTTATTTTCACCAGCACTGTAGATGTACTGGAAGAACATTAATCTTTATGAAATATATACCAGTTCTACCTCTTTTTGTTCTCGTTAAAATAAACTACCACTGTGAAAGACAGGACCACAGAGAGAAAGCAATAAAAACATGTAATATATAATCACAAGAACATGAGAGGCTGCAGGAATAATGCCCCAATGTAACTTCCTGAGCTGCTGGCGTTCAGCACATAAAAATAAAACCCAAGTCATTTATCTACACAATGCCTGTATGTCAAGTGCAAAAACAAAGTAATTCATCTAATGAGCAATTTAGTATGTGTTATGTGGCTAGAACAAGTATCTATGAGCAATACATATATTAGGTAGTGTATAAATACACACACACATATATAAATGAAAACAGAATTTTTAATAATGAAATGACATGTATGTTATATAACTGTGAAAGAAAGGGTAACAAGTAAGTTCAGAGACTGTTTCTGACTAGACACTGGACTGCATTTTTGTGCTGTTAACACTTCTTTTAAATGCTAGTACAGCTCCAGTCTGAACATGCAGTGTCAAGCAGCCACACTATTCACAAGCACCAGGAATCAATAAGCAATTCTGTAGTTTAGGATGAGAAAACCAGCTTGGGAATAGCCACTAATTGCTAGAAGTCATCAGGGATCACTGGTGATCCCTCATGGCAAGCAAATCTTGATCTAGACAATGCCCAGGTTCTGTGATTGAAAACCCAATCTGAATTCAGTCTAACTGGGGCAAAACTGACAACACAGGACCACACAGAGTTACTGGATTAACTTTACATCCACCAGTGAACTGAAGCCCAGCCAGTTGTTCCATTTCACTGACAGGTATGAAAGTTTGCATTTAGACCACTCTGTAAGAGCAACTGCAGAGGACACAGGGCAGAGATGCTGAGGTCCTGTGAGCTCCCACAAGAGCTGGCGTTATCCCAGCTTGTTCACCTGCCCAAAACTCTGCCTACTGAAAATGGCCTTTCGAAAGCCACATGAAACCCTCTCCCATCCTTCCCCTACAAGCTTCTCTCGCTTCTTTAATCACTTCAAGACCTAACCGTGTTGGGGTTTCTTTGCTGTTGTGACTCTCTACCTGCAGGCCTACTGGTATGTATGGATAAACACACGCAAGAGTTTTAGAGATTGTGAGGGTTCTTCCCTGTATTTTAAGGAGACCATAACTGCTGAAAAAAAGACTTTAGAATGCATGTCACAGGTTAGCAAGCATAGTCCCAGAAGGGATGTCCTTGCTAAGGGGCGCTTACAGTTTCCTCTGGGACCTGACAGAACCTATCAGCTGGCCAGTTTGAATATGGACAATTCTCTCAGCCACTTAAAGTTGTGACCACCTCTGTGATCCACACTTAAGAACAGGAAACTCCCCCCCAAGCTCTCTCTCGTTTCCGGCGCTGGGACAGGTGGCTGCGGGCCCCGTGTGGGGGCCAGCGGGCCCGGCCAGGCCCTGCTTGGGCCAGGCCAGGCCAGGCCACGGCCATCCTGGAGCCGATGGACCTGTTCCAGCCATGGAACCCCCCCACTGCCTTGCCGTGGGCAGCCGGAGCAGCTCGGCTCTTCCCCTCTCCACTGCGATAAGAAAAATTCAACATTCCAGCTGCAAAGCTGCAAGGCCGAGGTGAGATTAACCCTTTTAGTGCTGTGAAGAGCTGAAACCTGAGGGAAGAGAGAGAGGAGATGCTTAAAGCTGAAATTCTGTTGTGAAGTTATGATATATCAGAGTATCCCGTTGTAATTCCATGAAGATATGGGGGGTGGAGTGTTCAACTCGTGAGCAAAAGCACCTGCGCTGAGATAGGCAGATGCTGACACAGCTGTAATTTCATGAGAAGTTTGGACAGGGAGAGATGGACCAGATGAGGACTTTTGCTCCACACAGGAAAGGAGAAACCTCAGTTCCTAGAGATGCTCCCAGAGATAGTCCTAAAGATGAAGATGAGGAAGACCCTTTGCTCCCAGGGAAGGAGAAGGGCCTCTGTTTTTGTTTTTGAACGGCTCAACCTTAAAATTGTACCCCAAAAACTTCAAGAGTGGACCCTCGAAAGCAGTTGTGGGAAAAGCTGCAAGTCGGGGGAAGGGACTCACATGCAGGCAGAGAGACTCCTCTTCCTAAATGGACTGAACAATATTTGGAAGTGGGCGGCTGGCTCGTTGTGATAATGTTTTCATAGCACAAGCAAGAAGAGACTTCTCTTTCTAAATGGACTAAACAAGGTTATTATGGAAGTGGTAAACAGACTGAACATCTTAAGGGTTGTCTTTTTACACTGTCAGTGGGAGAAGAGAGGAAGGTGGGGGGAGGAGGAGAGTTCTGAAGGTGTGGTATGATTTTTTTCTTCTTTTAGGTCTGTTAATAAACTTCTTTATATTCTTTCAAGTTTGGTGCCTGCTTTGCATTTCTCCTAATTCTTATCTCACAGAAGGTAAACAGTAATGAGTATTTTGGACCAAACCACTACACTAAATTGGTGTTTCTGCCCGGTTAAAAACCGAACCTGCTGCAATGCAGTTTTACAATAGCAGTAATGAACAAAGTATTTTTAAAATACCTTACGTCTCTATAGATATTTTATGGTCGTATAAAACATTTGCTGCCACTGCTCTCTCTCCTGCCCACAACTTAAATTGTCAGTTCACTGAAGAACAAGACATCCTAGTTTATAATTACAATATTTTCCAAGTTCAGAGCAGAAGGAAGCAGAAAAATGAGTAAAAAGCACACTCTGTAACTTGCACTGGAAATACAAAGGCTGTGTCTAAATAATAGAGATTATTCCTAAGGATTGACCCTGAAAAAAACATAGCCTTGGCTTTCCAGGTGGTAATAAATTTTAATAGAATACATTGCCTCTAACAGCAGGTAACAAAATGGCATTTATTCAGTGATTCTGCCTTTCCTGTCTCTTGAAGGAAGAACACAAACTGTCAGCATTCCTCTTATTGTCTAAGCAGCAGAAATCCTCATCCATAAAATATGAACTAAGTACAATACACTGTTCTTTCCAGGTCTACAATAGCTATCAGAGGACATTTCTTAAAACATATACCCTTGTGTAAACATACCTATATACATGCATGCCCATGTGCATATACTGTTTGAGTGTTGTGAACATTCTAGTAATATTTTTAGTATTATTAATGTAATATAATTATATATCATTTATACACACACACGCACTTTACACTGTTAAACTGCCGAAGTTTAGCACTAAGTTAAAAAGACAACTTTTCTACTTGCAATGCAAGAAAAAATAACAAGTATTTCCAGACAGCAATACTTACAGATACTAATGAAATCTGATCTTGTATTAATTTTTTTGCTTACTGCAGGGGAGTTATAAACTGCCATATATGTCCTATTATGACTAAAATAGGAAGTGTTTCCTTTCAGTCTCTACATTTAACATGATTATTTGTACTTAACAACTTCACAGCAGTAACCCTTACAGAGTGAAATTCACTCCAGCTACATCTTCTCTACAAAACCATTAATTTTCTTTATCTAACATCCTCATCCCTACCAGCATCATTCTTAAAATCTTCAACAGAGGAAAAAGAAAATAGCAGAGAAAGACACCTTGGTAGGCTCCTCATTTAGGACAAAATATATTTTGCATCATTATCACATAATGAGAATACTCAAGAAAACAGTCCCACTATTCTGTACGGAGGTGTGAATCTTGATCAAATACACAACCATTACTTTGTAATATTTTCAAATTCCAAAATCCAGTTACTGCTGAAACTGAAGTGTTTACTCAGTGCTGCGCAAGACAGACATTAAATTTTGCTTTTTATGGAATGGATTTTTGATGCATATTTTTGCAGCTGGCATTACACGAGACAGAGTTGGATATAATGAAGGAAAATGAATAAGTTACTTTGAAAACAATTGCAGCCAGAGTATACTGGATTATTTTAGAATCTTCTCTTCCTCAAGAGCTTGGCTACAGTTCACAGTTTCTGAGCTCCTGTGCTCAGACCAACAGAAATGAGAAACAAAGTGTGAGCAAAATATTTTCCCTCTTAATAGAAATTTTAGAAGTTAATCAGATGGAAATAGCTTCCTTTCCTGTTGGTCTGCACCAAGATGTTGCAAAATGCAGATTAATCTCAAAAATGTCTTAATATCACTTATTTAATTGCCAGAGAAAACCAAGAAGTCAATTTTTTTATACTTTGGCCTTATTCTTTCCACACAGGTCTTCGGCGGAACAATCCAGCTAATATTGTAATATTTGACCTTCATCTTGCCTACAGAAGTTGTCTGAGTATAAAAAACACACAGAGTAAAAAAATTACAAAAGCAGCTCTGTATTGTATATATTATTGTATCTTATCAAAAGAGACAAATTGTTCAACTTCCAGACAGTGAATGTAACTGCAGCAAAAAACCCACAAGTGTTAAAACAGGCAAAATTGTCAAAATTTTACACCAATATCTCCAGAGAAATCTACTCCATCAATTCACCAGCTGAAAAAGAAAACACAGTACTTTTTATTTCAGCTTCTGCCAAGCAGCTACTCTCTCAAGTGTGCCAGAACTCAGGGCATTCAATAAACAGCAACTCCTGGTGCTTCTGGTTTTGAGCCCCAGTAGATGGAGCCATGGACCTACTTTCTCAATAACTGCAAATACGAAAAAGCAACAGTCGGGTGCCTTTTACATTTCTCATTGCCTTCAAGGCAAAATTTAGGAATTGAAATTATTTGTGAATTTTACCATTAACATAATTACATGTACACACCAAAAGACAATACATGCTTATTCAACACTGTAGTGTGTAGGGGAGTGCAAACACTCCCGTTATAAATAAACCAACCTGCTACTACATCTCAACACTTTCTAAAGCTTTCCTAAAGAGGTTCTCCTTAAAGATGCACTTCCCTAGAAATATCAAACAACATCTTTCACACAAAAACCAAAACTGAATTAGCTATCAAAGTTTAAACTAGGAGACGACATGACACATAGCTGAAAGGCCTCAAACCTTAAATCAGAGCAAAATATCAATAAACATCTGGATGATTTTTAGGTTCCACTCATAGTTTAAGGATAATGATACATTTTCTTTATTGCTTTGAATCAGGAACTGTACAATAAAGAAACAAACACAGGACTAGGATGTGCATCTTACACTGTGAATTTCCTGCCTCCATCCCTCACATGAGCATACCATGCAGCAGGAGGGAAGGACCACCTCACAGACACAGTCTCTACAGACCAGCTGCCTCCAGCCTTACACAGAAATTAAATTTCCCTCAGGATGCTACAAATACCCGCAAAACTACACGAAAATAAGTATTTTTAATTGTTTCTGGGACAACAGAAGTCCTAACGCAGCTGATGCACTTGTGAGAAGCAATCCTTTCATCCACCAGCTAACATCATAGCCTGTGGCTCCCACCCAAATTGTTAAGCTTCATCATTTGGATTCCAGCACTGTACTGTCCTCAGCATTTAAGCATTACTGCCTTCAATACAGTTCTAATTCTATTGCAATATTATTTGTCTCTCTAGTATGTTTGTGACTTGGTTTTACCTGAACAGCTCTCAGGGTCACTATGTGTGATGAAGCTTGTACATGAGGACAACATAATAGTCAAAAAATGCCATTAAAAATCAGTTGACATTTAAAACAAAAGCAAACAAATAGACACCAAATAAATACTCAGGGCTTTAGCTGTTACCACGGACAATGTAACTAAATTAATAGGATCTTATTGAGAACACCAGCAAAGCCAAATGCCTGAACAATAGAAGGCACTAGCTAGGAACAGTGGGATTGTGAACCTGAAACAATCTGGTTTTGCAAATGGAATGAGTGAAACTCCTAATACATAACAGCTCCATTTGCTGTTGTGAATAACAGTCTTCCTTCTTCCTTCCTTGTGCATGCAACCCTTGCAGCATGGTACTGAGCTCCAGAGTGTATTCTGTGGAACAGCAGCCACAGTCATAATTCTCACAGTGAAAATTTATAAGCTCCTACCACATCCACACCTGCTTGAAGGTTAGTTTTTCTGAACAGTTTTCATAAACAACAGAAGAATACCGAACACAGGGCACTAGACCTTTAAAAGTTATGTATGTCTTTATGTGCACACGTGTATAACTCCACACCCTTTTTTCCCTCTGTACTGAAAACTGATTGGGCAAAAAAGTTCTTATCTCTCTAGGAACAGCTTTTATATACCTGAGGAAAAAAAAAAAAAACAAACCTAAGAACACTGAATCCAAACACTGAGTTACCCTAAGGCAAGAGGTGAGAGTTCTTTCAGTTTCCTGCATTCAGCAGCCCAGGCCTATCTTTATTTTCAAATACTCCTGTGCTTTCAGGAAATCACAGAGTAAACAAGCAGATAAATTTGCAATAAAGAAGTCTGAAGCCACATACATACATCAAAAGCCCATCTCTCATTTTGACTGGTCTTGTACCAGTTGAAGACAGTGATTTCATATATCCATAACTGCTATTCCCTATGTTGCAATTAAATCAGAAGTGTAACAATCATTCAAGGATGACAACTGCAGGTTATCTATACATCCTCTTTTGATTTTAAATTAGCCAGAAGGCAAACATTAGCACAAGACAAGTCACACACAACTCATTCTATCATTCACTATCACTGGGTATGTAAATTTATCCCACTTGTACCAAATGAACTGTGGCTTTACTAAAAACTGTGGTTTTACTGTGGCCACGTGAACCAGGGCAACTGATCATTAGAAACCTAGAGGCCACAGTTCTCTCACATTTAAACCATCCTCTACTTCAAATGTCTCTGTATCACACCAAAAAACCACTTCAGTACAATATACAAAATAACAGAAGTGAACCAACCTTACTGTTAGTCTTTACATACACCCAGCAGCCAGTTGCCCTTCAGTGACAGCTGGGATAATCTACTAGCAAAAAATTGACTGTGTGAAGAAGGTAAACAATTCACTTTCACCCATTCAACAATCAGACATTAAAAAGGTAAGAGAAATGGGGTAATGACCATACCTCAGTGAAGAAGCAGTCACATTCATGTTTTCATGTGTTGCTTTTTTAACAGAGGAGAAACCGTATCTCTCACCTCTGACACTTATCTGGATTCTGGAGAAGTGTACAGTGCATTTCTTACAGCATCTGGTATTCACAATATTTAACAGTTTAATTAGAAACAGGCGCAAGTGTAAGTAATAACCTGGAAATTCAAGCATCAAAGAGTATAAGCTTGCTTTGTGATTTGAATGCCATGGCATCAATTCCCCCAATTATCTTCCCCAAATATCCTTGCATGCAATGAATTATTCACTTTTAACAACTGAAGTGGACTTACACAGGTCCCTGAGTACACATGGAAATTATACCATGAAGGGACAAAGAGAAATGGACTAATTTTGAGACATCTTGGGCGGACAGCGATACCAGTCTGGGGACTGGGAAGGATTCAATAGGATCAAATGCTATCCTTCTTCCCTCACATCTTTCTCTCCTCTCACCCCCATTCTTGATGACCACAGCTGTGTTTTCACAATGCTTACAGACAGAAGAAAACCATGTTCTAATAATATTTTAAAGAAAATAATTATATTTGGACTTCACGCTAAATACTAGTATTTAGTCATAAACATAGGATGTGTTTATATATAGACAGCAATTTGACTTCTGGCTGTACTTTAGTTTAACTAAAAAGGAAAAGCAACCTACAAAGAATCAAGGGTATTTTTTTTTTCATGCATGAAAAATCGGTGTAAGATGCCTACTAGAGCACTGACTGATGCGCACATTGAAAAACAGCAGACCTAGCATTTGCCTTAGCCCAGGACATAAAAAGAGGAAGAGACTTCTTGCCAGCCATTTGCTATGGAATTCGAGTGGAACAGATCACTGCTGCACAAGGCAGTTGGTATTCACGAGGAAAATACCAGGAATAACACAGCCCTAGCTCTAGCATGTTCAGTGCATAAAATTTGTTGGTAGAATGAAGCAAAGTACCAATATTGGCTACAACTCCCACAGGCATTCAAAGCATCTCTGTACGTTCTGCCTCACCCTTCCCCCCCCCCAAAATATTAAAATTAAAAATATCACCACCACCAAAAACCACACACCAAAAAAAACCAAACAGCTTCCTGAAAATATTCTGCTGTCTCACAAGACATCATAAAGGTCTCTAAAGCATAATCCATTTGACTTGCACAGTTAGTAGGCCATTCAAGTTCAGCTTTAATGCGCTCCTTCTAAAATCTGCATCTCTTGCTCACTTCAAGCAAGTCACCTCATAACTGTCTCAGCATTGTGCAGTCCCAGCAGAGCTGCAAGTCTTTGTTCAGTGCTCTCCCTCTATTCCTCTTACCTTCCTGAATCACAGCTCCGTCAGCAGCAATTTATTTTTTATGATAAAGCTTCCTGCACGTTTCCCAGTCTGACTCCTTTTCAGTCTCAAGTGCCACCTGCCTCTGCTGTGTATATGGCAACCACAGTGACAACAAGGGTTGGGGCCATTTATTATCTCTGTCACTGGTTCAATGTGTGACCTTAACGGCAATAAAAAGGACCAAATCCTCATCTGCTGTAAATTCAACAGGCTCCAATGAAGTGAATCATGCTGATTTAAACCATTTGGCCTTTCATCCTTATAAGCCTCAATCACCCCATCTGTAATTCTTTGTTAACTCTTGCAAAAGCAACACTTGGACACGCATGATCCAATCACTCCCAGGATGCAGACTCGTAATTTAAGTAGATGGAAGCATGGTTTCCTCTTTTTTTTTTTTATGCTGACCAAGTACAGAATCCCTTAATGGATTACAGTAGAAATTAGTGAAACCCTTGCAGATTAATCATGCAGCTCTGAGCAGCCATACACCTGTGTTCCATTCCAGCTTCTCCCTACATTGTCTGCTCAGAGCTGTGTTAAAAACAGAGCACTGAGACAGACAGACCCATGGTTTCACCTCACATCCTCACAGTCAAAAAAGCAGGGCACTAAAAACTCTTTCAAGGGATCCACTATGCTTATGTCCCATTGAAGTCAATAGGACAACTCATGTCTTGAAAGATGTACATGCTTTTGAGTAAAAGGATTTTAAAAATACAACATATCTGTGGCTAATAGTATTCATGAAAGCAAACTGTGAAAACTTTGCCTAACACTAGGCAGTTTAATTTACAGATTAGTCTTTGATTAATAAAAAGGTAATTGTAATGTATCAATGTTGGAGCTGTTTACTGTATTGCCACAAAATAATATAACAGCAGTGCTCTTTTCCAAATTTCTCTAAGCTCAACAGAAGGGAACAATTCCCAACTCACGCCTCAAAAGAAATCTGGTGACGCAAAATGAACTGATAATACTCAGACGGAGGATTCAGATTAACTGAAACCTTCCAGGCAAGCTACTCACGGCTTACTAACTCTAATGAAAGGGAACCACATGATTCGTGTTCCCTGCAGTTTTTACCACACATAAGATGTGTGCCTCATGGGGATGAATATTAAATATATTCATAATTACCAGCCTCAATATTGTGTAATTTCATTATTTTAATTGCAAACTAACTGCTTTAGTTTCTTTATATGTTAATGCACTCCACTGGACACTACTTAGAAGAAGAATATATTTTTAAGAATCAATCATACCACATTTAGAAATAAATCGTGATACTTGTCATGTTCTACCTAAGACTTCCATGAACCTTAGCAAAGACTCAGGCAAGACTCTTTTGTTATACTGAAATTATAATTATTTCTAGATTAAATTTATCACACTCACTTCTAGCTGTCTTCTTGTTAATAAAACAATGAAAGAAAAGAACACTCAAGACAACTCAATATATTCATATACTCAAATTCTAATTGCAAGTTGTTAATCAAACATTAAAACAGAGAGGCTCACATTTCTGTAGCATTGAGTATAGCACACTTTAAGATAACCAAGTGCCACAGCAGTAATGCCTGAAGCAAGTTTAAACAAGTTTAAACACAAACAGTAAAACCTGCATTTTGTTTGGAAAACTGAAGGTTAGCAACCTCCAAGCATAAAACTGATGCCCACAAAGCAAGCACAGAAGGAAGTAAAAGAAACCAACTTGAAAACTCAGAGCTGCCTAAACAGAACAAAAACATCATGGAAGTTCCTAAGAATTCCAGAAAATATGAACACCTAATTTAATTTGTTTCTCTGGATTCAGGAACCCAGTTATCTGGAACTTCACAGCTTGTAGCCATAACTCAACACAAACTTCCATTAATGTTAATATTCAACCCAAAGTTCAACACAGCACAGTCTTCAAAAAGATGGCACATCACAGCTTCCATTTATCC
The DNA here is from genome assembly GCF_000738735.6 of Corvus cornix cornix. NCBI lineage: Eukaryota > Metazoa > Chordata > Aves > Passeriformes > Corvidae > Corvus > Corvus cornix. The sequence goes on along the minus strand of NC_046334.1, from coordinate 19,127,435 downwards.
CAGGTACAGCATAAATATCCAGGTGTTAAGTGGAAGAGTAAAGGTCTTTGAAACCATCACCTGTGTTTCCCCTGCTTAGCAGTGACCTGCTCTGTGACCAAGTGACCCATAAGAACCTACCCCTCTCATTAGAATTACATTACCAGGAATATTTTAACCTAATAGTTACTTGAACTTCGTATTTAAATTTTAGAGTCCTTAGATACATGGAACAGTTTTTTTACTGTATGTTCCTGGATGTCTCTGGCACATTTTGTCACTGTTAACCAAAACCAAGCTGTACAGTCTAAAAACTTGAATCAGAATCCATCATTATGCCCAAGTTGGTATTGTTTGCTCCCCTTTATCACCAAATACAACTCTCAAAGCTGGTCTGATTTCCTGAAACATCAGGGACATCAGTGACAGCATTTTTACAAAAGCGGGTGCTTTATGCCAGTCCTGGAAGTCCAATCAAATAATTAACTTCTCAGCAGGGTGCAATCCATTTGTCTTCTGCCTCCTGGTTGGGATGACAGAAAGCAGAGATAACTACACCATGCCTAGAAGTTTGGTAGGAAGACAAATTGCTATTTTTTTTTACGACATATTCCCTCCCATCTAAGCAACACAAATCTCTAGTCAGTATTTTGCCTCCAGCAATTTTAGCATACACAAAGGATCAACAAATAAATAGAAAGAGAAATTTGGTGAGCAAGGATGCCAGTAGCAATGGAGAAATGATGGCAGAAATAACCTCCAATGTCAATTCAGAGTGAGCGATCTGGAGACCTGTCTCAAGGCAGCATCCCAACAGGAGAGATGCCTACAGAAATACACAACTGCTCAGAAACTCAAGGAAGAAATTCAACTCACCTCTCAATACAGAGAGAACATAAGTGCCTAGAAGAGAGAGTTAAAAAAAAAGGATGCTAGAAATGCAAAATATATTTTAAAAGTTAGTAAGAGACAAAAATTGAAAAGAGAAGTTTGGTGATAAAACCATGTCTGAATGAGGAAGAGTCCTAAAGTCATCCCAATTCATTTTTTAATTCCATTGAAAGATACATCACGGATGAGTTTACTGACTTACTACATTATTGCATTCTCTCAGAGCCAGTCAAACTCAACTGGAATTTAGAAAAAGGATTTTCTGAACAAGCATGCTACAAGGTTCCATTTTTCTTGTGCTAACTCACAGACGTTAACTAATTCAATTCTGCCAAGCACTTAAGCACATGCTTGACTTTGAGAATAATCTCACCCCTTTTCAGTAAAACACTTAAAAGCACACACTTCTTCTAAAACATGAGTGATCCCATTGACTTCAAATGGGACATAAGCACAATGCCGAGTGCTTTGCTGGATCAGTGCACAAAGACATAATTTAGCCCCCTTCACTGGATGAATTGGACATCCTGTGTCTTGCCATTTCATAATAAAAGACCAAAAAAGGTAAAGCAAACCTTAAAGGGTCAAATCAACTATGTAGTAACTGCAACCCGAATCATCATGTTCTAAATGCTTCTTAGGGTTATTTTAAAAGCGGAAATTAATTCTCACTGTATTTTATACACTAAGAACAAATGAATGCATTATTTTCTCAAATTTATGCACAAGCCTAATTGCTATGCAGGCACAATTAAGAAGATCTAAGAAATGCAAAACCAAGATACCATATGGTTCTCAGTTCCAAAAATCAGAGACGTAAGAGCAGATTTCACACACTTTGTGTGAACACAAAACTCAGATTAAAAGACAGCTAAATACAGCAGGTCTCCAGTCTTGAATGTATTAAAGAGGTGTCAAAAAACAAGTATGGGTATTTCCCAATTACCTCAATATGCAAACAGTTTGCATAGTAATTATTTAAAGACTAACAATACCAGGTTTAAAAAAATTGATTCAGAGGGATATATTAGTTCATTTCCACACGTATACTTATGAGATACCAACATTTCTATACCCCTGACCTCTGATTCTACAAAGATCTGAAATTTTGCTGACTGAGTTATGTTCTTTTAAGGTGAGATGAGCAGTTTTCACATATTTCATTTTACACAAGCACATTTTGTCTGCTTTAGCAGCACTGGGTGAGTCTGAAGGAAGTTGCAGGGGAGCGATATCAGTAAACAGGAGGGAAAATTCAGAAAATTGGGCTGTGCAATCTCAGTTAACTACATCAGCACTTACAACTGCATTAATTACAAGCTCACAGCTAAAAGTTTTGCACAGCTTTAAGTTTTAGCTCATGACATTATCTAGTCATGACTTTCTCCATCATACCTAAACTCTACAATATTAAAGAGCAATAGAGCTGCCACATTCTCAAAGTTGCCTACAAATATCAGAGAGCATATTGTGAATGCACATATACAGTCTCACAGCTGTTGCAAAAGCAGTAACGCAAGACCCATCTTTCTCCATGGCCCTCAACGACCAAATAACAGAACTCACTCCTGGCAGTAAATATTATTCCTGTTGCAGCTTGTATCACAAAGACTGGCCTTTCCCATTTTAAGGGCTTGTTTTGACATAGTCAATAATTAGCTGCTCCTCCTCAGATGTGTCTTCTTCAAAGTGAAAAAAGTCATTCAGAAAGCTTTACTGCATCAGAAAGTGAAGCCAACAAAAGATTCATTACACTCAGCAACTCAGTGTCCACGTGGACACCACTAACCAGTCATGTCCCTCAAGGTCTGTGCTGGGATCAGTGTTATTGAATATCTTCATCACTAACAAAGACAGTGAAAGCAAATGCACCCTCCACAAGTCTGTGGATGACACCAAGAACAGCTCTAAAGTGAAAGTATGTAGGTTTAGATTGAACATAAAGAAGAAATATTTTATGATGAGAGTGGTGAGACACTGGAACAAATTGCTAAAAAAGCTGTGAACACTCCATCCCTGGAAGCTTTCAAGGCCAGGATGGGTAGGGTTTTGAGCAACCTGGTTTAGTGGAAAGTATTCCTGCCCGTGGCAGTGGGGTTGGAACAAGGTGACATTTAAAGGTCCTTTCCAACCCAAACCATTCTGCCCAACTGCAAGAGCTGCAAAGAAGCGTTGAAAGGCACCTAAAAGCTGTCAGCTGCACAAAGCAGCTCTACAAAGCAAGAGACCTTGCATACTAATGACAAATGTAAATTCCAGGTGAACCTCAAAGGTACCTCAGAACTGATTTTGAGATAGGTAGTGCTGGAAAAGTCCCTTAAGGAGTAACATAAAATAAGCCTGCACCACAATTCAGATTCTGCACACGAGGAGGGAAAACATCTTCTGCCTAGAATTGGTTAACACAGCTGCTGAACCAGGCCCTCCTACACTGCAGCACAACTTGTGAATGTGTTCCCAAAACACAGCCCATTTACAGCTGATTACAGAAACATCTAGTGATCACCATATATACTAATTCTCATGTCTGCCTTGATCTTTTATTTGTTACATAATGAAGCTTTCAAACTGGAACCAACAGGTATGCTAAGGGCCAGAACAGGGACTTTTAAGCCACTGATACTACCAACGTCTTTGTATAAGAACTCTTGTTTCTACAAGAAATGAGCAACACAATCTCTTTGCATATTTGCTCTCCTTCTGTTTTCCTTAATTTATTTTCCAAAAATGGAATGTGTTCCTTGATTATTCTTCTTTAGAAAACAAGAAGATAAAATTATCTAACCAAAACATTGTGCTACTTGTTAAACAGGGAATGCTCTGTGAGAAGATGGGAAAACTGCAACCAAAATTCAAAAGAGCAACATCACCTGAATCCCACCAGCAGTAGTTAGATTAAGCAATCTTATTTTGAAAACTTTAACCATGTTCTGAACCCTGATAGAGTACACCTAATTGTTATTCTTGTGGGGATACACAGTTATCCAAAATACAGATAGCATGAATTAGGAGCAAGCACACACTGCCTAGAAGTCTCACCAGGATTTTAAGTATATTAATACTTAATCCAGTAGCTCTTGTCAGACAACAAGCAGTCACTTTACACTTGTAAATGTCACATTCAAGCAAGCATCCTGCTTGCATACTCTCTCTGCACACTGTAAAAACAGTGCTAACAAAATGATTCAGAGAGATGGAGTCAAAGCCCACAGAGAGGATATAATCAGAAGTAATGAAGGAGAGCTCTGTTCCTGGACAGCAAACTGCCAGATTCAGAGCCATCAAACCAACCTTCTCCTTCAGCAGAGAAGGATATATTTTGCACGGAAGTTCTAGACCTTTAAAAGCGTTACCAAGAAACTGAACTAGTGACAGCACAGTGCCATCCGCCAGCTTGGATGAGGTATTCAAAAACATCTGATGCACAGCAGTCATAACTAGTCACTCTTGCTGAGATCTTTTGAAAAATCACAGCTCTCTGCAGAGGGACAATGAGGACTTCTAAAAAATGTACTGTATCTGACTACTGCTTACACAGTCAATAGCAAAAAGCTGCATAAACTTCTTGAGATAAGTTCCCAGAGTGTTACATTCAATGTCTTTATGTTCAGCGATGACAGATGATGACAACAGCAAATGTCCCCCATTTTCTTCTGTCAAGAACATATGTCACAAAGGCAAGTACCACATGCAGGAGATGTCTAAGAAACGAGGCAATAATCTTCCAGGATTTGACAGCAACCAGACAGTGCAACTTAGTAGAGGAAAACACTGACTAGAAATGAAGTCTTTTCTTAAAAAGAAAATGCTGCTACAAAAAGCTTCAAGATAGTTTTTCTTCTTCAATTGGTGACAAAAGTATCTAGTATTAAAAAAAAAAAAAAAAAAAAAAAAAAAAAAAAGGAGTTTCTTATTTCAGAAGCCATGTATTATTTTGACTAGATCAATGCTTGTAGGTACTGCCTCAGTCACCCTATTTATTTAATCACACCCATATTTAAGAAAATATGGTCAGTACTTCAATGAGCTTCCAATTCAAATACAAAACAGATCTGAACTTAACAAGCAAAGGTGAAGGATGAAATTTAAAGGAGAGTATAGAAAACTAGTTATTTTGTGGTAGTATAAAGTTTTCTAGTATGGTTCTAAGTTAGTCTTAAAAATAGCGATTACACATTACATAGACCTCTGATGGAAGTCAGTAGAAATTGGTGTTCCTTCTCCTCTGCCTTGACTTTAGATATACTATCAGTATTTTGCAACTTTTTTAGTTAGCCACAGCCTCTTTTTTCATGCTAACATTAAGTTTTTTACTCATCATTTATAACTCAAATGAGATTTTCTTAGGTCTTCCACAGTCAAGCAAAACGCTTAACAAAATACAGGAGATCTCTCTTGGTGAGCACACTTCTTGGTCTTAATTTCCCTACGCACATTCACTGAGTACACCAAGGCAGCAGAATATCACTGTCCTCTGCGTCTTTCCCTTGTTGACTTTTGCCATACCAAATCTACTGTGAAAAATCACAGTCCCTGAGGAATTCCAAAAATGTCCCATCAGACATACTTCTGAAGGGTTTGTCTACACTGCTTCTTAGTTAATGGCCAATTATCAAATCAATTTTTAAAAATGATTGTAGTTGTTTTACACATGAAATATGGAATTTTTATTCATGTTTTTGAAAGATCATATATCTGTGCCTCTCTGTCTTCAACCCAGCTGCAAAGTGGATGGATTTCTTGAGTTTCTATCCCACCTGGAAAATTACATTAGTGCTGTATTACTTTTCCCTTAATGACATAAATAAAATTAACACCACTGCTTTAGTCATAAATTCCTATAAAGAAGGACAGAGATTGCACCCTCTGTTACCTCTTAAGCTCATTACTGCTCCAATAATTATGTCAAGGGTTATAACATTTTTTGGTTGTGAGCCAAAGGACACTGTAAAATATTATGATGCATTCTTTTTATCTGTTTTGGATCCTATCACAAACTATTTCAGAAGACATGGTGAGCTGAAAAATAAGTGTAGCTTCAGGAAAGTCCAACAGCAGCCTCACGAGTTACTTTCCTTTATTACATATACAGCATAAACAAAAACACACAGTTCTTCATCCTGCTAAACAGTAAATACACATATTCTCTCAGATCCCTATGGTCAGGCTCAATTTCTCTCTTCAATTTATCTCTGATTTAGAAAAATAGGGCAGGTTAATCTCATGTCCAGACTAGCTGACTGCTTTTGTGCTCCATCTCATCCTTGACTCAGAACTCTCCTGAGTTCTTCACAACAAAAGTCAGGTAAAATGGACAGATACAACATGCACAAGTCAGGTAAGATGGACAGCTCTCTCCATGGTCACTCTCTCCACTGGCAGCCTTGGCCTTTTCAGCCATCCCACCTGGGCCACGCTCACATAGGATGTGCCCCCCAGGATCTGGACCAGCAAGGCCCGGGCACAGGATGCCAGCCCTCCTGTGCCCAGCTGGCTGTCACCTGGAGGTCCTGGCAAGTGGCCTGCTGGAGCAGCTCAGCAGGGTTTGGCTCATCTCTGCCTTTGCAGAAAAGCCAGGAGACACTCCAGAGCGCTGAGCGATGGGGCTCAGCCAGGTGGGATGGTGCCAGGCGGCTGCGAGCCAGGACCCGCCACAGCCTGGGGCCAACAACATGCAGGGCAAGGGCTGAGAGTCCACGCGGAGGAAAAGCTTGGGCAGGCACCAAAGCTCCTCTGCCTCCTTCCCAGCCCTTGTCCAACCCCAGGAGGCAGAGGTGAGTCTCAGCTGCTGCAGAGGAAACAAGGATAGGCTGATGGACAAGGGGAACAAGACAGAGCCTGCTCGAGGTCTTCTCCACACAGCTGGCTGCCTGGGACAGCCCAGCCAGGCGCGAGTCTCTCCAAGAGAGGCCAAGCCCAGACAAAGAGGTCTCAGCCCCTTGAGGCCACTCTGCCCCTTTCAGTGTGCTCCCTCCCCTGTGCCTTCCATGAGACAGGCCAGACACCCTCAGCTTCTCCTGGAACATGCTGCCAGGGTGATGTTCCTGCAAGAACTATGAGTTATCTGCTGACTTTAGAAAAACCCTGACGTGATGAAGAGGTACCTAACACTAATTGCTACCTGCAGGGAGACATTCCCCATAGACAAAAAAATGTGGGAAGACTTGGAAGAGAAAGAGACATTTCTCTACTTGACCACACGTCCACAGCTCCAGCAAGGCTCAGGGAGGGGGGCAGGACATTGCAGGCAAGGTCACAGGTACTATAACCATGTCTTTGACCAACTTCTAGCCAATTTAATTATTACTAAAAATTAATGCAGGGATGTGGGAACCTGTCACTGTAACAGCTGAGACTTTCCACTGTGGTTAAGGAAAACCCATCAAACTTTTGCTCAAGAGAGAGGATACAGAAGTTATAACCACAGGGTACCCTGTGGTTTGACCCGTCAGACCGTGGAGAAGACAAGAGTAAGTGGGATGGAAAACCTACCTCAACCCTAGAGACAGAGATACATGAATTACAGGGAAAAACTGAAACACAGACTTTAAAAGAAACATTAAGATTTTAAGATTTTAGTTAAAGATTAGTTTTGCTAGAATTAGTTAGAGGAAGTAAGTCCAGCTGAGACTAATTAAGAGTTAGTAAGAGTTAAGTTAGAAATAAGCTTTTAAGTTGCAGATAATTAATTGTCTTTCTATATTTGCTTAGCTGTGGTTATAATGAGAACCAGAAAACATTGATAAATAGATCTAAAGAAATCTAAACAATTGCTAATTTTTCCCATCTGGATACTACTCAGAAGTCATAAGGAAGAAACTGGATGCTCCCAAAGAGGCCATTTGTATTGTCAAAACCCAGAAAGGCAGAAGGTTTAAGTGAAGAAGACTATTATTCCTTCATCCTTAAGACCACTCCTCAATTAACGATGACCACCAACCCAGTTTAGAAGCTATACTACGCATGCTTAATGACATTAAAGCTGATTTCCATACAAAGCGGAGAATAGGAAGGGTCATGGGTATAAATATGTATTTGTATTTTGGATATTCATAACTTTAGTGGATAAATAGACTCTGTAACCATTCATACTTAGACACTGCGTATTAGGAAGCTATCCCACGCAGCTGTCCGGAACCAATAAACATACACTTTCTAACTTTAAACTGTTAGAGAGCTTTTGTCCATCTCAGTTGGATATCGATACTAGATCTTTATCCATATTTTAGTAAATCAAAACAATCACAAATGGGGGTTTCCTTCAGGAAAGTTGCTGCTGCTCCAGTTTACAGCAGGCAGCTTCCCAGGCAGAGGGGTAAAGCTGACATTACTCCTGATCCTATGGAAAGAAATTCTAACCCATTTCTGTAAGACATAAGTGAAGGATCCTATGATGAGTATTAGAGGGGTCTTGCCTCCAGCCCACAGGATAAGAGGGACAACTGGATTTACTGGATTGTGCAGATCCAGTGGCTTGGAACATCAGAAACACAGGAGTACAAGGCTCTGGCAGATACCAGTATGCAGTGTACCCTAATGGCATTGAACTATGCAGTGGGCTTGCTGTATAGCTGCCTTGGAGACAGAGGAAATTAAACAGCTGTCTATCTTGCCTGGTCTTTCGAGGACCATCCTCTCATGGGATTACTGAAGGTCGAAGGTCCGCAGGTACTGATCACTGCCATACCAGTGCACCAGCAGCAATGTCCCATCAACCAAGACTCCATGCTTCTCATCCATAAACTGAGTCACCGACTGGATCACCAAAGAGTCATTAGCAGGGCCTGCTCACCCTTTAACAGCCCCATGTGGCCAGCGTAAAAGTCTAATGGAGCATGGAGATTAACAGTAGATTATTTTGACATGAATGAAATCAACCTGCTGCTATACCAGGCACGCTTGAACTTCCAACACGAACTGGAGTCAAAGGCAGCCCAGTGTGCAAAACCGATACCACTAATGTGGTTTTGTCAATCCCTTTGGCAACAGAGCTCACTTGCACTTGGAGGAGTGCCCAGTATACCTGGAATAACCCACCCCTGGGATGGACACACAGCCCTACCATCTGCCATGGACCAATTCAGACTGCACTGGCGCTCCAGAACACCTGCAGTACATTGATGACACCATGACGTGGGGTAATACAGCAGAAGCAGCTTTGGAGAAACAGAAAAAATACTTCAAATCCTTCTGAAAGCTGGTTTTGCCATAAAACAAAGTAAGGTCAAAGGACTTACGCAGGAGATTGAGGTTTTAGGAATAAAATGGCAAGACAGAGTTGGTCAGATCCCAATGGGTGTAATCGACAAAATTACACCAATATCCACCAGTTAGTAAAAAAAGCACACAAACTTTCCTAGGCATTGTAGGTTTCTGGAGAATGCACATTCCAAATGACTGTCTGATTGCCAGCTCTATTTATCAAGTGACCCAGAAGAAGAACAATTTCACATGGGGCCCTGAGCAACAACAAGCCTTCAAAAAAATCAAAGAGGTATACAGTTCATGCAGCAGCCCTTGGATCAGTCTGGACAAAACAAGATGTAAAAAAATGTGCACAACAGCCAGGAAGAACAGGCCTTCCTGGAGCCTCTGGCAGAAAGTACCAGGGGAGCCTTGAGGTCAGCACCTAGGGATCTGGAGTCAGGAACACAGAGGATCTGAAGTCTGCTATATCCAAATGAAAAAGAGATACTGGCAGAGAAACTGTCTGGAGTTTTGAAAAGTGTATTGTGCTAATAAGGGAAGTGAAGTACTTAGGTATATGAAAGCTAGTTACTCCAGCTGAAAAGACGGGACACCATTTCTTAAATAAATGGCTGTAGAGAGAAGTGATTTCATACCTGTAAGAGAGCTAGTCATATTCAAATTTGAAGCCTGGGAGCTTCACTTTTTTGTCAAATAAAGTGATTTAGACTTAAAAGAAAAGACGTGGAAGAAAAAGAGTTGGGTTTCAGAGCCACAGCTATCTGACTGTCCTGCAAAAGCACAGAACGCAGCAAAAGTTCAACAGATGCCTGTCTCAGAATCATAGAATATCCTGAGTTGGAAAGAATTCACCAGGATCATGGGCCCAACTCCTGGCCCTGCACAGGACAATCCCAAGAATCATACCATGTGCCTTTAGTAGACAGGAAAGTTAATGACAGAGCAACTTTCTGACCCTCACAACAACTTCATTTTTAACAAACCTGACCTTCATTAAACTGCCTTCTTTTCTAGTAATGGTCAGACTTAAACCTCTGCAGGGCCAGGATTTCATGCTTGCATCTAATAGAAAGTCGCCTTAGACTTACTTAGAGCAGTAGCACATTATTTGTATATTTCTTGCACTTTTAACTCCTTGTGGGACATCAGAAAGTTTGGACTTATGACTTAATGACTGTATCACTACTGAAAATAATACCCAGGCTTCACCACCAGAACTACAGTCCATATCCCAGGGTAATGCAACTAACTCATTTTGATCACTCATGCAGATCATCAAGAAATATCACTGAACAAAGGAAGTATTTTTTCTTGTATTTTACCTTCAGAAGACATCTTGAATAACACAGTGGGCCAATAAGGCAAAATAATCCAAGAGGCAACAAATTAATCTATTACAAGTTTGTCTGTGCACAAAACACCTGCCATTTGTCCCCATTTACGGCACTCTTTATAGCCTCATGCGTAACAAAGAAATGAGTATTCAGCCTTGACTCACCCTCAATTAGATAAGGGATAGAGATCAAACATCTACAGCCTGCAAAATTACTACCAAGAAAAGAGCTGACAATTATTGATTGGCTTATGCAGAATTAAAGGAAAAAAAAAAGAAAAAACAGATCATGAACTTCTAATGAACTGTAAATAAACTGCAGGGAGAGACAACACCACTTTGTAGGGAACAGATCAAGTTTCACACTTGACAAAACTGCTAAAAAAGCTTCTACAGTTAAAAAAAAAAGTCAATAAAAGTGTTTTCCTTTTCTTACAGCTTTGCTGCTATTTTCAAAAACTTAAGAATCAAAGTCCCATAAGACTACGTCTCTCTAGCAAAGGGCAATGCAGGAAGGTTACAAGACCATCAGTTTTCCACTGAAGGAAATATTATACATATTTCTACACATTATACTCATACTGGATATTTATCCATAGAACTGTAAGGCTGAATTGAAAAAAGGAAGCTAATCAATACATTCCTCAGGAGGCTATAAAGGTTAACATACCACTCACAACAAACAATGCAAGATCCCTCTTAAAACAACATGACAAGATGGAAACAGTTTTAAACTGACACTTTTAAAAATATATCCTGTCACATAGCCAGTCAATCCCCTTCCACTTCCTGAAGTGCTGATTTTAGTGAACTTTTAGCTCAGATTGTATCCTTCAGACTACTTTAAGCATGAGCTGATCTATCAAAACTTGCAGTGGAAACTTGGCATTTTCCCCTGGTTTAATTATCTTGCACACTGGTCTGACATAATTTTATACCTACCTTCCATGGTATTAGAAAGCAAGCTGCTTCTATCAGTAGAGAATTCTAGAATTAACATCCAGTTCCTGGAATTCCCTTTATTAATAAAATATAAAGTATTCAAAAGCAGTAAAGAGAGTGAGTAGACAACATCTTTGAGCACCGCCTCCAAGGTGGCACTTTGTCATTTACCAGATGCCATGCCCTTGGCAGCTCCCCATCGACCCTGCAGCTGTGGCTGTCTTGACGGACACATCAGTCTTCAAGATACCAGTGATGCCCCCTGCATTTCTGTGGTGCCTTGTGTGATCTTGGGGAAGCCATCTAGTCATCCAAGCATTAAAATGGATAATGCTTTCAGGGTTATTGGAGAGATACAAGGAAATGTCTACATAAGAGTTCTAAAATCCTGAAGTGACAAACCCTTCTGAAACAAATCGGCACAGCAAATAGTGGGGACAAATCGCAACAAAAAGCAACTGCCTTACAAATGCCAAAAATTAATTATTCATTATTTCAGTATTATCCCAAACGTTCAAATGGGAAAGTTCCATCGCTAAATGTTAGACTGTACATCTGCTGTCTGCTGAGAACATATGGTGCAACTGTAACGGGAACTGCTGTCTAAGGGAATACAGCACTTTATTTGAGAAGCACTTGCATTTTTCATCATCTTTCACTAACCACATACAAGTTGCTCTGCTGTTCATAAACCACAGAATAGGTTAAAGAAGATCTTAAATGTCATCTCGTTCCAACATCCCTGCCACGGACCAGGACACCTTCCACTAGACCAGGTTGCTCAGAGCCCCACCCAGCCTGGCCTTTAACCCTTCCAGGGATGGGGCATCCACAGCTGCTCCAGGCAACCTGCTGCAGTGCCTCACAACCTTCACACTGAAGAATTTCTTCCTAATACCTAAGGTTACTCTCTTGCAGTTTAAAGCAGTTTAAAGCCTTTTACCCCTTGTCCTACCCCTACATGCCCTTGTAAAACGTCTGCCTCTGGCTTTCTCGTAGGTTGCCCACAAGATATTGGAAGGTGCCGTATCATCTCCCCAGAGCCTTCTCTTCTCTGGCCTGAACAACCCCAGCTCTCTCAGCCTGCATAGGAGAGGTGCTCCAGCCCTCTGATCATCTTTGTGGCCTCCTTTGACATGCTCTATCAGGACCATGTCCTTCTTATGTTTGTGGCTGCAGAGCTGATGCAGCATCGCAGATGGGATCTCACCAGAGCAGAGGGGGAGAATCCCCTCCCTCACCCTGCTGGTCATGCTGTTTGTGATGAAGTCCAGGATACAACTGGCTTTCTGGACTGCAAGCACACATTGACAGGTCATGTTCAACCTCTCATCCACCAGCACCCCAAAATCGTTCTTTGCAGGGCTGCTCTCAGTGCATTCTCCACTCATTGCATATCAGGATTTGGGCACATGTTTGCATGGCCCTGTTTTGAACTGTTCTATGTTATGTATCTATATTTTTTTCCTTTCTGAGTATGTAGCTAGGACACAAAGTCACTCAACAGATCAAATAATTCAGAATTAAAGGACATCTCTCACCTCAGTCAGGTTAAACTCCAGAGAAAATAAGTATTTTCAGAATTATCTTTGTTTTGATATTTTTTTTTTTTTTAAAGAGCTCTGGGTGACAGCATCAGACATACAATCTGTTCTGAATCTTACACCAATCTCTGTAAGCACGATAAGCCCATCAAAAACCTTCTAACTAATTTCTGTTAGATTAACCAATTTAAAATGTATAGGTAAGTGTAAACAATTTCATATTTACTTGAACGTCTTATTACTCCAGTTCTGGACCACCATGCACTCTTCACCAAGCAAAACACTCCTGTGTGCATTTGAGCAGATGAATTGCCTAATTTGACACAAAAGACAGTGGAAATATTGGACACTATGGATTAGTCCTACTGTCTTTCATCTGCTTTCAACAGATGAAACGAATATTCAGCACCTTACTGTTTCTTTTACTAAGACTTCTGTTTTCCTTACATTCTTGCAATGAATTACAAAATACATGTTTTCCTCTTACTCAGCTTTGACAAATTAGCAGTCTGAATTTGCCAAGCACAGGGATTTGGCATTCCACACTTTATTGAATGAGGAAGTCATTAACACATCAAAGCTCAAATGCTGGTGTGCCTGTTTAAAGTTATTTGCATTTTTACACAAATACGTCACAGGCATGCAGTGCACACTGCACTTTCACACACTCACTCCTGGCTGATTTGAGGATACCATATACAAGGAAATATTTGCAATACTCAGGCCAATAGGTTACATTAATCATTATGGTCTCACCTTTAATGGATTCTGACTGCAGCTTTAAGAGTCTCCTCTTATAAGGAGGATCTGAAGAAAATTACAAACAAAATGCTGACACACCCACGAAATGGAGAAAGCAGCCAATGACTCAGACTTTAAACTTTGCTCAGGAAGATGGCTATTTGAATATAAGAAACAAAATACATAGGAACTGCAAACAGAAAACACAAGCAAAGTGAGGTTTAGGCACATAGTAACTAAAACTGGAGGTGGAGCCAAACTATCAAAGTACTCCTTAAGATACACAGGAGATAGGCTTGGACAGACAATTCAGATTATACTGAAAATGTAATTATAGTTATTTAATAGAAGAAAGTACTACAGATAGCACATTACATCCCAACACAAAACTTTCAGCCCACAAAAACCAAACCATTCTTGGGAATATCCACGCCAAAGATACTGGTAAATAAAAAAACCAGAAGCTTAATGCCAGCCTTACTGCAGCTAATTTTAAGCTATTATACATATACGTACTTGCAATAAATGAATCTGTTCTTTAATCCAGACCAGCTGAAGTTACATGGCAATAGCAAATCATGGAGTGCTAATCCTGCCCCTGACCATCCAATCCAGTTCATATGTGTTATCTGCAATCACTACAGCTGTTGTGGAAAAATAAACTTGTTTGAAAGAAGAGGTGAATCCATATTTTTTTTCCTCTCTGTTCCCGCAACTCCTGCTCTGGGCTTATTCTCTTCAGGACAGTAGCATATGTTGTGTAAAGTTTCCAAGCTGGGGACATTAGCACAAGGCACACACCTGCATGGCTGCCCCTGGTCTTGCCCTGACACGTGTCCATTGCTCCAGCAGAACTCTGTCACACCGCACCCAGGGACCTGCTGCAAAATTCCCCAGCTTCAGGCTGTAACATCTAAAAGACCTCCAAAAGCTTCCCAAGTGAATAGCCAAAATGCCAGCTACAATCCTCAAGTTCTGACAAACAGAAATGACAGAAGAATGGACCAAAGAGCACAAACCCAGGTTTCCCTCTGCAGTTTCTGAAACTGAGAATACCAGGCAGCACAGTGAGCTTCTGGAAAGGCAGTAAATGCAGAAGGTGCTGTACCAAAGCAAAAGCAATGCCCTGAGACACAAAATCCAGGACAATGTGAACTGTGTACAGATGATAGTATAACAGAACATCATGTTATGCTTATACCATTCCTCTGGAGCTTATGAAAATACCAAATCTCAATGCTGTGAACAGGAGTGCTGAAATACATCAGGCAGATCAAGTGAAAGAGTTCGATTTTATAAAATGTCTTCTCTATCTTTTTACACAGCTAAGACCATTTAATACTTTCAGAAGTTACTGTTACCAGACATAAGTGAAAGGCAATGTTGAATGAGAGAAAAGGCTTGTAAGATTGGCCAGGTTGTCTTATTTGAGTCGTTCCCCCATTTAGGAATACACGAATACAATACCTAATAGGAAGCATTTCCAAAGCAAAAACTACAATACTAGCTGGAAACAATTCCCTGATGCTCTCTTTTGGGCTACATGAACTATTTTGTGTCTTTGAGGGAGGTAGAAATATTTGAGAGAAATAAAATCCCAAAGACAAGCTCTTATTCTGATTACCTCACTTTAAATTGCATGGGAAAAGCCAAATGGAAAGTATGTAATTTATCTGGTCAATAAACAGTCAGTTCAGCTTCTGAGAATATATTTCCTTCTTCCCACTATGAGGAAGGAGGAAACATTTATTGTGCTGGCAAATGTCTAAGCGTAACAGGCCAGGTGCAGTGATGGCACAAAGATGTGAAGGGCTACAATGCTCCCAGGAGAGGATGGCCACAGCTGTGTCACAAGAAGGTGACATCTCACATCAGCTGAAACGACATCAACCTGACAGGATTCAGCTACAAGGGTCCTATGAAGCTTCACCTGTAAACACAGTACAGAGCTCACAATCAGAACTGCCCAAGGCACGACAGGTCCCACAATAACAGAGTGCACAACTCATACTAAGTTACACACGGAAGGACAGATTATACCCAATTATATCTTGCTTGCCCATCTACACACATCATTGAACGTTAATGTGTTATTAGATCACTGCCACTTCAAAATCTGGAGAAGCTTTGTTTTGTGGCCGGGCTTTACTGGACTCCATCTGAAACACAGATGTTCATTATCCATTACCACAATGGCCTGCCTGCTGATTAGGTGACAAAGGAAGTGGGTTTCTGCAACATCTTTGTTTAATGCTGGTTTTATCGGTAAGCGGCAAATAGCACCAGTCACACAACCACAACCATCAATACAGGACAAACACAGAAACAGTAAGAAAACTGCACAGCAGTTTTCTGTAAGTGGTTCTAGGGCACGGCACAGCTTTCACTTCCATGTCTCTTTCAGAACTGGTATTTTGGCAGAATCAGTATCAAAGCACAGAATGACTGACTGCTATCAAATTGTGCAGGCACTCCCAGTCCCTAGCACCTAAAAACCAATACTGTTATTTAGGTTAGCAACAAGGAACTGCATACAGTGCCCCTGGGCCAGACTCCAGGGTAACCATCGCTTTCCCACTGGTTTTTGTAACAGCATTACTATGGGTGCAAGTCAAAGGCAGCTTGCGGATACTTTATAGGGTTCCTCAAGGACTTGACCTGAAGAAGCAGCTGGCTGTGAGAATGCAGCCTATGACTTCAGGCCCTGCACCTTTATGAAGTATTCTCCAGTCATTATTCCTCCCAAACGAACGTTAGCAGCAGATGCTGCTACCCAGTAGCGTCAAAACCAGATAGTGGCCTTTTTCTCAGTATTATAACACAAAGAATAGGAGACTTTGCATTATGAGCCATTAGAGCCATGTTTATGAAACCACCTGCAAAAAACAAGGAGCTCCTTTCCCCTCCAAGAAAGCCAAAGAAATTGTTTCAGTTAGTACTTAACTGCTGACTTTCAGAAAATAAATAGAATGTTGCTTATTATTATTTTAATAATGAAGTAATGGCAAATAAAATCTTACAGTTACTGAATAACAAATAAAACTGAATTTTTAAATATTGGTCAAGATGTCTTTATTTTTCCTGACACTACAATATTTGAAAAATAAAACGGAAGTTAATTTGATACATGATTATTTACCCCAAGTGTTACCAAAGCACAGTATATGTCTCAGTAGCAAAATGATCAATATGACTGGCTGAAGAGTCTTCTGAAAAGCTGTTATTTTTAAGAGAATTACCTCCTTGAAGACACACAAACACTATCATGACTTACCTCAAACTCATTTACTACACAAAATTATTCTAAAAAGGTATTTTTTCATACCATATTGAAAGTATGTTTTTAAAAAATCACAGGCACACAAAAAAGAAATTTGTCTTTAGCAGCAATCTTTTCTTTTTCCTCCTCTGAAAGTCTTGTTGCAGATGAGTCTGACAGTTAAAGCCCAACTAAATCAACTTCAAGATGGACTATGACAACAGAGGTTTCATCACTGGCCCAACACAAAGTATTTTTAGAAACA
Source organism: Corvus cornix cornix (assembly GCF_000738735.6). NCBI lineage: Eukaryota > Metazoa > Chordata > Aves > Passeriformes > Corvidae > Corvus > Corvus cornix. The sequence goes on along the minus strand of NC_046334.1, from coordinate 19,110,273 downwards.
AAAACAGAATAGATAATAATCACATATAAATGTACTCGTTGTTCATGAATGCATTTTTAACTGCTAACAATTCAAAAATTCTAATTCAGAAGTATCCACACTAAGATGTCCAAGGTTGCTATTATCAGATATTGCACTGGCAACATGTTCATGAGCCGGAAAAGTCCAGATATCACCCACTCCTGGAGAGTGAAAATAACCATGGTCCACCTACCTACAGTACAATCCAGTGCTCACTTCTGGATGGCCATTCACCTAGGAAAGGATTTGTTCCACGGATGAACTGTCAGCCCTGGACATTCAATGCCAGTTCAAGGCCCTTGCTCTCACCAAGTTGAACCTCACTAACTGTTTTCAAAAGTCTGAAGTAAAAACGTTGAGAAAGTGTTCTCGTTCTGATGGAGCAGAATGGAAAATGGACAGATCTTCATAAATCAGGTCATCAGTGTATCATCTTCCACATTGTGTGGGCAAGTATTGCTACAAAGACTTTGCCACTCTAACCTGTACACAAATGAAATGCTTCAAAGTAAAGTTTGCTTCAAAGATATTTTTAACAAAAAAGAATAATTACCAATTTTAACAGTGCTAATACTTCCTCAATTGCCACAAACAACAGTGGCTTTTGTCTAGTCTAAGAATGAAATTGTTTTTTTCTTTTAAAGAAGCAGAAATAACTGCAAATGCACTAAGACATGCATTCTGTGCAGCTGTAAGGATAGGAAGACAGTTTTATACATTGGCTGGTGTGCTCACTGAAAAGAGCAGATGCAAGTCCCCCTTGAATAGCATTACACCACATTTCCACTCAGAAAGGGATTTTTCTGAGGCTGGGTTTGACAGCTGACACAGCAGCTCAAAAACTTGGGTGCTGCCTTATTATTACAGGTTCTATTATAATCACTGTAATTAAAGCACTGACAGCACTTTCATTACGAATTCTTATTCTTATCCAGGGGTTAAGAACTGAGCTGTAAAATTTGCTTTGGGATGGAATTTTGCATCTAGGTGTGAATGCCTCTCATTACATGAAAAAAGGGGGTCTGGGTTTTTCCACTTTTCTCTGAATACAGACAATTATAATGCCTAAAAACACCTGAAAGCATGCTGAAAAACAGTGCCTATAACAAGAAAAGTCCTTCCAGAGATTTTTAAGAAAATTATTCAATAAAAATGTCTTTTTTTGGTTCTGCGGACATAACATGGACAAGAGATTTATGAGATACAGAGGCCAGCCAGTGAACTCGCTTGTGTCTTTAGGCAGGTAATGTCTCTGTGCTTCACCTTCCCTGTCTCTGGAAGGAGGATAATTGGCGTAATGATCCACACATGAAATGCACTCACTGAAACCTCAGGAACACACAGTGTAGCTGACATGTCTTTTTTAATATAATACATGACTGCTGACCCTTGCACATCTGCACACCCTACATGCCTCCTTCACATGGATTCACATAGATCCTGTGCATACAAGTCAGTCCACCTACTCACATTCGATGCCAATTGCATAAATATACTTGTCCCAGGGAGGGCTAATATCAGAATTTCAAGATCCTGACTATACCTGAATGCTGAAGGCTTAATTGCAGCAGTCTAGAGAGCTTGCATCCTACAACAGCCTAACTGCTTGTAACAACCCACTTAACTCTACTCAAATATTTTCCAAGCTGTATAATCAATCACAAAAAAATGTGAACAAGGCTTTAGCTTACTCCAAGATTTTTAAAGTTATCACTGCTGGTATTACCTTTCGCCATCTCCCTACACATACCTGATCTGTGTTATAAAAACTCATCTTTTTAAACTCTGAAGAACCTCTCAAAAGCAGAATCTCTCATACATGAAAGGTAAATCAACAACAGAACATCTCTCGGAAGTAGTACCAATAGAAGAATCATCCTACATTCAAAACTCTGAACAAATTAACTCTACTAGGCATAGGTGTACTCCTTTCCTGAGGGTTTTTGAACAGAATAATTCACATCAAGAGACCTGAAGTCTGATGCTTCAAGTCATGCCATCAACAGAATTTCAAAGCAGCTTGCAAACAGAGATATTGCAGTTATCAGTCTCTTCAACATTGTATTTTCCCTGCTTGACTTGATTCACAGTCACTGAGGATTGTGGTATCACTATCCATGGCATAATACTGACCAGAATAAAGTACTGTTACAGGGTAGAGGGAAAATGAGCTTTAGGCTTTAATCCTCTGCCACTACATTCACAATCACTTAATACTTCCAATGCTACTTCTCTAAGACTATAATAGTACCCTTAAAAACATAAAAGAGGCTGCTCCATAAGTACTTAACACACAAGCTAAATGACAGCAGAAATCAGAACAAGTGAAATAGTTGAAATTAACACTTCATTGTACCAGTACCACTTCCAATGTACACGTTCTCTCTTGAGATAAAAAAATACAGTAGTTGTTTTTAACAGTATTGGTTTAAACTTCAGGAAGCATTAAAAATTGTCTTTTTATCACTACTAGAATTGCATTATTCCTTCAAATAAACCCAAATAAGGAAAAAAAAAAGTCCTTGTTTTCCTGCAGGTAAGTGCCACCAATGCAATTTCAAACCATCAACAGATTTCTTGCTGACATCACTACATGACATCAGCAAGACTTTATGAAAACACTTGGCATTTCAATCAAGAGAATTAGATTATGTGAACTGTACTGCAGAACCTGGGAGGCTGTTACCTTGTTTGAGCCACTTCAGCACTTTACTCAACCACTGAAGAGGAACAGGAAGAGCAACTCCCAAAGGTCTTGTCCACAAGGAGCCCATGTCAACAGCCTGTCTCTCTCTACTTGCTCTAATGCAGAGCTAGCTTACATGGTTTACCAAACACTAGAGTTCATATTATAATCAAACAAGATGACCCAGCAATTTACAGGCACAAAAATAGGTTTCTTTTTTTACAACTGAAATCAGATTCGGAGTAAACTTTGCAAGCAACAAAGAGCCTCCAATAAAAACTATTACCAAGAAAACACACCTAGAAATAACTGTGTGAGGCCAGAATACATTTTATCACAGTTTTAAAGAATGTTTAAGGAAAAGATAAATTAAAGAAGTAAAACAAACAAACAAAAACCCACAAAAAGACCCCAAGCAAAAAACCCCAACCACCCACAACAAACACACACAAAAAAACCCCAAAACATCACAACCCTCAAAAAAACCCCAAAACCAACAAAAACACAACACTCAAACCTCAAAGTGCTGTTTTTCGAACTACATTGTAAAATCTTCATCCATTCAAAGACTTCTCAGAATTTTTTCATGCAAATACTGTGGTGGTTTGCAGGTGTTCTTTAAGCCACACCCCCATCTTACACACAGTGACATTACAGAAGGATAAACAAAGAATACAAGGTTCTTACTGACAGTCAAACATCAAAACACACAAACATGCCAATTTTTAGAATAAAATTTGCTTGTTGCTAAAAATAAGAGCATGTGTACGTGTCTATGTGTGGCTCTCCAAAAAAATTTACTCCTTGTACAGTAAAGTACATGAAAATCTTCATTTTTCAGTACCTTCTTTCTTCTAAAAACTGGTAAAAGTTTGCTGAATCTTATTGAGGGAGCTCAAAGTTCAGACAGCTCATTTAGTCCATTACAAACCTCACTACCAAATTACAGCTGCAGTCTGAATGAAGGAATGAGTCAATATGTCCTGCTTCACCTTTTCCACAAGCAAATAAGGTAAGAGGTTTATCTTCCAAAAACCAAAATTGATGAAGAAAATCCATACCAGCAAAGAAAGTTGATTTAACCAGGTGAAAAATTACATCTTCATTTTTCGCCTGGAAGAAAATAAACCAATTATTTGCAGAATGACTTGTCTGTAATTGGCATTAGTCAGCTACAAAATTTTTGTACACTGCTTCACTCTCTCTTAGTAAATATTTAGATGTGTAAATTGCATACTTCTACAGGTGGTAACTACTCAACTGTCCTGAAGAAGCCAATTTCCTACAGCAAAATCTTATTCTACCTCAAATAAGAAAAAGAGCAAAGCCCCTCGAAGTTTTACTGTAAATACTGTCACATGATACTCTTTCAAATTAAAAAAATCTTGTGAGACAAGGAAATAACTTTTGAACTACATGGCCTTACCTCTTAAGCAGAATGTGTGTCATAAGATTTACTACAGCATTTAGCAGAACAGGACAGTATATGAGTAAGCAAATTAATTGGAATTTAAACAATAGTCATGTGAAAAAAAATTCCTAGAATCAGTTTTAAATTTAAATATAATTTCAAATATATAAATAAATGAAGAAGCGAGACATGGAAAATTATGCTACTACATTTCTGGTCCACGCTTCATTTCTTACAGGTTTTTTACAATGAAAGACAGAATTTCTCAAACAAAATCCACCAACAGTGTTCTCTTTATGGCCACCCTAAGGCAAACAGGCTAAGAACTGTTCATCCAGGTTTCAGCTCCAGACAGTCAAAGGTGCTTCTGGGTGGTGCCAGATAGGTTTGTTGAAATTAAAGGGTAAGCATCAGAAGCACAGTCATCAATCACAAGTCAGCAGGAAAAAAACAGCAGTTACCAAGAAAGGTTACAGCTTAAGAATCCTACAAGAACCCTGAGGAAAAGAAGAGGACTCGGGAAAAGATAAGGGAAAGTAAGTTTTGTAGATGAAAGTGAGCTTACAAAGATGAGAGTGAGAAATGTTGGAAGAAACAAAGACTATGACATTTGAGAGAGAAGGGAAAAAAAACCTTTACTGCTAAGGGAAGTGCAGAGGCAGAATTTTGGTTTCCTCATTTTATTTTTGGAAGCTCAGCTACCTTCAGTCTGCCTCATTTCGGCTGTCTCTGCATGGATCTCAGCACCTACATGGAGCTTGCACTAATTTAACTCAACACTGCACTTTTACATCTGTGCAGATTAGACCAAAGAAATGAAGCCTGATTCATTTTCTAAACAGCACATTAATTTGATCAATTTTAGGGACATGAAAGGTATTACTAAAACTGTATTAAAACATTAAAACAGTGTAACCTTACTCCCTAATTCTGTATCATCCACCTCCTCCTTGTTCACTTGCCACATGCACCCATTCCTTCCCCTTCATCCCAAGCCCACATCCTCACAGCCCAGTAATTTTAATTAGTCTTTCATTCCTATGCCCTTTTACTCCATATTCTAAGTGGTCTTCTGAGCACGATTTTTCTACCAGCAACTGCATTGCTGTGTAGGTTGTAATCCTTTAAAGTAAAATCAAGTAAATTCCTTTTTTAAAAACTTGCCCACTGCCTTGCAGGGAAAATAGGAAGCACTGCTCACCTCACAGATTTTCCACCTTCTTCAAAACCAATAAAAATTCACCCATGGTCTGTGTTGAGCTTCCTACCCCTTCGGTCTTGCTTTTCCCACAGCACCTCCCCTGGTGGACGCAGTCCTCCTCCAGGTGTAACTGATCAGGTAACCCAAGGAGGCAGCCAGGCAGGCAGAAAGGTGTTAGGACAGCGTGAAGGCCCAGCTGGCCCCTGGCAAGTTTACAGCTGCCTTCCATGGAGAAGAGTCCAATCCACCTGCCAGGGACAGAGAAGACCAAGGCTACAGTTTCCCTCTCTGCCTGACTCCAAGCAGAGAAGTGAACCAAGAACAGTTTCCCAAGCAGTCTCACTGTCAGGGTGTAATTAGCCTGGGGACTCTCAGCAGCAGTCTGTCCTATCAAACCAATTCCATTTTGTACCAAATACAGGCATATGCACTCAGCAGGACAAAAGAAAGCAAACTATCCCACTGAAGTAAGTGATCCTAGAGTCACCTATCTCACAAATCAGGACACCTGAGGGAGAAGAAAAGTATCAACAGTCCTATCTTTTCTTCTGCCACATTTTGCTTGTACTATTTTGTGGCCAAGAATCATAAAAAAATATTGATTTTTCTGTCTTAATAAAACAATTTTTTCTGGTTTATTTCAGTCTGCCATATAATGAAGGAATAATCTTCGACTAGCAAATGTTTTTTTCATTTATTTTATAATTCAGCCTCCAAACTAAACATCAAATAAATTTCAGACCTTAGCCTTTTAGTATCTCAGTACAACTTCTACAGCTTTCAAAGATTAAGACATCTAGAAACGAAAGTTCAATAATTTGGTGAAAGTACCACCTGTGTAACAGCCCATTAGACTTATTTTTTGTTTGACATAAGCATTTTTGAAAGAAGGACATTCTATAATAAATGAAAAGAGAACAGGTAGATATACAATGATGCACAGAAGCCTAAAGAAGTATAAACAACATTGCTGCATCAAATGGTAACAGAAACCAATCCACTTCATTCTTAAAACCTACCAGCCCTCTAATCCAATCTTTAAAATGCACAGTGCTCATTTTACAATACACAAGCACTGTCAACATTCATAAAAACACACACATTACATTCTAAACACACACAGTAAATGGAGTGCTATTAAACTGAAGACAGCATTGCTGTGACACAGGCTGGGATAAAGCTCTCTTTTGATTGCAAGAATGTCTCTAAGAGGGAGCAAAAAATCTCAAAATTAAGTGCAAAGGGTCACGTGATGTTTTTATATGCAATTACACTCTTTTAAGTCAACAGACTCCAATATGCAGAGTGACAGGTGTTCATGTAACAAAAATGGTAATTTTAAGTTAGACACATACAGAGCGATACTGAGATTAGCAAAACTGGGTGTACCATACACATATTAAAGAAACAGGGAAAAAATCCTCCCTCTTTTCCACTTCTCAGTACAAAGTATCACTTACTGTACATGTAACCATGAAGTTGGTTCTAATGAATTATGGCACTAAGTCGAGTTAAAGCAACAGAAGAGTCTGGCACCAGGAAAGTTTCAACACAAAGATGTACAAATGTACTTTCCTACCCTTTCTAAATAAAAGAGGTGTCAAAATACACCTTTACACTAATCCAGCAGACCTTGCACTGACAACAAATCCTGAATGGGTTTGACAGATCAGAATTACTATATCATTTTGTAAGTCTTCAAATTGATCATGGTGCAACTGTACTCCCACTACAAGGGTCCTAAGGCAAATGAACATGTAAAGATCTGAATTTGAGACTGGGTGGACCTCACATTCATTAGCTACATCACCCTGTCAATATGAATACGACCAGAAATCTACTTCAGAGAGATCCCACTTCTGACTAAAGTGTTATGATTTTGAGATCTGCTCTCTAGAGTCAGAACACAGACTTCTCCCAATTCAGGAATTACTGTATTTCCAAAGATGTAAACTGCTTTTAACACTAAGAGATTTTGTCTGCTGAATTTATATGGCAGCTGCAGTTTTCAGTTACAATAAAACTGAATGTAGCAGGAGCATAAATCACCTCCTTCCTAGACATATTCACAAAAGCTGGAAACAAAGATTTTTTTCATACATCAATGAACAGGAAATACATATGGTTAAGTGTATCACTTGAATCTGTTAGTAAAGGAGTCGTTTTAGTGTGTGCTTTAGTGATTAATATAAGAATCATTCATGTGCTGAAAAAATGATGTTAAGAGCTTTGCCTATACATTTGTGCGATCTTTTACATGTTTTCCAAAACCTATTTTTCCTCATTCCTAGCACCATTCATGCATTCAGGAAAATGCTTTCTGAGTTTTAATTTGGAACCTCTAATAAGGTTCAAACAAGAGACTCCAACTATCATTTATCAATTAACATTAATCACAGCAAATCATAATACAGCTGTGTTTCAGAGAGAATGCATTTCCATGGATCAGATGAGAGGTAGCAATTTCAACGAAAAAAAGAATTCCTAAGCATCACCACCAAGCTTAATGATACTCTGAGAATTTAATCAGAGTGATCGCAACAAACAATATGTCTAAACTACTGAACCGTAATTAGAAAAACCCTTTTCAAATGTGTATGGACAGGAAAAGATACAGAATACATACCAGATTTAGAGATGGACAGTGTAGCTGTGCTTTGTAAAGTACTACAGTAACTAGAAAAATACAAGAGCTAGCTCAGGGCTTGTTTACCAAGTGTTAAATACATTTTACAGAACTTCATTGGGTTGTGGAAAGAATCCTCAAACTAAGCAATGGGAATTCTACCTGTCAGCACAGCACTGGCCACACAGAAGAGTCATGTATTTGGCAATGCCCTAAAACACAAAAGCACACGTCAGACAAGCCCTTAGGTCTTAAAAAAGGAAATTTCATGGAGCCTCACATTCCTCTGCTGTAATACTTCACACAAGGCCATCTGAGGGAGGGGCTTTAAAGACCAACCCTTACAAGTGCTGTCCAGTCTGAATTGCAGAGGGAGTCAGAACAACATCTGGGGCAGGCGGGGCAACCTGCATCCTAAGCAATTCACGCTACTTAGCTGATGCACCAGCACATTTGGCAGCAGCTGGAAATTCCTCCTGGCTGTCACACTGCTGTCTGCACATGCTGCTTTCCACTAAGATAGCTCCCCATCGTAAATGTGTGTGCACCAGCAATATTCAGCAAGGAAAAGGATAGTGACTGCAGACCAAATGTAGCACTATGAATCTCATCCTTGTTTTCAGTATTGGAAGAAATGTCTTAATAATTTTTCTTTATTTTTATCCTTTTTAATTATTTCCTTTCTTAAAGTAGAAACAAAATACACCATTTATTTTGCTTTCTGTTTGTTTTTAGACCTGTCAAATCACCCCACAAACAGCTGAGAGAGACTTCAACCCATCTTCCCATTGCAAATAGGCTCTGACCACCTCTCCCACACAGCTGGGTCTCAATGTACCGTCACCCTTTCCTTCAGGGATGGGTGCAGTTAGAGCAGAGAATAAATCAAGTTAGACAATTTAACAGTTGAATTCTAATCAGACACAAGCACAGTGATTTCTCCACAGACTTAGTTATGATGCTGCTATGATGAAGAACAGCCACACAATGAACGCTAATGCCTGGGACAAAAACAATGGCAGAAATATCCTTCTGGTGGCAGAATGGACATCTGAGGAATTTAAGTAATTCTAACCATGGCTGAAACACCTAATAACACCCAATAGTCAAAAATGAAGTGGCAGTACACCGTTTTGTTATACTTTTGCACAGTTTAAATTTACAACGTCTCAAATGGTTTATTCACCCTGATCCTCTATGGGTTGACTTAAGTAAAGCTTTGCCAAAAGCACTAACCATCAATATTCGTTGCTTCTAATTTGCTACCCTTGTAGAAAGCATCCTGCTCCATCTTCAACAAATGTCAAATAAAGGTTTTGTAACAAAATTAGTAATGCTAGTGTTACAGTCATCAGTGTACACCATAGCTGAAAAGGTGATCATTACTTCTCCAACTTCATGCCCAAGAAAGTTTCATTTTCTTATGTGGCCCCAAAGAATGCCCAAAGATATGCAGAACTATATGCTAATATATGGATAGGTCACATTCTATCCAGGAAACACCTGTGTACATGTAAGGGAACTCTACCATTTCCTCAGAGTTTCAAACAAATTATTCCTTCCTTCCTTTCCGAGCAAATGGATAAAATTTGTTCTCCTGTGAGGTGAGTAAAGGAAAACATTTTAACCTTTACATGTTCCCAAATTTTTGCAGGAAGTTTTCACGCTGCTCTCACCACCTCTTTCCTGTAACTGTAAGGCTGCACAGAGACCCTTCTTCTCCTTCACATGTATTCTGCAGCAGAGAGACTTCTGCAAGCTATTCTGTGCTGGTTTGCAAAGGAACTTCTCTGCACACAGAAGGCCGCCCTGTCACCGTTAATCGAGTTCCAGGTACAATAACTGTGCAGCCAGCACCAGCTAAACCTAGGACACACACATCCTCCCACTTATCAAGCATCCTAATTTGAGTGGCTGTCAAATCTTATCCTACATTCACTTTACATCCTCAATAGCACTCTGACAAGTTCCAAGGAGGGGGAAGGGGAAGACTTCACAAGTTTTCACATCATTTCCTATTTAGGCCAGTATCTGCTCATGCTACCTCAAGAGAACAGTATGCATCCCCTTAAACATGGTCTTAAGAACCAAGGTATGAAGCTTTGTGATAATTATTACAAGCCTTCTATCCTGTAGGGATGAACACAGGACAAATTTCCACCTTCCAAGTCTGATTTTGTGCTTCATTTCTTGTGCTTTCTCTAAGGGAAGAGACTGAAGAACTGTCCAAAGCAGTTCCACTCCCAGGATTTGAAGGAAAGAAGTGTATATTGTCCAATGCTACATATCATTTCATAGAAAAAGTGTATTTCTGGGAAGCTTTTAGGGAAATTAATTTCTCTGTAGCCTTTAATTTTAAGCTGTCCATAGCATTCATTTTTATATCTTGCAACAGTAACTTCCACTAGCCAAAATAAATAAAGAAACTGGTTTATTATATGATACCTGTTGGCTTTCTAAAACAATCACTTTCGTGCTCCAGGAAAATCAGCTCTAGAGAAAAAGAGGCACCACAAAAAAACACACCATTTTCTTACATATATTCTAAAATACAACTCCTTCCTTCTCAACCTTCCACTGCACTTTGATAAGAGACACATTTGATGAATTATGTGCAGGCTCTGGGTCTAAAGCACAAATGAAGGCTATTTTCTTGAGGGCCATTTGCCAGAGAAAGTAGGGGGAAAAAAATCTGCTCATCAGAGCTTTAGCTCCCCTTGGCCAATGCTGAGGAGGGCAGGAAGATGGCACAAGAAAGATCTGTGTCAAACACATTTCTGGAAGCTTTTATCACATTACTCTTAGAAGTAAGGCAAAAAAAGGCTCAAAAATGGCAGGAGAATATCCTGAGGATTCATCTTTCTCTTCCTGTTCTATTGCTACTGTTCTAATAAAACTCCTCTACCATTTTACTGAAATTCTAAGGATAATCAGTTTATTTAGTTTATTTTTACACTTACTGGTTTGAACACTTTTATCAGACTACTTTCAATAAATTAGAACAACTGAACCAAAACAAGGCCAATTTCAAGTCCTATGACCATCTCTTAAATGCACTGCTTTTTTTTTCTGCCATGTCTTTCTTTTCCTTTTCTTTTTTTTACTCTAAATCAATGCAAGATTTGCATTAAAAGGTAAGATTCCTATAAAGTTTTCTTCTGGCATGTTCAATCCTACTTACAAGTTCCTTTTTCTAGCGGTAAGATGACATAAATTTATTACACTTGAAGCTATTTCCCTCTGAACAAGGAATGCAGGAAGGCACCAGTTGCCAGAATAATGAAATAAGGCCCATGAATGCCTCTAAAAATATGTATCAATTAAAATTAGTGTTTTAAATAGCAAATGAACAATACTCCACCCCTGAGTGTCTTTCTTTGTATAGCAAAGCTGCATCTACTATGACAGCATCTTTAATTTTAATATTCACCTTCTTTCTGAGGGAGGGTTAGTAGCTCCATGACTGAAGTGCCTGTCACAATGGCATTTTTTGTGAAGCTGGAAACTGAGAGTCAGTTTAACCCCACCAAAGAATTACAGGAATTGGAGGATCCTGCTTTCAAGCAAACACCTTTCCATTTTATCAAGAAATTTCAGTGAAATAAAAATATTATAGTGATGTTTGAGAAGCCTGGTACTCACACCAACTGGCTATAAAATTTGTATCATTAGCTACACTTGATCAACCCCCACACCTCACTGTGTTGTACCAAACAGAACTGACATCGCTTGATGCAAATGCTTCTTGAGGGGGAAAGAATCCTGCAGAGGAGTGGGTTTGGAGTTACAGGGAATGAACGGAACATTTAACACAAGCTGGGCTTTGCAGGAGGAATGTTTTAACAGCTCCCATGCTAGTAGTGCCTCTCCATTGAAAGGTAGGACCTGAGCTTGCTCTGCCTGCAGTGCTGAAACACAATGCAGCTAAACAGCAAGGCCTGGAGCTGATTTTTATTGATTCTGCACCATTTCACCATCGCATCTCTCTGTTCAGACTGCATGTTAAATATGGATTTGATATAACACATACATCTTTGTGATTGATTTCGAGCATTAAACAGAATCTAGAAGGTCACAACATGACATTCAGTTTTCACTCATTTTCTTGAGAAGCTGAGAAAACGCATTTGAAGAAAAGGCAACTTAATTTAATAAACACAGCCTTAAACTAAATGAATATGAGAAAAATAACTCAGAAATAATTCCAGTAAGGGGATTACAAATCACTTTCAATTGCATTTTAAATTCTCTCTATCTCAACAGTGGCTACATATGCTCACAGATGTGATCTGATATGCCACTTCAAGCAGGGGACAGATGCCCTCAGGGTACAAACATTCACACTGAGTATAATTCAGGCTTTATCAGAATCTAGCTATTGCTCTGGGAAGGCCTGGTCCTGCACTGCATAGAGAATGTGCTTGGAGAGATTGGACTCATCTCACTGCTTGTCTCTCTGTGGTACAGTTCAGAGGCTTTACATAGCATAGTCACACAGAGGAGAAAGGATTAAAAAACTACCATAAGAGAGGAAACACTTGTTCAACAACTTGTAAAAATGTCCTAAACTCAAGACACAGCACCAGGATATAATTACCCAATTAGAGTTAATTAATTCTGCTAATCATCAACTTCATAGGCAAGCAATATCTCTACTGGTGCATAGTAATAGTCAACTGGGCATTCCAAAGTCTTATTGACAGCTGACCTATAATACAATAAAAATATTATGCTTTCTTATAAATTGTGATACTCTTATTAAAAAAAAAAGGGCTCACTTGAAAAAAAGACACCAACTTTTCAAAACTCTGTGATCTTCAAACTAAAGGCAATAAAAAAGCTTGTAGTCTTTTCATCCTCCCTGACAGCCCATGCTTCTTGCTTTTAGTTGCCAGACAGAATCAAGTGAGAAACTTGAGTGATTTTGCAAGTCATTTTTACTTGTGATTTTTTTTAAAATGTCCCAAGTATTTCTGGCACATATTTAATATTTCCAAGAAAATGTATCTTTACTGACTGCAAAGAGATAAGAGATGGACATAAAACAGCTTGATTTTTACCCTTGAAAATAGAAGTGTATGTGGATGGCTAAGCATGACAGATTACAATTAGCCCTGTCATTCCCTGTTCCATCTTCAGAGATTGGCACAAAATCAGAAGTAGTCTATATGACTGAATCTTATGTGGACTGACTAGGTTCACAAATAATTAACAGAAAAGAATATTCCACACGTGGGATAAAATTTTCCACTTAAACATTCTGAAAGCAATGAGTTCTAAGTCAAAATGTAATTATTTGCAGAAAACACCAGTTCCCAAGAAAATACTTCTGTCTTAAATCTGAAGACAGAGATGACTGCTAGTGTGTCTTCATTTCTATTAAAACGACAGCTTTTCATTTTAACTTAATTTATTTTGAAGTAACAGATGAAAATATCCATAAAACACTTTGTCAACAAAAAAAAAAAACAAAAAAAGAAACAGATTCCATCAAAACATTCTGCAAAAAGACACCACTGCAACCCAAAGCTATACCCTGTTTCATGTTTCAGTGTAGCAGGCTATGTTACCAAGTCATTTAAAAAAGAAGATAGCTCTGTGACCTTTTAACAGTTGCTGTTCTGACTCTGTGGGAAGCAGTGCACAGAAGACACAGCAGCTGCAGCTGAACCCAAAATGGAGCCAAGCAAAGGCTGTGCTGAGCTTGCAGAGGTGTTGCTGCCTCACTGAGCACTGAAAGCCAGGTAAAGCCCTACTCCCACTGCAGGGCTCTCCCATCACCTTTGAGGATGCTACAAGTCACTGCCGTGCTGCACTCTGTGCTCTCACGCCATCTTCCAGTGTCATGCACCTCATTTTTTTGATGTCAAGTTATTTCGTAGACTGGAAGGATGCAAAAAATAATGCCAAAGCCTAAGCAGTCTATAATTACCTCAATCTTTTAAGTCAGACAGTAGCTTTCTGGGTTTGAATTCCCTAAATTTGAAAATTTGTGCTTCTGACAATGGAACAGCCCTTAAACTCAGTCATTGAGATACTGTATTTTTATCTCCAGATATATGTATGTATTATTCTCCAAAGGGATGAAGCCTTGCAAGTCCACTGCACTCAATAGCTTAGCATCATATAAATTATTCTAAGACTATTTTATGTTTGCCTCTACTGTAAACCCAAATATTCCCTGGAAAGAGTTATAGTTCATTAAAATATTTTTCTGGTTTATGTCCCCTCTGTCAAGCCAGACTTGTCAACTGAATGTACCACTCTCAGATTTATATGTTTGATTTCACTTTCATTATGGGATTATAAAGCGATATGTATACATATTTCAAACCAACAGCAGCATTCTAAACATTTTCTCATTTAATACTGTTCTCTGATGTCAGCCAAAGTGTCTTTGGCCATTCTGCTGCTTGCCATGGCACATTTCTTTTGCATGAAAACACCCTGTTTGATTAAGAGCACTAAGAATATGCTACTGCAAGAGATAGGAACAACAGATAGTATAAACACTGTCAACTTGGGACTAATTTTTAACATTTCTTATTTCATATGAAAATCACTGAAGCAAGAAGCTCCAAGAATGCATTTTTGCATTTTAGTATGTTTTATTTCAGCTTAGTGAGAAACTCATTCCTTAGACCAAAGGAATTGAATCAAGCTGCATATATTCATAACTTGAGCAACTTTGTGATCTTATTGCAGCAACCTGTGGGCTCCTTTCCCAGGCCTGGCCAACTGAACACTTCCTCCCTGGTACCCATGGCCTTCTATCAGTCCCTAGGACTACGAATTTGCTGCTTGTACTTTAAGAAATACAGACTTGAGAGAAGTCACCTAATTGCCAGGCATTTTCTAGTAACTTATTTCAGATTTTTCTTTTTGAAAACAAACCAAAAAACCACAACAAAGCCAAACAAACCAAACAACAAAACAAGTCCCCCTTGGACTGAAAATTACAGAAAGTCAGAAAAACAGATTACAGCAAGTAGAGATGGAATCCCTTGAGGAAGTGAACGCTGACCCTGATCCAACAAAGCACTTCGCCAATGATTAACTTCAAGTACACAAAGTTCTCCCAAGCCACTAAAAAATCTGCTTAACTGTCAGCCATGGAGAAAGCTTGAGTGCTCACAATTACTCCTATAGTTGTGCACCAGTTGTGCAGGTCAGTGATGGGGATCCAAAAGCACTATTTTTGTACATTGTAATTGTTATCATTTTCATGTATTAGCAGGTCAGATGGCTCCAAACACTTGCACACACATCCTTACAAACACACACTAAAGAAATTTTACCCAGGTCAGTTAACTAATTACTTTATATAAACCTCCAAGCAGATGCATAATACTTTAAAAAAGTATCTCTGACCACAACTCCTTCTCATTTGCAAAATATCCAAAACAGAAATGCCCCAGATAGCACTAAGACTATTTTTGCAGAGATATAATCACACATTCATTACAACTAAGTTCTTTTTGTCCCGCCTTGTTGTAATAAATATTTTCAAGCATGTAGCACAATACTTTATTTTATTATCCCATCTTGAAAGAGATGTTTGAAAGCACCTGGAGTTTGTTACTTTCCAAGATTATAAATACACTAATACATTTTAAAAGTAGTGTTTTATAGTAATTGCAGTATTTGCTCATTATCACCAATCTTTTATGGGAAAGTTTGTTTAAAATGTAAAGGAATGATACCGAATTTCAGGTGGTTTTCCACCATGTAATGCAAATATATATTATTAATGAAGTTGGCTAGAGGAGTTTCACCATACCTGACATGACAGAGCATATAATGACTTTAGCTTCCCTAAGCTTCCTCTGTGAAGAACAGTGGGCTCCATAAGGGAACAAATCAAGGAAGTAATCCAATTTAGATGTTCTGAATTGCTTTACAGAGAAGCCTCTCAGTCTCCACCAATCACAGAGGAAAAACAGACTTGTAACGTAAGACTCAGAGCTATGTGGCTGAAGTTAGATGATGTGGATGATGCTTCTCAAAAATGCACATCTTGAAAATCAAAACACATTCTGAAACACGACTACTTAACTGCTTGATTCACAAAGCTGAAGACATATCTTGAAAACATAAATCCCTGTGTCACATCTCACTTTCCCTTAAGAAGAAACCAACTGGTGTTGCATCCCCTGCTGAGAATCAGTGCCAAAGGGACCTGTGGCAATTGCAGGCACACAATTCTGCTCTGTAACACTGTAATAACTCACAGGACCAGCTCACCCACTGGCTTGTAAGCCAAGACAGCAGTAGTCACAAAAAACCCTGCCTTCTCCTCCAAGTAGGTAACCCAGGACAAGTTTTATACCATGCACACTTATCTCTCACTAGTACCATTAGCAGAAATGCCATTCTCACCTGTTCCTCATTTCACACCAACCCAAACACATGCAACAGAGATGACAAGAAGCCCTCATCTTCTTTCTGTCTGAAGTCACTTGATTTTAGTTCAGTAAAGCTAAACCACCACCAGCAAACCATTGCTATCCTGGCTGTGATAACACTGTAGTTGTCATAAAGCACCACAGCCCCAGAGAGGTGCAAGCTCAGAGCCTGTATTTACTGACAGGGGAGATTAGGAAGGGTCATGGAGAAGACATCACTTCCAGGAGGTTGTTCAACTAATGTCAAATTATTTTTTCTCTGCAATGCTACACAGAGATTACCTTAGAAATCTTACAAATATGGCCCACCATATTTTGAGGGTAGCAGGAAATACTCCAAAATTTTCCTGATGCATATTAGAGGACTAAACCCAGAAAATTAACCTGTTTGGCCATATTGAGCTTAGTTGGCATTAAGCTAACCATCTGTTGTTAATCAACAGGAAAAATTAAACATACTCCAAAATGTAAAACAAAAAAAAAAAAACAAAAAAAAAATCCAATTTGCAAAAATATAACAAAATAAGAGTCCATTGCATAAAAGTTTGGAATTGTTGCCCACACGAAGTATTTTCAGTAAGGTTTTTAAAATGAAACATTTCTGCTGCCAAAAGATTTAAATTAACAACTTTACAAATACAAGGAAATAGAACTCCTTGGTAGAAAATTGTAAGGTTTCCAGTCTGGCGCTGTTTCTGTGTAAATGACACACAATGAATTTCATGCCAATTTTCAAGCAACAATTTCACTTGGTTTTTTATCTAATTTATTTTAAAGAAAAACATAGCAGCTGATACTTCAGGAGGAAAAGGAAAGGAAAAGGCTACTGTCTTATTTTTATTTCACCTGAAGCACAAGCTAACCAAGATATTTCAAACCCATGTTCATACTGTAAATTGCATGACGACTCTGAGCTGAGTCCGTCAGTCTGAAACTGACGGAGTTTTTACCAGCTGTACCCATTTCCAGAAGCCAGTTTGTTTCTCCACAAGTGGTAATTCCTGTACACTAAATTCGTGCATCATACGAACCACTACAAGGCAGGCAGCCTTTCTACCTGGCAATGAACTTAAACAGCATTACAGTTTTTGATGTTCAAACACTAGGCTGCTTCCAAGGGAGGCAACAAAGTACTCATTTTAACCTCTGATCAGGTTAGGAGAGATGAGAACCCCCTAGCCCATGTGCCATCAATATAATTTCTAAGGGAAAATTTACATAGGAAGCTTAGTAACCATCCTCACCAAACTCTACATTAACTGCTGATAGGCTTCTCCTGCTCAAGTCTCCACCTAAGACACTGGACTTACTCTTCTTTACTGAAGATTTGGCATAAACAAAGAGAATGCCATCACCTATTGCAATAATTACAAGAAGTTCCACTTAGTATTTTTCCAGCATTAATACCATAGCTGCAATAGCAAAAGATGCTTGTGATGCAAAAAAATACAAGCTTAGAAGTTACACCTTCATAAATACATAAATACACCTGTCTTTTGCTCTTTCCTAAGCTACACTATACTTTTGCTAGAGTAACTTCACTATTCCTGGATAAATCAGTTTCTCCCTTCCTGAGGAGGCAAAAGGAGCATGAAAGACTTTTCAATTTTTAAAGCAGTTTTTTTAATCATTATTTCTAACTAGTTCTCACTAATTAAAGAGAATAAAAGTGCAAATATTTATAGGATCAGACAACAGGTGTGTAGCAATGCAGTCACACTCAAAACCAAGCATTCCTTCTGTCTCCTATGCCTCTAATCTAAGCAATCAGATTTAAAAGCTCCCTGCAGTTTCAGACTTACGTAAAAATCCATGCTGAAATGCTGATTTCTGTGCATTGTTCCTGACATTTCACACTGGCACCAGACAAACTACATATTCTCTGAGAGATCAATCACAGCTATATAAGAAGTCATTTACTGTGTCCCATAACAGACCGCTAGACCAGTTTCAGTACATGAGAATTACAATAACTGTAATTGCATTAAAAAGGAGTTAGATACTCAATTAGATGAGGGGATTGTTTTTTGCTCTGCAGCTTAAGGTTGAAAAGGGGGGAGGGAATCCCTGTTACTGGGAAGCTTAAGACATCTGCACATCCCCAGCTTTTTTTTTTTTGACTACAAGATCAAGAAAAGTTGGAAAGGGGGGGGAACCCTAAGTCTCTCCGCAATGATCTAACTAGTTTTCTATAAAATGAAACAAAAAACCTATGCTTTTTTTTTTCTTCACTAATCCATTAGATGTGCACAACATTAAAGCTTATCTTATTCACATGCCAAGTCTCCTTGAAGTATCTGTTGATCAGGACAGTGAGTAATGTTAGGTGGGCCTGCAGCCCCAATGCACCAAATGATTAAGACAGATGTGCTGCAGAGCAATAGCCCACACATCAGGGCTTTGTCCTCAATAAAGCATCTCAGCCCAGGCAGGTTCCAATTTTCCAGTTAAATATGCAATGAGTGATAAAGTTCAACTTTAAATGGCTTGAGACAGACCATAGATGGGCGTTTTTGGCAATTGTTTTCATTTGGTTTAGTAAAGAGCCCGTATTTCAGTTTACTGCAAGGTCAGTAGACAACAATAACCACTTCCAATATTCCTTCATCACCCTGTTAATTCCTTCTACATCCTGGAAATGTAGAAGAAAAAAGGAAATGTAAAGAAGGAAATAGACTTCAGCAAAACATGAGGGGGAAATAGTAGCAATGTAACATAAAGAGAGGAACAGACTATGAGAATAAATATTTTGAGTGACAAGGTAACTCTGTTTTAGGCCAACAGCTCCCCCCAAGCATTAAAAACCTAACTATAACAAAATCTTCTATATAGCAAGACTGGTTATAAAAGTTTAATACATTTCAGCACATACTCACCTGCTGGATCAGTGGGTTTTAGCATCAATTAATCTCCAAAGAACATGGTACCTTCTGCTCAACATTCTTTCATAAAGTCCAGATCTACAGAGAACATGCTTTAAAATTGCAGCCAGTCCTCAATAAGCAGGTACTAAGAAGCAGAACGGTTTTTTCTCCCAAGCTGTCAGGAGCATGTACCCTGCCTCCTTCTCTCACATCACTAATTGACTGCAAATTTTATTTTAAAAGTATGATAAATCAAAACACAAGAAACATGCTACTCACTTTTAAATTCAATTTTTATTCTATATTTCCTTGTGTGTACTTTTTCTGTAGCAAACAAATAGATTAAAGCTCTTCAGCTCTGATTAGCTCCTGTAATAGGCTCAGTATGGCAGTTCTGGACGTCTTTTACCAGATTCCCTCTATCAAGGTATCCATCTGTACTGACATAGAGATTAGGAGTTGTTAATCCACTTGTAAATTCTCTAACTCATATGAAGCTGCTCCTATTCCTTTACCCTAAATAATGTTTTCAGCAATAGTCAGGCGCAGCACTTAACCTCCCCATGGTGCTGCACCAACCCTCTTGTAACATCTCTGCATTTCAAGCCCTGGAATAGATGGAGTGATGCAACATTCACTGCATAAACTGAGATCACTCAACTTTTAAGTCTACTATTTCTCTTTTTACAAAAGTGGTTCAACTCTAAGAGAGCAGCTCTTGTGATGCTCTAAAGTGAACAGAGAAAAGAAGAGGCCCCACAGGTCCCCACTGCAATCAGCTTACAGAGCAAAGTGTGATAACCTTTATCTTTGCATGCATAACTGCTAATGCTGTTACAGGTTATTAAATTATCCAGCCCTGTTAGAATCCAACTCCAATATTTAACTCACTGACCTCAAGCAGGCAGTGTGCAGTGACATTTCCTGATAGAAAACATCCCACAATTTAAATTGCAAAAATTGCTTGGGTATGCAGTGTTTACACTCAATGCTTCCACAAGGAAAGCCCCAACACAGAAGAAAAACACCTATCTCACCATTATACTGATAGCAACATTGAGACAGCTAGAAAAAACAGGCTGTTCCTAGCACTCTTTTTTTTCTATATCCATTCATATTTTAGTATTTAACCATGAATATCAAAATCTTTGATAAAGCCAAACATCTTTCAGTTCAATGGTTTCTAGTCTTTATTCTACTGAACTAATTGGATAATCATCTATTTGGACATAAACATAGACTAACCCTACTGTCCTTGGCAGAGTTACTGCAGGCTCATAATAGCCTAAATTTGAGACAAAATTTTACCCATTATCAGTCTTCCCACTACTGCAGGTGTTCCAAGCAACCCGACTGACCATTGATCAACCACATTGTGCCTATTTAGATAGTAGGAATCATAACATGATTTGTATATGCAATAGCCCAAGCATGTTTTTTGAGATATCTGATATTCTACTATCCCAGAATGTATGTTTTTAGGCTGCAGAGATGTTTTAACTTCTGTTAAGCTTCTAGGGCTACTATCCACAACACTATTCTGATAATTTTCTAAAAAATTGTACAAACAAATCAGGTTAGATATTCAGATAATTAAAAAGCTTAGGATTGTAAATAAGAGATTTCAGCATCATGTCCCTTTTTTTTTTTTTTTATTCCTGTTAGCTAATATGGAAATTCAGCCTTCTTAATAAGCAGCAATTAAAACCTCACGTTTTAAAAAAACTTATGCCTTCTCCAATCACAGGATTTACCATTCTTGCAGTACCTCAGCTGCCAAAACAAGAAAGAGAACATCCAATGCTCCAAAGCCAAGTTTTCAGTGTAAGTAGATAGAAAACAAAGCAGAGTTATTTCTCTGAATTAAGACTGAAAGTATAGGCCTATGTGTGACACTGCATTGCTTATATTCATATAAACAATGGATGAACTTAGCAATCCAAAGACCAACTTAAGAAGTCCACTACTCAGATCAGATGAAATGTTCAGATAACATGTTAATCAAGTGTGGCCAGACATAGTGCCATCAGATACTAGAACAAGAGTAAAATTGCTGTCTACTGAGGTGACAAACTGGGTGTTTAATTACACCTATTGAGACCAGTCTTTTTTTTAAAAAATTATTAGCTGCTTCAGCTTTTTTCCAAAAAAAATAAATCCTAAATATTAGTACGTACTATCATAGAGGAAAGCTATGCACACAAAAATGGAGAAGACTTGGAAAGACAAGAACAACCCTAAGCAACAAAGAGTACTAAAACCAAAACCTAAAAAGCAAAGTGAGCTTTTATCTACAACTAACCTGTGTATATATACGTTAGCTTTCCAGCTGGTTATAATTTTTACAACAACAAGGTGCCTCTAACAACAGATATTCATCCATCCTTAAGTGCCCTTTAAAGTAAAAGCACAAATAGACCTACACTGAAGATAATCTATGCTAATTATGCTGTTAGAGTCTAGCCGTCTTTTTCAATTAAGAAAAAAAATCCCACTGTCATTTGAAGGTAATCATTTTGCTGCACATAATGATCAAAATCTCTAAATCCATGGGGTTTCAGCACACTTTAAGGTACTTCACAACACAGTGATTTATGTCCCCAGCTCTCATTTCTTAGGGATATGAAGAATTGCAGATACCTGGCCCATTACCAGTTGCAGAGGCCAGAATTTGAAACAAACCAAAAATTGAAGAAAACACTGATGACTGGAGTATTTAATGTCAACATCCTATCCAAGTATTTTGTTAAATCTCAACTTTCAGGGTCTTTAGCAAGACATCCATGACTTGGATGAAGGGGCAGATGCTCCTGGAGCAGGTCCAGCAAAGATGATTAAGGGGCTGGAGCATCTCTAGTACAAGGAAAGGCTGAGGGAGCTGGACTTGTTCAGCCTTCAGAAGAGGCAACTGAAAGGGGACTTCATCAATGCCTGTCAGCATCTGAAGAGAGGTGTCAAAAGGATGGATCCAGGCTCTTCTCAGTGGTGCCAAGTAATAGGACAAGAGGCAACGGGCAGAAACTGATGCACAGGAACTTCCATCTGAACATGAGGAAGAACTTTACTGTGTGTGTGACTGTGCACTGGATTGCCCAGAGAGACTGTGAAGTCTCCCTCACTGGAGTTATCCAAGAACCATCTGGACACAACCCTGTGCCATGTGCTCTAAGATGACCCTGCTTGAGCGGGGAGGTCAGACCACATGACCACCGTGGTCCCTTGCAACCTGGTCCACTGTTACGATTTCGTGATCAATAATAATTATCATCAATAGTTATCTTCAGTGACTACAGTCTATTAGGAAAGAATGGGATCCATGTGACTAGAAGAAGCAAGGGAATGTTTGGCAGCAGACTGGCCAACTTGCTGAGGCAGGCTTTAAACTGGAGGGCTCAGGAGGCAGGGTCCAAAGGGGCAATATTCATGCCATTGCACCCAACTGGAGAATAAGCCTGGCCTACCAGAGCAGCAACAAATGTTCATTAGCTGCCTCCAAGTTAAGAACCAGAAGACTCCTGGCGAGATTCTGGTTGGACACAAGAGGAAAATTTTTCACAATGAGAACCATCAGCCACTGGAATAACCTCCCCAGGGAAGTGGAGGGTTACCCATCAGTGGACACTTCCAATTCAGCAGGACCAGGTGCTAGGTCTTCTTGCCCAGACTGTGCTCTTGCCAAGAAAAGATTGGATCAGATTATCCTTGAGGTCCCTTCCAGCCTGGTATTCTATGACCTTGTGATCATTTCAGCTGAGTCAGTTTGAATTCTCAAGAAATAATCATTTCTCATAATCATCAGCTAATCAAATTTCTGTTTCTAAAAGATAAAAAAAATTTCCTTTAAATAGAAAGCCAAGCAATTTTTTTGGTTTAAATACCAATACCATTTCCTGAATCTGTATCAGACATTGTTCCACAAAAACCAATACCAGATAAAAAAAAAGGCTGACTCATTTGAACATTAATCTCCTTTCCTTAATTCATCTGAATTTCCTCCTTTCTTAACAACTTCTTCCCTTTCCTATTCAATCTTTCAACCCCAAGTCCCCGTGGGATCACTGGAAATGATGTCCTGTTCTCCTTGGACAGGATGGGGCAAGATGAACAAAAAAAAAACCCACTCAAACCTGCAAGATGCAGTCCAGGCAACTACTGCAGAAGATCAGAGGGAGCCCAGGGCACACGTAATCACCACACCTGACCAAATGCAAGGAAGGACAACACTAAAGATATGTCTGTGTGCTGGTTTGGCCAAACTTAGAAATATATCCTCTGAGAGAAAGCAGGCTATAACCACCCCTCTCCCACCAGGTTCGGGAAAAAAGAAACTTTTTCCTCGAAGGAAAGTGAAAGAGATAAAAACTATTTATTTAACAAACACAGGGGAAAAGGATAATAATGCTAAATAATAAAACCTCTCGCTCTGCTGAGAGAAACCTGGGAAGATTTCAGACTCCTTCCGCAGATGTCTCTCTCCCCCTCCTTGGAGCTGGGACGGGGTGGTGGGCCCCCCTCCAGGGCCAAGGCCTCGGTGGAAATTCCTCCCGATGTATTCTGATGTTGAAACTGCCCAGCAGAGGAAAAAAAAAAAAAGAAAAAAAACGAAGTCCCAGGAAAAGAAAAGTTCAACTCTCCATGTGTCTCCGGAGAAAGAAAAAGGAGCTGAAAAACTGGCCGAAAGCAAGCAGTGTGCCTTCCCCACTCTCACTCTGCTGCCGCAGCTGAAAACAAAGTCCCTATGTCTGTGTGACCTTGAACAAGCTGCAAACTGCTTTGAAGAAGTTTTGCTCAGGTTTTCCTCCCCCTTCTCAGGCTCAGTTAAAAGGCACAGAAAGGCACAAAATTAATTTCTGGGCATGGGGTAGTGATAAGGATACACATCACAGAGTCACCCCAAGACAGCCTGTAATTGGCAGCTGGAGGTGAGGAGACTCTGTGGCAGCAGCAGTCCTGGTTTTGATGTACCAGTGAAAAAAGAGCACTGGAAAGAGGCATTTCAGTGCTTCTGAAGTGCTCAGGAGGAACGCAGGTTAATGTGCTTGGTAACAAAACTGGGACTTAAACAGATTTGCGCCAATTCCTCTGCTGCCAAAACTCAACACGAAGTCCACTGCAGTGCATGGGGCAATGGTGATGGGTGTGGTCTGAGACAATATTTTTGGTTGTTGCTACTCAGTTAACTGACTTGGCCATTGCTAATTAATATAAAGGAAACTAAATAGCAATTCATTTCCATAGAAGTTCTCAGGTGCATGCACTTACTATCTTACTGAGATCCCAATTCAACATGCATGGATATTGGCTTTTCCTTTTCTCTGACTTGGATGTGAAATATATTGCACCTCTTAACTCCTGCAATCTTATTCTTTTTCATAATTCAAAGCACGTCTGTTTTCCATATTAAGACAATCTTACTCATTCACTTAAGGAGAAGCTATTTGCCAGAAATCCAATACTCTATTTCCAATTCTGTCTTCTCTGAACTTTTATTTTTTTATAGAGCTCCAAAATAGGGAAATGCCAACTTCATTAGACTCCTCGAGATCACTATTTGGAAAGCACCACACAAATGCTAATCACCCCTAGTTTGATGCACTCTATGAGAATATAGCAGTACTAATTATTTTCCAGTGAAAATCTTAGTGGGCCTAAAACTATACACGAGGCAAGACTTCATGGTGTATTCTCAGAGGAGAGATTCATTAAGAAATATACAGGGTGGATTCCCCAAGAACTATCAAGAGGGAAGGACAATGAAAGGCGGCTGGCACCATAGAAAATCACCTTTTCAACAGGAAATAAAGAGGTGTAGCAAGACACACTACTCTGGTGGCCTGTCTGTCCCCAACTGCTCCCACCCACATGTCTGCACTGTGCAGCTTTTTCAACCTAGGAAAACAATTTATTAATATTTGTAAAGTGCTTCTGGAAAAGTTAAGCACTGTGTAAGCACTAGAAGTGATTGCTATGGTAAGGAGATAGGAAAGGTTTTAGAGTAGTTGAAAAATATGCACTGTTTGTTTTAATAAAGCATTACTTATTCTTATAGCAGAACAAGTATTTGTTCCTAAGCTTTAAGCCACCTTTAACTACGCCACAGTTCACAGAGAAAAGTAAATCTAAAAAAACCCCATGATTTCTAAGATCACTACTGCAGAAATCCCAACAAAAACATTTATTCAAACTGAACACACAATTTTCACCATGCAGTAATAAATACCTTTATCATAACAATCACGCATGCAAAAGGATTGAAGCTTATGTAAATATGTACATTTTGCCCAGCATATATGCACAACCACAGTGTGAGTTATGTCTGCTCAGAATTTTTTCCTGATAAAAAGAGAAGTGAAGCAACGTTCACTGTCAGCTATTCATCTGACACTGCCTTTTCTCTGAAAGCCTCTCCTGGTCCCCAGCTGAACTGTTTAATTCCAAAGAGCCACAGCTGTCCAGCTGTGATATGGCAAAAGGAGCATCATTCGAGGTCAGCAGTTCTAGCGTCATCCCCTAAGACACTATCAAGCTCCCAGCACATAACCCAAATGTACATGTACACCCATCTCTCTTCCCTTGACACCAAATTTCTCCATTTCTTCCTCACAGGCCCTTTAATGCTGTCCCTCTCTAGCTATATCGCTCATTGTCCACACTTTTCCATAAGGGCACATTTCCATTTCTCTCACAGACACCACCCACGTCCTGAGAATCCCTCTCTTCCTATAACCTGAGCTATGGTATTGAAGAGGATGATGCAAACCAGTCCCAGAATTTATCCACCACAGCTGACTGGGCAGAAACAAGGACAGTCTTGGAGCAGGGTAACCCCACCAAAATCCCTCAGTCACCAAAACACTCACAAGCAACCTCTCAACCAGAAGCCAGTGCTCCCGCTATAGTCTGTTGCTATGACACAGCATTCCAGTAGTTTTAGCTGATGCACAAAGGGCAGCCTTAAACACACCCTTTACTTACAATATCCTAAACATCTCGGGCTCAGCTTTGCCACAGATGCTGTATTTTGTGATTTCATCTTTGTCATATTTCATTAGCATAGATTAAGTATTAAATAATGTTTTAATAAAGAAATAAATGGATAGAGCTTTACGCTTCAAGTCATTAAAATATTTAATTTCTCTCTATGTTATTAGCTGTATATGTCTGCTGAGTCTTTAGCTGTATTTTGAAGAACAAGAAACCACAGACATGGAAACCACATGAGAGAAATGGCCTCAATCCAAAATGAAATAACGTATAATCCTGAACTACAGAACTCAGTAGTAGTTTAATGATAGCTTGTCTAATTATACCTTACAACACTTACTCTGCAATAGTGTCATACAAAATCAGCTCTCACATATATATATACATATATTTTCACATACACAAACACACAATACCTATATAAAGAAACCAGCATTTCTGTGCTTATAAACAAGAACATCAGAAGTCCATAGTCTGCCAAGAAACACGCCATATGTCCTCCATACACTTCACCCCATGAAATGCTTCCACAACAAACTTCTGAATAATGCAGCTGCAGCAAAGTTGAGGACAACGTACAGTATTCCTCAAGTACCTACATACTTTATCAGTTTGTGTCAATGTGTTTGACTATAGCTCTCAGCACAAAGATTTCTTTTGAAGTACCAGGAAATAAATAAAGAAAAAATATCATATGCTAAGTTCCTAAAAGTACAGTGAACCATGGTGGAAGTAAGTGAGAGAGACCTGGTTAAATTAGGGTCTGTGTATGGGACAGCTCAGATGAAAAACTGGTAACACACACCTTCATTTTCTGTATGTTCAAATTTACAGGTACCATATTTAGATATCCGCTAGAAGCCAAGAAAATATCAATACAGTCACATGTTCATAACAGTGTCAAGATATGTACTGACTGCATAAAACTTCTTATACAAGTCCAGCCCAGCACTGAAGCCCCTACAGAAACACTGAGTTGATACACTAAGATACAGCAAAGTAGAAATATTTCCCTCTTTAATCTCCAGATGATAATAGACTTTATTAAACAGATGCCACCCATCTTTAATTTCAGT
The DNA here is from genome assembly GCF_000738735.6 of Corvus cornix cornix. Taxonomy (NCBI): domain Eukaryota; kingdom Metazoa; phylum Chordata; class Aves; order Passeriformes; family Corvidae; genus Corvus; species Corvus cornix. The sequence goes on along the minus strand of NC_046334.1, from coordinate 19,082,999 downwards.
TAGCTAAAAGAACCAATTAGGTGCACATTCTCATAATGAAAATGTGAATTCAATGTGAAGCTTTGTCTAACAACAGGCTTGTACAGCAAACCCTAAGGAGAGCTAAGCCATGGTCTCCGAGGGCTCCTCCTGGCACAGAATGCTAACGTGGGATAGGGACTGACTGACTGCATGCATCCACAGATGTAAAAGGCAAAAATCCAGCAGATAACATGGAAAACAGTTGCAGTCACGGGTGAGGGAGAAGAAACACAAGCTTCTGGTTAGAAAACTTCATAATCACTCAGCTCCTGAGTAAGAAAGATGCCTGATCTTTTTCATTCAGCATTCTCAGGAAAGCAAGGCTTTTAAGTGTACTCACACGCAACAGCATTGCAAGCTTTCAGAAAACCCACTCATACCAGCAGGAGAAGCCTACCATGAGCACTGGCCAGCCACGTGGACCTTCCAGAGAACAGTCTGTGGGCTGTACCAGGCACAGGAGACACTTCCATCTGGCCTGTCACCTGCAGGAGACGCAGAACAGCTGCTCAGTGATCACAGACATAGCAGCTGAACACCTCCTCTCGAGCACAGTCTGGCACACAACATAGGTGCCACTTCTGCACTGGTCTGGGGGATGACATTTGCTGCCAAGGATGGAGGAAAGCACTTTTAAGGTCCTAGATCCCTCTTTTACCCCAAAAACATGAGCCATTCTCTCTCTTAGGCCACATCAAAATAAGTTCCTCCAAACAGATTTTAAGCCAAATTTAACTCACTATCAGCTTAGAGAAAACAGCCTTCTATAAGAAAATTAACTGTATCCATATTTATTTTTGTAAGTCCCATGGAAACCAATTAAATTAATTAACCTCTCTCCATCAACTTTTCCATTAAGTCTGTCCTCATGTGTAAGAACATGAAGATGGAAGAGGCTAGATCATTTCCCTACTCTAAGCTGTAAAAAAAATAAATTAACAGACCGAGTAATCAGCACGTACAGTGAAAAATGCTTCCATTTAAAAAATATTTTAAACAGAAAATACCTGGGCTCTCCTAAAATAATTACTTTTTTAATCTATCCATCACAGAGTCTTTAAAATAAAATTTACCGTGTGATTGTGTGCATTCCAGGAATAGTTCTATTATTCTCACATTTTAGGGATGGAGTAACCAAGATGAGCACTGCTGCCAACCTCCTATATAACAGTCTACACACATTAGTTCCTTCATATTCAGATTACAGGTTTTATAGAAATACTTTTTGTACTTCCAGCTACTAAACACCACTCTATTTCAAGAGCCTTTCTCTCACCTACACTTGCACTTCCATTCTTGTATTGTATTCATTAAGTTCCTTTTTTTTTTTTTTCCTTTTAAATCAAACAAGCAGACCTTTTTTAACTTCTCAGGGTAAAACATTTTCTGACTTTTGAATAAGCTTCCCTCATTTTCTTTAAACCCTCCACAAGAGGACATCCTATTTTTCAATATAAGACACCAAACTGACTTGTTCCAGCAAGCCTCACTAACAAAATATACAGAACAAAAAACACCTTCTTTATTTCTGCTCGGTACTCCCCCCTGCAGGGACACACTGTAGCCTCACCCCCTGTATGACATGGGGATTGGTTACCCACTACTTCAGTGAGTCACTGTTTTTCTAATGTAGTTTAAGGGACACCTAAATCTTTGCTTCTTATTCGTGCAATGTTTCATTCAACTTATTAAAATGAACCCTGTACAAGTGAGTTCATCTTATTATGCAGCACAGATCACTCTGAAATTGAATTCCTCTTATTATGTATACACCAACAACCTTTTTGTTCATGTAGAATCTCAAAGTTTAAGAACTGATTTTTGAAAAGAAGCGCTGCTAGTCATGACCACAGTGCTTTTCACACCTCTATCTATTAAAGGGTCAAACTGTGACATGCTATATAAGAAAATAGGGGAGATCAGATGTAAAACACAAATACCTCTAGAGAGAGGATTTTTTCTTCCTGTGAATAGAGTTGAGAGGCTAAAATACCATTAGCTATGAGAAATCTAATGTTAATCTGAAGTCATGTTGCAGAACCTGAAATTAATTCAGCTGCCAAGAAATTGCTGCCAACATTAGATACGTAGAAAACAAGATCTCTCTCCGTTGTTTAGCCACGTGGGACAGTGGATTATCAAAGTTCAAAAAACAAAAAGAAGATCAGCAGCATTCCCTGAGCTCACAGAATAAGATTGTCAGCTCATGCAATTTGCATTACCTTGGGCACTGCAGACATTACCAGTCCTCACTGAGACTTTCAGTTCTTAATTTCTACAATTTTAAACACTTCTGAGGATGCTTTGTGAATGCAGAACTTGGATCTGATGCAGCCATTTCTACCATGCAGCCAGGCCACACGCCCACCTCATGCACATGCAAAATCTTATGCTCAGGAAGAATGCAAGATACCACCCTCCCCCACCCGTAATATTCTTCCTACCATTGTCATACCAGACTTTCTGCATACTTGGTAACACTCATTGGACTTCACTTCCATCAACTTGTCCTGAATTCCCTTTAGAACATATACAGGCTTTTAACTTTAAATCATCAACGCAGACTTTGGCATGAAGGTTCAAGTTTACATACTCACTGCTTGAAGAGCATGTTAAATGTATTTGTTTTATACTGCCTGCAGCTACTTTCATTTGCCACAGCCAGTGACAAACAATAAACAAAGACAATATATACTAAGCATTAAAAAACCTTACCAATACCATTTTTCACACTGCAACTGATCAAGAGAATATATACATTGTGGAGGCAAGAATTTTTTAAGCAAAAAATCTTTAAAACTTGATTATTGTATTTTTTAAGAGCACTCTTTCCTCCTATCAAGTTGTGTGAATAACTCCAATTAAGTCCAGCCTTTCTTCTGAAAACCACGACTTTATTATAAGGGATTTCCACCATAAAATTAAAATATTTTAAGTATCTATGCCTAACTGTGCCCAAGCAGTGACATCCACAATTTCATATCTTGAACTAATACTTCATTTCATTATAACCTAAGGGGTGGAAATAACAGCATACCTGAAACCTCTATCATGAACCAAGAAGATTAGAAAGAAAATTCCAAAGATGCAGGAATTGCTGAAACGGTGCTTTAAATACACTTTAAATATTTAAAATATTTTGTTAAATTATTCATTGAATATTTAAAAACACAAGGATTAGCTCTCAGATTTGGTATCTGTATATTATTTTCTTGATCTCCATTACTTGCCTGGTCTGCGCTTTCTAGGGAAGAGTCCTGAAACCCATTAACAGCCTGAACTACTTTTGGATTTAGGGAGAGCTTAACCCAGCTTTTCAGTAATGGTAATATTTTCTCAAAAGCCATGGTGGTTTTTGCTAGCTTTAATAACATACTATTACTTAGTACATGGACAAAATGTGATTTAGATGAATGAAGTACTTCAGCATGAACAACATTGCTGTAAATTGTGCACCTTCCTCAGCTCTCCCAAAGACATCAGTCTGTTCCTCCTCACAATCACAGGTAATCATATTCCTTTCAACTACACTAACTCATGCACACCAGAAAGCAGCCCAAGAGCTGCAGGAAAGCCACCGTCCTGCTAGAAGTATAGGCTATCCCCCTCCTTCTGTGGTTTCAAATCTAGGCAGATCTCCCCAACAGACAAACAGTGAGTGTCAGATGAGGACAAAGGATGAGCCTGACCCAGAGCGCACCCAAAGGGTACAGTCATTTACGTGGTGGGGATCTGCAGATGCACTCAGCTAACAAGGGTACGCAGGGTGAAACCATTCCACGAGCGCTAAAATGCCAAGGATGAAGGAGCAGGAAAGCACACCATTCCTCCTGCTAGAACAGACCTAGAAGATCTCTTCCTTGTGATAGCTCCACTGCAAGCTGTTGGGAAGAGCTACACAATAAAAAGAAGGTCCCAAATGCCAAGCTGCTAGGTTAAGCCACTGAAGCATAGGATATGAGGATCTCCATTGTTCTGGTAAAACAGAAGATCCACATGCTGCTCCATTTGAACAGAGTCCAAAAGAGAGACAGAAGGTAAAAGCAGCCTAAGAGGCTGCAATACACAGGGAGGCTCTCACAATACATCCTTAAGGTGAGCGAAGGATAAGCACCAGGACAGATGGCAGAAACTTTTAAAGCCTACCAGTGGCCTTTTTTTCTTTTGTAATCAGATGTAGTTATAGAGATTAGCACAACATAGTAAACAGTTTGAGGATTACACTGACATTCATCTCTGCATGTATCTACTCCTAAGCAAATAAACATAAAATATATTCTGTTTCATCTCCAGCCAGGTTATGATTTCAGTTTCCATCAAACCTGACCTCTTCAGTAAATGCCACTCCGTTGGCAATCCCTCAGGGCATTTAATGGACAAAGTGAGGCATGCAAAAACTCTATTGTAGTGTTGAGGAAAACAGCCAGTGCAGGTAGCTCAGCATGCAAGCTGCAGATTGAAATGCAGATTGAGCTCTGGATGGAAACCCGGACAAGAGGCCGTGAACTGCCAATGCTTGGGATATCAAAGAGCATGAAGATTCGTGACACCAGCCAGGTGGATGGAGGCTGAGAGGGTGGCAGGAGCCGAAGATTCAGGAAGAAAAGCAAAAATATCTCCTGAAACAATTTTATCTCTGCATATCCCAGTACATATCTCAGTCCCTCTACATATCCCAGTGTCTTTCCCTTAATACCACGAATGTATGCAGAATATTACTCTGTCCACTTATATTGACTTCACTAGGAGCATACTTTGAGAAAGGATTGTAGGACAGGGAACAAAGAGAATCACATTTTGTTCATAATAGCTTTTGACTTGGGAATCCAGTAGACATCCACGGACATTCTGGTTAATTTACTTTGATATGTGAAGATTAACTCCAGGGAAATAAAAATAATACATTCAAGGATTCTTTCTACCACCCCTGTAATTGTTTCTATTGTCACAGATTCATTAAATCCCTCTGGTAAACCCCTAAGTATTACAAGCTGCTGTATTCAAGATAATAAAGTAGCCCATGAAATAACTTTCCTCAATAACCATCATTCATAATAGATAAATTACAAAAGGTCTTTCTAACACACACATACAGTAACCAGAGCTCAACTGAAGTACAACCAGCACTGACTGAAGCACAACTAACATGAGCAAAGGCAAAACTGTCACAGTGCCAAAGGAAGAATCCCAGCTTAAAAAAGGATGGCTCACCCTTGAGTCACTTTGCTGTACCCTGCATACCAGTTTACCTCAGCTGAAATTGTCATTCCAATAAACAGGTGCATTTTTTGCACACAAGCTCAGCAAATGTTTTTCACTGGAACGCAGAGACAACTGCCTGACAGAGCAAACCAAGCTCATTTTATATCCAAACATGACTTGAATAATCACAGTACTGCCCTGCCCAAACTGTTTTCCAAAATAAACATACACATGAGGAGGGTTTGGATGTTGCTACTGTGCCAAACACTTACACAACATCGTTATTTTTCATAGCCACTCTATTCAACATTTTTTCTCTATGTTCTTCACCATAATTTGTGCTCAGGTACAGTGGAGAAAAGTAATAAGCTTTCCAAATCTTAGCATAAAGACTGAAGTACTGAAACATAACGTTCCATTAAGTTTCACTTGACACAGAGACTCCCTTGCTTTATTTCTAAGCTCATTTTCTACGAGAGCAACAAACCACTTAAAATGCTTTGGTAGTTATGCACTCTATTTGAATACAAACATTTGGATTTTACATTCACTACTAATTACTAAGTGTTTTGCTATTGCACAGAAAAACAGATGCCTCTGAATTTTTCTCCTACTTCTCTATTTTTAACACACCTTCTTAAACCAGAAGTACCAGAGAGAAGCTGAATCGCAACAGAGCATAAATTACTAGTTTCCCATCTTCAGCGGAATATCTGTAGCTCAGATCTTTCCCTCAGTTATTACTATGGCCAGCCAGCCAATACACACCTCACTAAGTAGGCACAACTTCTATTCTTCCAAGGACTCAGGTTAGTTCAAAGCAAAACCAATTCATCTGCACTTTCTTCACAGCAGGGTTTGTTTGGGCTTTCCATTCTTTTCTGACACCGTGGAACAAAAAGAAGTCTGGCCTTCTTTGCTGCTGCTGATAGATGTGCTCAGTGTCAATGTGACCAGACCAATTAAAAAAACACAATACCTGCTATCTTCCTAGTCAAAAGCTGAGTTAAATAAAAGGTTCAAGCCTGCAACATGCTTCCTTGAGGACTTCAGGTACGTAAGTAACAAACACAAAAGAGAAGCAAATCTTCAGGTGTTGTAAATGGATACAGCATAAGGGCTTAAACAAATCAATTCTCATCAGGCAGGGTCAGTCCAACACCCTGAAGGAGTGCTCCACCCCACGCTTTCAAAAAAAGCTGCTATAAAAATAACCTAGGGGGAGGGAGGAAGAGACCATTAAAAAAAGAAAACCCCAAGCCCCAAACAAACAACAACTTAAGAAAAGCACTCAGGTTTTTTTTCCTCATATACCATTATGAATGCCAGATCTAACAAGGCCTAGTTACCTACAGATTTGCATGTCGTGGTTGGTTCATTTCAATGTCTAAGAAGCTCTGAGCAGCTAGGACACGTACAAGACTCCTCTCCTAGGTGGACTCTTTGATACTGATCATAAAATGAGGTCACCGTACAGCCTTTCTCTCAGCCAGAGAATTTACATGAGTGTCGCTCTCTCCTCCAATTTCTCAAAACTTAATAAAACTTTAACTAATTTTTAAGGCTTCCATTCTTTTGTCAAATATCTCTGAAAGCAATCAAGAAGTTCAAAAACTTCTAGTGCAGCTTGTACAGTAGGATCTTGGACGGTAGGATAAGCAAGTATTGTTTCCATAGAAAATCAGGGTAAGTTGTAACTTACCTGTAATGTGTTTTCATTTTTTGTCCAAGCAGCATAATTTACCAAATGTTTGCAAGGTTCATTTTTAACTTCTAGGAGAGTAAACCAGTTTCAAGAGAAGAACAAACAACATCCCAAGGGAGGGGTGCTAGAGGCACTGTAGATCAAAAGCTATTGCATTTTCTGCCTACTCCATCCTTCTTTCATTCAGCCATCAGCAGCCACTGCTCAGCCTAAGAAACAGGAGCTACAAGCAATAGGTGTGTTGGGCTCCATTGAAGGTAGCAGTGCTATAACACTAGCTGAGGATCTAGACCCACAAATGCGCATTTGAGAACAGCTTTAAATTCCTTTCTTATTTATTACTAAAAAAAAAACCTCTACAGATTTCATATAGTTACTATTTTCACTATTTAAATTAGAAAGAAATAGTGGTTTCTAAAAACCTACTAACAAAAAACTAGGCAACAAAAGGAGTTCAAACTACCTTTTTTTTTTTCCAACTGAAGGGGGTGGGCATCTTCACCATCCTCTCGATCCTTCACTTGAAACAGTTGTTCAATTTCTCACAGTTCCTCACCTACAGCTCTCATGCCTCTCAAGCTGTTCTGTGTCACATCAAGTCTTGTTTTGTTTTAACTATACAAACTCTTCATGACAAGGATTTAGTCTATATTTAGAAAATGCTGCAGAAGATACAGTGCTGTGTAAGTGTTTTATGGCTTCTGTGGTGTTCAACTTCAACATTTTGGAAGTCACATGCATTGTCCTATGCAAACTATAAGAATCATTAATGCGAGTAGAATTGCTTCTTTATAGATACATTTTCCCCCCTTAACCATTTTCAAAGCATACAGAATCACAATGAAAACATCTACAATGCAAGATCCCAGTAAAATTCAAATGAAAGCATGAGAAAGTAGACAAAAACCTAAAATTCTCACACCCTTTTCCACCAGTAACTTCTTGCTCACCTTCTTCAATAAACAGTATCATCCTAAGGCCCTCTCAAACCAAGGCTACAAATGATATGTGCATTGCAATATATAGCTTTCAGAAGCATCTTGCCCACAACAAAATAAATTCTTTTAAACCAGGAAAAGTAGTATTTTTTTTTTGCTTTTGTTATTTTCTGCCTGCTCCCAGCCCCAATTATTAACTGCTTGGAGATCTGAGAGCGTATTTCTGTTTCAATGTTACTGCCACTAAAGCAAGAAAAGGAAAGAAACCCTTTTTTTTTTTTTGAACCATTCACTATTTCACATTAAAACCATGTAGCTTTCAACCAAAACCACCATTGCTTACCTTCTTCCACTGAAAACATTTGTCTTTTATATACACACACACACGCGTATGCAGTATTTACCCCAGAAAATTTATTCCCACAGTGTCTCGGAATATTACGTATCCCTGTAAGCAACTCACAGACTGGGTTAGCTAAACACTTCATTCAAGTCATATTAACATCCCAGTCTTCTTCACCTGCTAGCACTCTTAAATTGAAACTATTACAGGTAAAAATGATCTGCATCTCTTGACAAAGAGGAATCAGATGCATAAATTATTAGGCCCTTAGCTAAGCCACCCGAGGTGGCTATTTGCATGTTCTTAGCTCATGCCGAATACTCAATGAAAAGAACTAACTAGCAAAACTAACGACTAAAAATAGACACAGGTGTTGCAGAGCTGCAGATCTGACAGTGTAAAACAGCCTTGTAGCTTCTGGTTCTGATTTCTGCCTGTTAAAAGATTAATCTGTAACAAAACCTATCATTAACAGACAATTGTACATTACTCTCTTATTAAGGGCCATGAGCAAGTAGTAAAGACTGGTGTGAAATCTGCTGAGATGCTGCCACAGACAGACACCAAACACATAATTGACCAAGATCAGGATGTTGGGATGAGGGTTTAAAGAGAATAGAGATTATCTTGTGGCTCATGTGACTAAATCCCTAAATTTCTACTAACAGCCTTGTTGTGGTAGAACAAAGGCAGAGATCTGGGAGAACAGAACCGCTGATTTTCCCTTCATTCCCTACCACCTCTCCTGTGTCTTTTTCTTCCCTGTCTCAGCAAATGCCCCAGAGTTTGCTAGCCATAAAATAAAGATTAGCAGATAAAAAGAAGGCATTTGTGGTGTCAGCTCTTACCACCTGACAGACTAATTTCTTTATATTTCTTTTATTTCCTCCTCTTCTACTCTGTATGCATGTTTTCCACAACTCTCCACTCAATATTATCTTGAAACAGTTTTCCCAAATCCTATATTTTTCCTTCTACTTTCCCATTATTCATCTATTTCTGAAAAGTTTAAATCTAGGTAATCATTTTAACTACCCTGGTCTTTTGAATCTCTGCTCCAGCTAGAGTTCATAAAATCTCTAAATGCCTTGTGTTGTGCCCTTGCATAATCACCATTAGTATAGAATAGGTACCTACACATACAAAAGAGTTTCTTTTCAGACACACAGAACTCATTCATATCAACTGTATTTGCAGTCTTAACATTCTAAAATTCCTACTCTTTTGGACTTACTTATTGTAAGAAACATTCTTATAACCTACTTTTTAGGAGTATGAAGAATTTAATAATGTAACAAAAACCATCAAAACAGTAAAAGCTCAGTAACTTGTGAAAATCAGTCCCTGAAAAAAAAGAAATGTTGCACAAAGCAAACTAACATATTAAAATATTATTTAAGGGTATAATCAAGACACTAAAATATTATTTAAGGATATAATCAAGGCTTCATTAAAACCAGTAGCAGTTTTGCCACCGGGCTATGGGGCAAACATTTCTCTCTGAGCTCACAGCCACTACATTGAAAAAATGTGTTCAAAACCGTAAAAAATTAGGATGCTTGAGTCTCCTACTCACAATATAACCTCAGTACTAACTGCAGCTACAAGACACTACATATTCACGTAATTCAAAATTTAAATTCACATAAAACAAAACCACTCTATTTTGCTATTCATAGAGATAGCAGAGCCTGCTATCACCTTCCTTATACCACATCTACTCTTACATTGGGAAACAGCAAAACCAGATAGGAGATACCTACGAGGCTCTCCCAGCCCAGAATCCCTGACAGCTTATTAACCTCTAACAGAAGAAATCAACTGGAATGCCTTCAAAGGCTGCCTCTGGAAGACATGTATGTGTGCCTTCACATGCTGGGTGGGTTGTTTTACAAACAGCCAAGTAGTTTTGCAACAAGTAAAGGGTCTGGAACACAAACCCTGTGAGGAGAAGCTGAGGATACTGGGGTTTTTTGGCTGAAGAAGATAAATCTCAAGAGAGACCTCATCACTCTCCACAACTACCTGAAAGGAGGCTGTGGCTGAGGCACCCCAAGGCTGTGGGTCAGCCTCTTCTCCCAGGCAACTGGCAACAGCACAAAGGGAGACAGCCTGAAGTTGCACCAAGGGAAGTTCAGACTAGATAGAAGGGAAAACTTCTTCACTGGAAAAGTGGTTAAGCACTGGAACAGTCTGCCTGGGAAAGTGGTGGAGTCACAGTCCTCGGAAGAATTAAAAAAAGAGAGATGGCACTTTGTGATAAGGTTTAGTGGACATAGTGGCAGTCAATAAAAGGTTGGGTTTGCAACCTTAATGAGCCTATGATTCTATTATACCACAATGTTTCTGCTTCTACGTGCAAATTGCAACTAAAATATGCTACATGATATCAACTTGGACACCCCATTTCCTGCAGATGCTGTGTGGCCCAACTTAAAACATACTTGGTTTAAGTATCAAGAGATATTAAAAGCTTAACATGTCACTTTAATTGATACCTTACACTCACAGCTGAAGGCATGATCTGCACTCAAGGTATCTGAGGTCTCAATGAATGTGAAAGAATGTACATCATCTTGCAGCATCGCTTTACTTGAAATAAATGTGGAGAAAGCCACATCATTTTTCCTATTGCCACTTTCTGCCACTCACCTCCTTCAGCAAAATCAAGAGAAAAAAAACATGAATATATTATTGGAGAATTTCCTTTCCAAGGCAGTTTATTAATATTTCTGAATACTCCAAATGAACTTAGCTTGTTAGCATTTTCATCCTTTCAATATATTCACTACATTCTTATTTAAAGCTTCTGTGTTAACAACAAAATAAATATTCTTGCCCAGAATGAAGTAATAAGTATGGTGACAAGTAATGAAAAAAAATGAAAGGCAATCTATTTTTGGCAAGACTCTATTTCCACTGCCTTTGTGCCACATGATGTTCAGTTGGTCATCAAGAATCTAGCCAGCATATTTTAAAGTCATAAAACCTGTCAAAACAATTACCAAGGCTCCTATTCAAATCAGTAGCAGTTCTGCCACTGGCCAAAACTTCCTCAAGAATAGATGGCAAAACTTTGCTCCTCTCTCCTCACCAGTCATATAGTAAAAAAATGAAGACAAAACACTTTAAATTAATAAACAAATGAGCCAAGGTAGTTCTGAAATATAATCCCACAAACTGGCACTGCATTAAATTAAAGCTAAAAGACACTACAGAATTTGAAATTACTGCCTAGCACACAGGACAAAATACAAAGCAAAAACTGCTGGTGTATTTGTATACTGGCAGAGTGGGCAGAGACTGGCACTGCCACCTGAGCACAACACACCCCTCTGACAACATCCTGGCTGTACTGGGAGACTCCATCTTTCTCTCAGTGTGAGCTGTGGCTGGCATGGCAGACAGTGACAGGTTAACATCACTGAGAGGCGACATCTGAACAGATTACATTGTATCTTAGGTAAATGACAAGGTTTGGACAATGTCACAGGCAACACACAGATGAGAAACCTGTTGAATACTTCTGTACTCTCACCCAAATCTAAATCCCACTGTGCTATACAAAATCACTAGATCACTTAGAGCTGTTATTTTCCTATTAAAAGGTTTTAAGAGATCCCATAAAGATGGCACATCAAACAAGGATCAGTAAAGGGACCCAAAAACAAGCATGAAATAAGCAAAAACAGTCAGAGCTGGATATGCACTAGAACAAAGCAATGTACTTTCAGAAACAATGATTTGCACTACCAAAATTTATAAAAGAGTGTTTTTAAAAGCTTCCTACTAGTCTGTCACAACTGGTTCTTCACACTGGAAAACAGCTGTGTTCCTCAGAAGCATCACTGACTGAGCTGGATCTCAAATTCCTGATATGCTAGACCATTATAAAAAATTAAGTGGTATTTCCTTAAATAATGTAAAAGCATCATTACATTCTACAACTGCAAAACTGCTTTCTCTCAAACTTAACAAAATGAAATCCAGGAAAAGCTTTTTTGCCTAGACTGAAAAAAATCATCTGATAGTAATTTAGAATAGTCTTTATTGAGAAAATGCTGCATAACTTTACACACAATCCTGTAATTGGATCGGTAGGAAGTTTCCACATCTATGCCAAGTTATCAAACAAACTATATGAACACAGTTAATCCATTAAGATAAGACTGTGGGACTTGGGATGCATATTTCAATTCAACTGTCTTTATCACAAATCAGCTGTGTGACTTCCACACACCACTGCTTCAATTTCCCATGCATAAGGAAAAGAACTACATGTCCATACCTCAACATTCACGTGGGCCTTCATAGCAATAATCAGGGCAAAAACATAGCACCATCTATAGGCAACACACAATGTTTGGATACAAAACCATCATCACTCAGATCTGGTAATCCCTCTCAACAGTGTGTTTTACCTTTTGTGCAGAATTACAAAACACACGCAACAAGACTACAGCGCATATTTAATAAGAGTCTTGCTTTTTTCACATCCAGGACTTCATTGCTTTGACTTATTGCCTGCCTGTATCTTCTTTTCCCTCTACAGGACAGTCACATTTCAGGCAAAGGCAGTAGACTTCATAGAAAGTATTATTACTATTATTTCACTGCTGTACAATAGAGGAATGATACTACAGCCCCTCAGTCATGGAGTTTGTATTATCTAAGCAACATACTCCACAATGTAGTGCAGTGAGAACAAGTCAAGAAGCAGTAAGTACAAGTAACCACATATTTAACTAGAAAACAGCTATAGAGGTTTAATACTGATGCCTATAGGATATACAGCTGCATCTCCCATACTCTCAAAGTTACAAGCCCTTGCTGAAGCAGAGAATACACATTAAATCTTACAGTACAAATGACCATCCACATTTTAGGTGCCTGCAAGTTCTGTATTTTACATGCCATCTCATACAGCCAGTACACTCAACAGCTGAAGTACAGTACACTCAATAGCTAAAATCTAATACAAAAGCATATTTACTTTATCAAGGTAACCCAGTTTACTGTCACTGCAGAAAACTGCCAAATAAATGCAATACTGACAGCAAAACCCGATGAAACTGCAGTCATTTCTCAGGAAACAAACCCAGCCCCTACTAGCCATTATTTGTGTATTTCCTTTTGTTTCCCTCCCTCCCACCTGGTGATGAGCCCCTCCAACTGCAGCAAAACTATTCTCAAGGGGAAGACCTGAGGCACTGAATCTTAGAGTAACAAGATAGAAAATATAGTTCTGTTCCTCACCATAACAAGCTGGTAGCTATTTAATTTGACTACGTGTTTATAAGGTTTCTTTTCCATTGATACGTTCACTGACACATGAATGTTATGTTATTTCGTGTCATGCTTTACTAGTATCAATCAAATATGTAGGCTAATCCAACAAAGCCATAGTTTCTTCAATGAACTTTCATGGAAGAGTGGGAATTTCTCCCAATGGAGCAACTGCTCTACATCTCTCTTTTGGTTTATGAAACACTCTAGCAAGAAAAGCCCCAAAACACTGCCAAATCTAATTTCTTCAATGTCAACTTCAAAGGCTCCATGCGACATTAGGTTTTAATCAAAAAGGAGAAATCCAGCCACACACAGCTTACGCAGCACAAGAGATCGTGGTCTCACACAACCACATACACAGACCTGAGACTACAAGATACTTTTTCAGCATCTTCTGTGACTAATGTATTTAAAAACCAAACACTAACTCATATAAGGCAGACGTAGAATATGCCCTATTCCAGGTCATTCTTCTGGTACAGCTCCCCATTATCTGTTGCCCTACTCAGGCCTGCACTGAGCTCTCCAGAAGGCAGGCCTTACTCAAGCCACCAGCTACTCCAAAAAGTCCTGCCAGGGATTACAGGACCTCACCCTGTGGGCTGACAGACAACTTTCCCACTGAACTAAATTCCCTCACCAAACTGTGGCAGAAAGCTGCTTCACTTAATCTCCTTCCACACCAAACTGGGGAGGTTAATCAAACTACAGGGACCACTGCACTCCAGACTCAAAGACGTAAAGGAACCTCTGTTTGGAGAAAATACCCCTTGTTTCTATGTCTCACATTCAGCAGATCCTGGACAGCTGCATGTTACTGCCTTCTCCTGAGACAGTGCTGCCTATTTATGGGATGTTGCTCTCTGGGATGCAAGAGATTAATAATACCCCAGTTATCATCATGATGTATCTAAGAGGACTTTCCAAGACTAGTTATTCCTCTGGGTTATTCCAGATCTGAGTCAGCCCTTCCCATTTACATTTCCAAGAAAACATTCTTGAAATATTTTTTACTGTTTCTGTAATAATTCCCTTTCTTACAGCAGCCTCAAAAATCACAGCTAAAGAAGCTACTCCAGAGATGGTCACTAACACAAAAAAACCCCAAAATGTACTACTACTTCCAGCTAAATACAAACATTACCATCCTTTATACCAATTGCATTTGTAGTACAGGCACACATACAATGAAGAGTTGTAAAGAGGATATGAACCGTCCTGAATGATTAGGCACAATGTCTCTGCTGTCTGAGCTTTTTCAGTTCATTAATATTTCACTTTTATATATTCCTCACCTGTTTTTACAACATGTTCCTTTCTCTCCTTCTTAAGTACAAGCAGGGAGAATTGTTTGAAGTAACTAGCAGACCTCACCTCACATCCCCACCTCCATGCCCCCCTGGGATTTTAATGCTTCAAGTACAATATATACTAGATAGAAAAACACATCTGGCATAGAGAGGGATAAGAGAATATTCCAAGTCTCCTTTCTAGTTACATTCAAGTATAAAGGTGTGCAATAAGAAAATAAAGCATACTGCAGCTTCTGTCTATGCCAAGACACTTAGTGCTGTCAATCCCAAAGGAGAAACAGATCCAGACACATAAAACTGTGACAGAGAGGGGGGGTCCCTTCTCTGTAGAAAGGCAAAATAACCCCGTTCCTTTGCAAGACAACTTGCAGCAACATTCTTTTCCTTGCCAAAAGTCAAAGATAACCTCTTTAACAAGGAGAAAAAACACAAAAACTGTCTAGAGGAAATACAGGATTTCCGTGAACCTCTTCCATAACAAGCACTACCATCACCATCTGCTCCACTTTTTAAGCTTGCCATGCGATTTTGGAAAGCACATGCAGCATCCTCCAGCTCTTGCCTCTAAATCCACGGCAAAGGTCACACATGACCGCCAGTGGCCCGGCCCTACCCATTCACATTTCTGAAACCACTTCTCCTCGTTTTCACAGGTTAACTGCGGATCGCCTAACACACACAGGGGGAGGGAAAGGGGGAAAAGACGGAAACAAGAAACGCCAAAAATAAACAAAAAAAGGATGTGATTTCTTCTCCGCCACCGGCAGCAGCGAGGCCAGAGCGACCGCCGGCGAGGTGCAGCCGCCCGGCCCCGGCTGCCCCCGCCTTGCACCCCGCAGGCCGGGCCCGACGGGCCCCGCGACGCCCCCAGGCCACCGCGGCAGCACCGCGGCCCCGCCGGCGCTGCCTCTGCCCCGGGATGGGCCGGCCCCCGGGTGACACCTGCGGGCGCCGAGCCCCGGCCGCCCCGCCACAAAGACGCCAGTGCCACTGTCCCCTTGCCGCCCGCCCGCCCTCGCAAATCCCCGGCGCTACCGGAGCGCGGCTGCCGGGGATCAGCGCGGAGCTGCGGCACCGGTAGCCCCGATCCTCCGCCGCCCCCACCGCCGCAGCAGCGCCGCGGGTCGGCGCAGGGCGCCCGGCGGCCGCCGCCCCGCCGGCGGGGAAGGCGAGGCCAAGGCAGGGGGGGGTCGCCCGCGCCCCGGGGCGACAGCCGCCGCATCACCTCGGCACCTGCCGAGCGGGGCGAAGCGGCCCCGCCGCCCCGGGGCACCCGCACGCCGGGGAAGCGGCGGCGCGCCGCGGCCTGGCCCGGCTCTGCCCGGCGATACCGCCCGGGAGGGACGCGTTACCTGGCCGGGCTCCTCCAGCGCCCGAGGCGCTCGCCCTTTGCCGCCGGGGGCTGGGACCCTCCTGGCAGCGCGGCGCGGCACCGCCCCCGCCCCGCTGGGTCGCCGGTTCGCTGCGTCGCCCCGGCGCGGGGAGAATAATCCCGTGCGGAGCGGCGGTGCCCCGGTCTGTCAGTCTGTCCGCCTAGCCGTCATGTTGCGGCCAGTGTGTGTGCGTGTGTGTGTGTATGTGCGCGGCGGGCGGGGAGCAGCGAGGGCGGGAGGAGAGGAGGGAGGGATGCGGGGGCGGTCCGGGGCGGCGCTTCCGCGCGTGTGCCGGTGCGGGGCGCGGGTCCCCGCGGCGCGGAGCGGGGCCGCCGCGGTCTCTGCGTGTGCGAGGGATGATGAGCGTGTCCCCGTCTGTGCGGGTGGGCCGGCTGTGTGTGCGCGTCCCCTGTCTGTCCATGTGTCTGTCCGTGTCCATGTGTCCCCGGGCAGAGAGCTTCCCCCCGGCTTCCTCGGCCGAGAGGCGAGCAGCGTAGAGGAGAAAGTCCGAGTTCCCCACCGGGAGAAATTCAGCTCCGCTCCGGTGTGTTTATACTCACCATCTGCTCAGGGATTTGTACGTATTTTTTCCCTTTCCCGGAGGGCGGCGGAGCCCTCTGATTTCACTTCCTCGTCCTCTTTTTCAGAGATGTGTTTTGTAGTTATTTCCCAGTTGCTGCATGGCCATCCCGGCGAATTTCACGTCCTGGGGAGGGAACAAGGAAACGACGTTTAAGAAGCAGGTCTTTAAGACAAGTCTCGGCTGCACCGCTGTAGGAGCAGGAATGATTTCCCTGGAATATCGGGTGAGGGCAGAGGTCAATTACATGGCGTTCAGATGCAATGAATTAAGTTCCTTTTTCAATTCAGAAGGATTAGGTAAAGCAGATAAATAACTGTGTTCTCTGTGACTAATACTTAAGGAATATGACTAAGTTTTCATACCCTGTTTATGCTTGCCAATTTATACAGGATCCCTCCTGTATCACCCACCAAAGTGAACTACCCTGCCTCATTAAGAACATTTGAGTAAAGTGAGTGATGACTCAAAAGTGACAGGCTGCAGCTATGTGCCCTATCCTCTCATACCAAAGAATAACACACATACAACTCCTGTCACTAAAGAAACACATTGACTTTGCAGACTTCAATCTGAACAGGAATAAAGTGTGTTCATTCTGTAACATCAGTGCCAATTCTGCAACTGAAGAACCCAAAGAAATTTCAACTGTTAGGCTTATGCAGAAAAATGCAGATCCAGAATGGAGTCAAAGAGTTTTGAAGAATTTTGAGTAAAACAGATTTGAACAAAATGCAGCTACAACTTAACAGCAACAATGAAATTCCACTGAAATTCTGAATAAGAATTGTGTGAGAGTGCAGAAGTCAATGTTATACTTGGTATGAAAGGAACTGAATGCTAGTAAATACATCTTTACAAAAGTAAACTTTCAAAGTCAGTTCGCCATACCTAATTATGTTTGAATATAACTGTCAATCTGTTCAATGTGTTCACAAGATTGTTCAATGAAATGTAATAACCAAATCTGAAGGCATTTCTGTTTCTTCTTGGGTCAGATAATAAACCTAAACCAGATGAAATATTTTACGGTCACAAAGGAAAGTTTGGCATATGCAGCACTGCAAAAAATGCTCCATGGAGAGAAACATTTTTAGTAACCTGTCATCTGCATTTAAAAGGCAAAAGATCTCATGTAACACAGCCCCAAGAGTGTTCATTATTGAAAGTACCTACCTTCACAATTTGGGAATTTCAAACAAGAGCATGCAGTAATGAGATCACTTTACTAAGAGGTGGCTCACAACCTGCAAAGTGTATAAGCAACTGCATGGGCATGAGTCATCTCAATGAAGATGGGGGTATTTGTCATAAGTAAAATTATGGGCCTGCTTAGCCACTTTGTTAAGACGAGACAGCCTTAAACATAGAGGCAGAGGAATCTGTGTTTTGCTGAATCAGGCTTCTTTTCTAAGAGTCTTGCATGATTTTTGAACAACATCTCCCCACCCTCCTTCATCCTTGTATTCCGCAGAAGATTTGCAGAACCTCCTAATGGTTAGCTCTGGCTCTCCGGTTTCTATCGGCTCTCTTTACTGCCATTCCCCTGGAAGGTAAGCCCCTGTGATTAACCAGAACTTCAGACACTCTCACAGGTGATGCTTCCAAGTGAAGCTGTCAAGGCTTTGATCAGCCCAGCAACACAGACAGACAAACAAGAGAGACAGCAGGTAGAGGTTATATGGAACAATGTCACCTTTTCCAACATTAAACTGCATTCTAGGGATTTGGAGGGACAAAAAAAAAAAGCCTAAACATTGTCATAAGCTTAAGTATTGAGCAATGCCTGTTTGGAAGTAGACTTGCTAACTGAGGCCCCAGCAGATAGCTATGGGAGTGAGTAGAGGAGGAACACTTGTGGTCACCACACCCCAGATCTGCCCAAGCACACATCACCTGAGTCTCTTTTCCCTCTGGTTTCCTACTGGTGTGGCCCTGGTGACTTCAGCAGAAAGCCTCGCCTTGAGGCTACGACAGGGTGTTTCATGAAAATCTTCATTAGGTTTTGCTAGCACAACAAAGTCTTAAAAAGAAACTTCAGATTCAGAGGTGCAGGTTCACCAGGAACAAGACATTCTCATTGACTGAGATACGTGTCATGAAGTCACTACAACTGGTATGTCTGATTCACTTGCATCATCTGTCTGCTCTTGGTATTATCTCTGCATTTATTTCTTGTTGCCTGACCAAGGATTTCACATTATCCCCATGCTTGATGCCACCTTCTTCCAAAAAATGAGGGATGAATGTTTTTCACTTTCATCCCTTAGTTTTGTTTCCGCATATATGGATCCATCATAGGCACAGGGGAAGCTGAGACGTGAGACCAAATTGGTTTCAATAGCTATGTCCATCAGGGTTGAGCATGCATCCCTGTGTAACCTTCAAGGCCTCAGCCCTTCACCAAACAGGCATTTCATTACTCTCGAGAGAAGTCTTTGGGCACAGAGAAGCACTAGTCTTCCTTATTCAATCTACCAGAGATGCAGTGGTTGTGTGCCTAAGTGAGCCTAACTGCATGGATTTTGGGTCTGGCCAGGGCTACAAACAGTCTTTGTGGGGTAAAACAGATTAATTTCTGTTTTGTAAGAGCATTTTATGACCCTGAAAGGAACCAATTCTGGAGTTCAGCTAAGTATGCCAAGCAGTGACTCATGACCACAGGCTGCAAGAACAACCTCACCTTGGCACTGGGGTAGGCTGAGGCTTCTTGGAAGGTCCAGGGGATGTATGGACTTCACTAAAGGGTTTTCTCTTACAGCACTGTTTGAGCCAGGTTGGCATTAGGGGTGTTGTCATACCATAGAAAGCATGAAGCACGCTGGTCAGGTCCTGGCTTACCTTACCATCAGGGGAGAGGACAAAGGAGGCCTCCCATACTAAATTGCTTCCACTCTCAAGGGACATCTGTTCAGTGAAGCAATGTCAGGCTAATCAATATGTATTGGTTTTGTATTGCAGATGATCATACCCACTTACACCTTTGGGGCAAGAGGTATTCGAGTGACCTTCCCCTGCTGTGTATGTAATGTACTGAATAAATACTGAAATCAGTTGGTTTGTTAAAAGCTATGAATTTTATAATGCTAACACTGAGATCTCAGAGGAGGTTGAAATCCACTTTAGCTAATCATAAAATAATAATAATCTGAAGCAGTTTTTGAATTAAAGTTCATGCATTTTGTTCCCCGCTTGTAAACACGCTGTAAATTGATTTATACTCTGTCTCTTGGCTCCCTCAGCACTAATGGCAAAAATGACACCACTTTCTAAAACTATAACCACCTTCACTACTGAGGCCAGAAAGAACAATTACAACTAGAAATGTAGAATTTCTACTTGTTCAAAAAGATAAATGCTCCTTACACTTCAAAATTCAGTTTAATAAATTGAACAAAGAAAGGTTATTTGACTCCCAGTGGTGAGATAACTGACATGGATTTATCTTTGAAAAATCTCCAGTTTGGCACTAAAAAAGGATGAATCCCCATACCTGTACTTTTCTTCTTGTTTAGTCTGTTAGAACAGCTCAGTTCATCTATTTTGGCTTTACTATTTCCTTTCAAAGAGTTAATGCAGGTATTATCATTGCTTATTGCTGGATGAACGTATAACTACCGCAGAAGTGCAGCAAAAAGATTTCTCTTTAACAAACCAGCTTTGTGAATATATTTTTCTAGTTAATCTCATTTCAAACACTGTCAATATGCAAGTTTCTTGCTTTACTGTTATCAGTATAATCAAAAGCATAAAAAATCTTATCAGCTCTGATATTCAAATAAATTAGATTAGTGGTAAAGATTGTTTACATTTCCATAGAAAAATATGCCATAACTGGAGAATGAAGTTTTGTTTATTTATTTTAGTGTTGCACTGGATAAACTGTCTTGGTGAAGAAAATAATGCTTCTAAATGCAGAGGGGTATTTCCCCGGTAAAATCTGTGCACACTGGCTGAGGGTCTAATCCTGAAGCAGGTGAGCAAACTTCTGGTTCTCCATTGTAATCCCCAAAGCTCCACATGGATACATAAATCCAAAGGACTCCAAAGGACTTGAGCATTGTATTTTCACAAACAGCAGCTAAAAAAAGCCTTCAATGGCTGCCTTTTCTTTCTGTGCCTTTTTATTTGAACAACAGAAGTCTGCATGAATTCAGTTTTACTTTTCTTTCTGAACTCTTTCACTTGGAGGGTCCCAATGACAAAATATTTTGATTCTCCGGGCTACCAGGGTTTATTTGTAAATTAATCTCTTCATCTTTGTAATCTTGCTTAAATCATGGAAATATTTTGGTTTGTCTAGGGATTTTTTTAAAGATTGTTTCTTATAACATTTACATGTTTGGAAAAATTGAAGTTGACAAGCATTCTTTCCAGCCTTGTTACTTATCCATTGTACAAAATAGGAAAAGGAAGGAAATCTGCTGAAAGGGAAAACTGTATTTCTATTTGTAATAGATTGAGTACTAGCATTGAAAACGTAGTCTGAGGGTGGTATTTGGTACCAGAAAGTAGAGGATTAAAAAAGAATAATGTGTGCTGCATTTTATGGTATCTGTGACTCCAATGCATCATCACAGCAGGAGCTTTCTTCAGTACCAGTGAACCTGGGGGGGGGGGCTGAGCAAATTCTGCATTTAAGTCTCATTAATTCAGTTTGCCTTGGGCAAAAATAGCACCTCAAATTGCTCAGTTAGCATGGAATTATGAAAGTTTTCCTCATGTGTTTAGTGAGGAGCAACTTCTCTGTTTGCAGACAAAAGCCCACCAATGAGACCAAAAAAACAAGGTAGACATCATCTGAGATTATGCAGAGGAATGTTGAATATCCAGCTATAAACATAAATACACCAAAACATATAAGGTACGCACATATTATGTAGAATAACACCTAAAAGACCAGTTACTGGAAAGGCTTCCAGCACAGATGGGCTTCAGGGCCCTTAATCTATTATTGCAGCTGCTGCAGACACTTCATACCACAGGATTTGCTCTGTACCATTCAACCAGGCAGAGCAAAGCCAGCTTTCCAGCACTACCTTCCCAAATATCTTCTTTTCACTTCTACTGCTGTACTTCTAATTTCTCCCCTGAAGTGCCCATATTCTTCATGTGCCTATCAACTGATAATGAATTTAGAGAAGAGAGAACATTTGTTTCTCTACTCCTTTAGCTTGGTAAATTAAAAAAAATAAAGTTGTCTCCTAGTAAGAAAATCTAGGTAAACTTTCCAATATTGTTCAAAGAATAAGAACTAATGCCAAAATCAGAAGAATGTGTCATGAATTTTATATTATTCAACTGGCTTGTATGATCAATAACCAGCATCTTGGCAACACCCAGAAAAACATGTAAGCTCATTCAGTTACTGATGTTCTTCAACACAGCCTTTCAGCTTGGTCTTCAGGAGTAGGAATCTACCTAAAAACAGACTAGAAATAAGTACACAACTTCTGAGTTCTATCACGCATTATCTCTCTATCTACCATGCAGTGGTCACATTGGCAAGAATTTGAAAAGCTGTACTTGGATAGTCACCGTTGCTTTTTCAGGAAGGCAAAGGATTTGGTCTTTGCAGAAAACACCAGCTCCATATTTCCCCAAGCACAGGAAAAAACAGTTTTTACATCTTTAGTAGTCACACAAACCAACCTGTGGCAGACCTCAAATAACAATACAACAGTAAAGATCTGCCCAAGTTAAAATTAAAGCATTTTAGACTTAACCAAAACTTTGATTTTTTTTTTTTTTTTTTTTTTTTTTTTTTTTTTTTTTAATCCAGCAGGCAGATTGTTTATGGACTATTGCAGCATGGTGTGGCTGAATAATCAGTGTGCACATTCTTGTGCCCTGTCTGAGGCTGCAGCTGGAGAATGGACATATGGGACTAAAATAACGTGAGAGTATTGCATTGGCAGCCCCTTGCTGAGCTGGGGTTAGAGGGGAAAAAAAGGAAAAACAGAAAAGGAAAAAAAATTTTTTTTTAAAATAAAAAGCTTTCTCAGCTTTTTATTTAAGCCTGACCTCGTTGCCCTTTCCACAGCACCACCCTTACTTGGTATTTGCTGCCACCAATGATGTAGTCTCAGGCAGGTTCTATGTAAATGTGAAATTGCATTTCTACAGAGCAGCATTTGCATGGAAATTTCCAATTTGGCACCCAAGTCTAAAAGAGGTTGGTGCCTTGCATTTCACTTCAGGTTTCTATTACAGCCTGGACAGGTTTGCTTCATCAGCCACTGCATAGGCTGGCGTGATCGCAAGGCTCAAGGAGAGAAGGCATTGAGCCACCAGGCCTCACAATGTGCAATCAAACAGACACAAAGATGTGCTAAGATGCCTCCATTTTCGCATTCATGTCTATTATGCCTGGCTTCATACTTAGTATTTATGGAAGCAAGGGCATTTTCTTTATTCAGACATCTCATTTTCAAGTCTGTTTCCAAGTCTCTATCAAAGATGGACAAGTGCATGTTGTGATTTTGATTTAAGTGCAAGGTCTGCTGCTAGGGGCTGGAAATCTAGTCTTCTTAATGAATTTATTAGGCTTTGTCTTACATCCTAAAGGATATTTATTACTCTATTGCATACTCTATTATTGCACAGTATTATTTTTATGAACATCACAAGCACTTGTGATGTATAGCTCTACCATACTCACTATGAGAAAAAGATCAGCACACTTCCCCAAATATAGAAATGCTGAGTGTTGCCTCATGCACTGAATATTTGAACAGGCTCATATTTTGGCTCAGGTCCCTAAACCACATATTCCTTCCTAGGAAACATGCATCTGGAAAAGAGGATCTATGTTAACAGGACAAGTCTGGTGTTCAGCAAAAGACACCAGCTCCCTACTGCAGTTCTCCTGTGGAAGTTTCTCTCCGGTTGGTGATCAGTTTAAATAACCTGAAGGATGACACCAGAAAGGCCTGTTAACTTCATCCTGGGTAATTTCTTAATTTATGCTATTTATAGTCACATAAATGTGATAACTGCCATTAAACAGACACATTTTCAGTAGTGTGGATTTCAAAAGCTTTAGCAAATGCAGAAGCATAGAGGATGCATATAGAAAGGTACCAGAATTTTGTGGAGTTCAGTAATGCCCAAACATTGCCAAATAGATACCCTTCACAGGCAAATAATTGAACTGTTTAAAACACAAAACTTATTTCACTAATATATAGCGCCAATAATTCACATCACATTTTCTGACTTTCATGTCCCTATTTACTCTTCCCCTGAGCATACTTATGTATTTATCATGAAAATCTTTGAACCATATACGGATAATAAATAGGATCCTTCTGACACACATGTAGAGAATAGTTATGAAATAAGCACAGATATTTCTTACTACCTCTATTTAGTGTTCAGTTTTTCAGATTGCTTTAACACATCTGCACCTAGACCATAGTGTCATTTGAGCTGACATTAAATAACTATGGAAAATGAAAACCTGAGTGTTGCAGCAAGTAAAACATGCCAGTATATTAAATATGTGTTCATTAACACACACACACAGAAGCGCAGTGTTTTTTTCCTTTCCCAAGGGCAACAGTAAGTTATGCCTCAACAAGCAGCATGGATTTATGTCCCTAAATGCTTCTTTCTTCAATAAACATTTGTATACCTGCCACAAAACCTGAGGAATCGTGTGTCCTTTAGTTAATTCCAAGATACTGAATTAATATTGGAAAAAAACCCGTTATTAAATACTTCTGTTCATTAAATGATGATTAAAAAAAAAAACAACAACAAAACAAAACACTATAGCAGGACAATTTTTTTTTTTTCTACAATGTAGGTATAGGACATTTTTACACAAACCTGTGGTTTCTGTGCTGTGACCAGATCCTGTATTTGAAGTGATATATAGAGGATTCTTTCATGCAGAAATTGTAACTAGGTCTGTGGTTTAGCCCAGCAGGATTCTGCTCTTCCTTGCAAATCTTGGGGAGTAAATAAGTCAGAGATTCTGCAGAGCATATAGGAGCTAGGGACCTAAATCCTATTAAAATACCAGAAATTGGATACGAACTCCTACAGACTTCCACAAATATTCCATCTGAAATGGACGGGCTTTTCAAGATTACACTTTCTTTTGAGTCTGTATTTCCTCTTACAAAAGTGGGACCGCTCAAAATACCAAATTATGCCCACAGACTTCATTTAGAAATTATGACCATCATTTGATTCTATAAGACCACAACACTTGACCTTGAAGAAACACTGGCTCAGGCAAAGAGAAATCTTGCTATGGAAGCCGATGAGCAAACGTGCGTTTATTTTGCTAATACATAAGTGAAGAGCACAAACTTGTATATGCTGAACTTGATGGCAAGGGTCCTAGTAGGAGCAGCACTGGAGTCATATCACTAGGTGAATTATCCTATAACCACAGTACTAAACTCATCATCCACTATGTGAGGTGAGTACATATATTTAAAATCCTAACGATTTCTCCATGCCTCTTCAAAAGAAAAAAAAAGAAAATGGAATTTAGGCCTTAACTAATAGGATCAGAGCAGGGCTTGGAGCTATATATTTTAAAGCATCTGTAGCATTAGTAGCCAGAACATAAAATCCAGATGGGAGGACAATTACACTCTAATAGCTTTTATAAAAAGCTAATTACACATATTTGGGGCCTGATCCAAAAACTGTTAAAAACATGTCAAGGAAAAAAAAAAGCAGTTGTCTGCAGAAAGCACCTAGAGTTACTGAACTGCCATTCCTTAAAATCGCTCCCACAGTAGTAAAAGCAGCAATAAAGATGAAATATTACAATTTGTTCTTCTGTAACAATGGCTTTTTAATTTTAAAAAAGGCATAAAAATAGAAAAATGTCTTTTAGAACTCTACATATTGTAAATGCACAATTACATAGAGCCCATTTCTGTGATTAGAGGCAGAATTTTATCCTATTCCAACTTTCCACAGCAAGCTTTTTCACAAAGACACGCTTTCAGAAGCGCTAAACAGAACAAATTATTTACTATTTGCGAATGGAGAAATGCATCTTTAAAAATTACTTAAACTTGCCTTCAAAATGCGTGTAGAAATTTCTGAATTATCATTGATAGGATAAGCTGTGTTCAAACAAAACTCACTGTTAGGCTCAACTATCAACACCACTCTGCTTTAGCTCTTAAGTAGTGTGAAAAAAGAGGGTGGGAGAAGAAAGGCAGCAGAAGTGCTAATGCAATTGTTTGATGTGTGTCTGTGAGAGGCAGTGAGGAGGAGGCAGGCGTTCTGCTAGGCAGGCTGCTAGCAATGGGAGTCGCAGGCTTTGTACTCCTCCTGCACCTCCTTTAGTGGAAAATAATTACAGCTGCACATAAAAATCACACGGTTGATTTTTATTGGTCTAATGTTGCTATTACTTACATCTCCACAGAGCAGGCCATTTTCCACTGAGTCTTTTTCCTACCAATTGCTGTACACTGTAGCTGGTGAAGAGAGCTGTGAGTGCATCTGCCCCTGCACCACTCCATATGGCAACGTGCCAGGGAGAATGACTGACTTCACTTCAAAACATTTTCTGTTTAATTAGTGTGAAAAAACCCAGCAACCCAATTATCTGAAAGGACCTTGTGCAGGTTCTCTCCACAGTGAGAGAAATAATGCCACGGGGTGTGCTTTAGTGTGGAAATACCTAGGTTGTTTCACCAGAAGAGCCATCAGGTATTTAACAGCGTATTCCTAGAATAGCCAGTTTTGCTCTAGAGTCTTGAGTTCCATCACTAGCCTACTAGGAGGATGCTGCCTTCAAGAGTTTCAGCCCTTAAATCCTTGGGTCAATCATTTTCTCCCAGACTGCCTCCTGCATCTTCCCCATGTCCTGTGCAGCAAATAGGTGGCAAAACCTGAAGCACATATATCCTCAACACAGCACTGATAATGGAAATATCAGGTTTTTCACCATCTTTCTTGTCTCTGACATCCTGTATCTACCAAAATCAATTGGAAAATTACCTTTGACTTCAATGTAGGGTTCATTGCAGTCTAATTTTGACTTGGACTTGATCCAGACTCACTTATTTCAATTCCACTCATATTAATCTAGCTAAGCATGTAAGTTGGGCTGAGGGCTGAAGCTATTCTTGCAGAACAGTTCTTTCTATTCTAATGAAATACCTGAAAATACCAGTTTTACATTTCACATAAACCAGTCAATTGATTTATGATTGAGGTGCATAATTCTTAATGCATACTGAAATATTCTACTCCTGCAAGCCAGAGGGGAAAAAAAATCCAAACCAAACATTTTCTTTTGCAGTAGAAAGCCCATTACATCAATGGAATTTCATGTGTGCACATGTCTAGAAGTTCAGAGTTTTACATAGAATTACCTGGATCGATCTTACCATATTGTGGGAATATGCTCTGACTTACTGCAGCACAAATTTCTAGAAACTCAGATTCTAGTATTCACCAGGCATTTAAAGAAAAGATGATATTCAGCACTGGTTGTAAAATGCATTTGTGTCCATAATTGCACTACGTATAGAAGGAAGTCTCCTGATGCTGCAGAATCAGACTTTCTTTCTTAAAAAAAACCAAAGCAAAACAAAACCAGGCAGAAAGCCTCCCGGGCCTCGTGGCAGTCATGCCAAGGGTGAGATTTGCCAGGAAAAAGGAGGGCACCTTTTAGATTCATTCAGGGATTACTGCTGATTGCTGCTGCCTCAGTAGTGGCTGGCTGCTACTGTGGTTTGTAAACATGGTTTTGACATTGATATGCAGGTTACAGCATACACAGGGATGTTCCCCAAAGAGCTAGAAAGTTTTGAAGGCACAGCAAATACCAAAACATCTACTAGTGCAGTGGAGCCAGAGAACCACATTCAGATCCTCCTCAACTCAGCTGTCTGACATTCACGTAAGCACACTAACCTAAAAGCTGGTTTCTGTTTTTCCCTGTGTACACTTCATAAATAACTCCACATTTATTATCCCAGTCTTTTGCAGCTGCAGGGAATTGCAGTAACCTATGGAGCCAGCATCCAGTTGTCTCTTTCTCTAGGTAAACTCCTCCAGACAAAGAAACCAAAGGAAACCTCAGCCCTCCAGAGTATCTATTAACCTGTTTGTCAGAATAGCCCCTTGGGAAGTACAACATAAGGATTCGTGGTTTTGTGAAACAGGCAGGACAGGAACGTGAACTTGGGTCTCTCACATGCTGCTGCTTTAATCACAAGTCACTGGAAACCAGGCAATGTTGTGCTATGTCCCTCCACCCAGTTGCCCCTAGGCAGCAATTATTTAGGTCAGAAGTGATCTCAGGAAGACACCTGGTACAAACCCTGCTCAAAGCAGGGCAATTCAAAGATATGTCTAACTGATGCCACATTTTGGAATAAACCCCCAGAAAAAGGGTCACACTTTGGATCCCAAAGGAAGAGGAGAGTGGCACATACATAAACTCCAGTTCTTTCTTTTCACGTTCATTTCCTAGCAGTTACAAGCAATATGGGCTTTCCTGGTTTGAAAGGATACCTTTCTCTGACTTTCTTAACCTTTCTTCAAAGGAGCCTGGATGCCCAGCTGAGGCCTGAATGCTGAATACACAGTGAGTGTTGAGACACAGGTGTAAATCCCAAGATGGTGGTGCTGGGTACACTGGCTACTTTGCAAGCCCTGCAGCATGCTGGAGCATCTTAACCATGACAGGCATTTGTCTGTGGACCTTCTAAGATGTCAAATCAGCCCCTGTCAAAGGGGAATTGCCAGATAAAAATGAGGCAAAGGAGAGAAAAGTGGCTTTAGCATGAGAGCTCTAACATTGCTTTTATCTCTGGTAAACTGCTGCAAATAGTACAGGCATCCTACTCAGTTTTTCACAAGGGATTTTAAGAAGCACACTGCTTGCTGATTACCTATGTCAGCTGTTGGAAAAAAAATTTAAAATCTCCAATCTAAACAGATCTTTACAATGGAAAGTATGGACAAACTTCAGGGAAGAGGTACTCTTCTAGAAACAGGCTCAAACAAAATCCCATTAGCATGTGAATTATTACTTGAATAAAGAAAAGGCAGGAAAGAATATGAGTAAAGTTGATTATGGCAGAAAAAAAATACAGGTACAGTAAAAGAAAGTATGACTCAGTGCCAGTCACCCTAACACATGACATAGCTTGTGATGTGGTAGAGAGCTGTGGAGGGGTAGGCTGTGAACTAACCAGCCTCTTCACAAGCTGGTAAAAATTCTTAGGAAAGTAAAAAAATGAACAAATAAAACTATTTGAACATCAGAATGGTAGGTACACAGATAATTAGTTGCAATGGGTTAGGACCAAGGGACAGGAAATTTCTAACTTTGACATAAACTTTTTTTCCTAGTCACAGATCCCAAGCGATGCCAAAAGGGTCAGTGACCAAGGGGTAGTGATTCACTGCTGGGTTATAACTACAGCTAGACACAGCTGAAACTCAAAGCTGAATCAAGCCATGCTTTATGGCATAACATTAAATGAGTCTGTTGATCATCTTGTTTCACAACTGTTTCACATGGATGCCTGAAAATCTGAGATTACTTACTCCATAAAACCTCCATTAAAAATAACAGATATTCAAGAGAATTTGATGTCTTTGACCATTACAAACTAATTGGTAGAGAAGGTTGGTCCACTAGATAAAGACTGTTTTCCCAAAAGGTGTGGTGAGGGGTGTTGCCATCTTGGTGGAGCTGGGGTTGTTGCGATGGTCAGAGAGTCCATCTGTGCTCTGCTTACACACAGCCACAGGAATCTGTATCAAGTCTTGTACCAGAAATAAATATGCTTTGATCTCTTCAGCGAACAGACTGTGTGAACCAGGACAGAACCAGACATTCAAGTTCATCCACCTGCTGGGAAAGTGAACACCATCCCTTTGACTGGCACGCCTCTCATCCCCGTGGGAGAGGCCAGGCTGAGTGCACAGCCAGGTACTTGGGGGCAGAGGAGAGAAGGGTCCTGCTCACCCAAGGGGCTGAAGGGCTGCTTTGCCCTGATGGGTTCTCAGTGCTTGCCACCTCCTCCAGGCACCCACCCGATACGAGGTGTCTGAGCACAATTTCTCACTGTCCTGCTTCTTCCTTCACCCTGAGGTGCAGGTTGAAGCCAGCACCTGAGGCAAACCCTCAAAGCAAAATTTCATGGTGGTCCTCTGCCGGATTTCAAGTGTATTTGCATCCAAACAAAAGGCAAAAATCCAGCATCTGTGGGTAGGAGCCGTTAAGCAATGCTCTCACACCAGTCAGCCAGCAAGTTTTTAGCACCCAAATAATTTTTTATCGACAGGGAGAAGAGGTGTATGTGCAACACAAAGCTCAGCATTCTATTCACACAACGACAGCAGCATGTTGGCAAACATTTTACATTATTTTTCAGTTGTTCCCTGGCACCTCTTCAGCTGGGGGATAAAGGCAATGAGACCCTGTGAGTACTGGAGCTAGATGGCTGCGGAATACTCCTGTCCCACGTGACAGGCTTTCCATGAGCCCTCCAGCCACAGGGAAGCGACCCCACGCTCAGACAAGTGAGGAGCAAGACAAGGAGGCCCTTCAGAAAATCCTGGGAACGACCCAGAGAAAAAGCTCTCACTCTGGTAGTTTTTTTGTTACCAAACCTTAAGGAGGGGCCTTCAAGAAGCAGTTCAAGCTTACCTTTTAAATGAGGTAAAACTTGTACATGACCTTTCATCTTTCTCATTCCTTGTTAAATGATATACAACACGCACACTCAAATCCCATTTATGGTCTTTTCTGACCATGTCTTTCTTAGGGGGGAAAAAAATTTTCTAACAAATACTATACCAGCGCATCAAACTAATGCAAACCCATGTTTATAGGTAACATCTAATAATAGCATTGCACATCTGAGATATTTCCCTTTTTGTGCTAACCACAATGTAGAGAAAAGTGAAATTATGTCTTATGATACAAACCAAAAATATCCCAGGAAAAGAAAGCATATATACTTAGTTATTCTTTGTTGCTGTGCATTCAATCAAGTCTATCAGAGTTGACAAGGCCAATTTTGCACCTTCCTATTGTTTTGTCATATAAGACCGGGATGTCATTCCACTGGGAAAAATAATTACCAACAGTAAAGAGGTGGTTTCTATGACATTTGCTGAGATATTGCTGAAAAATACCTTTAGTATGGATCGCTTCACTTCACCAAGTAGGATAACTGACTGGAAACTAAGCTCTAAAGCTCAATGTGCCTAATATGAAAATGCAGTATCTGTGTTTCCCATAGTTTAAAGGAAGACATACCCCCTGCCAGGCAATATATCCATGCACACTCTCTGCTCTCTCTGCCTCAAGTTCACACTGCAAGGTAACAAATGGCTGTTAAATTTATTCATGGAGAAAAAAAATAAAAAGGAAAAACAGTGCTAAGATCAAGATTGACATGTCTGCAACTTCAGCATAATTCTTAGACTGGTTCAGAAAAATAACCTTGAAAGTCCAGTAATAGTGAAAGCCCAGTGGTAGCTCCATATCCATAAAGATATGGAGTCCTCATAGTTAAAATAATCTGTGGCATATGGTAAATGTCTCAAGGCTAAATAGGCCTTAGGGGCAGAGGGAGAAGGAAGCTCTCAGTCACATTACCTGACCCGACTCTCATTTTCCAGCACTGCACATAATGTGTTCCCAAACAAAAGACACAGTTTTGTAGTGGTCTCGAATTTTCTTAATTTCATGAGAAAAATCGTTACACATTAGACTGTGAAGCACATGGTTAGGTAGTTTGTCAGTGGTTATCTGATAACATGTGACAACTTACAATGATTGTCTTGAGAGCTAAACACTCGCAGTGTCATCAAAATTAGGGAGGTTTTATTTGACATGCAAATGAAGAAGCATGAGGAAATTAAGAAGAAAGACACTGCAGGTTTTTTTTTATTTGAAAAATGCTCGGGCAGATGCAAGAAGAATCTCAGAATGGTGTTTCATCTTTTCCTTTAAATCAACAGCATGATTACATTATACACAGGCTTCCTCAGTCTATACAAGAATAACTTAAACAACTGAGATTATTCTCGGTGCTTCCAATACTGTACCAGTCAGACTGACTCAGCTGGCGCTTAGAGGGAGCAAGAGACATGACATCCTTCGTTCAGTTTTCCCTGACATTTGAGGTTCTCAGACACAAACCTGCCCTTGGCTTCTACTGCAGATCCCAGGTGGTGATGGTAGTTTCCGAGTCTCCACGATTTCTATCTTTATCAACTCCCCTTAGCCCAGCCCAATAAGCATCCTTTATGCCTGCCTGGAACGAGCAGGAATAACTGCAGGAAAAACAAAGCCCTGCTATCTCCTCCCATTCCCGAACAAAGTAGGAGCTGCTTTGTATTCTGACTTACAAATACAGAAGCTGTACTAAATGTCTTGGTTTTTGTTTGCATCTTCTTTGCCAATTTACTGCTGCTTTAGCGTTGGCCTCCACGTTTTAAACAATTGCCTCATTAGCAAAGTTCAAGTACCAGCCATATTTCCCTTAGCACTTAATGTAACTCCTTTCCCTGTGAGCTTTATTGCCCAGCAAACCTCAAATAATCTTAAATAGCTGCTGCTTCTGTCTACTGTTTTATCCACATTAAAAAAAAATAATCTTGCAGATACCAGCTCATGATGAGCAGGGCTGTATCTCGTGCCAGAATTTTCTTTTTAATCTGCATGTCTGTTAAATAGTAAAATGTTGCACACACATTAGTTAAAAAAAAAAAAGACAAGTGTTTCCATAATTCCTCTAAAGTAATATTGCTGAAAGCTCAAGCCTTAATTTTTTTCCAGATGACTATTCATCTATATGTATTTATTGTGAATATCTGAGGTATGCAGAAAGCTAATGTAAAGTTAGTAATAATAAAAATTAATTGCAGAACTTAACTACAATTTAATAAACATCAATAGTAATATGTGCATTAAAATACACTGTCAATAGCTGTGTGCACTTAAGGGCTCATAAACATAATCAGATATTTCTTGTAGCTGCCTCTGGATTGACCACATAAGCAAATCACAGGATGTGTGAATTCATGGTAAACTATTTTAAGAGTGCAGCAATTAATGCCGGTAGGTAATTGCACAGCACAAAGGGCAATGAAGACAGTGCTCATGTAGGGACTGGGTGGAAAAAAGATCATAACTATCAGTACTCTTTCAGAGCCATATCAGATTAATTCAGAAGGGAAATTTAAATTGTTATGCCTTATTTATGATTTAGATATAAAATTCACAAAACAAGTGAATGCTTATCCTTGGGATTCATTCTACTCAGTATTCTGCTTTTCATAAAGCCCACAGTTTGTCTTAGATCATGTACCATTGTAAATCAGATGACACTTGACAGGGCATTTTTGTATTTCATCTTTTTAGCAAAGCAGAGCAGCAATTGCCAATAGAGAACGTATGTAAATGAGACCAAGGTTATCCACAGAAAATTCAGTCAACTGCTTCTATTGTTATTCCAAGCACATAAGAAGATGGACCTGTATCTCACTTAACCGATTTACACTCCATTTTAAACTTATAAAAATGAGCTGATGGGTGCAGACGGCTGCAGGGTGATTCGTGGTTACAAGCACAAAAAAGGGTCCAGAGCCCTGGTCTGGCAGCAGTTTTCATGGACTTGGGGTACTCTTACTTCTCTTTATAGTTGGGCAAAGATACTGCCTCATGTTTAAAAATACTTCTGTGACAGGCAATTTCGCACTGATTGAATTAAAGTAACAGTACAAAGTAAAATTCCTCTGGTTTTACTCTTTTCAGGTAGGAAGTGGCCCAAGAGAAAAACAGCCAAGGTTTAGATCACCATGGTACTAATTCAGGTAGTCCCACATGCTAATGGGTTGGAAATATCCCACCATACAGACTGAAAAAGTTGAAGTAATGGTATAAAAACACCTTGAAAATGTTACCCAGAGTTGGAAGATATGAAATTGAGTCTAATTTGGTTTTTCCCCAGTTCATTTTTGTTTATTGTCAACTACTGAGCAGTTTCATTTGTATCTATTGCACATAGGAGGTCTGGAAATCCCTGTGCCCACTAGCAATAGATAATTCTGGACGTGCCCACTCCACCTCTGCCATGAGACCACTGCAAGGCAGTTTGGCAGGAAAAACCGAACTGAACAACTGTACTGTCAGATGCAGAGCCCTGGATAAAGTACTGACTCACAAGAGCAAGCCCAGGGTAAGCCAACCTGAGCTGCCTGGCTCTGGACTTACCCAAGTCTGAGAACATCATGGTGAGGCTAGAAAACCTCACTGTTTGAACAGAAGTCTCCTCTTTACCAACGTCAGTCATTCCTGGACTTAGCAGAGCAATCTGACTGCCAACACTCTCCAAGGAGTTTAAAAAAAAAATAAATTAAAACTGCATCTTTATCATATCAGACTTCCCAGGGCTCTCCCAGAGACCAAGCTTGGAGTCTGTACAACAGCTCTGCCTCAAGCATGACCCCTGGCGTAGCCAGAGGCTGTCCCTCAGATCTCCAGCAACACGAGGCAGCTTGAAACAGACGCAGACAGACACTGGCAGACAGACTGTCAGCATCAGGATGCTGCATGGGAGGAGGTTGGACAAAGAAGATGCAAGTCTACAGCATTTCTTGCTTCTTCCTATAATCTCTGTACCCGCACATTGCTGATGAGTGTTATCAGAATCACCTATGTTTACAGAAGCTAAGTTTTTGTTTGTGTTACAGAAATCATGTTTGTGTTAGAGACCAAAGCGGGGGGGGATTGGTTTTGGATGGTGCTTTGTGTCTGCAACTGAGATACATGGGGCAGGGAAGAACTAGGTTTGTAAGAAATGCTTGGGTCCAGTGGCAATCTACTTTATCAATGGGAACCTATGTTGCGCTTGAAATAATTCTCTGCTTCAGGCAACAGTATTAAAAAGGAAGAAGTGCTCTAGGCACCTGCTACATCCCTTCTGCCAAAGTACACTCAGCTTCTTCCCAAGTCTGCTCCAGCCTATCATACAGGAGTAGGAAGTTTCTTGCAGCTCTCACTGAATATGCATTTAGATGACTTGGATTTATTTCACTCTTACCTGATACATTCAGAAATTAGTCAATAGAGGACTGTGTCAGCTCTAACCATACATGTTATCAGCTAAACATGTGATAAACCAAAAATTTCCTTAGTACAGTTCATTCAGTAGCAGATGGTATTCAGTATAGAAAAGAAGCACAAAAATAATCACCCTGAGCCTGGCTGCATTGCTGGATAGAAACGTGCAGAGAAATTGTGCATTTTGTCTACACAAAAGAAAACTAAATCATTTTCACATCCTGTAGCTCAAGATCTGCTCCTCAAGTCCTCCCTCTCCACAAAGCTGTCACAGCAGTGGCACAGACTGAAGGACATGGGGAATTTCAGCACTGAATCTCCTCTGCCCACTCTCAGAGAGGTCAGCAGCACATGAAATAGCGTAGTGACAAGGTGACGCACGGCAGTGCCGACATGACACAAAGGAGATTTTGCATCTCATTCCACAGGGACAAACACCAAATATCCTTAAAATACCCATCACCCCATCTTAGCTGTCAGATACTCACTGATGAACAGGATTTCACAGCAATTAAAAAAAAAAAAAAAAAAAAAAAAAAAAAAAAAAAAAAAGTATTTTTGCCCAGATAGGGCCCAGGAATAGTAAAATATTTCAACCAGGCAACACAGTTAAATCATCCTTTCTGAACTGCAAAACGTAATTCAAAGTTTGTAACAAAGCCTTTAGTTCCCAAGCTCAGAAAGCCTCCTGTGTTAGCCAAAGCCATCTCACATGATAATTTTTCCTGTTGAATCTTGAGTACAGATAATTGGTTTTTATGAGCTTTGACTGACCACAGTAGCGGATTACACCTCTCTGACAAATATTTTCGTTAGAACAGGAAACAGCATTTAATCCTTCTCCAAGAGTGCAATCTGGTGGTTACTGTCACTGATCAAAGAGCAAAATGTTATCACTGATAGTTCTAAATTCACTACCTAAGAGGTGTTATTATAAATGCCTTGTATAAGCTTACTTACTTTACTAGACTAGATTAAAATCTAATCTAGAAATGTCTACATTAAAATTAGCTTTTGCTTGAATGGTAAAACATATATCCAGATCTAAATACGTCAAATGAAGAAAAATCCTTTCTTTTTTCTCCAGGCATCTTTGTTCCAATGAGTAATTGCTCTTAAAAGTAAATGCTAAAATTCATAATTAGCTTTCTTGATTACTCAGAATACTTCAACCCTTATGCTATTCATTTTTGATGTTGCATTTAATAAGCAATAGGCTGGGGGATGGGGTGGGAAAGCAATCTATGTTTTCTGCAGGAGAAGGGAGATGGAAATGAGAAAACCCCAGGAAAACAGATCCATCACCGAATGGAAAAATTTTCACAATGTGAAAACTTAGAGAGCTCACTGAGCTCATTAATTGTACCAAATAAGTCTAATTGATAAAAAGATCATATTTTTAGTGCTTAAATCTTTCTATGTTGACTTATCAAGTCAAAGGACAAAATATCTGAGCAGAGTCAAAAGAAAAGCTCTAACCTAATCCATTGATAGTTACATAGATTGCAGAGAGGCTCTCCCAAGAATCACTTACATTCACTCCAGGTCAAAATTTTACATTAAGATTGGCAAAGGCCTCTTCCTCTTAGTATACAGAATACACAAAATACATTCACAGCCATAATTCAAGTCTAGCACTTTATTTCCTCTTTTCCTGTAGCTACAGAGAATATCTTCTCACATATTAGCCTAAAAAAAATCACTATCACAGACAGATATTTGATATTCAATTTTATGAACTGTTTATCACCTGACACAAAGAGTTTGATTTTTAGAGCCAGCATCATCAAAATGCCCAGCCACCTGGTAGGAGAATCTCATGTTTGCTGCTTAGCTCCTACCTAAATTCCCTTCCAGCCTCCAGAAGGGCAGCCTGGCAGCAGTGGCAATGTGTGTCCCCAACTTACATTCCCTGTGCTCTGAGGGGGCTAAGAGGCAAATTTTCTGGCATCAGAAACCCCTTGGATTCATGTGGCAAGCCCTCAATTTTCAGGAACGCTGAAGTAATCACTCCCTGGGTACAACTTCCATGATAAATGGATTTATTTTTTTCTTTCTGACTGTAGATCCACAGGCTTCAAATGAAGACAATAAAACAAGTGGTCTTTTTTTTAACTCTATCTTTTCTTTCCAATGAGGCTGTCATCTCATGAAAGTCACCTTAAAATAGTGGGACCCAATAATTATACTCACATGTATATATTTAATTTTGTCAATCATCAATCTGTTAGGGTAAAAAAACACTTCTGTGGAAAGTAGACCATAGCATAACAAGTGTGAGTGGCTAACATTATACACAGTAAGCTGCCCAGAATTTTTAAATGAGTTAGTAATTTTCTGAAGCAGCTCAGAAGCTAAAATTGAAATCACTAGGGGGAAAAAAAAACATCCAGATTCCCTGCCTGGTAGGGTCTAGTGCAACTTTGCCTTTGAGCAACAACAACACAGCAATACAGTAATTCTGAAATCTGAGAAGTCCATGGCAGAATATAGGAAGACAAGCACTGTGACGCTTTATTTGCTGATTTCTTAGACCTCACATATCCTTGGAAAGAAAAAAGGTGGCACCTGCCTGTAAACACTAACACAGAGGAACTGTTTTCATGTATTCTGTAAGTTCTGTTTTTGCTTTGGCAGTAAGCTATATTTCAAAATATCTCAGCAGAAATAATCTTGTAAGAGAGCAATAACTTCCCAAAAAGGCATAATAGGTAATATTGACCCCTTCATTACTAGAAATGAAATCTGCTAAATAAGAATTTCCATCACTATCATACAAATCTCAGCAGAAAACACCCCCTTTTACCCTCGGTGTAGTATTCTACATCATTCATCTAATTTCCAGGAACAGGAAGTTTCATTATCCAAAACAATCTATCTTTAAAACAAAGGTTAATAGTAGCATTGCATGTCCAAAATACAGAACAGTAAGGAGGAAGTTGAGAGAAGTTTAGGGAGAGTTAGCAAGCATCCTCTCATTGTCAGTTTTCTGCAAAAGCATGTTCAGAAAGCCGCACACATCCTTCATTTTAGACTTCATCACCCACTGCCCCCACCCT
This sequence comes from Corvus cornix cornix, assembly GCF_000738735.6. NCBI lineage: Eukaryota > Metazoa > Chordata > Aves > Passeriformes > Corvidae > Corvus > Corvus cornix. Next base: position 19,045,094 of record NC_046334.1, on the reverse strand, counting down.
GGGGACGGAGAACAAACGAAGCATGGAAGGGAAAAGAAATCCATCAAAGCCCTGAATGCTGGGAGAGCTCTTCTGCAGGAAGCAGTCACGAGTTAGGTAAGGAGACCCTGGGGCAAACACCTTTGTTTGAATATTTTGTGTGTTGATGCATACAAAGAAATACAAGAATCTATGCATGTATACCTTCTGCATAGCAAACATACTTTGTGTAGGTACAGAACTGAATCAAGGAATAGCCAGCTTCTCATTCCTGTGCATTACAGGGTATGAGAACAGTTAAAATACCTGTGATCCAAAACATGTGAATTCACCACTACTTTGTCTTGGGATTATTTGTTTGATCAACAAGTAGTTGCAGAGACACAAAGCACTTCTTTTTCCAGATCCAGACTTTCAAACCTACTGTAGCTATATTAATAGTATTAACTTCATGGGAAAGGCTTCTAATTGCTTCTGCAGAGAAAGGAGCTTAGACATCTCTTAATGCACAGCTGTTCTCTAAGCTGACTTTCCAATACCTAGATTTATCTCTTGTATTTCAAAAGCAGTTTATAGAGCTAAGATGTTAAGGGGCAACACTTCTCACTGTTTGGGTTTTTTTCTACTTTGTTTTTGTATTCTTGTATTCTCTTCCTAGATAAGAATGCATTTTAATTTTGTATTTTCCTAATTAGATATTATGATAACTGGAATATTATGAATTATTGAGAATATAGTATGAAATTTCACATCTCCCCAGTCTACCAATTTAACAACTGTACAGAATATAAGCACAAGCCTGTAAATGCTCCAAACTGACAACTATTTTATACAGATAAATAAACGCAAAATTGTCTTTCAGAAAGGCTGGCTATTTGCTGTAGTCTTTGTCCTGCAGTTACAACCCAGTGCAGGCAAAACAGGGAAACTCACCATCTCGTCCTTATTCCCTTTCTGCTCAGCTAAAGAAGCTATTTTCTCTTCATCACTCTAGACTTACCTTTGCACTGCTGCTTTAGCCTTTGAAAGAAACACTTTGAGAGCAGGGAGGAAAAGCACTCGACTTCTTGAAGCTGTAGCTTCTGGATGCTGAGAGCAGTCATAGGGGGCCTCTTCCCAGCTCTCTCACATCTCCTCCTTGGCCCTCACTTGCAGAGGGCACAAACGTGTCTAGGCACAAGCACAATCTGCTCTGACTACCCACCACACAGCTCACAGAAAACACTTCTCCTGCATAAGAGGGAAAGAGGCAATGAAGAAAAGTAAGATCTCTTTCAGCTGGCATAGATTGTTAATTAAAAACTCATGATGTAGCCATGTGTTGCTGGTAAAGAATCACAGACTTGTAAGGGTAGGAAAAGAAGACAGTAATCAAAACATTAGAGCCCTTAAAGAAACAGTACTAAAACTCAATTTCTACTAAAAACAATAGCAAACAAATTTAAAAAGAACTTCATCTCAGTATAAATTGGAATCAAACAGATGTCCTGACTTTTTCCAGGCATCTCAAGCTGAAAAAACGTGACATATTTCTTCCAAGAGCGATCATTCTGTTTTGTTCCATCTCAGATTTGTTAGAGGACTTAATAAGCACAGGACAAATAAATGCCAGAGCTGTTCTACTTAGCCAGACCTTTTTTCCACAGGATAAATGGAAAAAATAGTACAACTGCACCTGCAGACCAAGAGAAAGAAGAAAATACCAAGCCTTTTCTTGTCCTCCTTTGGTCAGGCCACAGCAGCCCTCAAGTGATAGAAGAGTAACTCTCCTATGAGTTAGCCCAAAAGCAAGCCCCAAAGGCTTCTTCTCACCTGAAGCAGGACCCCGTTTAAATCTCCCTGCTGAACTGACTCACAAGGGCTTTTTTTTATTACCAAGTAGAGCTGCCTACTCAGCTGTGACCATTTTTAGCATATTTCAGATGGGTTTTTTTACCCTCAAGCTGAATTTGACAAATAAATTTGCTGTAAAATAGAAGAGGAAAAGTTTTTTAGAAAACATGGAAGTTTTCAGACCATTTAAAATGGATATAACGTGTTTATTTCATTCACAAAAGATGGTTAAATAAACTGAAAGTGGAAGTCCTTATTCTGGATAAAAGAATTGTTTGGTATTGGACAACACTTTCATTCTTAATTTTCATAAGGACTTTTGAACAAGTGCCTTTTTTAAAGGGGTGAATTCTAAGACCAAAATAGGAATAAGTAAGAGGGGAAGGAATCAGATATTACAGCAAGTTGAGGGAGATGAGGACTAGAATCTCATTACACTAATACCTGGGTGTATTGCAAAAATTAATTAATTTTCATTGCACTTCTCATGAGTTGAGGGGATGATAGTATCTCTGTTATACAGAAGGGAACTGAAACACAGGCACCTTCATTGTGGGGATCTCATTTGATCAATGTAGTACATGACATTTCAGAGCACACAGTATTACATAGCTCTTGGTATGGTTAAAGTTCAGCATTTCCACAACATTTCTCTAAAAAAAAAATAAGTACAGCATGATCAGTCAGCTAGCTCTTTGAAACAGTATGTTCTTAGCATTCTCATTCTAGTTAATAGTAGAGGGTTAAAAAAATAACAATAATAACAACAATAATTTAAGGATCCCATCATAGTTTCTGTAACACCTGAGATTATTAGCACTTTATTAGACAAATCATTGTCAGAACAGACAGAAGCTTTTGCAGATAGCATTGGCTGTATGGGAATTCATGTTGAGTGGTCTGTTTTCAATGTTGGCTACCCTTCATTTCCTGAGACCTGTATCTGATGTTAACGATACAAAAGGAGCTAATTAATGAATAGTCAAGTGTGTACTAGGGGAATCCTACCTTTTTTCCCTGCTTCTGAAGGTAAAACTCATGGCCATTCTCTGCTAATTGCACTGTATGGATTACTTAAGTGTCAGCATAAGGTGCATGAAAAAGATAACGCTAAATTGGGAGATGAGCAGAAAGGATCTGACCTTCTTAGTCAAGGTCACTGATAGTGTAATTATTCTGATAAGCCAGGCATAATGATCTCCTGTACCATCAAGACACCCAGGCTATTCAGTTCAGCAAAAACACATTGCATATTCTGGTATAGTCCATACTTACGCTTTTTAAACGTGTCACAGGTTAAAGCTACCCATGCTAAACTGCTTGACCACAGGACTCTGTGCCAGGACAAAACTGCCAATGGAAAAGAGAAAAGTGTTGGAAAGGGGTGTTGCATGCAAGGCTGCTCTAGGTAACTCTCCTGTTAGAGAGTCAAAAGCAGGAGGATCCAGGTTTCTTGGTTCTAGACAGGAACTTTTTTCTCTGGGAGGCCAAAGTTGTGAGCACTACAGCAGAGCAGCCTCAGCCATTGTTGCAAAAGAGCCCAGTGTTAGTGTACGAGGTCTGGGGAGCACCATCAAACTCCCCAGAGCCTGCTGCATCCCAGAGGATGCACCAGCATCAGGACCAAACTTCAGGTGCTGTGCTATTTCTTGGGAGAGGGCCAAAGCTGAGGGGGAGACATCTCACAGGCCACATCAGAAATCCTGGCTACATCAATTGCTTTTCCTTCCATGGATTCTCACATTACTATCCCACCAGCACTACTGCAAACTTTAGGAAAAGAAAAAAAAGGAGAAATCATCTACTCTCTCCCACTGGCCTGTGTTTTTAGAATCAGATGAAATGAGCCCATGTGGGCTGTACAGTAGGGTGCAAAGTCCCAGCAAACTGTGTTTTGAAAGACAGCTCAGCCCTCATAATAATCCCTGAATTCAAAAAAAGCCTTAATCTTTATTCACAAGGAAATCACTTATGCATGCACAGCTGACAGGACAAAATGCAGGTTTCACTGAACTTCAGTCTGGCTGCACTTATTTATTTTCCATTCCTTAGGCTCTACAAATAAACTTCAACCTATCCAGGAAGAACAGTGTTAATATCATGCAGGTTCCTGTGAAATCAAGGCAAGGATTTGCAGCATGTAGAAAGCGCACCTGGCCTGTGATTGAGACACTTGAGCAATGCAACACAAAATTGCTTGTATTTAACACAGCTGACCACTGTGGACTGTTGTGTGTGACTGGCAGGAAATTCTGTACCCACCCCACTGGGACAGCTATTCCCCATTGATCAAGAGCAGCTGGGGAAGGGGCTGGGCAGCCTTTGTGAAGGCAGCCAGGCAGCACACTAAAGGCTTCAGAAAGAATCAGCCCTCCGAGGGTGTGCAGAGCCTCCTGCCAGAGCTGGAAGGAGACCTGTGCCTGTCTGGAGAAACAAGGCTGCAAAGAAATAATCCTTTAGTATTAAAACTAAATGAAGTTGATTCCAGTGAACCACATCAGTGTTTCAAGTTCCTGAAGTTCTACCACAGCTCAGTTGTCTTTTGGAGTCCTTTTTGTGCTGCAGCAGTGGCAGATTATGTATTTATTTGATAAGAACAATGTCTTTGTGGCCTCAGAGGGAAATATAGTGATCACCATTGCAGATATCAAAATTTTATGGTGGTTTGTGCCTTATTCTGTGTCTTATTGCTGTGCCTTATTGCTGCTCAGTAATATATCATGTGTTCAGCAGCTTCTGTGCTGGGGTGAATGTACTGCCACACTTCATCTTCTGATCAGCACATCATCTCTGCTTTTGTTTGTTTGTTCATAGGTCTAATATAACTGTAAGTAAAGCAACAGAGATTTAAATAATTAATCATTAAAATAATTTAAATCATCACATTGTAGTGGTGTGATTTTTCCCTCTGTGCCTTTGCATGTATTTCATTATCCTACTGGCAAAGTCTATAGTATAACACAAACACAGGAGTTCAAAAGATGTATAAAATATGCAAATTGATTGACAGGCACATACGATGGAGAATAACAGAGAACATACCTCCCTATTCCAGCATAGCTCCTAAATCATATTTTTCTTCTGTTACAGGTGTTCACACAGTGTTTTTGTTTTGTGCAACCACTGAGTCTGGTTTAAGAGTTGAGACTGAACAGCTCAGAGATAACACTGGAGTGTTACAGTATCCCCACTGCAACACTGGAGTGACATTTCTGTCTTATTTCTGGATCTAGTTCATCATGAGTCCAAGGTAAGAAAAGTCCAACAAGCAGTGTGAAACAATTTGATTTGAGAAAATAGTCTCATTGACCATTTAATTGTCACTTAACTACAGTCCCAAAGGATGAGATGGAACAGGTTTTTTTCCTCGGTGACCTAGCCACTTTAATTCTCGGCTACAGTCTATCAGCTTTTTTTTTCAAGGCTAGGGTATTTGTTCTTTGACTCTGAAATAACATATACTTTCATCTGACTCCACACAGGTACACCCTTTCTTCTTGATTTCAGGTCAAGGAAGGTGCTGACTACACTCTACACAGTAGAATTCACTGAACTGCTATGTAAGCTGTTAGGAGAATTAATGTATTCAAGTCTCTGCAAACCCCCTTCTTCCTTAATCCTCATTTCAGGGTTGGCAAATCTTCTTTTCCTTGGTGATTCTTACCTCTCCCGTGCAGTATGTGTCTTTAATTACATTTTGCTATACATAATCCAAGCCATCCAGTGTCATATATGTGACAACACAGAAAATGGTTTCAAAGCTGCGATGGCAGTGAGGCTGAAGGAAGGCTGTCAGGAATACAAAGAAATACTGTGTGTTGTACCCTGCATTTTGAAAGATTCAAGGGTTGTAGGTAAAAACAAAAAATCTGAAATGTTTCAGGCTTCACTAGTTTCCCATTGTTACATTATCCTGATAAAGAAAAAAAGCAGAAAAAAGCCCTTCAAATTTAAAATTTCTTAAATTCTTTAAATTATGTTCACTGTCTCTCTAGGTTTATAAAAATCACTTTTCTCCTGCTTTGGTTCTCAGACAGAAAACTTTCCCTGAAAAAGAAATGCCTTCTTCTGTGTGTTTGTACAGCATACTTCACAAGGTTCACAGCAGCTGTGGAAAAAGAATCAGTTAAAAACTATTGCTTTAACGGGAAAAACACACTCCTTAGCCTTTCATGCAGTAGTCATCCACAGGACTAATTTGAATATATGAGAAAACAAAAGGCTTCTGAGAGCTGCAGTAATAATCAAAGGAACTGCCTGGGTTGGATGGGGAATCAAAAGCAAGGATGCACAGTACATGATGGACCACCGCCCACACAGGCCAAGGATGATGTCTAAAAGTTGCTTTTACAGCTGCTAAGATGATGAAAGACTGCTGTCCCAGGTGAGAGAATGTTTCTCGAGTATCACTGGGGAACAAGCAGCAACTGGATTTGCCTTGTCCTTTGGCTCTTGCTGTATCCTCCTCCAATCAAGGCCAGGATGCCTTGGGTTTCTGAGAGTGTATCTTGCTCTGCCTTGCCATAATCATGTAATTACTGTACAGAGTCATAAACATCCCTCCCTTTGTAGGCGTTGCAAGTTGGACACAGAAAAATCAAGATATTCCTAATAACTGATCATTTTCAAAACTGTTATCCAAAATGCTTTTGAAAGCAAAACCATGTTACAAGTATGTTAGCAGTGCCAGGCGTTTTTAGAGCTCCCTTGGGTCTTATATGCCATTAAAACATTTGATTGGAGGTGCCTTAAATATGCTCCTCCTGTTATACTGTCTGTTGCTGTATTTCTGCCCTTGTTAATTAAGCAAGAAATTTCCTTTTTTCCCCCCTCTTTAGTAAATTAGACTGCTTACTTTAGTCTGCTCCATATGGTCATTAGTTGAGTTATATTTCATATGCAGGGTAAGAAGATGGGATTTATTGTAGACATCCCACAATTCCAGATGTGGTTGCATGGTCAGGGACTGAAAAAGTCAATTTTCTGCCCTGCCCCCACTCCATTCCTATGTCAAATATTGCTTCTTAGTAGCCAAGTAACATGCCAATGCCATCTGAGAGGGGGCACAGAAGAATACACACCATAAATGCAGAATTAATAAAACTTCCAGTTTTCTCTGATAAAAAAGAAAAAGCCTGCAAGATTATTCTCAGCTATGGGGAAGCAAATATAGTACCAGTGAACAATAAGCATGGACTGAAGGATTACAGATTTCTCAGTTCCAAACAAATTATCTTAATTAAACGAGTCTTTCTTCTCTCTTCATCTCTCCTTTTTTTCTGAAATTATTTTACTCAACAATGAATACTGTGCTCAGTCTGCTACACAGTAATGAAAAAGAACAGCTGTGTGTCCGTTTCCACAGCAGTCAAAGAAAAAGGCAAATACTCTATTTTTCCCCTTTTTCTTTTGCAATCGTGCATTTCTGATACAAGTGGTGCGTTTCAGACATTTAGCCCAGTGGATGTCAGGAATGCTACAAAGATTAAATATTATCTTGTCACATCTGCTCAGAAGCAATACATAACTCTTAAAATATCTGGGTTGCTATAGCCACCTATCTGCACTGGCAAGATACAGTATCTTAGGTTAAGTTAAGACCCATGCTGAGATAGAAAGTCAAGGGGCAATGTGGGAGTTGTTAATAGGTCTGAGAGGAAACCCTGTATTTGCAAATAGATCTCCTTTAAAAAAAAAAAAAAGAGAGAGAGAGAGAATGAAACAGGAAACAAATTCACAGTGAGAGGATTAAGCAAATAATGATCCTGTTATAAGAAAAGAGCAGCTATATCATGGTTATGATACTCTCCATAAAAATTTAAAGAGCAGGACACATTTCTGGTAAGAGACAACAGAATGTGGGAGCTCTGGGTCAAAATCTTTCATATGGACAATTTCTCCAAAACTGTTTGATGCTCTGTGGAGCATATTTTCTCTAAATTTTTCTCTACACAGATTTTCTCTATATGGTTGAGGTCTACTGACAAGAGTATGCAAAACAAAATTATTATCTGATTCTGATGGACATAATGTGTTGAAGAGCATACCTAATGATAAAATTTAATTTGCCAGAAAAGGGAGCTAGAATTATATTCCCCATGGCAACTAATGTGTTAATGAGCTGTCTGCATACTCCAGGTTACCCTGTTGATTGTGGTACTCTGTGAACAATGAACACAAGGGCTACAGAAACATCAGCTTCACAGTGTTTTCACGATTTGGGAGAGGGCTAGTCTTTATCTTGTGCAGGTTTCATTGCAGCATCCCTGAACTGGTGGAGGCAAATGGGCAGTTGTTGCACTGAGGAGAACTCCAGGTATTTTTGAGTGTCTTTGGTCTGTATTTCCAGCCATCAGCATGGAAACACTTAGAAGAGACAGAGCATGGTAGGGAGATGGTTGCCATGTTTCCTATGTCCTTTTCAAGGTGTACAGATTTACAGAGAAAAACAGGGTGACTCCTCGTTCTCTACAATCCACATATCCACAGATCAGGTAAATCTATGTTTGCCAATACTTTCCTGGGAATGGGCTTCTGGCATGAGATGCCAGTTAGAAATCCATGTAACATCCTTACCTCAGCTTAGGCATCCAATCTTTGTATATTTTCATTAATCCCAAACTCCAAGTTACATTTTCATCTCCTTTGTCAAAGCCTCTTGCAATCTTCCCTCAGTTTAGGTTATAATCCAACGTGTGTGAAGGTGGACACCTGTCTGGGTCTGTATGGAGGGATGGCATGGCCTGGAGCCAAGGACTGCAAGCTGTGGCTTCTTATTTAGTTGTATAGCTCATGTTTTGGATTTTCAGGGTCTTGTCATAGAAAGGTATTAATTAACAGAGAAAAATACAGCAGAAAGTAGAGTAAGTGCTTTGAAATGGGTACATTCAAGAGTTAAAGGAACCAGAATGTACCTACTTGGACTTTAGCCAGTGATTTGACTCAGAGTAACTCTCTGAATAAACACAACACTCAGAAACCTTTGCCAGTAATTCATATTTAAGTAGCAGAAGCTGGTCCAGAGCACAGACCCAGCTGATGCAGCTGTATGCTTGTGGGTTTTAGTTCCATTTCAGTTGTGGGGTTTTTTCTTAGTTTGCTCTTTTATGATCTGCTCTTCCCCAGCTACTAATTTTAGAGATTGGGAGGTTTTAACATGATGAGAGCTCTTGGGAAATAAGCAATAGAATTGCTTATGCCATTTCTTTTGGGAATACTTTTGTGTATTTCTTCTAATCCTAGTGTTTTGGTCACGTAAATAGAGATTACATTAAAGAATACAAAAGATGGTAAACTACAGAATCTCCTCTCTCTTGTGAGCACAGATGGCAGCACCTTGGCTGACGATCTTTCAGGTGTAGGAGATCAGGGGAGAGTAAAGGAGATTTCTTTTGAGAGATGTAGGCTGGGCTCCTCTTGCAGATTTCAGTCTGATCACTCAGGTTAACACCAAAGAATTAGCAGCACTGAAGGGACCAATCTGCAGGGAGGCTTTGGCAGCTGCAGTTCTGCACCATGTGTGTTTTGCAGCACCTGTCACTGGTACTCAGTTGGAAGGCAAAAGTTCAACCATTTGCACTTACAGGAAAGGGTGTGTGGAATCACAGGGTGAAGGAAGGCAGAGTCTTGCACCTGTTGGATGGTGCAGTGGCAGAGCTTCAGGAAGAGCACTAGCTTTCCAGTGGTGACTGCACCAGCAGCAAAGCTCACAAGACCTCCCTGTCATGTTGAAACCAATGGCAGTTTTGCAGTTTAACTTGAATGTGAAGCAGGTGTTTTGTAGAAGAAACTTGTGCAGCAGCTTGTAATATGCCACCAAACATGGCATGCCAAAAGTAGTGACAGAATACTGATGGGAATTTCTTCTTTCCTCCTTCCAGCACAAATGTACCTCATCTGAAATCTCATCTTTGCAGTGCTTGGTTTCTAACATGAACTCATTTTAAGCATAAATAATGAACTGAGTTCATATTTTGTCCATAGTAGAAACAACTTAATCCTGAGTCTAAACTGCTCTGGACTTCTCCAAAGGGACACAGGTGGAAGAGTGAGGGAGATCTGCAGAGAAATGTGTCCAGGACACACCTCATCTTTTCTCCGTACTTTCAGAGCCACTAAAGAAAGGGAAGGAACCACCACACCACAGGTGGGTGTCTAAAAACATACACATACCATTGCTTCACAGAGAGCTGCAAGGAAGAGAAAGACCTGAAATGGAAGGGAAAACAAGAATAGAGCAGAAAATAACCAGCAGTAAACAAGACAAGGTGGAGAAAGGCAATGAGCTATTGCTAGCTAACAAAGCTAAGGGTGATAATGAACCCCTGTTTAATGGAGCAGGCATAAAAGAAGAACCAGGGGAAAGTAGGACCACTGGAAAATGAGGGGGGTAAGCAAATTAATGAGAATTTTATGATGATGGGGTTAATGACCTGTTTTCTTATATCAGTCACCCAGAAGAGGAAAATGATGAAGAGGTATGAGAGGCTATGCATTAATGAGATAATAGAGAAGAAACAGTTGACAAGTAATGGAACAATATTGGGAATTTTTTATGAAGACATTTTACTTAAATGATGGGAATAATCAAAGTGTGTCAAAATCTATATAACTGTTCAAATTCAAGCTACAAAATTTTCAGTCAAACGAAAAAAACTTGCGGCCATGACAGGGCCCAATTCAAGGGGTGATGCGGATAACAGTGTCCATGAACACTCAGACACTGTTTCCTTGCCTTCAGTGGGCTTGCATTCAGACCTGAATGTGGGGTGCTCAGTCCTGCAAAGTAGAGACACTCTGGACTTTGTCCAAAAACTCACTTCAATGGGCAATAAAATCTTAAGTACAGAAGTCGTTCTCTTATCTGCCATGTGATTCTGAAGTTTCCCATAGTTAAGCATGTGCTTTGCTCAGCCTGGACCATATAGCTCTGCAGTTTTCAGGACTGACTCCCTCTGAATTTGGTGTTTCTGCGTTCCCAAGCTCTGGAACTTGGTGGTATCTAATGCGCAGGAGCTGCTGTGTTCTGCAATACACATTTCCCAAAAGGGAAGGAATGAACCAGATCCATAAATACATTATTACAACAGAAGAATTAAAATGATGGTTATTTGTTTTGAAGGGGATTTGTCCTCCCCTGTGTCCATAATGGAAGCCATTAGCTTCTGATCAAGGTAAAACACAGTAAAAGAAGCAGAAAGTAACTGGTAATTGTTTCTTTTAATAGTAATCTGCAAAACAGCTGCAGTTCTTGACATATATCATAAGAGAATTCCAAAACTGCAGTTTTTGTGGGCATAGGTTTATACTGTGTAAAAAAGAAAAGATGTTGATGCTGGTTTTAGTGATTTTCACCCAAAGGGATTTCTGCATTAAAATTAGAAATGCACAAATGAAAGTGGGAATGACAAGGCTGCTTTTTAGCTTGATACTTGTTCTGTATATGGAATTGATGGACAGATTTGTGATTGCTAATTAGAAAGGGGACAATTCCTTAGCTAGGAAGATATTTCTATTCAAATTCATGTATTTCCACATTAAAAGAGGATTTAAAAATTATTAAGTTTTTATGTTCCAGTTAACAATCATATTTCCTAGCATCTCAAGATTTAAATTTAAAAATTTCTATGCACTGCCTGGAAAACTACATGTATAAATGCTTTTTCCTTCATAAACTTTATTAAAAATAAGGCAGCAAGACATTCTGCTGTTGGCAAGAGGCAAATCAAATCATCACCCTCATGGTCCTTCTAATCCAGTTATGTGTTTACGGAGAAGCGAGTGTACGTAGGTACCATATGTCCCCAGCAGGGTAAGGCTGCTAGAACTGGAGGGTGGTTTGTCTTTGGATTTTGGCTTTTCCTAAAGTGTGGATTTTCCTGTAATGCAGGAGGCTGCTTGTGGAAACAGATTTCATCCTTCCCGAAGTCTCAGGTTAGTTTAATCTTAGCTTTATGTGAAGTATGAACTTTCTGGGATCGGACAAGTGGAAAAAAATTATATAGTTCTTTTTATTTGAGCCTTTAAAAATATGTAATAATTTCATTTTGTATGTATTAAAAATGTTAAAAAGCACGAACTTATTTCTTATCAGACTAAGAAGAAGTGTGCTCATTTAAGTCTGTAATATTTCAAATTAACGACTGCTCTTCAAAAATCTGTTCATCTAAGGAGCTATTCCTTCCTTCCCAACACACCTTTTATTTTTCAGACAGTCTCCTGATAAAATGATTGTATTGTTTCTCTGGTGAAATACTAACTCATTTCAACTGACCTGTCTTCTTTTTTTGTCAGAAGTGCTGTCAAACACAATCTCAGAGATTACTTTTCTTACTAGAGGGGAGAAAAAAAAAGAACTTTCACTGACACATGCTACCTGATCTGAAAGCAAAGTGTCACTAGACATTTTAAAAATAAAATTTAAAGAGGATTTATGTATTAGATTCTTTTCAGTATTGTTGTGGTTTAACCCCAGATGGCAACTAAGCACCAGACAGCCACTCGCTCACTGTCCCATTGGTGGGATGGGGAAAGAACTGAAAAAGTGAGAAAACTCACGGGTTGACATAAAGACAGTTAAATAGGTAAAGCAAAAGCTGTGTGCACAAGCAAAGCAAAACAAGGCATTCAGTCACCACTTCCCTTGGGCAGGCAGATGTTCAGCCATCCCCTGAAAGGCCCATCCCATCCCCATTACATCCAATGGTGACTTGGGAAGACAAACACCATCATTCCAAACATCCCCCTTCCTCCTTCTTCCCCCAGATTTATATACTGGAATGACACCCTATGGGATGGAATCTCCCTTGGGTCAGTTAGGGTCAGCTGTCCTGGCTATGTCCCCTCCCAACTCCTTGTGCACCCCAACCCCTCACTGGCTGGGTGGTACAAGGAGCAGGAAAGGCCTTGATGCTGTGCAAGCACCACTCAGCAATAACCAAAACATCCCTGAATATGGTACAACCAATGCATCCACTAGAACTTCCATGTATGTTTTTAAAAGTCCCGACATCCAGGCATTGCTTCTGTCCTGATTCTAAAATATTTGAGTCTTCCTTCTTTGCGACACATTCAGAATATTCAAATATCAAAATTTCTGTAAAGAATCCAAAATTTAAAGCAATACTCCTAATACAGAAAAAAGTAGTATGTGCTGTACATCTAGTTTTCCATCTTCATCATTATAATAATTCTTACGCAGATAATTTTGGCAATCTTGGTTGGACATCTTACTATTTCAGAGTATTTTGAAGGAGACCTAAATGCAATGGAGTGGATGTCTTACAAAGGCAAGACCTCTGAGGAGAGACACTAATGTGACAGCGTGTGTAAAACGCTCACTAGAGATTGTATTGATCATGAAAGATCATCTTAATCATAGATGAAAGAATGCCAATACTAGTTAAATGCAAAGAATGATTGGGGTTATGTGTGTGCTTATATATATATCTATTGCATAAATATATAAATCAAGAGGTCTGGAAATTTTGGATTAATATGATGATAATAATTGCAGAGCAGTGGGACCAAGCATTTCCAAAAGTACCTACAATAAAGATGGCAGAATAGTGATATTGTGCTGCTTCCGTGTGCTTTTTATGCCTCTAGGGAAAGAGAAAAAGCAGGGCTGGGATAATAATGTAACAAAAATAAACGAAACCATCAGGGAAATGAAGATACAGGCCAAGATGAGGACACACACTCTTGTTTACAAGTCTTGCGTAAGAGGGGTAGGGATGAATGTATAATACGAGATCTGTTCTGCTGCTGTCTTGCTACGAGTCTAAACCAGACCTGGCAAAAGGATGAAAATATTATTTGGTAAAGGCTTAAAATAACTCAAAATCTGGGTTGGCTTCAAGATGAGTTACAATGGAACATGGTGTTTTTGAAATCCCTGGGAAAGAAATATTCTGGGAAGACAATTATTTTACTTGGAGGTTCTTTTTTTTTTTTTTTTTTTAATAAAAGATATTTCATTCTGAAAATATTAAAAGATACAATATTAAAGACCTGAAAACTGAAAGAAGTCATTGCAGCTATAAGCAATTCATTTTGCAACGTTGAAATGGCACCAAGCTTTGATCTTTTTAGTATCAGTATTGCAGAGCAAGAGGGTGGCAGAGGTTTGGGAAAGGGAGAGAGAGCCTCCGCTCTAAATGGGGAACATGTCAAGAGGAATAAAAGCATTAGAGGGCTTCTGACTATGCCATCAAGTGGGTGCTGCTTTCTTCGATGGGCAGGGTTGCAGTATCAGAAATATTAGCAGACAAGCTCTATTTTGTCCTTTTCCCTCAGTGTCTCCCCCCACCCTTCCCCCTGCTGTGGGTTTAGTGTGTGTGGTGGGCTGCTTTCCCTCACATGCCCTCATTAACCACATCCTCAGTTTCTGCTCCATCTCTCACTTAGTATACTTGCTGTCACCAATAATATATTCCCTTTGATTCCCTTCCTCACTTTCTTCCCTCCATAGCCCTCCAGAAGACATCAGGAAATTTGCATTTCCCTCTTAACAGTGCAAGACTGAGGAACAGTGAAGATAACTCATGACACACGCAACGGGGAACAGCATCACAGACAAGTGTCATCTGACATATATGCATTCATGCCCTACATAACTCCTTTGGCAAAGCACTGCTCCCCAGCCAGCCAGATTCCTCTTGCGATAAGACCCATTCAGCTCAGATTTTCAAAGCCATCTCTGCACACCTCTAGCAAAATGAGAGATATCAGTGCTCCTACCCTCCACCTTCCCCCCGCCCCCCCCGCCCCCCTCCAGCAGAGAAATTTACAGGAAAGTAGATTTTTTTCAAATTAAGCATTCAGACAAAAAGTGCTGGTAATGTCAACATATCTGTATCACACCTGTTATTGTATGCTTTATGTCAAGAGTGGTTTCAGCCACACCTGTATTGTTCTACATGAGATGCTTGTTAGGTGGAAAGCTACTCTTTGGTTTCTTTTGTGTCCCTTATTTTTTCAAGGAAAAACAGATGGGTTTGCTTCAACATATAGTTTTAAAATCCTGCATGAGTGATGGTTTTATCTTGACATGTGATTTGCTTTGGAAGATTTTCCAGACTTCGCTGTTGCATCCAAAGGTCTCCTTGGTCTGCCAACACAGCTGAAGCAACCAAAGCATTATACACTCCAGAAGAACTGCAGGTGTGCCTAAAATTAGGCTTGTGCTTCATAATTTTTGTGCCTAAGCTGGTGAAAGGGCACAGAGCACCTCTAAAGATTAAAGGCACAAATTCATTGTTCAGTCTCTAACAGCTGTTTCTTTTTAGATTGTTCAGTAAAATAACAGACTTAGCCACTCTGTTTCTGTGGTGTTTGCTGATGAATTTTTAAAATAAAAAGATCACTGGAATAATTTCATTGTAGTTCTTAAACTCACATTAACATAATGGATTTCTTGTTGGCAGAAAGGAGCAGTGAGTCACAGCCAGTGTGACAATGGGGAAAACACGTCAGCTTTATAACGAGGGAGTTAAATCTGAGGTGTGACTGTCTTGGCCATTCAAAAGGGTTTCATTGTAGCTACCACTCAGATTAAAAACACAACCTTATAAGAAAACTAAAGACAAAACCTGTGGTTAATACAACCTAGACTTACATGCAGCTATCCAGTGTTCTAAAGGTAAGAATCTACCTCAAACACTGTAGATGAATGCACTTGAGTTCAGTGCAAGTGTAAAATGGAATTATATAATAGATCCCTAAAGAACGACAAGAAGAAAACTTCTTTCTGATCCCAAACAACTAGCAGTTGGCTGACATCCCGCAGCAGGAAGACCAACATCCTTTTTTACATTTCTGTCTAATGAGTGCAACTGTGGAAATAGCATTATTATTTATGTAGGCCCCAATCCAAGACAGCACTTAATCTTATCAGCAGGAATTTTAACCCCACCATACGGCTGAGGTAAAGAGGTTAGTAGGATTAAAGAGCGATTAGTTGTTTGCAGCCATGCTTCAAGAAAGTGTTTGTGTGTGCAAAGAGCACTTCACCATTCGGGTCCTGGAGACAACCAGCCCAAGCTTTCTTGTTGACTTCCCCCTGGGAAGGGTGAAGGAGTAGGGACAGAACGTGATGAAGGGGGCAGCTTCCCTGGGACACTACAGGCTCTTGGGAGCAGCTGGAGCAGAAAGAAGCTAAGCCAGCACTGCCCAGAGCAGCAATACACAGTAACTACTACAGCAGGGGCATCATAACTGCTTTCTTTTCCTCTCCCTTGGCTTGCCCTGCCAAGTTCAGCTTGGCCATACTGACAACTTTCAATGCCTCGAGAAGTTGTAGCTCATGCTACAGAGACTTTACAAGTTTCTTATTGTTTGGAAGCCTTGGAGCAATGCAAAGAAACCACCAAGAAAATAAAATCAGGCCTTTACACTTTGGATATGGAGAGTATATATTGATATCAAAAGGAAACCTGGTGGGAAATAAATGAGAAATGCATATGAAGCCACCTACTACATAAATTCTCACTTGGTTTGTGGGGGGTGATCTCCCCCCACCCTTTTTTATTTTTTTTTAAAGCTTAGTTTTCCCTCTGTGTCAGTATCTCCTGAAGCATAGCATTTGCCTGTAGCTTCAGAAAGTCTCTCTGCTTTAATAGCTGTGCTTTCCAGGCTGTGTTACAGGTTTCTTCTTTTCTTCCTTGAAGTTGTAATCCTTCATATCCACCGTTTTTAATTTGGTGCATGGCTACCTTTGCTGAAACAATACTAAAAAGGATGTATTGTTAACTCCTTCTGTTTTCTTTTAAAATTTTTATCCTGATATCTTTTGTTTCTACATGTATTTTGTAACAGTAATATTACACTTTTGCAAGACTTTTAAAGTCCTTAATTTTTGCCTTGGAAAATTCTTAGCCTTTTGTTTCAAAGTTTTGTTTCAAGTTATTTTTTCCAATTTTTTTGCAAGAAAGAAAAAAATAATGCAAATAGAGCGAAAGTCTTAAACAAATCATGTGTCTTGCTACTTTAGCCTTTGATAGAGCTTGGCTGTACTACTTGGAGGCTTTCATCTGCTTTATGAATATTCATGATTATTTTAGAACAGTGCTTTATTGCAACCTCCCAGCTAAGCAGCTTTTCTAGGCTGTGTGAAGGCTTTGAGGCCACCTAGAAAAGTTAGCCAGGTTGTTCTAAAATGCCTTCAGTTGTGATTCGACTTAACTTGTCCCATTATCTTGAAATAGGCCAAGTTCCCTTAGTCCATCAGGACATGCTGCCTCTGGGAAGACTGGTGACAGAGTGGCAGAACAAACTTCAGTTTCGCTCCACCATCAGAGAAAGACAAATTACCTTCATGGAACCATCAATATTTCCATTCACTGATCCACCCTGAAATGGATTCCAACTGCCATCTTAGTTCCTTTTCTCAGGGAATCTATTCTATATGTTGTCATATGTGTGTTTGGCATACAGAATTTGAAAGAGTTTGTATTGGGTTTTATTTCTCTCAAGCAAAAGAATAATAGTAAATAACCTGTACAGTTATGTCTAGGTCAAAGCAATATCTCCTAATGTAATTACAAGCCCATAAAAGCCTGAGGCACATGTGCAGGTCCATAATGCAGCATTCATCACCACAATAACTAATTTAGAGCTTCTTGTAGATTCTGCCTTTTTTTCCCCCATTAAAATACACAGACATATCTGTCTTTTTATTTTCCCTTTTATACACTTGTGAAATCCATAGGCCTGCCCTGGGCTGGTGCCTTCTGCAATTCTGGGACACAAGTAGAAGGTCACATTCGTGGGATCCTAAGTACTCCATGTGTATTACTTATGGCTGATGTGACCTTAAGGCAAGCCAGGTTTTAAACTACACATACTGAAATATTACTTCTTGCAGAACCAATATTACTGAGACCTTAAAGAAATAGTGTATCAGGCAGGTTAAATCTCCTCACTGATAACAAAAATCAAATCAGCCAAGTTTGGTAGATGAAGTGTTCACCCTTCCCCCCACTCACCACACAGAGATCCAATTCATAATCCTCAGCTCTAAAATACAACGTGTTATCTTTTTGCCCAAGACTTGAATGGCACATGCTGTTCTGTGCTCTGCAAAGGCTGAATTGCCATTTTTAAGTCATCACCTTGAGAACAGCTGAAGGTGCACAGGAGCCTTGGCACACCTTCCCATATCCTTGAAGCATTTAACAACAAATATTCTTGACATAGAAAGAGCTGGAGTCACATGCTGTGATTGCTTAAAAGATATAATAAGGTGTGCCAGTGATTTGGCATTTCTCAGAACAACTCAGACCAGCCCAAAGGTATTATTTATTGCTTTCACAGCCTATAACCCCTCCACCCTCCCATTGCAGAGAGATTATAATTGTTTCAAAATTGTTCAAAACTCCTGTGTAGAGGCAAGTTCAACTCAGGTAAAAATCTGATTTAGTCCTCTAAAAGCAGAATTTGGACTGGAATAAAAATCACAACATTACGAACTGCTGCCTATCAACCTCACTAATCAAGACACGCCTTACCTGTTCTGTTCACAATACAGACCAAAGTCACCTGCACTTTTCACACCAACATTATCAACCTAGCTTTGATATTTATTGCTGGTGATGTAAAAAGTATGAGCACCCCAAAGCATTTTTGTGTGTCTCAAACTCAATTTTCAACATGGGCTGCAAAGCTGACAAAGAACGAATCTTTTCTTCCCTATGGCAAATTGAGCTCCCACTGGATTTCTGGCACTTTCTTTCCTCTATTTCAGAGAACAATTGGGGTGCATCTCCCATAAAGATTATTTGTGTAGAGGTTTTCATCTCTGTCAGAGCCCCTTCACTTGGATAAATTTCCCTTGAGCCCCAGCTCAGGGTTAGTGTCCCAAGCTGAATTATCTTCCTCATAGGGTCTTCAAAGGGACACAGGAAAGAGGCCCCTTAAAGAGCCTGTGTTTGAAAATTTGGGTGTACACTCTCCCAAGTGCCTGTCCTAGGTGATTTTGAAAGCCACGGCTTATGCTCAAGAGGTAGCAGAGCCTTGTGAAAGAAGATGTCTGCTGTCACCATAGGAGGTCATTGTGGCCCATGGAGCAAGGGTTTAATCCAAACTACAGATATGAGTTATTGCAGGCTGGACTGAAGTGTCTGGGGTGATTTTGTAAGATTCTTCTGTTCTCTAAGTATCAGTCAGCAAAATCTGCAAAATACATCACAGGACTGAGAGTATTTTCAGCCTTAGTCTGAAAGTTACTGAATAAGATGCATGCAGTATTAGCATTCTTTTTTTTTAGATATTTCAGATGCCCCCCCTTTTTTTTTTTGCTAAGAATATACTTTACTGCTAATACACATATTCCTGATGCTATAAGAAAAATCTCAGTTCTCAGATTCCAAAAAAAATTAATTTTATATTGATCAAAGCACTGTAAATATTCTAAGAAGGCTTCATTTTAAATTATGCAGCACAGAATCAACTTGGAAATTTCAAAGTGCATCATAAGATGCTTTGAAAATGTTTCAATCAACCCTCATATGGCTCAAAGATCCCTCTGTTCTGATTTTGCATAAACAAGCCTGCCCTGTCCTTACTGATGCTTCGAGGACTACCAACAAGGTGCTAATGAGGATTTTTGTGTGTGTGTGTGAGAGTAAGGGACATATCTCTTAACAAAGAATTTGACTAATCTGACAAGGTCACTTCTGTATAAGCAGCCAAACATCTGTCAGACTGTAATGACTTCTTCTGATCAATAGTGACATGGCCAGATTTGAAACTGGCAACCTGGAGGCAAAAGGCTTTGTACCCTGTTACTAATCTCCTGAGCTCTCTAGTCCCCTCCGATGTGCTGCTTTCTAATGAATACATTCTACATTCAAAATGACAAATGGCTTCAATTAAAAAGAGATCTCGGGGAAAACATTTCCATGTTTGAATGGAAGACCCCACAGTATTACTCATTTATTCTTTTAGGCCACTGGAGTTAATATGTCAGTTCTGTAAATTAAAAGTTTCTGTGTGAATCATGAAGAAAGATGCCTGGGAGCTGCATTGCCTTGAGACACGAGCTGTTCCTCCTGTGCTCACCAGGAGGTGGGAAGCACAAGCTGGGATCAAGAGAGATGCACCCTTGAGAATGTCACTGGTGTCCACAGAATTGAAGCCCTGCCTCTCTTAGGACTTTGTAATTGTTACAATTTTAAAATACAGCAAGGATTGCAGATGCTGCAGGAGGGGGGAAACTGGGTGAGCTCAGTTACCATGAGAGGAAGAGCTCGTTGTTTTCCCCATTACTGTGAAGCTGGGTGAATGAAGTAGAAAGGCCAGCTTCTGCAAAACTGAACTTCAATAAGAACGATTATTTTTTATGGCCTTACCTACAACACAAACACTTTCTTTCAGCCTTGGTTGCTGGCAACAGATGGAAGGCTAACACAGGGGTCTAAGCGCACAATCACCTGCTTTGTGCACCCCACAGACCTTCTGACCACTTCGATGGTGCGCTTTTCAAAGTTAAGCCTTTAATTCAGGTATTCAGAGTCTGATCCTGACGTTCCTTCTGAAGCCTGAGGTCAAGTGAAAGCTGTGCAGTTCATAATGTTCCTCACAGACATACACACCAGGCAGTCCTGGGTCCACCTGAGTTGCAGAGCAGCAAGTTCAGGAGGTGAAGAGGAGAGACTGTGCTAGAAGAAATCTGTAAAAATCCTTGCCTTGATTTTAAGCAAAATATTTTAGAAGCATATAACTGTGGTAGGGCAGTAAGAAATGCAGTGGAGTTTATTGGCTCACATAACTCGATTATGCTTAAGCTTTGCTGCTTAAGCATTCTGTGGGAGCTGAACAAGGACGGAGGCAGAGACTATACAGCAGCACCAAAGCTTTTTGGCCTGAGCTCTTCACTGCTGAGCCTTACAGAGGATTTGCATGCACCCTGCAGCCCCCAAATCCCCTGAGCTAGTCAGTCTGCAATCAGCTATCCCAGCATGACTTGGAGCATCTCCACCAATTTACTTCCTGCTCTTGTCTCACAGCTGGATGCCTCAGGAGTGGCTTCACGTGGCCTGTGCTGCCCTGAGCTCTGTCAGGCAAAGAGGTCCTCATCTTGCTCTCTGCTGCAGCTGCCCCTCTGGGATGCCTCTGTCAGGTCAACAATTGAATCTTTGATGGTTTTACCCTGTTGCCTCTTGATTAAATTCCACCAGAGGCAAACTGGGCATGAATCGTGACCATGTGAGCTCTTCTAAAATGTCTCACAACTACTTCTGCTGGCATGAAGGGACAAAGCAGATGGCAGCGGGAAATGATATCAGGAGTTTTAAAGTGGTTAGAAGCTGATCTAGATGATTATATTGTCTGTAAAAAAGGACTCAGAGGCAGAAAATCACACTACTGCTTTGGAACTTCTTCTGTTCATGACACTGCTATGAAATATGAACTTCCCTTCCTCTCTCTGAACTGTTTGAAGAGTTTTCTCTGACTTGACTGAAAGGTCATCTATGTGGTTGGGTCCAGGAATTCCCATCTGTCTTCTTTTCAGGTTCACGGGTTACCAACTCTACTTGTCTCAGCAACTTGAAAAACTTTCACATACTATTATCTTCAATTCAGACCAGTGAGGGTTTTTGCTAATGAGTTCCAAGAGGAAAAAAATTGTTGTTTCATAAGGAAACACTAAAATGACAAAGATGAATCTTCTCGTCAACTGAAGAGCTGAAAAAAAGCCCAACACAGCTGAACTGCTGCAGTTCTGGATCATGCCTATGCTCATTTCTGGAAGGTTCCAGCATGTAAAAGTACATGGCAGTTCAAATGAGAACCTGATGAACTGAAATCCTCTAGACCTGATTACACAAAAAGTCCAGGAAAATTAACATCTACAGGCCTTGTTCATTAGCAGTGAGGCCACTGTCAAAGAGATTGTATAAGGGGGCAGCACAAATGCAAGCTGAACGGCTGTGATGACACAAAATCAGATGTTATCACGGCATATCCTAAACACTTAGGCATATAGAGGTTTTTTTACAGTTAAACTATACAGTTTTCACGAATATGAAATTACCTACCTTAACTTTCACAATAAAAGCCATTGCTGTCATATCATCAAATTGCAAAAGTGGTCAGTACAAAAAAAGCAGTGAACCAACAGTAAAAGACCACTCACCATAACCCTATCGTAAGTATATCTTGCTCCGTGGCTTGAAACTGCAGCAAAGTCAAACCCACAATAAAGTTTTCCATTAAAGATCTAAGATGCAGCATGGCTGGGGAATAGCTGCTTTGGCTTTTGGCTAAACTCTGAACACATTTCTGGGACACAGAGGTTCTATTTGTACCCACACGGTGGTTCTACCCTCTGGCATTATCTGAATCCAGGATGCACAACCCACTAAACTTCACTCTGAATTTACAGGAATTCATTTAAATGATACTTTCACAGGTCCATTCAGCCATCCAGTATATCACACCGTTTAAAGTCTACTACACAAAGCATAGCAGCAGGCAGATAGAAATCTCTGCCTTAAGTATTTTTGGCACTGATATTGAAGATCTGGAACTTGAAATCCATCTTAGGAAGATATCTGTGCGATAATTTATTTTAGCTTTGTACCAAATGTGAATTCTCTGGTGCTTCTCTCCTACCGTATAAAATGCTGAGGAGTCTGTTCAGATTTACAGTTCACTGATCTGTGCTGAAAGTATCTATTACAATAAGCAGAGGAATGAATGGAAGGGAAAATTGTCTATCAGCACTCTCAGAGAGGTGAAGTTTTCAAGAAAGTTATGTGTTGGCTGTCTGAGCTAACACCCTGAGACATTTCAAGCAATCAAGAAAGTTATAAAACAGCTCCATTTTGCAAGCGTAGCTCTGAGAACATTTCCCCATCAGCTCCAGTAAATTGCAACACGGCTGGGTGTATCTGTCAGTATATTGATGTCACTATTAAACACCTGAGAGAAACAGAGTGTCTGCAGAGTTGGAGAGTGAGAGAAACGAACACCAGCAGTCGAAAAGCAATTCAGTGGTAAATGCCTGTGTTTTCACAGGGAAGCAGCTTCCCAGAGCAATCTGAACTGCAGTTCAGGGCTGTTGGGAGCATTCAGAGGGCTTTAACCTGAAGAAGCACCAAATGTCACTACGGTTACTTACATAACAGTCCAAACTGCTTTGTAACAAGTCATTTAAAGGCTTAAGGTAGTTTAAGGATTTTCTTGATGGTTACACTGATGTTGACAGGGCACTAGCTTTACAGTTTGCTAATATTTTTATACAATTTTTATAAAGAAGATTTAAAACTCTAAACAATAACCTAAATGCAAAAAAACCCAAAACAAGCCAACCCAAAAGAACCCCCACAAACCAAAAGAAAACAACCAGATAAAACCCCACATGATTTATGTTACAAATATCAAGACAAACTTTTGTGTCAGCTTCACTATTGTAGTTTTCTACTTCATATAAATGGTATGATTTGAAATACTAAGAGGAAAAATTCACCTTGCTAGCCGGCTTGCCTGTCTTCCTGAACACACTTTTAATGAGGATCCAAAGGGCTGACACTTTGAAATGATACTTTATTCCTCTAGCTGCTGCAGAAATATTATTACTAGTAGTAGTATTATCAAAAGAAACATAAGAGACTCTCCTGGCCCCTACATCCTACCAATGCTAACCAAGCACTATCTGCAGAATCTTCATCAAGCCCAAATCTGTACCTCAGCTGCAATTTAGCACCTGGAGATGAGGATTATTGGTAACAACTGCTGATTCATTTGATTGTTATCATGCTTGGGGTGGCACTGCCTCCTTTTATGCCTGTCAGCACTTAACAGACAATAACAGTTAATTGCAATTAGTAACCATCACTAAACCTGCGCCAAACCCCAATTTCACTTCAGATTCCTGGCTGAAATACTAGCAGCATGCATAAACTGCACACGTCTCTACTCCTTACTCCCCAAAGCAGAGAGGCTTCCTGCTTTTCTGGGCAGGATCAGCTGGAGGATCCTTAGTGCTGATGAGATGCGAGGACCTAGATCTTATCCACCCTTCCTCTCTTTCTTTGTGCGCTCTGAGGCTGTGCCTCAGCACCAGCCATGGCAGCTCATAGAGCTCTCCTTTATCACTGGCTCAGGCTTTCTTGGCTGCTCCAAGCTACAGCAGAAACTTCAACCCAGTTTCCCAAGGATAAATGTCATCATCATGAATTATCACAACTAGCACCGAGTGTTTTCAACAGCCCACAAAAAATTCGACTCAGAGGATCTGCAGTGCAGGATTTAAAGTGAATCTGCCCTGTGCAGTGACTTAAGTGTTGAAATGTCTCAGGGTGTTAGCTCAGACAGTCAACACAATGTAATCACCGTGGTTAGCCAGCACGGGAAGAGCAGGGAAGAGCAGGAGAATACTCCAACTCTCATGCATTGCACTGAAGGGCAGGAGCCTGTAGGAGGCATGGACAACACCCACTGTAAGCAACCTGTGCTTGAAACACCCTGGAGTTAGAGGAGTACCTCTGTCATCGCATAATTAATGCTTCCCTTCTCTTTCCCTTCTACAAAATACCTTGGGAAAGACAAAGTGATGCAACTGAAGTGGGAAATACCGCTGCTGAGGTAAGTGGGCACACCAGCTGTTTCAAACAAAGAGCTGGAACAAATGGAAACGAAATGTGGCGAGAGCAAAAATTTTGCAAACTCTTTGGACTTCAAAGTGCACAACAAACCACTGTAGGGGAATCAGTAAATGCTGCGTATCCAAATCTGCACTGTAGCTCAAGCATCAGTATCCCCACAGATTCACAGCTCATTCAGAGGTGACTCCTTTTACTCAGGATTTCAAAATCGCAGTGGGAAAGCAGTGGTTGTTAGTAGATTCCTGTCCAAAATAACAGCTGGGGGACAACTGAACTGAAAGTCCATACAGGTGGAAGCTGTATCACTGGAGATACCCCTGAATGGTCTTGCAGCTAGCTGCCAGCGTGAGGAGTGCTGCAGTCAATATAAGATGCCAAATGACCGCTTTTCCTAAAAAACTGAGGTATGATATATACAGCCAGCAGGTAATGTGGCGGTGCCTCTTGTTTTATTTAATCATAGAGCAGCCTCTCATTTCTCTTGCTGCTTCTGGCCAGGTGTGTGTAGCACTTCACCTGGAGTACTGGTAGCTCCTGGAGGAATGTCTCACGCCTTCCAATGCCAAGATCTTTGCGACCACTGCTGTCTGCCTGGGCTGACATCAAGTTCTGATTGCCCAATATCGCGCCACTCCCTCTCTATTTAGCCTCATTGAGAGTGTAAAAGAGAGAACAACCATCCACAGCCTCCTCATTACAACCCTCAGTGTGGTGCCCTTAAATAACACCTTTTTTGTGTAGGTCAATTGGCCAATATATAGTGGCTGCCATTGGCTCCTCTGAGTGCTTGCACAGCGCGCTGGGCGTGCATGCATGTAATTTATCATGTCAAACTCATTTTCTTTTACACGCTATTGTTCCTGCCTTTCTTTTTCCACAGAGTTATTATTCTGCATGAATTTCCTTTGTAATTAAGTGGCTCGGTTGCCATTCCCAGCTCTGGAAAAATGACAAAGGGAAAACACGAGAAGCCTCAGCCTCAAATTGGTTTGCATTCAGCAGGGTTGCCTGCCATTTGCAGGGACCAGCAGATGTCAGCCTAAATTGAAAAATGGAAAAGAAATACTGTATCATAATGTTAGCATCTCCCATGCCAGATGGGAGCCTTACAGAACATGGCAGGAGCAGTTAGCCAGCAGTGGTTAAAATTCAGCGTTGGAACAAGTATGGTTACGCTGCATGCACCAATAGTGTATTTTGATTATAGAACTTAATTGTATCATGGATCAATGATAGTTTAATTTATGAGGATTGATTTTGTTAATTCAAGCAGTTCAAGAGGCACTGTTAAAGCTTCAGTTCATTTAACTGTATCTGACTTCGCTTTACTCATGCTATCAGAAGATAAATGACTGTATATAAACTAATACCCTCCCCTCCCTATGTGTATATTTATTTCAGCATCTGTCACTAACTGTGAGTTACATTTAAATGTAAAGTGTTAGCTGGGCAGGGTACAGCATTGGGCTTTGAGTACTTTAAATCCAGTAACAAAAGTGGCATATGATTATTTGCACATGCACACTTACTGATTCTTCTGATGGTTTACTGTTGCTGTATCCCCAAATTTTGTAATAGATAATTGTTGCACTCACACTAAATAGCAACAGGACAGTTGTAAATGCTGTGTCAGAAGAAAAGAAGGATGGGCAAGCCTATTCAAGACATGGGTTATGCAGATCACAACTCACCAGTACGAACCTGACATCCAGTAAATGTACTGTTGAGCTTCCAGCCATCTCACAGGACTCTTTCTTGAAGATCCAGATCATAAAAACAGGCTTTACATGAAAACCTTAACATTTACTCAAAACTGACATTTCCCACCAATCCACTCCACATGCTTTTCTATCCGTGATTTTTTGGGCAGAAGAACTGGGAGTTAGAAAATCAGGCAAATATAATCTCAAAGAAAAAAACGCAAGTTAATGATTTTTATGAAACTGCAATGCATTTTCTAACCCCTGAGAATTCTCACCTGAATGTGAAAGCAATCTCCTGAAACAAGTCAAATCACAGGCAGGAACTGGTTTGTCAGCTTTGAATCGACTGTTGATGAGGAAAAGCATTCATACGCGCACCTTAATTTCACACTGGCTTTTGCATCTTCCTCTGTTTTTTGCTTAATCTGATAAAATCAGACGATGCTTACTCCACCCTTGTGCTGCCCGTGACAAGCCAAATCCACACAGGATGCACCTTGCTGCAGCCTCTGCACTTTACAAGGAGTCTGAGGTTTTTGTCACCACAACTAGGCAATCAATAAACATATGTTTTCACTCGTTTGTTTTAATCCTTAATCCCATGCTAATCCAGTATCACTTGCACTAGAGTGGGGGGAAGAAATAGAATCATAGAACCACAGAATATCTCAAATTGGAAGGAATCCATGTATTGATCTTATAGAAAACAAGAAAAGGGGATGCATATTTCTACAGAGACCTAATGAATCAGGAAGGCTTGTCACCATGTGACAAGCATGAGCTGTGCAGAGATACTCGAAAAGCAAATAAATTATCTTTCTGTCAACAAAGTGTCATATCACAGGAGACTGCAAAATGGAAAGCTTTTATGAGGTAGGGGGAAATTCTTCTCTTTCCTGCACTGTTATATCAGCCCTTTGAGCCAGCTTTGCTTCACCTGTTTAGAATTCAGTGGAACAGTGCCGACTCAGACCATCTGATGCTTTCTTGAGCTTTTGGAAAAAACAGCAGAAAAGGATTCATTATATAGTCGACAATCATAGCATCAATAAAAATACAAATTACAAAATGAAATCAGAGCACAAAGAGAGAATGGCACACAGGAAAATATTAGGCCACAAATTGCAAGAGGCAACAACAGTGATAACCAATAAAAGGGATAAAAACCAAAATGAAACAAATGGTCCAAAATACATTTTGTGTTCAGCTCTGTGCCCTGCCTAGTCCTTCCATATCTTTAACAATTAAAGTCAACACACCCATAGCCAAGTAATTGTGGCTCCAGGGGTCTCTCAAACCACAGTAACAGCAGATGCTTTCCCAGGGCATGTCAGTCACTGGCTCCTTCCCTGGCCAAACACTCCCAAATCTCCCATGCAGGGACTTTCCTGTCCCTTTGGACCAGGGAGTAGGACATTCTCTAACTAGGTCTTCACATTTCTTTTGCTGATTTCAGGGTTTCTCAGACAGATTTGCATTTTACAGCAGAGGTGGGGAGAAAACTCAGAGCTCCAAAAGGGATGTTATCTCTCCCTTTCAAATCAGCAAGAAAAAATATTCTTGCTTCCTAATGAAGAATCAGTCTCCCACAGAGGGATGTTCTTTCCTTGAGAGTGGCAAATTGGAGGGGACAAAGCAGAGCAGGCAGGCTTATCCTCTCACCAAGTTTTCCCATTTGAGTCAAGACACTTTTTCAGAACAACCTTAGTGGGCCCCAAGGTGTTTCATCTCTTTTCAAGTTTACCTCTAAAAAAAGCTTGTCTTTTTTCCACTCTGAATCCCCCAAGACTTAGTTGAGTCTCTCTCACTCCTATTTCATGTTACACAACCTATAATAACATATATTGGTGGGAAAGAAACCAAGCAGTAGCAATTTGTAATAGATTTCTGCAGAGTAGCACAAAGGCAATTTGATCCAGCTTAAGAAAAATCAGCAGCATATGAAAACATGTTGTGCTCATGACAAAAATCTTTCTGTTCTTCCCCATCTGGCATTAAATCATCAAGCCTTACATAAATGCTTAATTTTGGTCAAGGGGGTGTGCTGACTGGGTACAATGGTGCTGCCTACCTGAAGTGTAGCTTGAGTCACACAGAAAGAAAATCAGTGGTAGGACAAAAATACTTTCTCGTCATCTCTCCTGCTCTTTGTTTTGTCTTGCTCACCAGATAGATTCATTCTGCCTTCCTCGAGAAGACCTGAATCTATTCTGAAGCATACCCTGATCCAAGCTTTAGCCCTCTGGAAATCACACAGACCCCATGAATGTTAACTAAGGAATCACTGCCTACAATCATTTTACCTTTTCCTTTTGTTATTAATCCTGTTGTTTTTCTATATGTTTCTCCTCTGTTTCAGTATCTCTCTTGTCAAATACTGCTTTTCCTTTGTTTCTTGCTGCTTTCCAGTTTTGGATGCTCTCCAGCAGCATGGCAGCCTTCAGCTCAGAGTACATGTCCCCTTTGCCTGTGAGTATTTCCCCTAATGCTGACTTCTCTCACTCCACGAGTGTAATCCCTGTCATCTCTATCAGGACTCATTTCACACTTAGGCTTTTCAGGGTTATTTTGTTGCACATTCTCAACACAGCTCCTCCTTTTGTCCCTCTCCCACTTTCATTTTCTGGTGACATTCCAAGGATTGGATCCTGCTGAGCAGCCACTTGTTAGGAAGCAGAAAAGAGGAGCCTCTGGGGACTGGACTATACTATTTCTCTGCCCAGGACTGTTATGGTTGTGGGCAGGTGGTGTGTGACTCACCACAGTGCGAGCACAAATGTACTGGACTGGTACAGCATTAAAACCATTCAAGGGGTTTCTCTCTCTGTAGGAGAGGGAAATTGGAAATCTGAAACAGAGCCACATGGCTACCAGTGGAACATAAGTGAACTCTTTACAGTGTAATTATACTCACCAGAGCACTCAAAAATAATTGCTATCCTTAAGAATCAAGCTGCTTGTTTTAATCTTAATGGGGTAAACTGTTTTAGAGGGTATTGGTACAAAGGAAGGAGAGGCCAGACAAAGCAAGATGCTTTCCTTTTTGTTTTCATTGTGTTTGTCTTTAAGACTTGGATTTTTATCCTTCTGTACATCTGCACAATACAATAATTATCAAATTAGTTGCTGTCAGTACTCATTCCATACGGTCAGATAAAAGGCTCGTGAGGACACATGCGCAATAAAGATGTTTAATCTGGAGAATTTTAAATTAGGAGGAATATCTAGTAATTCATGTAATACTGACAACATACAAGTAAATCAGAGGAAGCTTCTAAAGCAAAAATGTCATTATTTTCTGAAAGATTATAGCAGTTCAACAGTCTGGATAGTTCTGTGGAGAAATTGGGTTCTCAGCTCCTAGGAGAATACAGGGAAGCTTTGTGATTTCAAACTCTGCCATTTTGATCTGCCAGCTGAAAGGAGAGTTAGTCTCATAATGCAACAGGACATGAAACAGAGGGGATTTTTAAAAAGGGTTGTAACAGTTTATGTGCAAGCATTTTTGTATCTACATACCTCAGCAAATTCTCTTTGAATTCTAAATTGTTTAGCTTCAAGTGTTCTGGGAGCTCCAGAAGAGCACATAATTTCAAGCTAACTGTTTGAAATGCTGTGACAAATAGTCCCTCTCCAAGAAGAAAGTATTGGACATCAAAGTCATCCCAGGAGGAGGGTAAAACAGAATCACTCAATATATTTATTTTACATTACTTTTCACCATCAAAATGCATAAAGTCACGTAGGATGCCAAATAAGGAGCTAGAGCCTCTGCAGTTACCAGAAAGTGTAGTTTTTCTGAAGTTAATTTTTAATGCTGAGAGACACAGCAGTGTCTCATTTATTCTCAGCTGTGGGTGTTTGCGGCATTTTTTGGTTCCATGTGAAACCCTGCTCTCAAGTCAGGTGTCACCAGGCCAGGCAGTAAAGCCTGGAATTTTCAATTGCAACCCCTGTGTCACAGAAAGGACACACCTGCCTGAGAAACAGGGAAGGGAAATTTATTGAGGTGTGGCCTTGAAGGGGAGCTACCACTAAAGGAGAGTTTAATTTTTTAAGGCCCACATGAATCAGCTTTCTGGGAGAAACTGAAGTGGTACATGCGCAGACAAGACCCTAAAGGAGTGTATGGGCACCAGCCATGTTTGGAAAGCTCATAAGATGAAGCAGATCAGAGATCACACAACACACCTCCTTAAAACCAAACACAGAGGTGTACTGAGGTGAGAGACAAAGATGCTGTTCCCAAGGCAATTTCTTTACCACTCCTGGATTATGGCAGTAATGGATTTGGATGCAAATTCCCAAAGCAAGTACTTGACAGATAAAGCAGTGAATGGTCAGCATAACAATGATGGTGGGGAATATGTTACATGCTGCCTGCTCCAAAGAAATGTAGAAACTCAGAGCAGCATGGATGTAAAAACTGAGCCCTTGTGAGTCTTCACAGTGTGTCTGGAGTCAACTGGCAGGAAATAAAAGCAAGTTAAAAGCATGAAACTGCATGGGATTCATCACAGAAAGATTGAAATGTTGCAGCAGTATTGACCACTTGAGAGGTGAATTGCTGTGATCAGTCCTGTCAGGTTCAAGAGACAGGCCCAACATCATCAACACTTGCAGCATGCTGTTCTCAGCACACATGAGCACATGGCTGCTGCTGTAACTCAGCAGATGAGAGCCATCATGCTGCGGGAAGACCACAAGTCAAACAAAAATTTCTCATTAAAAATGTTATCTGGGAAGGGGTTGTCACTGCCAGCACTGTGGAAAATAATTGTGGAAAGAAAAGTAGTAAACTGGATGGTGATGAAAGACTACTCCAAGAAAGTCCTTTTACCACCAGACATCATTATTTTAGTCAGTAGCTGTGAAGCAAGATCTATCCAATTTACAAAGACCTTAAAAACTGATTATAGTCTTCAATTCTTCCTGAGATCAGCAACCCACCCTAACTCTCACAGTGGCTTTGGAAAGGTACCAGCATTCACTGGTTTGGTGGTACTCTCCAGAGATGGCAAACAGACTGATGTTCTTAAGAAGTGCTCTGATTGCAGGCTGTGAGGCTCACAAGCTCACCTTAGAATGGCCTGAGAGTCAAAAGGTGCAGACACAACAGGAGACTGGCAAAAAATCTTTACTTGAGCAGGAACCTTGTTCTTAACCTGTAAATGTTGTCAAGCACTTCTCTGTTACTTCAGCTTTTTATATGCCTGTTGTAAGTGTTAATTTACTTCTGTCAAACATTGTTCTTTTCAACATCCTTGCAGTAAGAACCTGCTGTGCACGTGTTTCTCCAAGTAGCTCTGTTCCATCAGGCAGAGGAGTGACACACATGCAGTTTGGTATTTATTCATTGCTATTACCACCTAAGCCTGAGATTTTAAACACTTTGCCACACTAATGCTGGCACTAGCACTGCTCTTTGCATGCAGGAGGACCTGCCTTTGTTCTGCAAGTTCAATAGGGTTAGCAGAACTAAAGGGCTGCAAAACCAACCCTGCATTTTTAGCTTCCCTCAATTTACACTGACAAACTTATACTGGAAAAGATGTTGGACATCTTTTGCTGTAGTATTTAAGTCTATCTTGGGATTTTTAAATGCAAAATGTAATCTCATTATTTTCTTAAATATTTTGTAATTACTTGGCTTAAATTTGACTGGGTGGTTCTCATTCAGATAATGATTCAATCTTTTTTTGCAGTAAGTTACTGCAAAAGACTTCAGAATTGCAGGCAGCTGACATCAGGTAATTTGACATAAGATAGACGCTTCACTCAATGAGTTTATTTTTATCAGTGCTCATGAGCCAAGGAAAGCTCTTTACATACACATCAAAGCACAAGCTGGGGTAGGCTGGCTATATACCCATATCTACCTTATACCCCAATTTTGATCTAATATTTGGAGGTAGCACAATAAGAGCTGAGATTGCCCAAAGTGCCCCAGATGCCCCTAGCTTAATCATGTTCTTCCCAGTAAGAAAGCAAGCACACTATTCAGACCCACTCAGCCTCAGTTTTGCTGCTGCTGTTGATGGCTTTCCTGCCATGTTTCAGAAGTTGCATAATTCTTCATTCTGTATCTCCCTCCTGCTTTCAGGCAGAAATCAAGACCTTCCTTGTGTTTAAATGCTTTAATGAAACATCCTTTTACAGATCAACGTCTTGCCATACATTCTCTGTCTTCAGTAAACAGGAAGTTTTTCTGATCAGCACAGAAGAGAATTTTTCATCTCCCTCTGAGTAATGTTAAAAAACCTTACAAGTCTATCCTATGTCTTGAGCAACAAATTCACATATTTATTTATAATAATCTCTGTGTTCTTTCCCTTGATTATCTGTTTCTGCAATGTTTTTAACTATTCTCTGGTTTTAACTCTCCTCTTCTACCTTTGTATCTTTAAACCTGCCTCTACTCCTGTTTCAAAAGATACATCAAGATCTACCTGCTGACTACAATCTTCTCCTGGGCAGCATTGCTGGGTGACCAACAGTGTACCTTAACCTGAAAGGATCTCCAAGTATTTTTATAACAGATGGATGTTTTTTCACTGTTGATACAGGGCCTTTGGCATAGACACATTTTCACAGTCAATGGAAAAATGACCTGAGATACAACCTGCAGGCCGAGCTGTGAAACTGGCTACCAAGTGAGTGGAGAGATTGTACATACACCTCTAAAAAATGAAAAGCATGGCATGGAGCTTAAAACAGGGGACACTAGACAGCTTCTCACCCATGTGCACTTTATTCTCTAATTAAAATATGTATCGCCTGGTTGAAAAGTAATTTTTCCCCATCAGCTTTTCCTGTTACTGCCTGGGGAAAAAAAAAAAGGATATACTGACAAACAACAATGAACAATGGTCAGCAACAATGAAATACTGTGTTTGTGTAGAAATAGATTGAAGGAATGCTCTTTCCCTTCTTCCAAACAAGCTTTTTGGAGTTTTGTGCTGTACTATAACAAAACTAAAATGATGGTAATTGGGGTGCCCGTAGGACATAGCAAACTGAAAAGAACAGAGGGATGGAAAAATCTGTCCTTATCTTATGGCTCAGGAGAAATGTGGTGCAAGGATATTGCATCATAAACAATTTCCAAAGTCATTGCAGCCTGGTCATTCTCAGAAACAGCAGGGAAGAAGAAAGAAATGCAGGGTAGGACACAGGGAAGGCAGAGAAAAGGCAGGGCTGTGGTCCAGTCCCAGCAAATGTACTTGGGTGCTGTGAGAGCTGGGAGAACAATCCCTCACAGCTGGGCATCCTAACTGTTGATGAACACTCCCCCATATCTTACTTTTAATTTATTTTTCTCTTCATACTTATTTAGGACAGCAAATGTATTGTTATTTATGCATTTTGTTGAACACTTACAAACATGTCCGGCGTTATTTCCCTGATTTGTACCTTTCTCCCACAGTTATTTAAGCATCTGACCTTCCTTTGGGGCCATAATGGCCATATATACTAGTTAAGTCAAAGTCCAAACCTATACAAACAAGGTAAGCCCACAGACAAGTTGAAGGGTGGTCCTAGACCTATATCTTCTGCTCTGAAAGCTAAGAGTTCCTCATAGCTGTCATCATATTTCTATTTAGCTCACACAAATAATTTCACATATAAAGGAATGATCAGTACTTTTTGGCCAATAAAGGCTGTTCTTAATGCACATTTGGCCTCTCCTTCCAGGAAACTGGCAACAGGATGAGAGGACATGGCTTCAAGCTGTGCCAGGGGAGGTCCAGGCTGAACATCAGGAGGAATTTCTTCATGGAACCTTAGAATGGACTGCCCAGGGAGCTAGTGGAGTCACCATCCCTGGAAGTGTTCAAGAAATGGCTGGACATGGCACTCAGTGCCGTGGTCTGGTTGACAAGGTGGTGATCAGGCAAAGGTTGGACACAATGACCTCAGAGGTCTGTTCCAACCTAAATGATTCTGTGATTCTGTGATTCATTGCTGATGGCATTCCAGTTTCCTCTGCTACGTTTTAGCTTTTAGTGAATCTCTCTCCCTTTTTTGTAAGAAAAGTTCCTGTTTTTCCAGGATTACATTTATTATGATAGTGTGTACCTATTAAGAAGCTGTAATAATGCCAGGTGTTGGGGCCAAGGTAGCAAAGTGATCAACTTAGACCCTAGAAATTATTGATGAAAACTATACTTGAGGTCTACTATGTTCTTCTAGAATGTGTCTAAATGCTGAGCCTGAAAATTGTCTCGCTTGTATAAGCTGGTAATGGCCCTTTCTTTGAAAGGAAATAATAGTAGACAATTTTCTCATGTGTATTCTTTTCCCTTCAGTAAGTAGCAGTAAGTAGCCTAGCAATGGATGGCTGAACCTTTTTTTCCCTCCCAAGGCAATTTGCAGAGGAGTCAGAGTCGTCAGATGGAGCTGACGATAATTCTTTATCTAAACAAGTCTGTCATTTTAGGATTTTGTTTTAGTTGCCACCATTCTTGACTTTGCCATTCATCACACTAAATCTGTGTGAAGGTGAGAT
This sequence comes from Corvus cornix cornix, assembly GCF_000738735.6. Lineage (NCBI taxonomy): Eukaryota > Metazoa > Chordata > Aves > Passeriformes > Corvidae > Corvus > Corvus cornix. The sequence goes on along the minus strand of NC_046334.1, from coordinate 19,010,460 downwards.
ATACTGGTCCAATGGCTAAAAAAGAATTTAGAAAGCTTATAGTATTTATAGAGGACTTCTGGGCACTTCAGATAATTTTCATGTTATCTCCCAACTCTTGCAGATTTGAATAGCAAGCTTTCTGGAAGTGCTTGCCCACTGTTTGTAAACAGCCATGGTCGTTTTGTTTGCAACTTGCTCTTTCTAAGACAAGAATTTTCAACAGCAGCCACAGCAATCAGTGTTTTCAGAAACACTTTGGTTTGTTTACATGCAACATGTGAGTGCAGAAGACTGTTTTCAGCTCGCAGCCACCACAGATTTCTGAGGGTGGGGAAGCAGGGCAAGGAAGTTCATTACAAGCCAGTGCGTTGGTTTTAACATATCTATAGCAACTTCAGCTAGGAAGCAGCTTGCTGATAAAGCTTTCTTACCATGCACTCTTGACTGGAGTCCCATCTGAACAGAGTGTTTTATTTTATCTCACCCTTGAGAACTCTCCTGCCATCAGGGCCATCATACAAAAGGGGAGAATGGCAGCTTTGCAAAGGGAAAATTACTGCGATGGAACAACTGTCTATTTCAAAAACAAAGTACTACTTTGTACTAGTATAAAACTGCTGAAATATTTGTACTACTTATAAAACTGCTGAAAATATGATTACACCAGGATGATTTAGTAAATACAAAAACTTCTTCCACAATAATTAAAGGTTTCCATCTTCTGCTGTTGATAACACTCTAGCATGGGAGCAGGAGTATTGGGCTCAGGCTTCCCAGCAGTCAGCTGAGCATGGGAAGAAGTATGAATCAATAAAATTAAAACTGAAGGAAAAAATGTAGACCTCTGTGTGATACATCTGATGGCCTGAAGGGGTTAATGAAATGCATGGAGCTGCTAGGCATTTGTTTCTGCAGCCAGTAGCAGCCACCAGTGACAGATGTGCAAAGCCACGTACACTTTCATTCTTTGAAAATGTCCAAACTTTTTGTGTGTTGACTTCTTTTGTTTCATACTCTCCAGCTCACCTGCCCAATTGAGCTGCTAGGGAGATTCAGTTTTGCAATTGCCTCAATGCACTTATTATCCCACTGTCAAAGGCACTTAATCATCAGGTGCCTACTGATTTTGGTGGGATTTAGCTGTAATGTTGCTCCTAATAGATGCTTTCAGTCACTGCTGAATTCAGAAATAATGGTTTCTTTCCTGCTTGCTGCCAATGTAGATGTTATTATCGCAGAGAAAAAAAATAATTGAACAAAAACACCCCAGATGTAGGGACAGACGGCAATATGCACGAGTCAGCACCAGGCAGGCCTGGGCTAGCAAGGGAGCTTGGCACGAGCTGTGCTGGCTGTGCAGCTAGAAATGGTCTGTGAGGAAAACCAGCCACTGGTCTCACTGGGAATTCCAAGCATATGAGGGGCTGGGTTCGGCCATAACTTGCTTGGTATAGGTGAGGAAATGATAGCACAAACTCTGGAGTAAATGGGATGGGCTTGTCAAAGCCAAACCAGACAAAATGGTTATTGAGTCACCCAAATAAAGAGAGCACAGTTCACTCTGAAGTACAAAGGCTCAGGTTGGCTTTGTGATCCCTCACAAGGGCTGTGGGCAGAGATGAGCGTTCAGAGTTGTTGCCTGCTGTCATTAGGGAATGCAAATCAGAGCATGAAGATGAAAGCAGAGGGGTGACAAAGTGCCTCGGGAACCACCTACCCTGGTTGATGCCTGAAAAGTTCTCCTGGGATTTCAGACTGATTGCTGTCTATTCTGCATAATGGGTAGGCTGACTGATTGATCCTCAGTTATTTTTCAATGGTTTGTCTCGTGAGTCCAGGCAGCTCGGGTACAATCACAAGCCCATAAATAAGCTTCAGTGACTGATACAAACCTATCTTCACAGCGAACAATCTGCGTTTTAGTTTTTAAAAATAGACAAAGCCAACTGTAATTAGTTTGTATACATCTGAAGAAAGATTTGAATGGATTGTTAAACAGTATTAAAAGGGGAGCATACATTTATTAGTGTTTTAAAGTATTATTTTTTACTATATTTTAAATAGTAAAATGAGAATTAGTTTCAGTACTATTTCTATTAGGGAAATTAGTTTTCTAAGTGTTACTCAAACACATGTGGTTTTAATCAGAATTTTTACTTTACTCCAATGGAATCTGTAGTTTCATGAGAAGAGGAAAAAAAAAAAAAAGGAGAAAAGAGGAAAGAAAACCAGTACAACAACATAGAAATTATCTGATTGCTGGGGGAAAATAGTGCCTGTGAAGATGAGGACCCAGATTGAAGGATTTAGAGAGAAGGGCAGCAAAGGCAAAGAAAGTCACATTAAAACAGAGATGCCGTCTCTGGTGGGTCATTTGAATTTAATCTTCAGAGTAATTTTCATGCCATTTAGCCATAATGGCAGCAGGAATAAAGAGGACTAAACACATTAAAATGACAAAGTCATACAAGGAGGGATTTGGGCTTGTGGTCATTATATTTGATAAAATGCCATGATACAGTAGGCTGAGTTAGTGCCATACCAAAGATTTTTGTTTACAGAAAAAATGTGGTATGCAACAGGAGAAAGGTCTGTAGCACACTCATTCAGGGTCCATAGTATATTAAGAACCTGTCAATTACAAAGAATAAAGGATTTCCGACCTCAAAAAACCCAGGCTTGGATTGAAAACTTTCATCAATTCTCCACTGCTGTCCTTAACCACAAGCCACGATAGGATGCCTCTGAAGCTGGAGGGATGCTGTTCAGTGCTGCACATTTTTGTAATTCAAGTAGCCAGAACCCAGAGGCACGTGCCCATGGACACTCTTCAGCACCATTGCTGCTGGTGGGGAATGTTCATTTCCGTTTGGAACAACAAAAGGTAGATTTATGCATCTGAGGGAAGATACTGTGGATTATCTTATCCACAGACAGCATGGCAGGAATTCAGTCATTTCATGGACACTCATCTTAAGATCTTGTAATGTACATTAATTAATACTAAGAAGAGAGCTGAAGATTCCCATGTGTTTTCAAGAAAAGTTCCTGATAGTGGGGCACAAATTAATTCAGGGAGCTTCAAAACATTCTGTGTTTTAACAGGAAAAGGGAGTGAGACAAACACAGAGCCACAGAAAACCTGGTCAAATAGCATTAACTAAGGCAATAACCAGAAACAAACCTGGCCAGTCACACCAGAGGATAGGATATCAAGAAACTGCAGCAGCTTGGGACTTTGCAAAGAATAAGAATAAAAACCTGAAGGTTTATTTTTTTAGGCAGACAGGCATCAATTAAAAATATTTCTTTATTAGATTGTTGCTTTACAAATCACATGCAGACTGAAGTTAATTTCATCTTGCCTCAGTAGTTAGTGAACATCATGCAGAAACAAACAAAACCATGGATTTATAGAGCTCAAACTTAGAAAACACTTTGGTTATATAATTTAATCTTGTGTATTTTATAGGTCAAATGCTAAAATCTGTGTGAAGCCAATATAACAATGTTTGCTTAAAACACATCACCTAAGGAAAATCCAGCTGTGGTTTAAATATTTCAAGCAGCAGAGAAAATCCACCAAATCTATTACGGTGTTTATCCTGTGACTAATTAAACTGCTAAAAATACCTTATTTCTGATCTGAATGTATTCCTCTTAGTTTTTTGCTGCCAGACTCAAAAAACCTAGTTTATCATTATACTGGTTACATGAAAAAAATAATGAATCAATTAAATGCTCCCATATCAAAGTATGTGGTGGATAATGGTAGGCAAAATGAAAAATATATTTTTTCCAAACAGAATATATACCCATGATTATCAATTGATACAATGAGCTAAGTAGTAATCCAGCATCTGAGTCATCAAAATCTATCTGTCACTTTTGATTTGCAGTGAGGGTGTAAAGGAATAATCAAAACAAGCTTTCTCTTGAGAACTGATTCTCAGCAACATTGTGTGAGTATGTCTATGTGATGTAACAGTAGAACATAATTAGATTTGTGCTTCCAAATCATGCTAATATAAACAAGATGCTTTGTTTTCCCCTATCTCCAACCTATGGACTCCTTGTGGTTGCACACGTGGCTACAGCCAAAGGACATCTTGGAGGATCAGCACTAGAAAAGACATTACATTGGGAAACTTAGTGCTGTTAAAGAAACAAAGTATTTAAAAGCAAAGCTAAATTCACCTGCAGGTTGCTTCATTTGACTAACTTTGCATTTAGGACTGACTTAGGTACGATACAACAAGTAGCCACTGAAGGTAGTTACTGGTGGATACTGGGCTGGTATAGAGCCAGTTGCCAGTCTGAGCCAGACTTCCTGACCATAATTTAACTCTAATAAAGCACTTCCAGTAATTACTCTGTCAGTGTACTTATTACTGTTAATACTTTCAGCCTGAAAAGTAAGTTTGTCTATTCCATCAATGACCAGATAGCCAGAGGCACGTGGACTAAATGATTCAATAGTATATTCAAAAACATAGACCCCCAGATACGGAACATGGAACTTTCCAGTTGCTGGGGCAAATGAGGCACCGTAGTTGACATCCAGATTGTTAAATCTGATGGGTCCTGGAGTTGTCATTCCATATGTATGAGAAGCAAAAAAAGCCACCATAGGTGCATATCTGTATGATCCTTTTGAAAAATCTGGAAAGGAATAAATAACAATTTCAAGTGATGTTACATTGTACAAAGGCAACCTGGACCAGCCAGAAGATCAAAAGCAGACTTTCTGATGTCACATCATCCTGTGGATGGTGGACCTTGAGCAAATGAAACATAGTATTCCTGCATAAACACATCTGTCTATACTGGATAAAGAGTAATTTTCTTCACAATTAGTGCTTGGTGTATTCACCAGAGAAAAATTTTAGAAACAGCAAGGGGACTTGATGTTTGTTTATCTATGGTATCACTAAGGGAGCTTTCTTTCCACCCCACACCCCCTCCTAGTTTTTCCCACCCCAGGATCTCTTTCACTGTTCATGTGAGAGAGCTGAAGCCAAGAATTTCACCACAGATCTTAGACAAACACTGAGGAGGTTTAGCACTCATGATGTTAAATGAGGGAATAAAAGTATATGTGTTTCTCTTCAAGCTGAGCCTGCACAGTATCATTCCCTGTTTCTGTACAAATGATTTCATTCACTATTCATATACTGTCATGAGTGAAAATCAGCCTAATGACTGCTGAAAGATGCATAAAATTCACATTCCATGTGGCCTGGGTGTAAATTATTTATTTGTTTTCTGGACCGAATAAGCATAATTTTCACTTTTTTTTCCCTTTTGAAATCTTTCAAGGGCTGCATCCTTTGTTGATGAAAGCCAGAGGCAAGCCTAACATGATTTCTGGAGGCCATAGTCCCACGCATCCTGGTAGCTACTGGTATTTATAGAACATTTATGGCTGCATTGAAACTAGTATTCCCCAGCGATGTGATTCTACCTCCACCTTCAAAATCCATGACATCGTGTTCAAATATATCTATTCCACACCCTCCCACTCTGCACATTTCAGCAGGGAGCTTTCCAGCTATTATGGCAGGTCCCAAAACAATTTAATCCCATCATCTGGTCATATTAAAAAAAGAGATCATGAGTCACCCGTGGGGATTGATGTCTTCAGCACCAAAACACAGGACTCTGCTACTTGAGTTGTCACTCATTAAAGTGAAACGTGAGACCTCTGACCAGCAAATGCTCTGTAATTAGGCCCTGGGGCAGAGGCCTGGACTGATGGTGTATTGCACTGCTAAATTCTGTACTTGCCAACACTCAGGGAATTGTCGTTCACCAGCTTCACACTACAGTTGACTCCTCCGAAGGGGTGGCGACAGGCACAGACAAAACTCTGCCTGTCATTGACACAGGTCCCTCCATTCTGGCACGGGGAACTGGCACACGCTGAAAACTGCCCTGTGAAAGAGAGAGAGGAAATCCAACAGCCTCAGTTGCAACATCCTGACAGTGAGACACTTCCTAAGTATGCAGTATTTTGGAAAGGCTCTTTATCAATTCACAATTTCTGCTGAAGTTCTTAGTGAAGGCCAACTTCAGATCCTGTCCAGCCTCCCTCTTTTCCTGAGCACAGCACACCTTCAGCTATCCTCCAAGACATTCAAGATTACCTGTAAATTCTAGGTTCTGCCAGCCTCAGAGGGTCAGGAACATGCAGTGAGAAAAAATGTCCTCCAAAGAAGTTAGATCAGGCTGCTCTTTCTGGACTGGGCCATCTTATCCTTGGGTGTACCAAAACAGATTTTGTACTGCTGGTGTTCAGGTTGGACTGTCTTGTCTATGGTATTTTTCACCCAGGCACGTCACAAACATTGCAGAAGAGTCAGGCTCCTGGTGATGAAAGGTCTTAAATGCTATCCCAGCCACTTCAAGTATTTGTCCGTAAAAAACTCCATAATTTCAGGATATCTACCAAGATTGTTGTAGGAATTTTGGATTGCAAGCAAGAAAAATTACACCAAACAGGCAGCTTTGCAGAGCACCCTTACTGAGGATGTCCTTGCCTCTGTTTCCAACTAGGTATGAGCTGGCCAAATTACACTCAGCCAATACAGATAAATCTGTCAGGCCAGTGCTGCTGAGCTCTGAGACAGTAATTACTGAGTGTAATTGAATAACGTGTTGTCATAGCAGTTTTTTGGGGGGAGAAAATTCAGGTCACATTAAAAATTAAATATTGCTATGAATAATTCTGAACACAAAGCATTCCCAAACCACACAGTTTTGCTTGCTTTTGGTATGGTCAAATAAAAGTCAGATATTTTAGAAAACAAGCCTTTTCTTTGCCAGGAACTACCTGCAGACCTCTGGAAAGAGAACTCCACACAGTCCTGTGATGGTAAATCTAGGTTTGTAGGTCAGAACCGAAAAAGTCTTGCAGAAAAACATCTACTTATTGCCAGGAAACTGTTAAGCTGGATTTCACATAGATGTTTCAGTAATTCCAGTGTTATCTTCATTTTACCAACCAGATATTTCACAGACTGCTGCATTAAGGCAAACTGTTTCTGTGTGATATTTTAGTTCAGTGAGCAGAATGCTGAGGCACATTGTGCAGTGACACTTGAATTTGCTCTGATACAGCATATGGATTTATAAACACAACAGGCATTCTTTTCACAGAAAAGAATGTCTGTTCTGTAATGTCTGAAATAAAGCAATTTAGGACTGTCATGACTGGGGTCACAGCCCAGGCAACTGGACATGAGGAAATAATGTTTTTTCTCTCAGATAATAGTTTGCTAAGTCCTTCATTGAAGTTATTTTTCACTCACATTTACCGAGCACCCACAACATTTCACTGATATTTACCAAGCATCCATAGATTTACCAAGTGTCAAAGAAAAGCAGAAAAGGAAGGAAAACAGCTGATTGTGCTGACTCTATCATATTCCCAAAATACAAAAGCTTCCTGTAAGAGCTGAGCAGTCTCTCTGCTAATTGGCCTCTGCTTATCATAAACAAGAAGTAAATCCAAGAATCAGGAAAAAGATCACTAAAAGGAAACGATAATGAGATTGAGACTAGTGCTTTGGAAGTCTGCTGTGGGGTGATTCTGCCCGAACTTAACCTTGGAGTTAATTCAAATTTAGACACAGCTTTAGCTACATTAAATTAACCCTCCAGGTGAAGCACTGCTTAACAGCATCAGGGAAGCTCCTCCATTTTCTAGAATAGGAGAAGTTGTGCGGGGGTTTGAGTCAAGTTAGGATTTTCAGAGCAAGAGGCAAACGCTGCAGATCTCCACTGCACCAATAATCTCCATGTAACTATGCCATAATAGCATCTTTCTGCTGTCATTTCTGGCTGAGGCTCCTCCTCTGCCCAGTATTTTCTTTTATCTTACTGAAGGGTGTCTTGAGACACCATGTCTGAATAATCTCCTTGGGATAAAGATGCCAGAAGGTTCAGATTAGGAAAGGATTTCCTACTATAGTAAATATTTTATTGTTACTTTATCTTTGACAATTTAGTAGTGTAGATGAGTAAAAGAGAGAGACTATAAATTAAAGGCTTAAATTGTAGCCAGTACTAGCAGAGAATAAAATGTAGTTGCTAATTACACTTATTATGGTAGCAGTGAGAAGAGCCAGTTAATGCTCAGTTTTGCTACTCTTTGGGAGTGCAAACAGCCAGAAGTTCTTTTGGGAAATAGACTGCCAGTGCTGTGCAAACAAATTTCAAACAAATAATGAAGCTCTGTCAGTATCTACCGGGGTGTTGTTAGAAGCAAAACAAATATTCAGCAATTTAATGGTCTCCTTATGGAAAGGATTGACTCCAGTAGTTCAATTTGGAAATTCTTCTGACCAGGAAGTAACCTACCAACACTTTCTCAGTATTCAGTTATCAGTACCTGCTTCTCAGGAAGCCCTAGGAGATTGGAAGAGCCTGAGAATCTACTAAACCACCCTGCTTGCACAGGGTCAAACTGGTTGTCAGCCTATAGTTATTAATCACCTCTGGCTTAGCACTCTCAGGCTGACAGTGGGCAAAAAGCAGGGAGGAGAGGTGCCTCAGCTGGTGCCCTCCACTTTTGGGTGGGGTGGACTGTCAGGACAGACCCGAGCTACCTGGACTTTGGCAACTCTGTCTCTTTGTTAAGCAGAGGTGTCTAATAACTCCAGTGGGATGATTTTAGGCCTACCAAATTAAAAACAACACAACAGTTTCATCAATCCATTAGTCAAAAGAGTAAATATGCGAATTCGAAGTGTATGTCACCAAACTGAACTGGAATAACCATCACATGTGTGCAATTAAAACACAAGATGGAAAACATTTGAATAGGTTAATTTAACTTGAAATTAAGTCTTGAATGATAAAGCAACAATGGAACTTTGCAATTCTGTTAGGAGTCAGAAATCTTGTGAAAACAAAATCAGAATTAAGACACAAAGAAAGTGAGAATGAAATGAAATTACCTCTCTCATAGATGCACTGTTTTAAATACATAAATATAGCACAGCTTCACTCTCAGTTATTCATATTGATGGGAGGGTGGCATAATCTGAATAAAGCAAAATCCACAGCTAATACAAGACATGCAACAAGAGAATACACTCACCTTTGGAAAGCACAGATTCCCTAGAGAGCAGCACTAATAGCAACAGGGAAATGGGAACTGAGCTGAACTGCCCTCACACTGCATCACACACTTCTGCAGAACAGTGCATCGGAAAGTAGGACCAGCCATAATCCACACCTAAGACTGATTAGTCTATATGTCTGTATGTAGATACATAGCAATACATATATATTAAGGTTGTCCTCTCCTCTATAATAGATATTCAAGCTGTCTTAAGATCATCACTTTTTTATCCACCCTGGGTTGCCATATCAGTCAGCATCAGGAGAAGTGTTGGTGCCTTCACCTCTCATACACATATTGGAGCCTCCACCTGACATAGAAATCCTCTCTAGTTCATTCCACAATATGGGAAATCTGCAAAGGTTTATGTCCCTGCACATGCAATGCAAACTCACGTTGCTTTCTCGATTTCAACTAATTACTTAGGAAAGTATTACCTCAGGGTCAAATCCCAAACACATTAAAGCCAATTAAAACCCTAATCTGTTAGAGGAGGCTCAAATATTGAACATATTGGAGTCAATGAAAATTGTCATTCACCTCTTTCTATAGTTTTATTCCTTTTTTTTAATTGAAAAAGGCAGTCTGAGATTAAATACATCTTATAATTAGCCAATTGTGCCTTAGAGTTTCTTCTAGAAATTTTAGTAGAGGCAACACAAATCTCTGATGGTATCCTAGAACTTGCAAGAAAAATCTTTCATAGAGAAGTAAAATCTACCCAGGCAGAAAATGGATATTTGTTAATTAGGGTAATGGTCTTGGTTCTTTAACTTACAGAAATATAATGTGTGGCTTTGCTAGGCTTGAAATATTGTTAAGTACCAAATCTCATTATTGATGGAAAAGTCAGCATAAACACTGCTGTATAGAGAACTTGTATAAAAATAAGGCTTCTCAACATCAGCAAAGATCTGCACTTTATGTAAGTGAGCATATATCCAAAGCTATCAAGCAAGTTATTTGTTAAAATTGAGTATGAGATAAATAACAAATAGGAAAGACATTAATTCATCAATCTGGAGTGAAAACCAGAGCAGTTGGCACCTTTCTGTGCTCCAGGCAGGTAGCACTAGTGATATTTTCCAACAAAGTACATGGTGTGGGAAGGATCAAAGACATATCTCATTTTCTCTTAATTTAAATTTTGAACAAAGACTTTGAATTTCCATCCTGTGCATTGGCAGGAACAGACAAAACACAAATGACTGAGGAAGAAGTGCCATTTTTAACAGCAAAATATTAAAATTACTTTGTAGTGAGGATTTGACAAACCTTGGTGCATTTTTAAGTGTGATTGCCTCCTCTAATAGCTGTGTCCCCTCTCTAATTGAAAAGATAACCAAGGACTGCAATCCTTCAACGGGGATGGCTTTCATCAGAAACCAAGCTACTCATGGGATCATGGCTTTATAGAGGATCCTTTCCATTGATCATTGAGAAATGCTGTCCCTAGGTCAGGAAGACATGAAAGAGCAAAGTGGAAAGGAAGGGAAAAAGCATGGAGAGGGAAAAGGAGATTGCCCATGGCCTTAGCACATGAACAAGAGTAATAGTTCTTACTTTCTCTACATCTGCTTGCAGTAGGGACCAAACAGTGGTTTAGAAATGTTCAAAGGTTTAAGAGTACTTTACAGAAAGTATTCAGGTCTGGATCTTCAAGAGTATCTGGACATGTCTCTGTCATTAAGAAATCTGTCTAATTTTACTGTGAATTAGAATCATCTCAGTATTTCTAGTCACTCATCCACTCTTCATTTTCTGTATTGTGCCAGAAATTATATTTCCATAAAACATCATCTTGTGCTGTGGATTTTCACTCAAGCATGATTGCAAAAGTCATAACTCAAGAGTTTGTACTTCTGTGAATTCATTCATATGAATTCATTTCACATGATGGCATTTGAATTTAAGTTCAGAAGCAGATCACACTCAAAATTTCCTTTTTAAGAATGGCAGCTCCTGCTTAGCTGAGCTGCTCTCCTGGTGGACTGGAGCCAAATTTACTTTATTGGCTGGATTCCTGCTTTTTCAAGAACACACTGTTGTAACTAACTGCACTTCTCAAGGAAGTCCTGAAGGAGCCAGCAAAAGCCTCTTTACAGTCATTTGTATTCACTTGCTTCAGGTTTTTGATACCTTTCATCATTGCTGACACTGCAAAGTACTGATGCAACTCCATATTTCTCTCCCAGCTTGCATACATTTTTTTCCTACTGAAATTGCTAATTGAGATGCAGGTGCGACATTCTGGTTCTTCAGATTTGGTCTAAACTATCAGCTACTTTTCAAAGGTCAAGTTCTCAGCTGATTGCGTGTGCACATATATATCTTAAACTGATCAGATGGGAACCTATTAAGGAAAATTAAATGGAGCTTCTAGATGCCTTAGTGCAAAATCTCCTCATAAGCAAAATAAATTCTATTGTAAGCAAGAGACTAATCTCAAGTTCCTCTGAAACACTCTTTACAGCAGTCTTTAGACTTTTTATTTATTTTCAGTCAGGTTCTGCCACTCAGTTCATCACAATTGTTACATAAATCTTTATAAAACATACCTTGATTTTTAGTAGAGTAAAACGCATTACCTGGATCTATTGCATTATCTGTGTTTCTCTGGCTTCGGCTTGCCAGGCTCATGGTGGCATTTGCTGCCACTTTTTTTGCTGGGGAGGGTTTCTTTATAACTGATTTCAGCGGCTTCTGAAGTTTGGTGATATTGTTCATTGCATTTACCATCGATATGTCAACATGCTGGGTTAAATTTGTCAAAATAGCTCCTGCTTTTACTTCAAGCACAGATTCAATGAGCTCCTTGAGGCCTCTCTGCAGCAGGGGGATATCTGGCTGAGCCAATTTAATTAGCACAGGTATGCTTGCGTTCACTTTCTGGATGCTGTTGTTGGCATCCTGGCACAGCCCCCAGGCCTCATGAGCAGTCTTGTTCACAAGTGGAATGATGTTTGAGAAACGGATTGACTTGGCTTCCAGGGCCTTGATCCTGGAACTCAGTGCCTGGAGCTGAAGTGAGACCACCTGCTCTTTCTCTGTTGAGGCAGCTTTCGGTTTTTTGAGCGAGACACAGTTGTTTGCCAAAAGCTTGGAAATTTTTGACTCTACATTCAGAAGGCGAACCTCATGGTCCTTTGAACCCTCCACAGAGTCAAATAGTTTTTCTTCCAGGCGGCTGATATCTTGTTGCTGCTTTTCCACTTTTGATGATGTCTCATTTAAAATATAGAAAACTCTACTGAAGTTGTGGAGGATACTTTTGTCAGATTCCTTGTATGGAAGATCAGAAAGCGATGGTGATACTTGTGAAGTAATTTCGTATTTCTTGTTATAGAGCAGTGATTGGAGGGATTCATTCCACTGCTGGAACTGAGGAATGAAAGCCAGGAGGCTGTCCAGTTCCTCAGCTCTGCCACAGCAAACTCCAGTCTCATTTCTTAGAGCATGTAGCATATCTTTCAGTACATAATTATCTTGAATAGAATCAATAGCACTGTTTATTACTATCATGGTCTTGTTTAATCCATCTTCTATTTCCATGGAGCATTCATTAACATGACTCTCAAACAGATCCTGATAAGCCTGAGATTCATTTTTAAGTCCTTCCTGAGTTTTGGAAAGTTCCTTCATTGCAGAACTCATTCTGTTAATGACAACAGTGAGGTTATCAAGTTTCTCTTTGAATTCTTGAGCTTGGATTTGTTGCTCATACTCAGAAGTCAGACTAAAAGGTACTCCTTGTTCAATCAAGGGTTGCAGGATCTCCATATCATAGCACAAATCATTAATTTGCTCATTCATTTTGTCCATCTTACTGCCCAATGGAAGGAACACATCAGAGAGACTCTTGTTTAGAACAAGCATGCTCTCTTGGACTGCTGCCAGCTGTGCTTGGAAATCTGTCCTGCTCTCTGACAACATGTCATCACAGACCCCCAGAACAGAGTCCCTCTGAATTTCCAGTGCAACACTGAGATTGCTGATCTTGCTATCTTGGACTCTTAAGTCATCATAGATCTCCAGTACCATCATGCCTTGTCTCTTTACTTTCTCATGCAGGGTGAACATGTACTCTGTAACATTGTATTCCATGACTTTATCTGCTGAGGGGATGCTTTGCCTTGAGGACTGTTCAGCTGATAACAGTTGTTCATGAGCATCTCTCATTTCAGTAAGGGTCCTATTTAAAGATTCATAATAAATTACACTTCTTGACTGTTGATGCTCCAAGTTAACTTCCAAGGACTTCTGCTTTTCTTGTAAAGCTTTCACAGGCTTGTCACAAGTGAGGGCCATTTCCTCTCTCATCTGCACCATATGACTCTTCAGCTCCAGAATGTCAAGTTCTGTTGGCCCACTATCTTTCTCCTGAGCAAATTTATTTTGGGTTTCATTCAGATGCTTGACTAATTCTTTTGTATTTTCAAGGTCACCTGACAAACTAGACATAGTCTTGAAAATCTGAGCCATGCTCTCTTGCATTTCACCTTGAAACACATGAAAGTGTTCTTCAACTACGTTTTTGATTAAGTCGTTAATACTTCTGGATTTGAGACCTTTGGAGAAAAGAAGAAATATGGAAACAATCAAACCAACTGTGCTATGACATCTAAGTTTTTCCCACAACATGAGCAAACAGCGCTGCACAGAGGTGACACACATCCCTACCCCAATTTACCCACACACAGAGCAAAATTTACAGCTGAAGAATGTCAAGTCCCTGTTTCTACTGAAATCAGTGCGACTTTTGCTATTATTTTGAAAGGGCAAACTCTGACTTTGACCTCCTAGCTAAGTTGTTTCTGAGAACCAGAAGGAGATCTGTATGCTTTTGTGGCTTGCTCATAAAAAGTGATGTATCCTTTCTCCACTAGGGAAGCAAGGCAAAAACCATCTGCTTTACAACATTATGGTCAAGAAGTAAAAGCAGAGATTATTACCTTCCTGCTGTATTGTATGTGCTAGGTGACAATACAACACACTATTGCGAGAAAGAAGCAAAATAAAAAAAATCAGCTTATTGAATATCTAAAGTTAGTAACACAACAACTGCTGCAAAATGCTGACATTTTAAAGGTAGAAACTTTACGGCTTGCATACTACGACTCCTTAAACAGCTCCTAGGAATTCTGATCCTGAAAAGCACTAGGCAGAAGTGAATGTGTGGGAATTCTGCCCCAGTGAACAACATGAAGGTATGTTTCCCATATAGCCTTAGAGAGGTCAAGGCAGGCATAAAAGAGTTCTGCATAACATATTTCAGTCAATTAGAGCAGTAGTTCTGCTCTGGTGCGAGATTAGAAGAATTTTTATTAATTTATTCTCCAAAGGTAGCCCTTATGTTCAACTAAAACACTGATGCATTCTTTGCACAATTTTTATAAACCCTATGAACATTTGCAGTCAGACTGTGACATAATGATTAAACTCTTCAACCTCTACAATGCCTCAATGACCACAGGTTCTCTGATTAAAACTGTATCAATAAAGGCAGAATTTATCTGTTCCCTACTTCCATTTTCTTCTCAATTAATTCTACAGACTGGAATTTATTTCTTCATCTCTAAAACACTGAGGCATGTTCTGAAAACTTATTTGAAGGTACATTCTCAGCAAGTGCAGTAAAACATCAGGAAATCAGACCCAAGTTTGCTAGCCCAGGAAAGAGCCACATCAGAAATACAGCACGAACTTTCCTAAGAATTAAACTCCATTATTGTCAACTGAGGTCCCAAATGTCACAGCAATTTTGTATAAAGTATAATAAACAATAATGATAATACTGGGATTACCTTTATTGACTTCCTTTTAACTATCCAAAGAGCAAGTAAATGACTAGACAGACACATGTACAAGAATACGCACATGTATGTGCACACTGAAATATCTGAGAATAAAGGTGTCCTGGCAGCTGAGAGGAAAAACCAAGATACTAACCAAGTTCAAAAAACTGACATGTAGGAAAACCATTCCAAGCTATGATGTGGTCAGGCTGCTTTATGATGCTGAAAAGTGTTCTGTGCTCTGAGACACAATGAGCTGTGAAGAAAAATTTAATGGCTGTGGAAAGAACCAAGATTACTCTAAACCTTCTGTGAGGAATCAATTAAATTCCTTCATCTCAGCAACAAATCTTGATAACAGGCCATTCATCTGTGAGAGGTGTTCCACAGGTCTGCACTGACCTTTTCTTTCTGTGACAGCCAAGAAGGTGCCAGCCTCACTCTCTGCTATTCCTGTTCCATTTAGTTGGATAATGAGGGCAATATGGAGCTCAGCTCTGGTTTTTGGGTGTTCCCATTACCAAGGGAGTGTGGAGCCTGATAAACAAGACAGCTTTGGGTTTCTCTCCCTGCTGCTTGCTGGCTAGGACAACTAGGCAGGGACTGTGGGAGCACACTTGTCCACACAAAGACCTAGCCCAAACTTGTGTTGTAGGTGACAATTAGGTATGCTGTAAGGCTTGAGCTAAGAATACATGTATGCATTCATGGATGTAACTCAATTTCTCCATTGCTCATTTTGAAATAGAAAGGTCCAAACTACCTGTGAAAGTTAAAGATTTCTTGCACTTCTTATGAGATTATAAATTTTAATTTTAGCTTCCTGGCTGAAAACCAAAGGGTGTAATTACTCTGTGTCAACATATACTCTCTTTGCACTTTCAATTATTTGAAGAATAATGTGCAAAATAAATGTATGTACACAGGAGACTGAATTGAGGTTATATATGCAGCTGTAAATGACATTTCTGACTTGAAAGTGATTAACACTCCATTATTGAGTTCATTTTTAAAGGAGTGTACATTTTAATAATGAAGAGGAAAGGTACGTATTAAACACGGAGTTAAAGGAGGAAGAAAAGAATAGCAGGAAGTAAGCAGAGTTTCTTAAATTAAAAAGAGAGCACAAAATTATTTTCCCCAAGTAAAAAAACAGAACAGCTGCCTGAGTACTGAAAGCAATTCTTAAAATGCACAACAGGTTTCACTAACAAAATTAGAGGAGCATATCAGTTACTCCAGTGAGTGTTGCCCTCTATCAACAAATGACATTTGTGTCACCAAAGTCACAGATGAAACCAAGAGTTAAAGACTTTTCAAACTGTATTGAATTGTTTGGTCATAGAATCAGACCTCACTCCTAAGAAACCCTGATACAAAGCTGGGCAGAACATTACAATTGCTGTGATAAGAAAAAAAGTGATGCATGGACTGTGAGCAAAGGACCTGGGCACACCAAGAAGAAAATGGAAAAGTAGGTGAAGAAGGAAAATCTCTGTATAACATGAAGCAACTATAGACCTAACTGTGCTTTGATAGCACTTTGCTTCAGGATGGCAAAGCCATACTGGGGAAAGTTGTGGTTTGCTTCAGGAGAGCTTTTAAGAGCTATTTTTAGTCAGTCTGATGTGCCTATGCTGCACCTGTGTACAAAGTTACAGGACAGCATGGAAGCTCCTTCCAGGTCCTGCTACTTTAGGATGCTGTTTATGCATTTGAGTACAACTCAAATATTTCCTGGACAGAAACTGCAGTTGCCGTTTGTCATTACACACACAATCCAACAGACACACTAACCTTTTCTTTCTCCCCTCCTGTCCTCATTCCTGATGTTTACCTATGTACAAGCCAAGAATAACCTGTACTGGAATGCTCATAATTAGAGCCAAGGAATGTAGTTGATAGCATCTTGTTCATTGGAGCTACTTGATTAGGAGATAGATTGAGAAGATAAATTAAAAAAAAGGGACATCAGCTGGAGATTTTTTTTAAGCAGGTATAATGTAAAACATTGCAGGTAAAAACAATAAAGGCTTGAAGCACATTTTCAAAGAAGGGGAGGGGTTTGAACAGCACATTGTAATAAAGACTTAGACCCTGAAATACCAGTAGGGAGTGCAGAAGCAGAAACATAGGATGCAGAAAAACACCTCTTAGACTAGCATGAAAATGACAGCTAGAATGAGTGGAATATACGAAAAAGAATGAGGACAAAGCAGAAGGGAAATGGAAAATATTCAAAGACAAATTAAATGTGCACCCAAAGGTCAAGAATGCCATCTAGCAATATGTGGAGAGGTGAAAGCAGGTCACCGATCAAGAGATGGAATGAACTGCATACAAGAGAGCCATCTAGCATGTGCAGGAGCAGCTCAGGAGACAGAGGACTGAAAACACAAGAAATGAGATCCTACTTTGAGGGAGATACAAAACCACTTATTGTTTCATTCAGTTTTATGTCAATCTAAGGCACTCCAGAACCTCTGTTCTATTTCTAAACAGTAGAAAAGTCCTCTGGATTCTTAAGTGTAAAATATGGTTTGGGGAAAATTCCTGAAAAATGAGAAAAATAATGCACATTGAAGAAATGAAAGTTTCAGTGAATCTGTTTGTTAAGCAGCACTTGTAGCTGTGTAACACACAGGTCTTGCTCCAGGATTCAGGAAGAATGCATGCATAATTCTGCGGGTGAGGATCTGCCCAAGCTCCTGATCTCTAGCTGTGTCTTTCTCATATACTGATCATGTTTATCAAAGATAGCCTAATATGATCAGGGACAAATTATTCAGCAGAATGTTTGCTGTGTTATAAATACAACCACCACAGAATTCCTTATAGTTTGCCCTGCATGTGTGAATTACGTATCAAAGGATATTAGTTAGACTTGGTAGCAAAGCAAATACTGCATCCTTTAGTGGCTGCCAGATAAACAAAAACAGAGATAAGAATATTTGCAGAAGCTCTAAGTAAATTAAAATGCCTTGCTAGTGGCTTAAGTTACCATGTAGATGATGAAGTATCCAAGAATACAAATCTTTTGTCACTATGAAAAACACCATAGCGAATGTTGAAATAAACAAATTCCTCTCTTATGAAATGAAATTTAAAAAATTAGTTCTCCCTACAAGTGTTGAGTGATAGAACAGGACAGTCTATGAAGGTTTTTAGCTTTTTTTCCCCTGGCACCTCTAACAGGGTGAGTGATTACATTAATTTATTTTTCTTACCTTTTAGAAAAGACTGGAAGTCTCTGCCCTTATCTTCATTGATTTTGCCTTCCAGAGAAGAAAGCATCTTGCTCACATCATTCATTGCAGCAGCAATGCTGTCAACCTTCTTCTGTAGAAAAGTCAGTTTCATCTCCTGACTGCTAATCTTCTCATTCATTTTTTGAAAAAGTGCTTGGTTGGGGAACAAAATGAGAAGAAAAAACCCCAACAAGTAGTGTTAAAACATTGTGCAGCGAATTAAAAAAAAGGCATAATCGACTTGAGAGACATTAGCAAAAAGTGGGGTGAAAAGTTTCTGAATTTTTTGTTTTGAGTGAATCATCTTGATTTTTGTCATGTATCATTTATTAGTGAAATTCAGCAGCACAGTAGTTACTAATTACTGAAGCATATGTATCCATTATAAAGTATTTATGATTCTACAAGGGTATTCTGAATGGTTAGCATATTTTAATCAACATAATGCCATTCTTCCTCCATGTAGCACCCTACAGGGTACTCAGTTAACTCTCATTTAGTCAATCTCCTTTAACACAATCACAAAAGCATTCATTTTTACTTACCATTTATAACACAACTTCATGAATTTGCAAGGCTTGTGTCTGAAGGAACACATCATCTTTCCATTGTTTAGGTCAAAATAAAGACTTGTTCAACACAGAAGCAAGGCAGAAAAACAGCTAATAGATAAACTACTTTGCAATAATGACTAGTCTGTCATTAAAAATAGAAGCTCAACCTACGAAGTCAAGTTTATTTTAAAACCTGCCCGAATTGTTGCTGACACTTGTAGTCTCTTCAGGAATAAAAAGGCCTCGAAGGATGCTTTTAAGATAGGGAATGGCGAAGAACACATTGATGCTGAAAATTAAGACCCCACTCGACTTCAGCCAGGCGTCTGAGTTTGATGGGTGACAGGTACCAAACTTAGTCTGGGATTTTCAGAAGATGGTGATAAAATTAGGTATTTGAACTCCTGTAAGCAAAGCTAGAAAATCTCCAACAATTCAGCCTAAATGGCCTATGTTTGACATTGGATATATTACCCCAAATGATCTGGGCTATGTATACTATGACTTAATAAACTGCTGTGGAAGAGATTCTTTAGCATTGCACACACATATTTATTAGTGTAAGTTTACAGTATTGCTATTGATCCTTTGTCACTTTTCATCACAGCATCAGTGTCTATTCCTGTGGCAGCAAACAGTTCTAATCAGAAATCGTGTCTAAGTACAGGGGTCTAAAGGCTCCAAAACATCCCAAGTTATATGCTAAAGGGCATATTCTTCTGATGACTTGTATTTTAGTATGTAAAAAATACATGTGTCTTATCTAACCTGGTAGCATATGGGAAAACCCAGAAAATGAGCTAAATGCACCCCATCAGCACAGATGAAGCAGGCCAACACCCATGAGAATGCTCTCCTGCAGAGGCATGTTGGCTGTAAAGGCCAGTATTGGAAGAGCCTGGAGAATAAGGCTCTTTTAGGTTAGGATCTTAGGATCTCCAACTGTGTTCTCTGCCCAAGGTATCTACTTATACAGATAATAAATAGTTTCTAACTCAACCATCTAGCTTGGACTCTGGCAATTCTTCTGACTGGCACTGCAAAGACAGGACATTGATAGACCTTTGTCTTCATAATAAAGCTTTGTGAGAGACAAACAGGTCTGGACACTCCTGCTTCTGGTAGAATTATTACTATGAGAAAGGGATTTGAATTCATAAGTGGCTCATGCATGGTCACCCAAACTGATAACTAACCTGCAGGGTGTAATGCTTTTTTTAGCTTGGTTTCTATCATTTCCCACTGAGGGAGGAAGAGAAGTTAGATGAACCTGAAAGTGAGGTTTTATGCCTGAAAGTGTCATGGCTGCACAGTGGCAGCTGGAAGCAGAATCTGGCTTATAGAGCAGGTGCTGATGGAATGACAGACCAGGGCAGTCAGTCCTGGCCCCAGGCCATGTTTGCAGGGTTGACAGCCAAAACAGGTATCTCTCTCTTTCTAGACTGACCCAATTTGATTTAAAAATAACTGAAAGGCAATTAATATGGAGGTTAGAGATTCCAATTCCAGATTTATTTCTCAGAGCATAATTCTACTAACAGAAGTGGCATGTCTCAGTGCTCTATCGATCAAGTTCACTTTTTCATAATAGGCCCTGTCTGCTTTACTAAACATCCTCCTCCCTCCAGCCCAGGGAGACTTGATTGCTCATACATTATCACCAAGGGGCAACAGCCTAATTCCCTTTTGAAAATACCTTTCTATATCTCCATGCCAGATTCAATCTATCCCTCTCTTTTTCTATTAAGATTTAAAATAAAACACACACGTGCATACAAGCACAGACACGTGTAAAATCTCCATAAAAATCAGCAATCTTAATTCTGGTGTCCTGTTCTCTCAGCATGCATTACAGCCCAGAAGAGTAAATTGAAAACTGCAAAACACAGACCTGAGAACATAACCTGCCTTATTTATTTGCTTCATTAAAATGTTTCTGGATATAGGCCAATAGGTGACAACAACATCACAGCACGGAACAGCAGATGGTTGTACAAAAAGCCAGTGCAGACAAACATAACTGAAGCATCAATAGATTCAAAAGAACAGGGAGGTAGTAAGAAAGTTCAAGGAATTTAAAGCATCCTTCACATCCTGGCCATCACCAAGAAAACTAACATTTTTCCAGTGGAAAAGGGCCACTGTTTGAGACCAGGCACCTGTGCCCACAGATGCATGCCAACTCCAAAAATTGTGAATATTGCAGGATTGCTTCCAGACCAAAGCTGCCAACAACTAGGACTCTGGCTGCCCTTGGAGCTCCAGATGCCACACCTCTGACCTGACCCCGAGACACTGAAGGACTGAGCTTTTTCCCCCATGGAAAATGGCCACCGTTCGTGTCCAGTTGCATGTGGCCAACAGTGGCATGCTGCCTCTTAAAATGGCAAACAGCACAGGATTTCTCCCAGAGCAAAGCTGCCAGCAGCTGGAGACCAAGATGTGGAGAAGATTTTCACGCAGCAGTCATCTAATGTAGGTTCTCGATACAGATATTTGAATAAATCATTTTTGTTACTGACCATCTCCTACAGTTCTAGATTGTCTGTACATACTGTTGTGAGACAAAACTGACATTATATTCCAAAAACATAAGGTCCAGAGAGGTTAAAGTAAACCCAGTAATGAGCAAATGAATAGGGCAATAAGAAATACTCTCAAGTATCTGTGGTATAAATGTGTAAACTGTCACTGTGTTTCTTAGCTATTTGTTCATCCTAGACATAGTAGCTTAAAACACCTGAGCTGCCCTTGTTAAGGCTTGAAACATCCTTGTGATTTTGAATAAAGAGCCAATTTTTGTAAGAAAATATATAACAGTAATTACGTATTCACATAATCAATTAACATCATTACATTTTCTTCTGTGTGCAATGCTGGTCTGTACTACTCCTGTATTTGGGTTGGGTCTTTTTGCTTTTTTTTTTTGGTTTAATTTTCTTTTCTTTCTCCTGTTAATTAACGTATTGTATTCACCAACATAATAGTTTAAATATTTCTATACAGAGTAGTTCTCTGGTTTTAATTTAGTCACAAGACACTCTATAAATTCTAAGCTGCTGCTGTATTTAAATCCAGTATCTTCTGCCCATCTTTATCAGAAGAGCATACCAGTGAACCATGACTGCCAGAAGCTGACAGTGCATTCAGGTCCCTTCAGTAGACAGGGATTTTCCTCAAGTTGTTTTTGCAGTGATCTCAGTGAATCCCATTGTCAGTGATTGGGTAGAGCTGAGAGCACTCTTAAAAACTGACCTGTCCCACTGGGGTCCTGCAGAGCTCCTGGTGTCCTCTCACTGACAGTTCTGCTGCTTTCAGCCTGGTTGCTGTGTATAACTGATTGCTGCTCTGGAGCTAGAGAAGGGAGAAAAATGAAAGGAAAGGATGTGAGCGAACCACAGAACACAACAATCGGGATGATTCCACAACAATTTTTTTCTGTCTCTGCTCTGTACCAGCTTTACCAAAGCCTAATCATCTGCAGTGACTCTTACCCGCTTTGTGCAGTGTGGGACCACATTGCTGAGGATGTTGACTGGCTTTATAAAAGACTTCTTGAGACTGGCGTGGGCTGGTGTTAATATTAAAACGTCAAAATTTGCTTTATGATGAACAGAATTTTTAAATGCCCAAGGCTAAAAATTCTAGACAAATATTTTGGAACCATGTAAAACAGGAATATGAAGACAATACAGAGTTTGCCAGCTGTAAAATTTATTAGGGTTTTTTAATGGCTACGAAATTAACCAGGCCTGCTGAAACTGATTTTTGGGTTGGTTTTTTAGGGTTGGTTTTGTTTGGTGGGGTTTTTTTTGTTGTTTTTTTTTTTTTCTTTACAGATTACACAGATCTTCAACCATGGAAATCTTACTACTAAAGGCAATGGTGATATTACATTCTTGCAGCACCTAAAAAATAAGAACTATTTCAAAGCATAATCAAATTCTAAGTTCCAACAAATACATCTGAGATTTATGACTGGTATACACATTAAAAGACTTCACAAAGGTGTCAGTTTTGTAAATATTTTCTCTGGTGATGGCAGATGGGATTATCTGTTCTTATTTTACATTTCAGCCCAAAAATCTGAAAGCAATTTGCAAACAGCTGGACTAACATTATTATTAATTCAATATCCTAGCTGGGGAAACTGAGGTCCAGAAAGTTAAGTGCCTGCACTCGCAAAAAGTAATGAACTGAGCAGATAGCTGGGAACTGAACTGAAATTGCCATATTCCTGACATACATTTTCTAGCCATTAGGCTTAATGCTGTTGTTTTCATTTCATTATTATAAAAAAACCCCCCAAAATATGTACAAATTAGGTAATAAATTTGCTAGTGTAAATTTATAGCAATTTTTATATACTTGCTCAGTTCATGAAACATTTTGAAGTCAATGCTCCAGGAAGAGCATATCTAAAGAATGCCACTTACGTGGCACTAATGTGATTTCCAGTCTTTAGTACAGTACAAGCAGAATAACTTGAGTATAGTGACATTATTTTACAGTTCAAATATTAAAATCTAGTTTAGCCATAACACAAGTTTCCAGGGAAACAGATTAAAACGCTGAATCAAGGAGTTCCATGTTTCACATAGCTCATTTGAAGATAAATAGACCGCAATTAGAAGGATATAAGGTGTTTTATGTTGTAAATTAAGGGTTTTGTAAAATTAGGATAGGAACTCAGAGGAAATTAACATATGGACAAACAGTTTGATAGAATCTATTGAAATTGGCTGATAAGAAATACAAAATCCTCAAATAGTTATAATTTCAACAGCTTCTGTTATCTTTCTGTGTCAAGGTTACTGACAGAAGCTAAATTCTTGCATTCAGCCCTTGTCATTACACAGGATTTATCAGGTGGAGACATGATGATACAATCTGTGACAAGGGAGTATGTTACTTGCCTGTGATAATGACCAGCTGATCGATGTCCTTTTATTCTTTCATTTACTGATCTTCCTGTTACTCTAAATGCATTCACTGACACTCTTGGTGCTATGGACACCACTTTTTTTTTAATATATATTATCCACCTTCTTTCATCCTCCCTGATAAATCAACTGCCCCACTCAGAGCTCCACAATCTAGAATACCCAAAATCTTACAATTTTATTCACTTTTAAAGTTTTAAGGATATATATTTATCCCTGTGTGCTTGTTTTACCAGTGCTTTAAAACTGCTCCGGTAACGTGATGGCTGCAAGACCCAGGACATAGCATCTCTGTCAGAGCAAACCATCCATGAAGCAAGCCCAAACTGCACTGCCTCTGACAGCAGCAAGGACTGGAGCCAGCAATGCACACACACACACAAACCTCACCCACAGATAGTCACATATTGTACACTTACTAAATTTCATCGCAGTATAGGAAAGGTACTTTGCAAGTACCATTAGAAATTGAGCCTTTTCATTTGTGAAACAAATTCAGAGGAGTCACTGGTAATATAGCTTCTCCCACATCATTCTTCCAGCGTGGCTCAGACCTTTTCCAAAGGAATCACTCCAAGACATCATATGGTGATTACATCTATGTGTCCCTTATTCCCACAGCTGAGATTTCCCATCGTAGATGCTGGATAACAGCAGGTGTGATGGGAGCACCAGACTGAAAATCTAATACACATACTGTTTAGGGTAGAAATAGCCATCAAATGACTCACATTTGAGACCTTTAAAAAATTAGCTATGCCATTCTCACTTTAAACTAAAAAAAATAAAATATGAAATTTAAATCAGACAGCTAGACCCACCCTAAAGGTGCCATTCTCAAAAACAAAGCAGCACAAACAAAACAAACAACAAAAAAAGCAGCAATACAAAATCCTGAGCAATGAGTTCTTCCAGTTGTATCAGAAAAAAACAGGTAATGCACATAGAAAGGTAACATTAGATGTCTATCATCCAATATATTGGCCTAGATGTATAATTTATTGTCCCATGTATTTTTAAACACAGTGTTCAAAATCATTTCAGGGAATATTTAAAAAATGGAGATTGGGTCTTTTTCACTCAATATATCGTTGATGAAGCAGGAGCGGCTGAAGGGGTTTCCCGGAGGGGGGGTTAGGTAGTTTCCTCCCGTTCCCTGTGTTTCAAGGCGAATTGCCACCTTTTGTGTGTGCCGCTCACCCCACGCAGAGGATGGGACATTGCACGGCCATCTGCTGGAGAAACGACATCACTGCCACGCCAGGGAATTCTGTGCTGACAGTGGCTGTGGCAGAGACGGCTGCTGGCTCTAAACCATATAATTTGGTGTTCAGGGGCCATATGTGCATGAGGGAACTGGGATTTCATTACTACACACGCAAAGTTAAAATAAAACTGTGTTCAGTAAAAGTGATATGCCATGAAGTCTGCAACTCAGAATTTAAAAGCGCTTTTGTTTTAGTGGTTTTGCTCCCAGTTAAGCATTTTGTATTCCCAGGTCAAAATGATGATGCTTTAATTGTTGAATTGTCCATATTGAGCTGTCTCATTAGACTTAAAAGAAATTACATCTACGTTTTTTCATTCTTAAAACTTTTCTTACAAAATTGCATTGTCCATGCTGGAATAGGATCCATGTCATAGCTAATTTGGTCAGGCGTTGCCACAAGGGAGGTAAGGCTAGAAACAGCAATCTGAACACATCACTTCCTGCTCTCTCACTACTGCAGTACCTTGGGAAGCATCTGTAATCAAGCAGTTACAACAGGGCTACCAAATAAGACTTTCAGATGTGTAATAATAACTACCAGGTGCTGGTGGTTCCTTCTGCCTAGACTATCAGACTGAAATAGTTACGTATGACTTCACTCTGTCTGAGAGAGAAGTTAAACCAGAAGGCATTTTAAATTAGCATTTTCTACCAGCAACCCACATCACACTAAGAGGGCCTTTGCAGGATCTAAAGGATTGTCAGAACACCCCAGTTCCCTTGACACAGAAACCCTTCAGTAGCAGTTCTGTTGTTGAACAACAGAGAGGCCAAGTGGGAGGCTCAGTGACTCGGAGAGCCCCACTCAGCACTTTCAGCGTCTCTCCCCTGCTGTTGCAGAGTGCAGGAAGACAAAGCTATCGGGCTCCCAACTGTTCATTAGCCGACATCCCTTCATGGGAATTGAATAATACAGGCAGGGCTTGTGCTGGTGGTCTGCTCCTCATGGGAGGCAGGATTCCAGAAGCAGGGAAGAAAAGCTTCTCTGACATAACACCTTTCATCCCAATCTCTTTAAGCAGTTCTACAAGCATTAATTAATTAAATATCCCATTGCCCCTGTGAGATAAGTGTCATCTCAATTTTCTAGCTGGGTAAACTTGGTTATGCAGATTATAAGTGGCTTCCCAAAGTTATTCAGCAAGCCAGAAGAGGTCTGAAAACAGAACCCAGGGGATGTAACACCCACTCCTGTAACACTTCACAGCACTTTCCTTTATTCTTATTTTTTACACAGATGCCACTACAAATTGAGTTGTACAGCTTTTCTTCCTGGTCAGTGTTTCCCTGTTATTTTGATGCCATTTCAATTTTGTCACCTGTGACCTTCCCCTTCAATACTACCCTTTACATTTTCTTAAATCTATTTTTGCTAATGTTTGCTTTTTTTTCTGAAAGGAAACCTTTACAACACTTGATCCATGCTCACTGGACAGCCTTTCTGCCTGACCATGTCCTGTGTTAATAACTGACTCTACACTCTGCTGTGCAGAGGAGAACTTGGAGCCTGCCAAGGTTCTGGCTCTTCAGCACTGAAATTTCCCTCCTGGATGTGAACAACAGTGATTTCTCTTCATTCCTCTACATTAATTTTTAATCATAGCCCTTTACTTTACTGCTGCTGATTGAACTCCATATCACACCTAATGGCCTTTCTTGCAATATTCATTCATTTAAAACATGTATGCTGATGCCATATCTAATTTTTCAAGGACTGCTTGCTTAAGGCCAGCAGCAAAGAAATAGCTGTTATACAGATGCAAAACTACAATGTGATGCCACATGTTTGATCACCAGGGCAGAGGTAAAAGGCTGTTCTGTCAAAAAGGGCACAGTTACACAGGGATCATGTGCAATACCTAGAAAAATTCAGTCACTGTTGAAACGAACAACAGAAGACCTACAAAATTCAGAGAAGTAAAAAAAAGTTGATACATTATTTTATCACAAACAAAATACATTCTTAGAGCCTGAAAC
Source organism: Corvus cornix cornix (assembly GCF_000738735.6). Taxonomy (NCBI): domain Eukaryota; kingdom Metazoa; phylum Chordata; class Aves; order Passeriformes; family Corvidae; genus Corvus; species Corvus cornix. The sequence goes on along the minus strand of NC_046334.1, from coordinate 18,983,564 downwards.
TGAAAGGAAAAAGAGTAACAGTGTTGTAGAGGAATATTACAGCAAATATTCAATAGAGGACCTGGATTTAATATCCCCAGCAATGCAATACTCAATAACTAAAAGGTCAAAACATAGACGCACTGAAAGCAAACTCCATATTTTAGCAAAATGAAATAAGGCTGGAGATTTTATGAGCTTTATTTAGAGTGGAAGAGAAGAAAGGACATTTTGCTTAGCCACTCTGAAAATTCACATGCAGGGAAGCATCAACATCCCAAAGCATTTTAGTTTACTGTGCATTTTTCCTGGTTTTAAATTAACGGAAAGGACTGTATTGGTTTTCAACAGAGCCATTTGCTCCCAAATCACATCTCATTGTTTTCTTTTGCTGAATAGTTTCAAATCCTTACAATTCTACTCACCTTTGGGTTGGCAGTTCTGCCCCCTGTACCCAGGACAGCACTTCCACTCCAGGGATGTCACTATTTTATGTTTGATTCTGTAGGCCTGGTGTGTTGTTGTCTGGGACCTGTGAAATGAGAACAATTTAAACCTATTTTAGGTAACCAAAGAGGAGCTGTAAGATACCTGCATAACTACAGTGCATTATCTCACTTGTCATATTTATCCTTTCATTACTGCTTGAAATTCAAACTGAATTCTAACCAGGGTTTGGTGTTTCATTAGCAATCAGAGCTTTAATATTGCAACCTTCAGATCATCGACATGAATTTTAAAGAAACCTGATGTCTATTTAGATTTCTTCCCCAAATATCTTATTCAGGATTCAAATACTGCAATCTTTTATGGAAGACATTACAATTAATAACTACCTCATTGAACAAAATGAGCCAAAACTACAATAGTCATATGCCCCTTTTCTTTGAAATTGGTGGAAAAATGCATTCACAATAATTTATACCACATCAGCACACATTTAACACACACTGGAAACCTTCCCTTCTGATTATTTTAAACAAGATTATACAAACATTAATCCAATAAAGTGTGAAAAATTCCACTCTGGACTTCAGGGAAAGGAGGGCAGGGCTGTGTAATTGTGAGGCCTCAGTTACCACTGTTACAGTACACAGCTGCAGAGGCAGCAGCAATTTTATTTGTGTTCCAACACATTCTGCATGTCCTGGCTACCCCCATCACTTCTCCCAGGTTTCTTAACTTCAAAGAGAAGTCAGTTTAGAACAAACATGCTGCAGTAGGGCATACAGAATAAACTACAGCAAGTCTCCTTGCTCTTTTAAGATGTTAAATACAAAGTTCAAATAAAAACAGTATCACACAGTACTGCCAGTTGTTAACACTAAGATGAAGAACACCTAAAATCTCAGAAAATACGATGATAAAACAGTTACTGAATTGTTTTGTACACAATCCCTGTATAAATCACTCCAGAAAAAGAGAAGAATTTAAAGGCTGTCAGACCAAAAAAATATCCTCCCAACACATTAAAAAATGCCACCATATTTTACACCCCAATTAATCTTGTCACACCTTTGCAAGGGATGCAATATTATATATAATAAAATTCTTATAGCAGCTGGCAGGAGCTTTGCATGTGTTCCCAACCAGCTTTGGCTCTAAAAAATGTCTTTTTCAGCAGCAAGAAATCAATAAAGATTAAGGTGATCTTAATTCAAGAGTGTTCTCGGTTATTTTGCTGTATGGATGGTCTTATGATAAAAACACCTCATTCTGCATTAGCATAATCCATTCCTAAAACCACTCACAAAAATGAAGTGTCCATGAAAGGAGTTAATCAGGAATAGCTATTTCAAAAATAATCCACACTAAAAAAATTCATGTAAATGAGTCCCAGAAATTTATATAGTAGAGCCTTGTTTATACAAGCAGCGCAAGGACCTAAAGTGATTGAATTAGGAAAAAATCAAAACAAAATAACACAGCTGGCAACATTTCAACCACAGGGTCTGCTCCACAGTTTTGCAATGCAGTCAACTGCATTTCAGAGTCACCAAATGCTAAGGAAGCTCTATTCCCACTTTCAACTCTAAGCTTTAAGCGTGTTCTGCCATACCACCTAGAGGACAATTCTCAGAACAGTCAAACTGACTTCTAAGAGGCTTCTGAAATTTGTCAAGGGAAAAATACATTACAATCTGGAGATTGTAATATTTTTGTTGGTGCTGTTTCAGTTTGCCATTTTCCAAACTCATGCATTAAATTCCAATTTCATTTCCGACTGCAAACTAACATTTGGAGAATACAAGGAGGCACCCAAACCACAAAGGACAATCTGAATATGTTTAACAGAGGTATTATTTACAAGTTCCATCCAGGCCAATTACTTGTCTAGGTTCACTGCCTGACCAAAGCTGTGCCAGAAATAAGCACTCAGCAGAGAGATAATAACAAAAATATTTGTGCCTCTCAGGGGAAGCCTTTTGCTCCAACAGAGCACAGGCTTGGAAAATTGCACAGAAAGGATTTTCTTCCATGCACATGCTTTAAACCTTTGTACTTGTGCATCTCTCTGACTCCAAGACTTTGAACTGATTGGAGGGTGCCAGAGTGGGGACATGCCCAGTCACGAGCACTTAGACTTGCTATAGGAACAGACCATGAGCTTTCTACAAGCTATAGGGTCATGTGATGATGAGCCCTGGAGACATGCTAAGCTGCTCTCTCCTGTTTCCCTTTTAATTTTTAAAGTTATATGCACATTAATTGTGCATTGGATGGTAATTAAAGTACTTGCAAGTCCTCTTTCTTCCCAGCTCTCCGTACCTCTGAGCACAGGATCCAATGTGCCAAGTGCAAGGCTTTGCTCTGCCTGATGAGAAGGTTTCCAGGTTGTCCACCACAACTGTAGGTACAAGTCTGGTATGGACATAAGCACACCAGTTTCTGTAAGATAGAGAAGGTAAATATGATTAAAAGTACAAACAACATTTTCCACCATATGATAATATATGACACTTAACTGTGAAAGTTGCACCCATAAATGACAAACAGGAGTAAGTTATGAAAATTACATTTGTTTCTCTACAACTGCCAATGTTGTCTCAGGAAATTACTTAGTCTTTGTGCTTCAGCAAAGGAAACAGATGATAATTTCTCCATCTCTACATACATTCATACTGCAAATCTAAATTTTAATTTGTAAATGTCTGTGGAGATCCAAGTACAAAGAAGCTCTTCTAGACTTCAGTAATGACAGGTCTTAAAGTACACCTACATTTCAGACTACAGAAACTGTTTATCCAGAATTCAAAGGAATGTTTAGTAAGGTTTTTAATCATCCACAGCTTTCACTTCATGGACAGCCATTTCTAGTGCTTCTTGCTTTCCCCAGCAATAGTGTGAGTACAGACTTTGTTTTCCAGTGTACTGTGAGGTCAAAGCCACACACAGCAAACACACAGCAGGGCTCCACACTTGCCTGCACCTCTGGATGCCCATCCAGAGAAGGCAGTCACATACAAAATGATCAAACTCTAGATCACTGCAGCCCAGGGGGCTGGAGTTGGTGAGTGCAAGAGCCGGTTTGCTGGGGTTTTTTTAAAGGTTTCTAAGGAGGTTGCAAGCAAATGCAAGCTGGTAAATCAGACTTTGGAACTTTGCTACAGTAGAGAATAGAATTAAGTCAAAATTATAATCTAAATAATAGCTCAGGACAGATTCGTACAGGGAAATTACACCACAGAGATCTATTGGTATTCCTTGAATCAGAAGCAGGTAGATAAGGGTGTGATTTTCAGAGGCTTTTGGCAAGGTCTCTCAACAAAAGATATTGGAGGGGGAAGCAGTCTATCACATAGTAAGAAAATAGATCCTGTTATAGACAAATAAGGCATTAAATCAGAAAGATTAAAGACTAGTTTGCTTTCTCAAGAAGCACTTTATCAACACAATCCCACATTAATCTGTAATAGGCACTTTATTCACTAACTAGGGGGGAAGTCAGTAAATAGGGGGATGGGAGGGTTATACAGAATTATACAAAATCATTTTGTGTAGTAAACAAAGCTGAACTTGAAGAACTGCAGAAGTCTCATGATACTGAATGTCCAATTAAGTAGGTGTCAGAAAAGGGTCTTGCAATGCAGAATCAGTCACAAAGACAGGCTTATAGAGATAGTATCACTACGTACAGTAGATTTCATCAGTGGAAAAAATAATCTTGGAGTCATTGTTAATGGCTCTCTGAATAGGCCAATTTCTTGTTTTGCATTAACGAAGCTAGGTAATCAAATACTTGACATTATCAGGGAAGGACTAAAGAACAAACAGGAATCACCACTGTTTCAGCACACCAACTCTTTGTTGCTGTATACAAGTAGATAGCCAGTTTGAACAGAGAATTCAGGTTTGGTCCTATATAAACCCCAAGATTCAAATAGAAGAAAAACAGAAGGGATAAGAAGTCATGACATTCATTATTCACTTAGTCTTGTTATGATAAGTAGGCAACAAAACAGGTTTAAAACCAAAGACCAGGGCAGCATTTCCATAGCTATAGACTGTGCCAAATTTGGAAGTCAAAACAGATTTAAAAAGCAGTAAAATTATTTCATGAAAAAACATGCCATTATGGTATTATCAGTTTGGTTTTTTAAAAAATCATTGCCACTATAACCTCTGTCTCAGGAAGTCTCCCAGCTGCAGACTTGAAGGCATCCTGAAGAAAGTATTATTGCTTTTCTGCTGGTGGAACAAATGTCTATTTGGCCTAGTACTGACTTTTTTCTTTCATCCTTAACTTAGCACAGCCTTTCTCAGGATCATATGTTATTGCCTTGTCCATGCTGAAACATACTTAATTTTTGAGTCGGCAAGTTAGTGACTAGACATTGTTTCAGTTGAAGGACTGGTGGAGCTGCAAGTACTTCCAAAAAATATTTGCATATGAAAGCTTAAAGTTCATCTTCCTGTGTTGTGTTTTGCTGCTAACATTTTCTTCCAGTTGTAGTAGCTCTGTTCATGTTTCATGATTCAGTAAGGGTTATTTACCCCAGAAACCAGTATCTTGCTATGGGCTCCTTACAGTGGAAATCAAAATACAATTAAGACCAGATTAGTTCCATTTACTTAAGTGGCATTAATACAGATTTACACTGCTTCAAACATGAGCAACAGCACAAAACACAAAACAGTATCAGCATCTATCCTCAAGTGATTGCTTTTGTCTACTGAGATCCTACCAGTGTATGCACATTAAGCTCAGTAGTGCTGTACTAGGAAAGTGATTCCTGAGAAAAAAGCAGGCTAAGCTATAAAGATGCTAAAACCAACAGATTGAACCTCATGATATCTCTACTGCCAATACTGCTGTGCTCCCTTTCACAACACACATTATTCATTTGAGGAATAATGTTCTTCCTATAAAATGGGCTTTTATTGAGTGCTTTTGATCTGATTTTGCTCACTCACTCTCCACTTCCTTGAGAATTTTCAGTAAGACAGTATTTCTTCTTAATTAGTTATAAAAAGGCTGTGCTTTTTTTAATGCTTCCTTTATTTTCTCACTCCTTTAGTTACTGCCTTTTATCTCTCTGTATTAATTAGAAACTCCATGAATAAATATTTGCTAAAAGCTAAATGCAGCTATCAAGCATGAGCATAAAGATTAGGTACTCCACTCACTTCCTCTGGAAAAGTCAGGAGCAACTATATGCAAGTTTGAGACACATAAAATTGGCAAAAACGAGAGGAAAATTAAGTCCTACAAGTTTTGCAGAGGAACGGTGAAGTCACTTACCCACCCCTCCGGCTGGGGCATGCGGGCCCTTCACAGTCTCTTGTACCACAGAGGCTGGCAGGAGTAACCAAGTAATAATGATATTTGAGTTAAGTGCCAGCAGCAGTAAGCCAGAGAGCGAGCCTGTAGCTGCATCTCTCCTGGCACACTTCTGCAGCAGCAAGAGAGGACAGGCATCTTCTCTTGCCAAGAGTTCAGTGTGAGCCAGACACAGCAGGGCACTTGTGGCCCTTGGAAGCACTGCCAGGAAAACAGCTCTTCCAGGGGGCTTCCTCACTGAGCATCAGGGAGCAGCATGAGTGGGATTTCTCCCTATCAAAAGGGGAGAGCCAACCACACAAGCCAGGCACTGACCTCACCAGCAGCAGAGCTACCACAGCACCAGGAACCTGCAGGCAGCAGTGGGGTGGCAGGAATAAGTCAAGGAGCAGCCCAGCAGGGACCACTTGAGGAGCCAGGTCCAAGAGGTCTGCTAGAGACAAGCACCCCCATAAGGAAAGCAGTACAACCTCCAGCCTGGGCTTAAGTGGAGTCCCAGCCCAGGGGCGTGGGTGGAGGCTACAGGTGAGGTTGCTTAGGACCATCAAGGCTCGTTATGCTGCCTAGGGCACTATCACTGAGCTTCTTTCTCAGTACAGGCATGAAATCTCTTCCCTTTCATATCTGTGGTGAGGGTTCTGCAAATCCATACCCAAGATTAAAAAATGTATTTTTTTTCTTTGAAGTGCAGCACAGAGATTAAAAAAAAAATAATCTCTCAGCATATGAATGGGATACTAAATATTTCTTAACAGATGCAGGAAGTGATTCTGGGCCAGACTGACACTGATCTATTCAGGAGGAGCTCTGACTAATCATGGGGATTTGCTTATGATTTAAACTAAGTATAGAGAATGTAAACATCTAAATTCCTAAATAATTCTCAGCAATTAACTGATGGCATATAAAGTCTGCTCAGAAAACCTCTGAAGCAATAATGCCATCTCTAGCTGTTACGCAGCACCACATCTCCTTTCCTGTTGCACATTAGCCATCTGGGAAGTGAGGAGCTAACACCTTGGGCAGCTGGGTGCTAAGCATACCACCTCTGCAAATAAAAAAGCCAAATATAGGGGCGAGATTTTAAAATCTGGGCTACAGTGAGGCAGGGGTGAGGTCAGGATTTGAGCCTGTGGCTCCGTAGCCTGCGCTTTACCTTTGCATGCAGATCTGACAGCTCACCAGAGAAAGGGATTAAGCAGAAGACGTACAGCAATATTGTCATTGACACCCTTTTCTGCAGTGCACATATTTGGGGTATGCATTTTAGTCACTGAGAGCCATTTTACAGTTAAGCAAACATGGCCAATGAAAAGATAAGAGAATGAAAACAGGCATAAAGAAAAATAGCAAAAGACATGAAAGCACTGGAATATAGATTTCAGTTAAAAAACCAAACAACCCTAGCCCCCACCTAAAACCTTTTAAAAATTCATACTGTAAATCCCATTATTATTATTACTATTATTATTATTATTGAGGGTGTCTAGCTTTGAGGAGCAGCTATTGGAACTTGCCCATTTGGAGACGCCTTCCAAAGGAAAAAAATGTTACAATACACCCCAAATGTTAAGGGCTATTCTTGAATTTTAAAGACAGTCTGAACTCAGCCTCTGGTCTCCACCAAAAATTTTACTAACTTGAGCAGATTGTTTCCATTTAAAATACTTAACTCATTCTTAATGTACGTGAGTGCAATGTCTGAAGCCGTGGTTCTCACATGGCCCAGCAATCTTTGATCAGGCTAAATTGGAGGAAATATTCACAGCAAAAGAGCCCCTGGTGTGACTCATAATTAGGTTTACGCTACCAATGAAATAAGCTCATTAAGAGACGTTAAAAATGTAAATATAATTTTGAAATCAAATTGTCTGAAAAAATGTAGATTTGGAAATAGAAGATGAAGCGTGGCGGAAGAACTATGACAGGCTGTGTTAATGCAAAGGCAGAACAGAAGACAACTGATTTGCATAACAGGACTTCAAACCTGAAAATCCTCTTTACCCTCCCTGGAATAATTTATTCCAGATCATCAACACAGGCTTCTAACATGCAGATTTTGTTGAGAGCTGGAGGAGCCTATCGTCTCTTTTGCATTGAGCTTGATTTCAATCAGGAAAGCTGTACTTAAAAACAAAACAAAATCCTCACAACATACAACAGAAATCCAGCCTGGAAAGAGCAGTACAAGTTCCCAGCTGGCATAAAGCCCAAGTGACAGATTTCATCCTCCTCTAGCATGTCTTGGCTAGGAACGTGCAGTGGTGGCAATGTGTGGGAGAGTCCTCAGGCCTTTGAAGCAGCCTCCTTGATGTGGTATTCGCTGCATTATTTCCAGCTTAAATCAAAATGCTGCTAGCCCAGCTCTGCACTCCGTGTGCTTTGGCTGTACCCGAATGTGACATCCCACCCTCAGGGGTGAGGAAGCACCTACACCGAGTAGCACGGTAGGAAGAGCAGCATCTGCTTCTGCTGGAACCTGTGAGCACGTCTGCTTGGCAGCCTGAGTTTCCTGGGCCTTAGGGCCATTCCCAGTTCCAAGTCCTGAGCAGATAACTGGCCCCGGAGCCTGCCCCGGCGGCTGGAACAAAGGGTCTACACCCATCAGTGGCCCCCCGGCGCTGCCTTTAAGCCTGTCTTTAGCTTCTGGGATCCTGCCTCCTGGTTCGGGGGACACTCAAGAGCCCTTAAACCCGTCTTTGCACTGTAAAACCCTCTCCTAACTCGCCATGAGCCGGGCTCAGGCTCGGCCTTACCCGAGCCTCCCCGGCGGCGCGGGGCGCGGCAGTGCCCGGCACGGCTGGCAGGGGGCGGCCGCAGCCCGCGGAGGTGCCGCCGCTGGGGCACCCGATGCTGCTGAACAAAGAAGTGCTATTTACACCAATACCAAAAATCACGGGGGTTTTGGGGTCCCTGCAGTCCCCCTTCCACAGCACATTTCCACTGTAAAGTGTTCCTTGGGTGCATTGATGAGAAAAAAAGCAAACTTCACAAAAACTGCCGGCAACGCCTGTGCGGGATTGCTTACAGATCCTTGCAAGTGGTCCTAAAGCCACCCCACAGGAACACCAGTGCTAATCAGACCACAAAGGGTATAGAATCAGTTATGCCCCCTTCATATCGTATCTGAAAATGACTTATTTTTGTCTGTGAGTAAATTAGATTACCTGGCTTTTAATAGAAATGCTATTGAATCAGCCCAGCTGAATACCACTGAATCATGAAAATAAGATTATTGTCTTGCTGACAGAATACAAAAGGACCCAGAGCTGGAGCCATTGTCAAAGTCCATGCCCATCTTAGTGGTTGTGCCTCATTCATGTTGTATGCAGCTTATTTGTGTTTCACAGAACAGTTAATGAAATACTCATCTTGATTATACAACAGTTTTAATTTTATATTATCCTTTACATCTGAGCAAAAGGGGTCGTAGAAAGATGCTACAAGCATCTAGAGCCAGGATATAAATTTGCTTTAAACAGCCTTCCAAGTTTGGATGAGGAGAGATAATGTTGATTGACACAGTGCTAACACTCAGATTATAAGGATAGCAAGCACCCTCACAAAGCTCTTTTTTGCTATTGCATGGGAGACTGGTTTTAGCAACTTCCTTTGAGTTCCACTAGGTGACTACAGAGACGTCTCACCGTCATATGGTAAATTCTATATCTTTACGTGAGTGTTGGTCATCTCTCAAAAATATAAGCTCTATTTCAAAGAGAAATTATAAACTTGAACTAAAACTAGTTAATTCTTTAGGTTCAGTGCCCTGAAATGTATGAATCTCAGCTGCAATAAAAATTCAGTACTCACTAGGGACTGACCATAAACAAATCAAATTGGAAAATGTGTTTTACAAGCTGGTTGGAATGGAAGAAACTAAAAAGTGCATGTGACATATAATATAGTATGTGATAGTAAAATATGTTATAGGATATGTTTTTATCTCTGAGAAACAGCTGACTTGTTGACACTGACTAGAGCATTAGGTGTCAAAGATTTATTTAATGTTTTTTTTCAGGACTCAGTGTCCTGACATTTTGTTCTGTCTGTTACAAAACACAAATTCTGCTCTCATCATTCATTTCCTTTTTTTGTATTGCAGTGCTGAAACCTTGGACTGCAACAGCCTCTTTATTTCATCCAAATTTTTATTTACTCTTTGTCCTCCCTCTTGTTGCAAAAATTAATTCACCCTTTCCACTTATTATTTCACCAATCTGTTTTAGCATTTAAAATGTTCTCTTGTTGCAAATCAGATCACCTCTTTGATACATGATCTTGCACTCCGTGTTCAGAGCCCTTTAACACAATCAAACTTTTCCAGGTAGAATTTAGACTTTGGAGAAGGTATCATTAATCTCAAACCTTCGAGAATTATCCAGTAAACCACAACTGAAAATGCAGACAAACTGTTCTTTAAAAAGGTCTGAATTCTGCTTTTTTACTTCTGGAATAGAAATTTATTTTCCATCTTCTAATTGACCCAGAGTACAAAATTCATTATGATAGTTCTGGTCTAGTTTACTGTCAGTGCTTTTCAGGTAACCTTCAGTGGTATTGGTTTTCACTGCTTTTTTAGTGCTTTTGTGATCTACAGAGAAGGAGATTGCAGTGTGTCAGTGACGGCTTCTCCACTTTGAGAAATACCAGCACAAAAAAGACTTTGTAAGTGACCAAATGAAAATATGAAAAATAAGATCCCTTGCAGTTTCAGGGGTGAATTTGTCCTTGCTTATAGTGTTGTTTTGGGTAGCTCTTCTTTTCCTCTTTCCCTTCATTAAATGATTAACCACCTTGCCAGTTTCTTTGTACCTGATTTGCCACTTTATCATACAGATACATATCTTTATTCTGTCCCTGACTGATCTTACGTGGCTCTTGAACAGAAAGGATCTGAGCCAAAGTCCATGAAATTCAAGGTGATTTTTTTCCATAGGCTTTTCCTCATGACCAATGGTATTGCTTACCAGGAATGTGATACAGAATAGATGCTCTGAGATTTGGCAGAAAAATTGACATTTGAAACACTCACATTCTCTAACTGGCAACACAATAATGCCTTTGGAACACATACGGGGACACTTTGCTGCTGTCCTCTTCCTTGCCAAGTCTATTCTAGAATTAGTGTCAGTTCCCTAAAATGTTAATTTTATTCAGATTTGTAAGAATGCCTGTTTTGTGTGCATACCTGGGCAGATGTTTCTGGTGTACCTTAAATGAAATGCCGCAAAGAGTTGAGTATTTGCAGGGGCTAGGAGGTAAATCCTGTGTCCAGTTTGGTACAGTAATTCTAATCTATTCAGAGGGGTGAAGGGACACTGTAGGGATGGAAAAGAGTCTGTTCCTAATCCTTCCTGCTGTTCCCATGGCAGATGAAACAAAGAACAAGAGCAAGATAAGCATGAGCATTAATGCAATAGTTAGTGTAATTAGACAAACAGAAACCTTCCTTACCACCCTGAAAAAAAACCCAGAAATCATCTGTATAGTGGTGCCTTACCTGATCACAGAAAAACTAAACAATGAGACCCTGAGGAGGCTAAATGCTTTGTGTCGCAAAAACAACCTTGGTGAAGAAGTGATTTTTTTCCTGTGCTATGTTTCCTGTGCTGCTGAAAACAGTCTGTCATGACCCTACCAGCCACCGTTGCCATTTGCCATGGTCTTTGGGACTGCTATGGGAGTAACACTGAGTTTAGCCTGTGTAGGAAGATTGGACAGTGAGCTTACAGCTGAGCATCAGAAATACATTCAAGGTGCTGCTGGACACGAGTGACTTATTGCAAGGATCTTCTGCATAGCTGTAGTACAACATTCTGGGGACAAAGGCTGTCAAACACACCCTGACACAGCTGCCAAGGCAACCTCAGGCCAGTGTAAGATCTTCCTCCTTCCAGGTCATAGTGAATATACCTAGTGAGGCAGAAACTTAAGCCATGTGTGACTGTATTTTTTGGAAATGCACAGTGATGCAAAATCTTAGGAAATCAATTCAAGAATTGTTGTCTCTGCTCCATTAAAAAGTGACATGATGAAAAGAGACTGTGAACCTTCCATTAACTAGGCAGTTAAATCAGATTTCTATGTGTCTTATGTATCTGAGCCATCTGCTGATCTCAACCATTCATTTTAATTTGTCAGTACACTAGATTTCTACCAAGCTGATATAGGCAAAAGCAATTTCCAGGGAGAAATGCAGACGTCTGGTCGCGAGAATGAAATATTTCAGCACTCCTATAACATATGACAGCTAAGCAAATCTGTCCCTGGTGCTGACTCTATTAAACCCTTCTGTGCTTAGTAATAAAATACTGTCACCTCACCACTACCCAAGGTAATGCTAGAGGAAGTCTGTAAAGACCCTCAGTGGTTTCATGATAACTGGAAAAGGTGTAATATACACATAATAAGAGAAGAGAGTAATGTAGAGCCACCCAGCCATGTGGGGATACTGTGCTTAATTTACAGCCTGAATGAAGGTCTCATGTATTCAGGGGCTGCCTTGCAGAGTAATTAATAAAATAAGGTTCAGAACGAAAAGATGAGCGTGCTGGTCTCAGGACTGCACCTGAGATTTACTCCATTGCACCACTGTTGTTTAAGCTGCTTTACACAGTGAAGTACTGCAACTGTCTCTCTCCACAGGCTGAAAAACATGTACCTCAAATTAACTCAATTGAAAAGAATGTATCATAAATTTTCTTCTTTGGCACCAAATTGATACTCAGATTTAGTGTCACTGAATTTTGGAAAAATTCTCTCCCTAGTTTTCCAGTATTTCTTTATTCATTGGTATGGACTCCATAAAACTTTGAAGATAAGTAGAAATAAAAAAGAAAAAAAAGCATATTTGTAGAGACATTAAGTTTTACATTTCAGAGCTAAAGCCAAAGTCATTACTAGGAGTGAAGAAAGGAATTCTTCAGCTCAGGCCATTCCAGATGAGCTCCTATGAAGTTTTCTTATCCTTATGAAAGCTTGGATGCAGACCCTGCCAGAAGGGGGAATACCTCACCACAGAAAACATTCTTCTGAAATGGTCTGAGAGCAGACAGTGACAAATTGTGTTCTCCTGTACCTATTCTAAGGTTAATGATAAAATTGTTCCAATGTGAAGGAACAGAATTTAATTGCATTTTTCTGCCAGTGAAGAATAAGGAAGGGTTTAGTGTTTTTAGAGAAAAGGATATGCCCAATATTTAGCCCTTATAATACCACATCAGCATGTAATAGAGGCTCAAAGCCTAACCTAGTTCTAGCATGCATTTGATTAGATGTGAGTGCATAATATTGTCCTCACATAACCTAGGGTAGAGATAGCAAGGGAATTATCTTTGTAAGCCATTAAGGCACATAACCTCCTTCAGAAAGGGGTATTTGGATAAGTAAGTTTGTACAATGGGCACGTATTGTACCTTGTGGGTAATCTGACAGCCTTGCAGACTCTCTAATAAAGTGTATGTATTGGTATTTTTAAAATTATAAATATGTTTTAAAATAAATGCTCATTCTTATTTGTTTTCCTTCCTCTTGTCTCTCACAGATCTCTCCCTATTGTTCCTTCTATACAGAGCCTCCTAATGTCAGCATCTCTGCACATATGTTAGCACAATGGGTTGCCATAAAGGATTACAGAGCCATGCAGATCCTACAAGGTCACTCAAAAATTCGGTTGGAATACAGTCTATAACCAAAGAGGTGCTTTAATTCGAAGTAAATTCAAAAAGCAAATAGTTCTTCCACATTTCCTCATGCTTTACAACTGTGGAATCTGTTACTGAGTCATGCTGTGCTCAGGCTTCAAATGAGTAAAACCTTGAAGAAAGATGCATGTCTTTATTGGATCTTAGAGTATGTCTTTCACTTTATTTGTGATAAATATTGAAAAAAAGAAGGAAATTATATGCTTGAAATTATTTAGGGCATAATTGATGGCACCTGCACTTAATAAATAAAAATTTTTGTGTTCTTATGCATATTTTCCCAGCAGTATCTATTCAGGTGTTTCACAACAGTGGTTGGTAACAGTGAGCACACAAGACTTGGCATTTTCTCATGCCTTTGCTGAAAAAAAAAAAAGAGTCACAAGCAAGTTTATTATTCATCCAGGTCTGATTCCTACGTAAAGAAAGATGGAACAGTGAAGTGACTTAAGTCATGGTCCAGGTCACAGCAAAAGTGGATGGAAAGCTCAAAACACCACAGCTGATTGCAAAAACACTTGTATACAGGGGGAAGACAAGCCTTGTAGCACAAGAATCTTCCTGTGAAAAGGACTGAGCCACACCTAGATATCTGCTAGACAGGGAGAGGGTATGTAGCTCAGCAGTTTGAGAAAGAGTGGGGATCCAGCATTCTGTTTTATGCTGGGGTTTCATGCTGCTACCCATTCCTGTAAATTTGGTATGCAGTCCTGGCTTTGCTGCTAACTGGCTCAGTGGGCTCAAATATGCATGTTGCACAGCAGGTTGCTCCTCGACCACTCATGAAATTAGGTCCTGGCAAATACAAGATTTGCTTATTTTGCCTCTCTGCAGCTACAACCACATGTCATTATGATAAATAAAATATGTGACCGTCTTCACCAGAGACTAATTTTTGCGTAAAAGGTAGAAAGAATACCTGCTGATTCACAGAGTTTTTCTGAAGATTAATTTAATTGGAATACTGTTCTTGAAGAAAGCTGTGAAAGCTAAAGACCAAGGTTAGCATGTATTAGGATTTATTTTAATGGAGATGTAGCTACCAGTACTCATGTAAAAAGAGAACTCATTTAACTCAGGTGAACTCAGATACTCTGCCAAACACTGCGGTAAGGCGGTGTAACAGACGGCTTTCAGAAAGGTGTCTGGGAAACACAGCTCCTCTGCTGGGCTCTCTCTTCCAAGCAGAGGCAAAGGACTCCTTTCCTTTGGGTCCTTGTGCATCCTTTCCCTTATGCATCATCAAAAACTTGCTCAGGTCAATGGGAATCTTTTCTTTCAGTTAAAGGTATATTAGCTCCCAGCCACACACAGCAAGATAATCATAGTAGTGATGATTTATTCTCTTTTGCATGAAGTTGGATGCTAACATTTGGGAGAGTACTATCAGAAGAAGAAATCTATATTCTGAAAGCCCACTCTCCATAAATGCTATGGAAAACAACCAATACTTTGTGTCTTTCATTTTCTACCAGGATCTGACTATATATCAGCAATTAAGGGAAACTTGCAATATCTGCAAAGTCAGTGTTAATATCCCCATTGAGAAATGAAGACATTGGGGAACAAAGAAAATAATTGAGTGTTCCAGAGCTATAAAACCAGACAATACAGTTTTATATACTCTGTTATGCACAGCTATTGTGTATTAAGTTATAGAGTTCTGAATGCACATTCACCTGCAACACCACTTTTCATAAGTTTTTATCACAGATTAGGATGTTTCAAATTGTCAGACATTGATGCATTTTGTACATTTAATTGCTTGTATTTTCAATTTAGTGGAGAAGTTTACAAACACAATATTTTTTAATAGATTCCAAATGAGATAGTGCATCTGCAATTTCTTTTACCCACAAAAAAAGAAAGAAGAAAAAAAAATCAGCAGTAGTTTACTGTGCATAAAGCAGGGCGTCATCTATTGTAGTTCTTTCCTACCCATATTTGACAATGATTCTCCAGTTGATTTTGAGATAACTACCCTGAGGAATAAAACATTGCAGCATTTACACTGTTAGAAACGTTACAATCGTTTTGCCTGAGTAAATGCTGCCATTTTGCTCCCTTGCTTGTTTTAGATGGTCCTTTTTAAGGTAAAAAAATAATTTTACTGAAATTGCTAGGAATTTTGTCAATTATGACACTGGAAACAGGAAAATAAGCAGTGCATAGGACACAAGAAAAAATATGCAACTTACTTTCCTCTGGTAGTTTGAAAGCCGGATGCTTTGGAGTTGGCATCCTGCTGGCTCCTGGTGATACCAGCACTGTGAGAGGACTGCTTGACAGATCTGTTCCCTGTAGCTGTATCCAGGCTTGTAGTGACCCCTTGAAGGAGAGGGATCTTTCTAGCAGTGCTTTGTAGGGCTGTCCCTTTGCTGCGAGATGAGCTTCCCATCTTGTCTTTGCCGGAGTCATCATCACTGTGTCCATTTGACTGACTTGCAGGGGTAGATACTGTGGTACTGGAAGTTTTCTTCGCTGCTTTCATTCCCAGTGTCTCGTCTGAAGATGCAAAAGGAGGTCCCTGTGAGGCATTCACTTTGGCTTCTTGGATTTCAGAATGGGGTGACCCCCTAATTGTGGTCGAAGATGGAGTCGAGTCTGAGTGACTTGTCTGGGTTTCATCACCTTGTCCTGTGGTCCAGAATTTTCCTGGAATGTTAAATCCAATGCTGCCCCTCTGTAAGTGCAATAGGAGCAGGAAGAAAATGATCTCTTTCATTCTGATGGTTTGCAAATGCTGCAAGTTATCTCACATTTATTTCCTAAACAAGAAATCCTGTAGTTTCTCCCTCCTCCTGGGCTGCTGCTCAGATAGTGAGCCTACCCAGAGGATGCCCTGACAGGTTTTATTTCTGTAGAAAGGAAACAGGTTTTGGTGTTTCAAAACTGACTGAGGAAGCCTGGTTTCCTGTTTCTGTGGATCCCCCCGCAACCTGTGACCCCTCAGAGAGCAGGAACCTGGCAGCCTCTGTGGGAGGAAAAAAAGAAGTCTCTGCAGAAGGCACAGGATAAAGATTCATGGCACAATAGAAATGTGGAAAAATATGCACTGTGAAGTAATCCTGAGGGATAAAACCTGAAATTATTAGCTAATTTTCCTTTCACATGCACATGCACAGAAAAGTGATGTCTCACATGTGCCCTTTCGATGGTTAAAATTACGACCTTGTTATTCGAAAAAGAGTTGGCAAAACTGGTGTGCTACACAAAGCTGAACATTTGCTGTGTCTCCTCTTTTTAGTCTGAACATTTAAGCACACTGCTGCCAAAAGTGTGGAGACAAGGAAGAGGTTCACACTGTATCCACCACTGATCCCCATGCCTGGAGATACTCAAAATTCAACTAGACAAGACCCTGAGCAATTTGATCTTAGCCCTGCTTAGAGTTGGGGTTTTGGACCAGATGACCTTTGGATGTCCTTTCCAGTCTATATCACTCTGTGAAATTATGCTTAGTACCTGCAAGGTTGAACACTGCAGCCAGAAAAGAGGAGATGAAAGCTTTCCTCCTCTGCTGCCATTCTCCAGCTCTCTGAGACTAAGGCTGGTCAGTTTCTTGTTGAAGGAAAAGAAAGGGAAAAAGGTAATTGCTGAAGAAATTGCATAGAGAAATACAAATACACGAAATTTTAAAGGAGATACAAAGCAGCAACAGAATAGACCTGTCAGGAACCATATAGATCTGAGAGGCCCTTGCCAACCAGTTCAAAAATCCTCTGGCCACTGACAGGAGTTCTGTACTAAGGACTGTGAACAAGACGTCCCTGAAAGCAACTCACACATCTGCTAACAGAACAGCATCTTATGGGTGTGCTTCATGTTAGTTGAGGATTGCCTTTCCTCAAAAACAGAAGAAAATCCCCATTCCGTGGAAGTCTAATGACTAACAGGGACACAGTGGAAAAGCTGGTAAATTACTTGCATATTTTGTCAGAAAAGGCTTTCAGAAAAACCAAAACCAATCCAATAAACCCAAAAGCAAAACACCAACATGGGGGATAAACTACCAGCTTTTGTTGCAGTCAAATAAATCTCTGTGATGACTGTTCCTGTTTAGAAGATTTGGGTAACAGTGCCTTGATTTCAGTTTCCAGGTGAAAATGTTTAGGTGTACTAAAGGGTTGGGTTTTCCCTTTGTTATGATTTTATTTTCCTGTTTTATTGTCTTGGTAAAGCCGCGGCTTCTGCTGTGTAAGTAAACCAGATGCAATTTTATGATACGACACGTTAGAAAAGATATACAGTTGTGTTTTCTTTTGGAGACTATTACCCCTCTCTTTTTTTTTATTCATAGTGAAATCTGTACATGACCTTTGAATGTAGGACACAGGAGACAATCTAATGAGCAATTTAATTTAAAGACTAACATAAGCAATTTCATGCAAGCGCTTATCTTTTTCAGCTTTATATTTGAGATTTTGAATTAGTACCATTACCTGAATCAGCCTTTGGCATCCCATATTTTTTAGAAATCCCAAGACAAAATGAAAGGTAAATTAGTGTTGACCATATTTGCAAATTAAGTGCAAGCTGCCTTTAAAAAAAAAATCACAGCAGCTGTATACTGTGTTTAATTATACAATAAGAATGCCTAAAACAACACAGAACTTGGATTATGCTTTGAGTCACTCCATTCAGTGTTAATTCTGCCTCTAAATTCAGAGAAGCAACTGCAGATTTCCACCAGTAAAGAGGAAAGTAATGTAGAAGAGTCTGGCTTTTGGTGGTTGGTGGATTTTGCTTACAGCAGTGTATATTTCCCTGTCTGAATAATCCAAAATGAAGATCTATTGTTAATATTACTTTATTAGTACATGTCTGGGCTTTAGATTAAAAGATAAGCCTGTTTGAAGGCTGTTTTTATTTAGCAAAACCATCTTGGCACTGTAAGAAACTCAGGATATCCATTTTCAGACTGCTGTATGCTGGATCTGAATCCCAAGCTCATTATAAGTCTTATTTCAGCATTAGTTCACATCCAAGTGCTGCTTGTCTTGGTGCAAATTGAACCCAGCAGAAGATCAGCACTTGGATGCATTTGATGAAACTCAGGTAGAACTAGATTCAAAATTATCCTGAAAGCTGTCACTCAACATGCTGCCTACTCCCTTAAGCATAAATCCATAGGTGCCACATTTTTTGTATTAGTTGTGTATTCATGTAACTGAAATCCCTGGACGTTGGGCTGGCCTCATGGGCTTTTCTTGGAAATTTTAAAAGTTGACCTTGGAGCAAAAGCTGGATCTCAAGTTTCCAATCCATATTAAGTGTCCATATCAGAGTCTACATCATGCTTGCTATCAGACACATATTCTTTCACTCTGCGAGTTTTAATTCTATAGGTATTGGCACATTCAGCAGGAGGCACGGAGAGTCTCTCATCTCCCGTGAGAGCACAGGATGGCAAAAGAAGCAGTTTTCTGGGAGCTGGAAATGGATTGTGAAGATGCAACTGCACTCCTGGGGGGCATTTAAGTCACCAGGCTACATTATATAAAAGAGCAGTACCCTTCTGCTCACAGAAGAGTTATCCCTGTTCTGTACTGCGGAAGAAAGAACACTATTTATTTTCAGGGTCACAGCTGTGGTTCTTCAGACAAGGCGAGCACTTTACTGATGCTTGAGTAAGCTGACCAAAGACTGTGATTGTGGAAACACTTTTATATTTTTCATCTGCTAACAGCACACACTCAACACTGTGACTTCAGACAAATCCCTGAACATGTCATTGCATAACCTGAGCCATCTTCAGGAACTTTCAACTCCCCCCAACCACTGTGAGAGCATCAGGTTTGCTCTCCCCTAAATCACCAGACTGCATAGCCACCTTGGCAGAGTTACTGTTGATCCTCCAGATTATTTAACAATTTCTATAAGCTCACTGTGGCTACATAGCCACAGTCTGTCATCCTCACTCTTTGGGATTTACCAGTAGAAAACCTATTCCCAGTCTTAGGCAGAGTAGTCCAAATCCATAGGGATTAGTCACCCCAGAACTATTCAGGCCAAGGACTGCACAGCCAGATCGTCTCCTCTACCTCTGCTGGCAGCCACAACGGCTGTAAAACACTGCTCACACAATGGGCTCTCTGTCTGCTTAGCACATGGGGTCACAAGTGATATGGTAAAAAATGAGAGTTTCTATCTGAGTGTTGTGGTTTAACCCCAGCCAGCAAACAAGCCCCACACAGCCACTCACTCAATCCTTCAGCAGTAGGATCAGCAAGAAAATCAGAAAGGAAAAAGGTAGAAAACTCATGGGTAGAGATAAAGACAATTCAATAGGAAGAGCAAAACCCACACATGCAAGCAAAGCAGAACAAGGAGCTCATTCCCATGGGCATGCAGGTGTTCAGCCATCCCCAGAGGAGCAGGGCCCCAGCACATATTACTTGGGAAGACAAACATCATACTCTAAGCATCCCCCCCTTCCTCCTTCTTGCCCCCGCTCTATACACTGAGCATAAGGCCATAAGGTCTGGAATAGCCCTTTGGTCAGTTTGGGTCACCTGTCCCAGATGTGGCTCCTCCCAACCTCCCACATATCCCAAAATTCCCTGCCAGTGTGGCAGCACGAAAAGCAGAAAAGGTCTTGGCTCTGTGCAAGCCCTGCTCAGCAATAACGCAAACATCTCTATATTATCAGCCCCATGTTCAGCACAAATCAAAAACACAGCCCCATACCAACTGTGAAGAATTTTAACTCTACCCCAGCCAAAACCGGCACAGTGAGAAAGCTGTTATTGAATAGCTCTTTATTCCACTGGTGTGCCTACTGCTGGGAGAATTTTGCTTTCCCTTGCTCCAGATCAAAGACACTTGTATTTGACATAAATTCTCCCATTTCCTGCCGTGCCTCTTGGTACCAGCTGAATGGTCCAGTGAAAAAGCCACTTTGCTTTCTTGTCTCATATACAGATGCACAGGGCAGCACTTAAGACAGGAAAATAGGCACCTCAGGATAAGGAAGAAGAAATCACTTCTGCAGTCACTCTGCAATGATTCAGAAAATTCTTATCAGGTTATGAAGAGCTCTAAATATCTCTATATCAAAAAAGAAAGTTTCTTTTTCTTATCATAATGTTTCATCTGTAAGGTCCAAAAGCATACTGAAGGCTCCTGAGCAATGCCCATACTTACTGTTTGGTTTTAGTTTTGTTTTTTATTTAAGAGCTCATATCCAATGTGTATGGCTGGTTAGCATAAATTAAAAGCTTACATTACAAAATATGCTATCATGCTTAAGGTGGCCACATTTTACAAATTACAGCCGTTGTGTACTTAGAAAAAATATCTCTCTATGTCTACCCAGGAAAGTCAAATTTTACATCTAAAATAGGATTCAATGAATCAGTAAGAGTTCTTTAGGTTTGTTCTGATTGCATAATACAGACCACTGTGTCCCCCCCAAAAAAATGACTCCTTTGAATCCTAGTTTGCTTAGAAGAGCAGTAACAGGAGAAACCATTACTTTATGTAGAAAGGACACAGCAGCAGAAGGATTTTCCAATTAAAGGTCAGGATGTGAAGTTTGCATGGTTACAGCATGAGCTCTTAGTGTTTCTACAGGCTCAGCTGCGATTGGGATCCAGCTAAGCCAGAGCGTCCTATTCCATCATCAGCATCACTCTTGATCAAACTAAGCAAACATAATACCCCACAGTATTTGAGTATACCTTTGCTGAAGTATCATGTAATACCTGTGTTTTTAAAGTGTATTCCAATATAATCTTTTCCTTTGCCTGTGGGCACGTTTTTAGCCTTCAGAGACATTTATGTATTCCTTTACTTGGGAGCAGTGGCAGCTGAAGAAGGAGATTGCTGTCTGCTTTGCTCTGACTTCAGCCTATCCTCAGGGCAAAGCTGACATCAGATAAGTGGCAACTGGCAATCA
Organism: Corvus cornix cornix; assembly: GCF_000738735.6. NCBI lineage: Eukaryota > Metazoa > Chordata > Aves > Passeriformes > Corvidae > Corvus > Corvus cornix. The sequence continues at coordinate 18,962,197 of NC_046334.1, read as the reverse complement.
TCTGGTTACCTAAAAAAAACCCCTCTGTGAGCTGTTCCTAGCATTTCCTTTCTAGAAATTACTTTGATAGGCAAAAAAACCCAAAGAACACTAGGTTTCTCCTAGAACAAAAAAAACAACTTATTGGTGCAGAGATCTCACTTTGGCCTTTTTTTCATAGCATTGCCTCCCAGGTGTGATGAAGCCACTGGTCTTTGGTGACCATTGCAGCCTCCTTTACCAGCCTCTAGGTGAGGGTGCTAAAGGACAGTTTAGCTAAGGGAATGCTCACAGTATTCTGGAGACCAAACCACGCCCAAGTGCCAGGAAATCAGAAGAGACCTAGGAAAGCAACAGCTACCTATATAGCCTTTAAATCCAACACTAAGAAAAGCTTGGCTTTATCGCCAAGAAAATGTGGGGAACTGGGGACTAAGTAATGATGCCGGAAGGACAGAAACTTCCTGGATGAACTTTTTGTCTGTCTGATAGTGTGGATTTCCCACCCATGTCTGCTACTGACAAAGCTTTGTTAGCAACACCCTGTGAAAAACAAGCATGTGCTATTGACAAGCTCCCATGCCAGCTCGTTCCCCAGTGTATCCATCTGTGGAATTCTGTGGAAACTAGAAGGAAGCCAAGGCTGTGACAAAAGACCAGAGAAGCAAAAGCTTTCCTCTGCTGGAAGCACACATCCATGTCTGTGCCGGGCTGCTCTCCTGCAGCTGAAGGTGACTCCACAAGGTGATCAACCCTCCTGAATAGCAGTGCTGCGAGTGACTGGGACAGCAGCGTTTCCCTGAACTCTGGGAGCAGCCAAGAACCTTGGTATTCTTTAAGGGCAGGTGCTGCTAATTCTTCTGGAGTGTGTACCTTCCTTGTTTTGCAGAGCCTAGGGCTACAGACTGCATTGAGCATGTTTATCTCTCTCCTTCGGCAAAAGTAGTTGCTTCATTTTGCTCACATCAGTAGGGATGAGAAGTCGGGATGCTTCCACTACACCTTTGGCAGCAAAAAAAACAGAATAATGAAGGGAAAGTGGTGACTGAAGAGAAACAGGGCATCAAAAGGAAAGGAAACTGCTAAGTGGGAAAGAACAGAGAGATGACTACAGAAGTAGTGACAGTTCTACAAAGGGAACCCTGTGCTAAAATTTGAGTTTGTTACTTCAATTAAGCTTTCTTAGACCCTGGAAGTGCTTTTAATGTCAAGTTTTTCCGGGTACGTGTGACACAAAAAGCTTCCAAAAGTAGAATACCAGAATTAGGCCTGCACTGCTTTGTCTTCAGGAGGTGTCCAAAGAAGTCCCTTTCCTTCCTTATACTGTGTGCCTCTGCTAGGATGTAAGGAAATAGGCAAATGTGTAAATGAAGTATGCATCAAGGCTGCTGCTGGCCTCACAAAAAATGGGGTGAGTGTCCAGACTGAGGTGAGAGCCTTTTTCACCCTTTCTTTCTCCTTTCCACTTCATTCCTTATATTTCCTCAATGTAGCAAAGGATACCTAGGACATTTCAAAAGTAGCAGCCAGAAATGACCCATATTCACCAAGCTAATAAAACTGGAGGGTCTGTCAAGCTGCAAGAGGAGCAGCCTACTTTTAGCCAGTTTGCTACGACTGCATGCTGCAGAAATCAGACTGAAGTGGTAGTTGATATTCCTCCCATCACTATGTTTCTTAAAACTGCTGTTTCCATGGCAAATATACAGACTTGGCTTTCTACAATCACACTCTTTTACCACTTTTCTTGTAGGTATGCATTTCATGGGAAAAATGCATGTCTTCCCTCCCTCTTCTGCACCCTGCAAGCAGCTCAGTCTGGAGCAAGAGCCACAGATCCTTCAAAGGACAGTGAGAAGCCATTTGCTTCTTGCTAAGGAGAATGAATGTTGTGCAAGTTATGCAAAGAGCAAGTCTTTATGGATCCAACCAAGATTAAAAGGCTGCATGTGATTTCCCGAGGCTACAGGAGTTCTGCTCAGGATGTTTTGTTTTTCTGCATTTTGCTCTTCTGAGACATCTGTGGGTCAATTTCATTCTTGTCATTTTACAAACAGAATTCCTTTTGCCATTTTCCAGCAGTGAGGCCCCAGCATTGCAACTGGTAGCATGCAGATAACCATGAAGTTCTTCCATTACTCATGAGCTATGGCCTGTTGCCAAGCTCTGCCTAGGGCATTTGGAAAGGCTTAGTGGGATAGAAATCTAAAAGGGAAGGTGATAATACAGCTGTAGACATTTCAGTATACATAAATCTAAGTATATGCATAATTCTGTCTCCTAATTTTTGCTGCTGCTGTGCTTGAAATTTGTCCAGGTTTTTGGTTGACTAGAGCTTGTTGCTGTTCGTAGGGTGAGTGTACGAATTACACAGGAATAAACATGTCAGTCTACTTTTTGTAGTGACCATGGTGTTCTAGTTCAGTAGGGGAAGAAACTTGATTTGCTGGGTGTTTCGCAGCTGGTATTTCTCTGGTTTGAAGTGTACTGTGTCAGGGTATGGTAGTGTCTTATTTCCTTCAGATATGACTATGGGGTAAGTTAAGTCACAGAACGGAACCAGTTCAGGAGGATGTAAAAGTATCTCTCTAAAGACTGGAGCAGTCTGGTGGCAGACAGTTTTGTCTAGGATTTTCAAGTGGGTTTTTATAAGAATAGGTTTGGTAGAAGAGCTAAGGATGTGAAATGTCTATACTAGAGAATAACCTGACTTGCAATGACTGGCTGGAGTTGATTTCCAGCACTGACTTTGATTTAACCTGTTCAGTTTCACTTTCAGAATTGCTTGATCATATTGTTCTCCCCTTTTCCCTACATAAAAAGATACTTGGGTAATCTATTCCTTAAGACATCATTTAAAGGTAGGGCAGATTGTCTCCAGATTGACCAGTGATGCTGTGTTTCAATTTTCCAGTCAGAAAATGATGCATAGCCACGGGAAAAGCCAAAGATTTGTCCGAAAAGATATTCCAAACCAGCTAAAATTTACTCTTCAATGTAGCCTTTAACACAAGAATTTCAAAATTATCCTTTTCACCCAGACTTAAAATCTCACATTAAGCTACTGTGTGGATTGCTAATATATGGTGCTATATTTTGTTTCCCTGGAAAACTTGGTAATATGTAAAACGAATCTATATTGAAGGCTTCTCAAAATCCTCTGATCTTGCAACAGAAGGATATTGCTCCAAGCTCCAGGAGTGAGCCCTCTGCTATTTACAAAGAAGCTTTTCCCATCATACGGAAAATAGATTTGAGAGAGTTTTCTCTGGCTCACATGATTAATTCTATTCCTAGAAAATTAGTTAGCAGTCTTGACATGCCCTGGGAGAAAAACAAAGAGAAGGCAACATGAACCTCTGTGTGTAATCTTCTATTTGAGCAAATGTAGATTATTTGTAGTGACTAATTTTTCCCTTGGAACAAAAAAGTGAAGGAGGGTTGAGTAATGTGTGATGCAATGGTTGCTGCAGCTGGGAGTTTAGAGTTGGACTGGAGCCTGAAGCGGCTTCATTTAGAAAATAAAGAGCTTTGGGAGCAAGTACTACATCTAAATATATGCATGTGTGCTCATGTATAGCAGCCATGACACAGTAAGTGCCAAATGAGTGCCTGGATTTGAAATGTATTTGAAGGATTTCTTAGCTGTATCAGTAAGAGGAAAACCAGAGGTTAAGACAGTGTCAAAGGAGGTCAGAGCAAGCAGTAATGGCCACCAGCAAATTATTCCAATTGGAAGAGTTGGAAAACCTTGTACCAAGTGTATAAGCATGATTTCTTACTTCTCAACCTGCCTTCTTTGGCAGGAATTTTAAAGCACATACAAAGAATCGTATCAGCAAATCCATGACTCAGCACTGGTCAATTGTTGTAAATAAGACACAAATAGGCTATCAAAGGAAAGCAGCCTCAGCAGCTGGCTATAACCAGTTCCAGTGGTAAGAGAAGAGAACAAAGAATTAGTATATAACATTTGCTAAGCTCACAAATGAAGCTGTAGGTTGATATCACAGCCCAAGGAAAAAAGACCAGAGTGTAGATGCTGTTACCAAATACAATATTGACCCCAACCACCAGTCCTGGGTTGAGAAGGGAGAATCAACATCCCATTCCTCCCAGGGAGGAGATGCTGACTGTGCTGTAACTCCCTGTCCATGGCCTGAAGCTATCAGCCTTCATGCCCAGAGGGGCAGTGCAAGGGTGAGCGAAAGGGGATAGGTTCTAGGAAGTTTAGGTATATGTCATTTTTAATTGTATTTCATTTGAACTGTGTAAGTATCATTGTAACTGCACCAAAAATAATTATTTCATTCCATGGATTAGAGTTTCATTAAACTAAAAAGAAGTTCTTGTTTTTGCATATAAGGTGTGTTTCCCTTTTTGCTCATTAATTTGGAGTATAATGGTGGAGAACTCAGGCAACGTAGTCTTTGACATGGACGCATCAAACTGCAGAGCAGAATCTGGACTGTGAGTAGCAGACTAGAGGCAGCAGAGGAAAACCCATCAGTGTGTGTTGCAGTCCAGGACAAGCCTTGCCAGTAGCCTGGGCCATTAATCAGGGAGGTTTCCAACAACTGGAGGGGGAGTTTCATTGGATTAATTTCTGTAAAAAGGCTCACTGTGAATGACATGCAATTCTGGTGAAAATACAAAGAAAATGTAATAGAATGGGGCAGGCCAGGCTGTGCCTGGCTTCCTGGGAAGCTCCATGGTTCTGTAAAATGGGTTGTATAGTCTGCTGGGAAATACAGGCTTCACGAATTTATGAGGCACAGTAAAATGAAATGATTGATGGCTTATTCCTCCCGGCTTTTCAAACTGATTGAATTGAGCAACACATTCTCCTGTCATGTGGTGGGCTAGGGCCTAAGATGAGTGCTTATGTTTGTGTGCAAGCTGTGCTTTCCCTCTGCAGTAATAACATTTTCTCTATGAGCCCCATTTCAATTTCTACATGTTTTCAGTTGTTTTGCCACTGCCAGCTACAATTACTGAGTTTCAAACAGTCCTAACTGATAAATTTCTGAGTTGGAGGGGTGGAAAATATAGCTTTACTTTGGGATGGTGGAGTTTGCTGTGCAAGAAAATATGTATACTTAAAGCAGCAGGCCAAAGCCTTCCTAAAGCCAGTAAGCAAGGCATTGTAGGGTATATAGAAGAATATGGGAACAGCTCCTGAAGGTGCATCGTGACGTTGAGTAACCCACAGTGGCAAATGAGTGAAAAATCTATTTAATAGACCGAATCTGTGTATAGTCCCTTTAGTGTGCATTCAGCTTCACTCTTGTCCAGATCAGGTGTGGGGTGGCAGTGCACCATGGCTTCCCCATCCTCAGTGCTGGATCTCCTTCTTAGGGTCACCAGAAAACTGGTGGAGAGGCTGGGAGGTGACCAGGGACCCCCTTTCCTGCGCTGACCAGGTTATATTTCCATGGTATTTTCCCCCCGTTTTGCATGGTGACTTTATGTTGGTAAAAGAGCAATGAACCATCTGTTTACTCAGAGAGAAGAAGTAGGGGGAATCTCAGAAGTACAAGCTGCTCCATACTAGTAGTATGTTTCCAAGAGATTTTTGAACTCACCCTCTGCAGAAAAGGTATGAGGTTTTGTATGTGGGATGCCAGCCAAAGGATGAAGGGGATGAAGGCCCAGTTATACCACAGGGACCACCGCAATTAGAAAGGTAACCCCCTGTATTACAACTACTTCCAAGAGGAAGAAAAGATGGGTTGTAGTTGTAGGTGATTCCCTTCTAAGGAGAACAGAGGGCCCAATCAGCCAACCAGGCCCAGCCCATGGGAGCGCCGGCTGCCTCCCTGGGGCCTGGGTTAAGGGTATCACCAAGAAACTTCCTAGCCTGCTGCGGCCCTCAGAGTACCCCAATACTGATCTCCTACACAGGCAGCAATGAAATGGCAACATGTAGTCCAAGTGCCATCAAAACAGAACTTCAGGGCCTTGGCACATTCAATGAGGAAGTCTGGGGCACAAGTTATATTCTCTTCCAGACTTCCAGTTGAAGGCGGAAACATGGGAAGAAACAGATGGGCTGAGTCTATTAATAATGGTTCCATGGCTGGTCAATATTTTGGGGTTTTTGACAGTGGAATGGCCTGCATAGCACCAGGCATACTGGCATCAGATGGGAGTCACCTTTCTCAGCAGGAGAGGACAGTCTTTGCTCAGGAACTAGCAGGAATTGGCAGAGCTTTAACCTACGTGTGATGGGGGAGTGACAGACATGGCACACAACAATATCAGGGTTGTCCCTGGCAAGCTGTGGAGTGATATGCAAAGGTTAGAGGGACAGGGTACTAGCGAGGCCCCTCTGCCAAGGACTCTGAAATGGGTGAGCCACATTGGAGCATAATTCCAGACTTACAGAGATGAGTCAGGGATTCCTGAGGTAAAGAGGCCAACAGGGAAACACCAGGGAAATACCTCAAAGAAATTAAGGGGTATTTCTCTAGGAAGGTGACACAGCCAGCAGCCCAGCTGAGGTGTCTTTACGCCAAAGCATGCAGCATGGAAACCAAACAGGAGGAGTTTGTTGTATTCAGCAATACAGGAAGAGGTTAATGACTTTTTTTTTTGGTAGTCTGTGTTTTTCTTGCAAGACGCTCAGAAACATTTAGAGTTCAACTCAACAAGCAGCAAGGGGTCAGGTATATACCTGAACTATACAATCTTTAAGCACACTTCCTGCCAAAAATGTAATTTCTATACAAATCTATGGAAATTATATTGAAGACAAAAATCTGAATCTACTCTCTTACAGGTGTAGAGCTGAAGAAATTCCTAAGAATAGAGGAAGAAAAGAAGTTAGGGGGGAGATGATCTGGAATCAGAGCTTATACCTGAGCATATACATTGCTTTATTTCTTTATTTTGTCTCATCTGATGTGGTGATTGAGGTGAGTGTGATCAGCTCAAGACCTGAAGGTAGAAACTCCAGCCCATGAGCAAATCTGAGACCCAATAAGATGAAGAGTGGGAAGAGGAGAAAGCAAGTGCAGTCATCCTTATTGTATTAAGCATTACAAATCAAGTCAAGGGCTTTCCAGCAACACCTAGTGGTCATTAAGCACTCACCAAGTAAAATCTCCTTGGAATTTTTGGAATTTTCAGGAGAGTAATTTATCATGCTGACAAAATAAAATTAAATAGCAACCCTTTCAAAACAAATAATAGAAAATATTTTGGGTGTTGGTTGGGTTTAAACCTTGCTGACACATTTCAAATGGATTATAAATCTATTATTTTGTGACTTGATAGACTGTTTGAACTTGTACTTCAGGAAGGGTTAAGTCCTTTCTTTGATTGAAGTCTTAACAAATTTGAAATATAACTTTTAAACATATAATGCCATTGCAAGACATTTTAGTGTGATGACTTGGGGGATTGATTTGTCAAAAAAGGATTACTAGCACAGAATATGTGCGCATGATACTGAAGGACAAAAATCTAACACCCATAATACATCCTCAAAGTGCATTTGTGATAGACTTCAAAGAAAACTTAGTATTACAACAGTTTAAAAGTCCTAGAGACAGTGATTTATAGAAAATGTATAGAAAATGATCAGTAATATCAGGATTCTTGTCTACAAATTGAGCATTAAACATGTGTGAAGTCTGGCTTGCTGCTGTGCGTACTTCAAATTTAAGAACATGCTGATATACTGTTGAATTAAGGAGTCTGGACTACCAATGTTCCCATACAGAGTAATTATTTCATACAGGCAGTTCACCATAAAAACATTACTGGAATATAACAATTTTTAAGCCTTATCATATTGAAGGATACTTTGGACTTTGGTGAGACTTTTACATGTATAATCATTGAGTATCTTGTCGCTTGAATTGAATTTTGAAGAGTTTAACTTTTTTTAAAGTCTAAAAAATCTGCAGTCCTCCACTGAAAACCAGCACCACGCTAATGTAGAATGTGACAGAACCTTGTCTTAGAAGGAAATTGAGTATCTGTTATTAATTCTGCTTTGGTTACTGTTTGCTTCTCAAGGAAATTATTTTGTGAAACAAACCTGTCTTTCAATATCCAAAGCTTGCTGGAGAAAATGGGGAAGCTGGAATCGATCTCATCCATTTTGTAACCTTGTCTTTGGTTTCAACAGCTTAAACAAGAAGGTGTCTTTTTTGATCGGGGTAAATCTAAAAAGAAAAACCCACACAATTTGGCAGGAGAGTTGCTTGCTATCTGACAATTTCAATTAATGTGGGAAAACAGGCATATACAAATTCTGTGTAATATTTGATTTCCAGCATAATTTTTCAGTGAATATTCAGAGTGGAAATGTATGTGGAAGAGGGAGGCACTTCAGATGAAGCTGTTACTTGAGAGGTACATATACTGGTTGTTAAGGTAACAAAAGAAGGAACAAGCAGAAAATTTCATCTAAGACTAGTTCTCATTGAGCTCAACACATCTTGACTGCCTAGAGAGTTCGGTATCTAAAAACTGGAAAAAACATAGCAAAAGGTCAAATACAGAGATGCGTTAATCCTTTGGAGAAAACAGTTGATGAGTCTGCTTGAGTTACTGAACCTCTTCTTCAACCACAGTGTTGAATGCTCTTCGTGTTCCCCTGTGTGAGTCTTGTACATTAAAAAGAGAGTGAGACAAGGTTGTAACTCACAAAGCATAATGGGATAGGAGAGCTAGTGATGCAGCAGAGCATCTCAGAGAAAACTCAGATGCAGAGTTGAACTTCTAATGTTAATGGCTGCTCACACGTTTGGAAGAAAGCCTGGAAGGTTGCAAGCCACACTGAAAGCCTATTCAACCAAAAAAAAGTGTATTGATTGGTTTGTCTGGGATAAAGTTAAATTTCTTCATAGTAGCTTGTACAAGGATAGGTTTTGGATTTGTGCTGGAAATAAGGTTGATAACACAGGGATGTTTTATTTATTGCTGAGCAGCTCTTACCCAGCATCAAGGCCTTTTCTGCTCACACACCCCATCAGCAAGGAGGCTGGGGCTGCACAAGGAGTTGGGAGGGAACATACCTGGGACAGCTGAACACAGCTGACCCAAGGGGTATTCCATACCATATGGTGTCATGTTCTCCAATAAAATCTCAGGAAAGAAGAAGGCAGGGGGTATGTTCACCGTTATTGCATTTATGCTTCCAAGGACGCATTACATGTGATGGAGCCCTGCTTTCCTGGAAAATGGCTGAACACCTGCTTGGAGATGGGAGCTAGTGAATGAATTCCTTAGTGTGCTTTGCTTGTTTGTGCAGCTTTTCCTTTACCTATTAAAGTGTTTTTATCCCCACCCACAAATGTTTGTACTTTTACCCTTCCGATTCTGTACCGCATCCCACTGTGGGGAGTAAGCTGCCCACCAAAGTTAAACCACGGCACAAGGCAAAGATTGGAAAGACTAAACATGCAGGAGGCATGCAAGCTGAAGTATTGATCTACTCTATAAATGAGACTCACTAAGATTTTTATAGAAGCTGCAGCAACATAGACAAGCTAGCTAAGCCTGCAAAGGCAGTACACCCTTGGCTAGAGAGGGCCCTTTTGTTTCCATGCATTACTTAGATTTGGAAGCTGTACATCACACTGAGCTTCTCAGCAGAGCTGAGTTACGCTATATAGCCTCCCAGAATGATCTCACTTTTCTCCAGCAGACTGAGGTCTTCCTACACGTGCCTATGCAGACGTGTTGTTGAGAAAAAACACATTTGATCCTCACCATATTCTCAGCTAGAAAGAACAAGCCTGTCTTTGTGGACTTACACAGATAGGGTTTTATTACAAGAAATATCTTTCTCTCTCCTTACAATTGCAAAGGAAATCTGCAACAGGATCCTGCTGATCTATTGATTAACACTATTCTGCTGTTTCTACAATGAATACTAAATGGAAGTAGCTCTGGCTCTTAGAGTTTTCTACCTCTGTCACATGTAGGCAGTCTGTTTGAAATGTGTAATCACAACAGCAGATGAAAAAAGTTTCAAACTAGTGCCACTAGCACTTGGGTCAGTGCTCCACACTAAAATACGTCATTTGCTTTCTACATGCTCAGACCATCACCATCTTCAGCGGGATTTCAGTACAACATTTGAGCTATGTAGTATCTCCACATCTACAGGAGTGCACATGACACAGCCGTGTCTCTGCAACAAAGCTCAAGGGGTGTGATACTAAAACGAACAAATGTTTTGGATCTCAGCATAGCCTAAAAGGGTGTGAATGCTTTCTTGGTTGATGAGAAATGGCCCAGGAAGACTGGATCAGGAAGATCTCCTAGAAGGCAGAAAGAGATTGTAAACTCTTTTGTGGGGTGGTAAGGGAGGGAAGGGCCTATGGCAGGGCCATACAGCACCTCCTGCAGCCAGAAGCCCACAGCTCACATGGCCTGTGGAATGGCACCGAAGAGCAGAGAGCAGATGCCTGGTTTCAGGTGGGGATGAAGGCCTTTCCAAGGACCAAAGGGGAATGTGCAGGGCTTGCTTGCTGAAACTCAGAAAGACGATGAGCTGATCTGGAAGCAAAAGCTTCTGCCAGAACACAGCAATGTGGGACAAAGTCAGGTACAAATATTTTTATTTTCAGTTGGGCTAATTAGTTGGTCTGATCTAACCTGACTTCACTAGAAAATTTGGTTTATTTGCTTAGATTCTACTCTGAACATACCTGGTTTTTTGAATGTTTTGACCTTTAGAGAAGAGGACAAGTGAGATCCACCTTGTAGCTTTGGCTGACTCAGCATCTCATACCACGCCATAAATAAAGTTAGTTCTGTGGTCTCTGTGAGGAATCAGTCTTCCACAGAGCTGGGCTAAATGGTAGCCCAAATCAGACAGGCAGAGTCAAATGGAGATCACTGAAGCAAAAAATAGGAGATGGTGGTTTTCGGTGACTACACACTTAAATATGTCAAAACTGCAAAACTGTAACATTGGGATGAAAAGGTACTGCATGGGAGCAACATAGCTGACTTATGAAAAATGTTAAAGAGACTGAAAATGCTGTTCTCAGACTGAGATGGCTTAATGAAGTGTCAAGGTCTCATTTTCTCATTCATGCTGTTAGTACTTTGTAGCACAGATGACCCCTGCAGAGTAAATGCTCTATTATTCACAACCAACAAAAGTAGCAGTGACTGAAACACAATCTTTTAAAATCACTAAATGGAAATATAATAATCAACATTTCTTTAAGATGTTCAGCACAATGATTTTAAGTGAAGAACATTAAAATTCGTTTGGGAATTCGAATGTTCAGTTCAAAAGCATGTAATCAGATATATTTCAAATTGAAACTCAAGTTTGCTGGTGAATGGGAATGACTTTCTTCAGCAGAGCATTCAGACTAGTCATAGAATAATGAAATCTGCATTTGGGTCATGGATAGCAAGAGGAAATTGTGATTTATGCCCACTTCAAGTAGTTCTGAAAGAGTTTAATTTTTGGAGGAAACTTCAAAAGCACCTAGTAACATGGTTATGAGGATGCCAGCAGAAAATATTATTGATGAGTATGTACCACAGGTACAAAGAATTTACTGCTACAGAAATGTCAAACTCTCATTTCACAGGGCAGTTGGTATCTAGGAAGGCAGTGATCTGTGATTATCAGTTACTGTGAATGGTTCACCTGTTTCATTCTCACTACTTCTGAAATTCTTAATCTGTGCTTTATTCCCCTGTTGGTATCTTGTCATGAAACCAAGATAATAAGCCCCTTTGAGCCAAGAAAATTTTCTGATCATGGCTATAAAATATCAAGAACAATAGGGCATTCATCAGCAGATATGAGTGAAGTGAATGCCAAAATATATTGATAGGGAAAACAATTTCAACTTTTTAAATATTTTGAATATTTCCTGTAGATTGGTACCATGAGAAGAAGGTAAACTCCTGAGACACTGATTCTGCACAAATTCTGCATCTGTATTTCAAAACACAAAAGGAAATCTTTACACATGAAAAATCATTCTCCAGAAATCTCTACTTAGCTCACTGACAACCTGCAGCCTCTTTCTGGACAAACCCCTCATTGAGATACTACAAAAATTTAACTTGGGTTTGACTGTGGCCTTTAATTTTGACCACTGACACCCTGTTTGCTGCTTTGTCTTCCCTTTGTTCCTTGCCTCTCAGTAAGGGACAATGTCCCTTACTGAAGTGATGTTTTGATTCTTTTTCTCCTGCCTCCTGGGCATCACTGCAAATGTGATTGCTTCAAACTGCTTGTGAATTGAAACAAATTGGAGAGCATAACAGAAATTAAATGTTTCCAAGGTAGGGGTTTTTTTCCAAGATCTGAGCTTGAGGCTGTAACTGGAATGGTAATTTAAATTAAATTTACAAGTTCATTTATTTTGTGTGTGATTGCGAGGAAAAGTAATTTTTTTTTCTATTGATTGTCTACATTGCCCAAACCTGAGTAGACATCCCCTTGTGAAGAAAGCTGAAATGGCTCCCCACAGTCATTCCATGTCCTGATTAGTACTCCATATAGAGAAATTTTAATAGCCCAGAGTCTTGCCTTAAAATTAAGAATTTTAGATTAAGACAAGTTCCTGTAAGTTTTGTGGTAATGCAAACATCAACAAGAAGGTACAGGCCTGTGGGTTGGAGATTGCACTAAGATAGGATTCCAGTAAGTGATTCCATGTAACAAATAAAGGAGCCAAAGAAACCAGAACAGATAATAATGTGCTTACAATAATATTTCCTTTGCTATTTTCAGTTCCCTGAATCAATCTCTGGTTTAATATCAGCATGAATGGGAGTTGAATTGGACCAGTAGTTGGTGTTACAAAAAATGTGCTGGCAACTGATGATGGTGTTATGAGTTCATGGTGATCAGAGTGGCACCAGCAAAAATATCCAAGGGACAGCTTGGCTGGGAAGCTAGGATGTAGGAATCAGAGAAATAAGAAGAGAATCATGTGTTGCCTTTTCCAGAGAAGACTTTAGGTTCTCCCTATGGCTTAATATCTAAATGAAAACCACCACTTTTCTTTTACATGATGTCTACTTTCCCTTAGAAATTACAGAAAGAAGACAGTTTGATAGAATGAAGTATGCTCCTGTTTGTGTTTTCCACCTGTTCAAACAGTTTTCTGGTAACTAACTGTAGTATCTAATTAAAGCTGCTGCCCTCCTGGTGCAGCTCCTGAGAAATGCTGCCATCCAGGTAATTAATGTGCTGTGCCTGCACTGGCTCAGATGCCTATATTTGCAGCAGGATGTCTTATCATTGACCTTGGAGACATCTGGTGCTGGCTTCTCAATTAAACAGAACTTGGGACAAGACAGGCATCAGACCTGACTCTGCATGATGATTTCCACCACCAGCACCATTGTAGCATTTGCATTTTCAGTTATATGAGGTGCTGATAACACATCGCATCACATGTGAGTAAGGTGATTGTTTCCTTCAGTTACAATCAACCCATTGGTGCTATGCAATTTGGTCTGTTCAGCCTGGAGGAGACTAAGGGGAGACCTCATTGCAGCCTACAACTTCCTTGTGAGGGGAAGAGCAGGGGCAAACACTGATCTCTTCTCTGTGGTCACCAGTGATAGGACTGAGGGAATGGCCTGAAGTTGTGTCAGGGGAGGTTTAGGTTGGATACCAGGAAAAGGTTCTTCACCCAGAGAGGGGTTTGGCACTGGAACAGGCTCTCCAGGGAAGTGGTCACAACACCAGCCTGACAGAGCTCAAGAAGCCTTTGGACAATGTTCTCAGGCACATGGTGTGATTCCTGGGGATGGTCCTGTGCAGGGCTAAGAGAAGAACTCAGTGATCCTTGTGGGTCCCTTCCAACTCTGCATATTCTGTGATTCTGTGGGAAACATCTTAAAGGACAATCAACACTGATTCTGCCAGGCACCCTTAGGTCAGCCTCATCTGACCTACTGGTTGTCTCTGAGTACAAAGATGCTGGCAGATGGCTTCTTTGGCATTCAAGATGTTGCTTTTCAGAGTAAAGCTTTGCTTAATGTTCCAGGTGCAACAGACAGTTTCTGTGCCCTTCAGCACTGAATTTCTAGCCCATATAGGTTAATTAATTAATGAAATGTTAACATGGCTTATGAAAGATGTGATGACTCTGTAACTTCACCATTGACTGCAAGTGAAGGAGAGGTAAAGGTCTGGCAGGTTTTGCCTGTAACAGAGGTGGTATAAAGCTGTGAGACCCCTCTGTCTGGTGGTTAGAGTTATGTCAAGATTAGTGTAGCTGAGCTGAAATCTACCAGATGAGAGACATACATCAACCTTCCTTAAATATATGTGTATGTATGCCTGTGTGTGTATGTGTGTACATATCTCCATGGACTCAGATACAGTACATATACGTCACATATATCAATTAAAACATTTTTAATCAGTTCTATTTGTGTCTCTTGGCAATGGTTGCATGACAGTGGACATCCAATAACCCAGCCCATAATGAGCACCCAGTTATATCTATCAAAACAGTTCACAAAGAGAAATCTTTTCAATGGGATTGAACTGGAAATTGCAACTGCTGCATAATAATGACTATTAATTTTAAATTAATAAACGGAATGCTTCCACTGGGAAATTAACTCTGATATGAGTTGCATCTTGATTATATGAAGGCTTTAATACCTGTGCTTAACTTTCAGTTGAGTAAACATCATGGGAACACCATGCACACTCTGGAGTGTTAAATTACAACACTTATGAGCATGATAAGTATTAAGATAATGGTTTGTTAAACCCCAGGCTTACCTATAAGCAAAGATGAGGTAATCTTCATCTTTTTTTTTTTTTTTTAAATTGAGCACATTTTTGAGTTCTCAGGAAGGGGCTATGCACACAGGTAGTTACAGCATGGTCAGCAATGGTCCACAGAGGGAGCTGAGTGGAAATGCAAACACTGTGATGCAAGAGTCTAGGAAACTGATCTGAACTCCCAGTTGCCTCTAAAGCAATCCACACAGTAAACTGTTCTGTGAGAAATGCAAAGACTGGACTATGTATGCATAAAAAGTTCACAGTTTCTCACAGTTAATGTATTGATCCAAAGAAGACCATTTTCAGATTATCTGCAATCAGTAGGAGCTTTCAGTGGAGCAATCAATGTTAACTGTGAATAGACTGCTCTAAGACAGCTTCCCTTCATACTGCAGCTTTCAGGTTTTCAAAGGTACCTTTCCTCTGAAGAGCATCACCTATCAGTTCTGTGGTAACACGGGGAGCCTGTGTGAGTCACTCTTTGAATAAATAGGAGAAAGCTGTCAATTTTGTATGTAGTGTTCAAGATGAATACCTTTCCAGTGTTTCCACATGAATAGTTTTACATTTGAATTTTTTAACCCAAAACCAGTACATTCTGATCAGTTTTACTCTGCAACCTTTTTCAGTTGTCCATAATTGTCCTTTTCATAGTGATAAAATAGATGTACTTAATCATTAGCAACTAAACCAGTAAGTTAGACTGCAAGGCAAGATGGATTAAAGAAGATTTTAGTACTACTTAATTGATTTTTGCTCTAGATGCTCATGTGAAGTAAACAGTGTCATTAAATAAAGATTTGTTTTAAATGTGATCAGTGGGCGATCTGTTTGCTACTATCCTTTCTTCAGACAGAAAAGGCTTCAGGGGAGAACTTACTGCGATACTAATAGTCCTGAAGAGACAACCTAAAAAAAACCCCAACCAGCTGTTGTAGACAATGAGGGTTCAATAGGAATTGCCTTGGAGATACAATGCCCATTCTCTACTACATTTAATTCTGTTTTCCACTTAAGTCCCATTCATTTTCAGAATGAAGAATTTCTTGTCTCAACATTGGTACTCTATTTTTTTTTCTTGCTGTGCCTCTTACTGTATGATTTAGAATTTAACATCTGCCTAGTTTGAATACTACAGCTGAAATTTTAAGCTTTACTTCTGCTGTGGCAACTGATCCCTCTTGCCTTTACCTCTCTATTTCTAGCTGCATGATTTTGTTAAAGGACAAGCTGTTACTTTGTTTAACAGCAGAACATAATGCCTGCCTTTGATAAACATAAGGCAAAAAAAGACTGCTTGCAAAAGCTAGGAGCTGCAAACATCTGAGCTCTTCTTCGTAAAGTTTTCAGAAATAGAGCTATAAATGTACAAGGTTATTTATCATACTGGATTATCTGTTTTTGCTAACATAATTAAATACAATAAGTCTATCCAGATTTGTATCAGCATGATAAAAAGCAACATTTTGTGCTCATAGTCACTTTGCATACTGGAAAAACAAAAGCCTTCTTTAAATCTGGAAGATAATACTTACATAAGGAGTGCAATACTCACTTTCATTCTAATTTGGGGTCCAAGTTTACTGCTCAGGGTAGTAGAGAATGACTGACAGAAAGGTTTGCATGAGCCAATTTACATACTAAGATACATGAATTGCTGGACCAGTTAACATGTGCAAAGAATATGATTTTGATTAAATTTTATTTACTGTCTGGAACTGTACCTATTGCCCTCTCCCCAAAATAGGAAGAAAATACAAATACCACATCTAGCTGTTGCACTACTAACTATGAATGTGCTGCACAGGACAAATGAGGAGAGGTACCTTACATAATTTAATTTCTGGGCTTTTCTTTTTTAGGGTTTTCTTGAGGGAAGAATTATGAGAAGATGATTTGTATTACAGTCTGCACATTCTTACACAAAGAGTAAAATCTGTTGCTTAATGCTTGGTTGCTTAAAACTACTAGTAGAATGAAGCAAAAGAAAGTTTACCAAAGAATACAGAAATATTAAGACTTACAAAGAAACCTGACAAGAGTAAGACTCTGCACTACATGTTCAGCATGAAAACAAAATCAAGGATGTTGTCTGTATGGGATGATGGATGAAAGATGTTCCTTGCAGCCCACAACCTTGTATCTCATCTATGCCACGTTCTGTTTCTCCTTTTGGAGTGCGATAAAACCCAAACTGTTTCTGTAAGTCTTGCAGGATTTGAATTGATGTACTGAAGCTGAAGGTCCATCTGTTCTAGTGCCTTATCTCCTACTGGTCTTGGCTTTTCATGCCTAAATTCTGCAACCAAAGTAGAGAAGTTTGATAGGTTTCCCTTTCTGGGGAGAAGGTGACTTCTCTGCATCAACTTAAGACTTGGGTGGCAGTGGCCATAGACTGTGTGGTGGACGATGCTAGCAGAGGTGTAGGGCAAGTCTGCTCTTCATTTGGGATGAAAATTCTTGTATATGTGCGCAATAGAGTTAAGACTCAAAATACGCCTGCAAGAGCACCACCTCCCGCGCTTAAAATGAGCTGGGATCATGAACCTTGTGACATCACATTGAACTGCAGTCATTCAGGGTTGAAGATCTGGAAATAGATGAAAAAGCGATTAGATCCTGAGAGAAGATTTTCTACGGCTTTGGTGAAGTGACACAGGGATGTGCCGCATCAACAGCTTTCTTACACTTCTAAGATGAGGCACTCCAGCCTTTGGAGGGAGCGGTGACTGTGCGGAGTCCCAGGGGGCCCAAGCCGCCTGGCCTGCCCCTTACCCTCGCTTCTCTGTCGGTCTGCATCTATAGAACAGGTGCTCCCACTTTATCACGCCGCCCCCCTCACTGCCACGGAGGACGTGATAGGGTGGGCGCAGGGGGCCGGGCGGGGGGCGCATACTCAACAGGGAGCGTGGCAAGAGCCTCCGCTCCTCCCTCCCTCCCGCGGCGCATCCTCCCGCCCCCCGCCCTCGCCTCTCGCCGGCACTCGCCGCCTGCGGGGCTGCCGCCGGGGTGGTGCCAGCAGAGCCGGCCCGCTCCGCGCCTCGGGATGTGCTGAGCAGGGGCAGCTCCCTCGGGCCGCTCCGCGCCTCGCCCGCCGCCTGCCCGCACCCCGCGCCGCCCCACGCCCGCTCGGAACGGGTCGGTCGCCGGTGGCGGAGGAGCCCGGCGGTGAGTGCGGGGCAGGGCGGGGCCGCGGGGGCCGCTCGGGGCGCGGGCTCGGGCGGGGAGCGGCTCCGCTCGGCGTCCGTGCTGCCGGGGGCTGGGCTGGGGCTGCGGAGCCGCACGGGGTGCGCCTATGTGTGTACACAAAATTAGAGAGCTATATATAGATAATACCTAAGATAGCTAGACTGACATTTCCTGTTGCACGTCCTCGTGTGGGCACGGGGGAGGGAGGAGAAGCCGGGCGCCGTGTCCGCCGTGTGCCGACGGCGTGTCCGCGGGTGCCGGTGGATGCCCATATGGTCGCGCCGCTCTGCTTTCCTCGGTAGGTGCCTCGCTGTGTGTATGTATTTGTATGTATGTATCTGTTTGTACGTGTGTATCTACATATACACACACATATATATGGGCGCGACGCGCTGCTCCCTCCCTCCCTGCCTCTGCAGGTGTCCGTGTGTTATTTGATACACACCCGTGGTCTCCAGGTGCCCCCGCACCTGGTCGCGGCGCTGCCCCGGGGACGGACCTGGGGGCCCTCCCGGCGGAGGAGTCAGGGGGTCCCGCGGGCCGGGTGCTGCCTCCCCCCGGTGCTGGGTATAAGGCACCCCCCCTTCGCCATCCCCAGGGCGGCAGGTACCGTGGGCAGTTTGGCTGGAGCGCAAACACTGCCTTTCTTCGCACGCTCGTCACGAGTTAGTAGAAAGCTGCGACAGCCCAGCTGCCTTCCTAGACATCCATTCCTCCTACTCCGCCTCTGGCAAAGAAGAGAAGATAACAGGCAGCACTTCTGTCTGTGGGTGGAGGAAGAGAAAGGACTACTGATAATGGATTTGTTGAAGGGACACTGATTCTGGGTTTTAATTACTATTTTGGTGGTTTCAGTGTGGCACTGAATTGTATTGCTGCTAGAGGACTTTCTTGGTAGCTTTAGTGGAGTGCTTTTAAAATCCTGTGTTCTTGCTTTGGCTTTTTTAGTAAAATATTTTCTGAGTTGTGGTGCATGCAAGGAACCCATTCAGGAAAACTCAGTTTCCAAAAGAGTGATGTAGACTATGTGCAAAATGCTGGACTACTGGAAATGCAGCATTTTTTGTTTCCTCCAGTCCTGGGTTGTAATGGCAGTTTCTTACAACAAATAAACATTTATCATTTACAAGAGGTTTTGGTTTATGTGGTTTGGTTTTCAGGTTGGTCTGTTTGTTTGTTTAAGTTGCTGGTGTTTCTTTAAGTTGTTTTTTTTTTTTCCTCTGGATGGGAGGTGGAGTATCATCAGATCACAGGGCTAAATCTTGCAATCAGAACATGAACAGAGCAGTCCTCTGGAAGAAATGATGCCTTCATAGGCAAGGAAGGTACTTGTGTCAATGAATCCATCTTCCAATCAGAACTGCATTATTGGCAACCTCTCTGTAAGATTCTGTGGAAATAGGATATCTGTTTCATATCGCTATACAATTTGGGGATATAAATAATATAATTTTAAAGTAATTGTAATCCCATTCAGTTGGAATACTTTTTTCCCCTTTCTGGGATAAAAAGCTGGAAAAACCTTACTAAAAGTGTGTACTGTCTTTTTTTTTTTTTTTTTTTTTCTAGAGCTGTGTGAAGAAAGTCTTCAGCCATGGATGTGTTCATGAAAGGGCTTTCCAAGGCAAAGGAGGGAGTCGTAGCAGCAGCAGAAAAAACCAAGCAGGGTGTGGCAGAGGCAGCAGGAAAGACGAAAGAGGGAGTCCTCTATGTGGGTAGGTGGGCAGCAGAGAGCACACTGCTCATTGGTGCACCCAGACATTCACAGCTGGATCCTCATCAGACCTATTCTGCAAAAAAATATGTAATTGCTCATAGGAGACCATTGCAAAAGAAACAAGAGGAAAGTTGTGCCTTCCCAAGCTCTGGTTCTTTGAAGCCAAATGTTGCTCCTTGTGTCACGGGCTGGGCATGCATTGCTGCTCAGTGGAGGAGCCACGTGGGTAACACCATCCTGAACGAGGTTGTGTCATAGGAGGTGCCTTACAGTGCAGGTTGCTGGCTGGCACTCTACACAAGAAGTTTGCCAGATCAAGGCTGAAGGGCTGGTTGGTGCAGTAAAAATAAATATAAAAAATGTAAATGCTGGAGGTGAAGATGGCTTCACAGCATTCTACAGAACATGTGGGGCTTGAATAGGATTTCAGAAGACACTTGAGAGGTTAGCTTGGGAGCTGAGTAGTAAACATGCTGACTGTTTGGCCTGTTGACAGTAACATTTTGTATGGCTAAGTGTTATCTTCTGAAATTAATTTCATGCTCTGTAGTTACTAGTGCAAATTCATGGCAGATACTTTCCATGACTTCTCAAGGAAGAGCCTCTACAGTTAGAGGTAGGGTAGGTAGACCCCAAGGTAGCAAAGCAGTTGTTAAGTGTCTTATTCTAGACCACACATGTCTTGCATAGAGCCAGGGATAAAATTCTTTTCAAATCCCAGACTGATACATGCGTGATAGTCATCTTCATTTCGCAAGTATCAGGCTTTAGAGGACTGTCTTGCAAATGCTGTCATGAAAAATTCACAGAAAAACAATCTGTCAAGACTATATGAGTAAGTGGTTATTTATAAAAAAGTGATTATGGATCTGTTTCTCGTATTCATCAAATAAAGCTAGTCTATAAAAGAGTGGAGGGGGAAAGGATAACCTTTTCTGTAGGTCGTTTCTGTTCTGTTGATTTTGTAGCAGGTCAGTTCTGTAATGGACGCTGTGTGTACCGAGGGAGATGTGCACACATATCAGAAGTTAAACAGAGCTGAAAACCAGGGGCATTTCTTTTCAATGGAAGTACTGAGGTCTCTGGTATTCCAGTGCCTTTTTTGGATTCCCTCTGCTGTTGCAGGCTAGTGCCAGTCTGTAAGAAATTATTTCTGCTCCAGATAGTGTGGACTACTCATTTGGAACATACTTCCCTCCTTTTAAGTCATAGCAAAGCTCGGTGCTCTTGCCAACAGGGATGGCAGTAATTTTGAACACTAATTGTAGGATGAATCTATTTTAAAATGAGTGTTTGCTCATTTTCAAGATATTAAAATAGATGTTCTTCCACTGTATATTGTGCTTCATGTTGGAATGATTTTCTGAAGGTGGAACTTTATTTTGTTGCCTTGTTTTCTTCTGGCGGTGCTTCTGGGGTGATTGATTTCTTTGTATTAGCAACCTGCATTGTATGCTAAATTAATCTCTGTACCTGACCTGTTATTCAGACCATAATAACATTTGAACCTAGTTCTGCTCCCAACGACAACAGATTTCCTGTTCTCTTCAGAGATGCTTTTGCTGAGGTTGAACTTTGGAGGGCAGGCTTGCTATTTTTTTCAAGAATAAATTACTGGGGTTAGGAGAGCCCTGAGCTATGGTAGGGACCTGTGCATGTGACTGTAGTAATGGTGGAGGATCCTTCTCCTACCAGATGCCTCCTTTGCAGGAGGAGAGAGTTATGTGCACAGTTTGTCATGCAGGCAAAAGAGCCTTTGGTTGGAAGTTGTCTCCAGAAGATCTGGCACCTCATGTCCAGTTGTGTGCTTGCCCATACTGGCAGGAGGTGTCAACAAGTTCAGGTAGGGTAAGGGAAATAAGGAGCTGGATGTTTCTCTGTCTACTTCCCAAGCACACATCAGAGGTGTCTCTTCCCATGTGCAGCATTAGCAAAGGCCAGTGTGATAATCTTTTGTTCTGCAGGCTGATAATGATTGCAGTGCAAAAGGTCTGAAGCCCCTTTATGAGGAGAGGAGCAGCACAATTCATTAGAGCTCACTTCTCACTCCATTTTTCTATAGTTGGGTTTTCAGATTTGAGATTCACAGCCGGATTGTGCTGTGAAAGCTGCCTGACATCTTGCAAAAAGAACCTAACAACACTGGGCTGAGTGGGACCTGTTAATCATTTTCAGTTTCATAACATTCAGCCTCCCATTGCTGCTGGAGAATTAAGAAGATGCAAAGTCTTTCATCCAGATCCCCTAGGTGATGTGGTTTCCTACTGAAATCAGTGCAATTTAAGTAAATGTGGAAAACATGTGGAACCTTCTGTCCAGGCTGCTGTTAACTATTAAGTGTGAGATTATAACCTAATTCTACCTGGTAAGAGTTCTATTAACAACAGCTGCTGTTTGGGATGAAGTGTGGTCATTGTAATTCTTTTATTCTTGTTTTGGTTTTAGTATTTTTTTGGCGCAAGGAAAATTTGCCTTGACAGAGGGAGAAACTTAGAGCTCTGTGGAAGAGCAGTGTATTGGAGGATTGAGGATTTTTTTTCCCTTTCCATGCTGAAATCTCTTCTTTCTTCCCTCAGTCCACTGTCCATCCTCCTTTTAAGTACGCAAGATCCCTTCAATACAGTCTACAATGTGTTTTTATGCTTTCAAGTGTTGGGTGTTGGTTTTTTTTATCCTTAAGTTCCTCTGCTAATGGGCTTCAGCACTGGGCAACTGAAATTGGTGGTTCTCTCAACTCATTCAAGCACAGCATCAGGACCTTTCTTGATGTCAAACAATGGCCTGGTCCTTGTTTGGAAAAGAGGACTGAGGCTCAGCAGTCCTGTGTGTGCTGTAAATTTAAAACTGCATCTTTCTGTATCCTTTACGTGCTGCCACTCGCTTCCTCTCTTCATACTAACAGCTCTTGATCCCCACTCGCTTTGAAACCAGGAACTGAGTAAGAAGGATGTGCTTGCACACTCTTGGTGGTGCAGTCTTCAAAATGTCTGCTGAACTTCATGTGTGCTTCCAGGGAGCTAAAACTTTTGCTCAGTTGACTCTTGAGTGCGTGTTCAGTGCTCAGGAATGGAAGTTTCCAGTCTGATCGTTTTTGGTGTGTCATAAGCTTGCAGAACAAAGGAATAGTTTATTAGCAGCAGGGTGGCTGACAGAGTTGTTTACTACTCCCTGTGCTGGCACATGGCCTTAGAGTAGAACAGGGCAGTCATGACCTATTTGGCAAAGCCATCCAAACTCCTCCACTGTGCTCTTTTCAGTGTTTCTTATTTTCCTTTGGTAGTAGAAAGGCCAGCAGAGTAGTCAAGGGACTCAAGGTCTGGCTGGTGGAGTAGTGGGCTTGAGGACTTGGAAGCAAGTGTTTTCCTTAAATGTTGATTGCCCCTTCCCCTAATTTGGACTTAGGTCTCCCTGCCTTTAACCAGCTGTGACTAAGCAATGTGAAAAGTCTGTTGACATCTCAAATAGTCCAGAAATGAATGTATTTACAAACTGCTGATACATTCCTTCATTCTGGCACAATGACAGCAATGATAATAAATGAAGAAGAGACTCTGGTATTTTTTTATAATTGGAAAAAAAAGCAAATATGCCGTTTAGTTTTCTGCCTCCCCTCACACAGATGTATACTATATCTAGGAAAAGTAGCATTACCATGTGCTACTATTGCTTCTAAGTGGCTTAGGTCAGAGTCATGTTCCTTGGTCTTTATAGTATCCCTACTCTGATTCCTCTGTTCCCCTTGTTGTGCAGGGTACATGAGCAAGACTATTGGTATTTTGGGAATGCTAGAATGAAAGACAGCTACTTTCTCCCAGAAACAATGAGGACAACCAGCTTTCCTTCATGGCCAGCCAGAAGTCGTCCTACTGAATTCAACTGTTGTTATTTATAGGCCCGTTCTGGCAGATCCTCATGTGCTTCTGGATGCTGTTGTAGCTGCGACGGCAGAAACAGCTACTTGCATGCAAGTGTGCAGCAGTGGGGCAAGTACTATTGAGCTCTAACATATGCTGTAGGGTCTGGAACACCAGCTAGCTGGTTGTTTGCCAGTTAATGGATCTGGCTATACATACCCCTGTTCCATATGGGTCTGTGAGCTGAGCTTTTTTAAAGAAAAGCCTGTCTGTGTGAGCTGTGGCTATAGCAGTGATACATCAGAGCAAGTGATGTAAGAATTGACTTGCAATAGGTCCCTCTGGAGATGTGTGCATTGCACAGGTCCTCAGGGACTTCTGTCATACCATCCATCTCTTCCTGGCCTTAGGGAACTGAGTACTTGCTAATTCAGGGTTTTCCATGTCTTTAGTGGCTTGGCTTGCAAACAGTCAGTTCAACAACATGAATGAGAGACTGGCCAGGTCTAACAATGCATTTAAAAGCATGTGCTGAATATTAAGTATTCCAATAGAGACACTGTAAGCCTGCAGTGGTGTTCAGTTGCTAGAAGTCAGTAGAATCATCATCTGCTTGAATTCCAGCATGTGCTTTGCTTCTTCAGGTCTCATGGTGGTACAAAATTGAGAACCAAAGTCCTAAAACAAGTCCTTAGAGGTGAACACTTTGCATATAATGAAACTTCTGATTGTTCAGTGGTAAATATTTTTCAGTGAGAGAAAGCAAGCTTTTTCTAAAGAGAAAATTGGAATGAAGGGAAAAAGACTTCTTGGCTGTTTTCATAATTAGCTAAAGGAATATTTCATTTTACTTGATGCAATATTTTTTTTTTACTTGTGTTTATCATGGATTGTTACTCTACTCTTGCTCATGGGTAACAGAGCCTTTTCAATCGTGTAATCAATCTAATAGTGCCAGAACTACATGGCTAAAGTTCCATAAATTTGCACTAGTAGCAAATAGGACATATTGATGAATGAGCTTATATTGTATTTCTGTGCTTAATTGTATTATTGTAAAGAATTTTGGACAAAAGGTTGCCTCTTTTCTAATATTTTTCTGCTCATGCATTTTATTCTGTTATGTTAGAAGGGTAAAGTCAGAAGTATAAATTACAATGTCCCAAATACTGAATGACAGCAAAAAAATTGCATTACAAATAAGGTTATTTCTGTGTTAGTAAGAAAAATAAAATGTCATCCTATCTCTGGAAGACTAGGTAAGATGATTAACTAGGAGCCATAAACTCTGTTAATTGCACACTGTTAATCATCATAGGTCACAGATGGATACTAATCCCTGAAATGTAGCCAAATTATGGAACCTGACAAGGGCAAGAAGAAGGCTGGTAGGGAAAAAAGACACCAAGTTATGTTTTAAACAGCAGTAGGTGCTAATTTGTTTCTCTTCCTCTTAAAGATGCAGGAGATTGTTCCTTTTCATGCAGCATGTTAAAAAGTCAAGGTTTTTTTGCATGTGTGTTGCAGAAATCAATTTGGTCTTAAGCATGGCAGGGTTACATTGCTTACACAACTTGTCTTGTGTTATGGCTCAGTCTAGCACGAGTTCCAGGTTGCTGCCTGCAAATCAGGTGTGAGCTGTGACATGTGCTTGTGACAACAAGGACACTGGATGTGGCAGACCTTGGATGGGACTGATCTCCTGCTTGAAGTTTCTGTTCTGGATTAGTTGATGTCTGAATCTGGCTAGCACTATCAACTCCCTGTGAATTTAACCTCTAGGCCTTTCTGTAGTTCAGTAGTGGTTGTCAACCCCTGCAAACTGAGATTGGGCAAAGGTGAAACTGTAAGGATCTTCTGGAAACTGTGGCTCAGAGCTTCTCCAAATGCATGCATGAGCCTCCTTAGGATGTTAGCATGGTTTCTGTGCAGTCACCTCTGTGAGTTCGCCAGGTGGGAAGCTTAATGCAGCTGTTAAGAAAATGGCAAGGAAGTCAGTATGTACTGCAGAAGTGTTTCCACTATTATTCACCTTTCCACAGTCAGTACCCATCCATGCAGGTGTTCTTTACTGATGGCTTTGCCTCTTGTCTTAGACAGAATTTCTTTTTGATTTTTTAATAACCTTGGAAAATATTGTGTGCAACTGTATGTAATCTACATATTAATCCCCCTTTATCATCTATCTAGTCTTTACCAGTACTTAAGAATATGCATTCTCAACCTAATATTTTTCTTTCTTTAGGTTCCAGGACCAAGGAAGGAGTAGTTCATGGTGTCACAACAGGTAAGATAATTATCTCTTGATTTCAGCTTATTTCCTACATCTGATTAACCAGCCATTTAGCTCTCAAAAATTCTAGGTTTTTGAGAGCACTGCAATTTGTGAAAGTGAGAAATACGTAGGAAAATTGAGAGATCTGGTTGGGTGGGAAGATTGAAGGGAAATGGCTTACAGGAAAGAAACAAATTTCAGAGTTTTGATTTGAATTTGTCACAGTTATGTGTTTTGAAATGTTTTTTTAAAACTGACTAATATCTCAGTAGCAAGAGCACTTTGAAACTTGGAATTTAATGCCATGCATGTATATTCACAATAGCATTTCTACACCAAAAAAGAGTAGATTTGCATTTTAAATTGATTTGCAGGGATCATTTTAGGTATGAACTGTAACCAATAACCAAAAATTTGTTTTAAGGGGCAAAAAGAATGGAAGTCTTTGATTTATACAGAGTGCAGAAAAGCCTTAACTGACCATAGGGCATTGAATAAAATGTGTAATTTTCTGCTATAGAATGTAGGAGTTCTGGAGATGTGAAGAGAATGCATGGTCAAGAAATGTAAGTTGCTTTTCCCCTGACAAATTAGAAAACAAATAAGTAGCAGAAAAGGATTTTTTTCCTTAGTGTACAGCTGGTGTATCATTCAGCTGTTCTCACACAAGCCAAAGCAAAGGATAAACAATGGTAGGTAAACAAATGTCACTACTTAATACACAACCCACATAAGTGATTGAAAAGTCAGTCAAGAGCACTTCTAGTAGCAAAACAGAACAGAGTATCTAGGATGGTCTTTCAGAGTTTGGCCTCAGGCTGAGCATGCATGCTGTTATGAGATACCAAATCTCAGCTTGTTAAACCTCAATTAAGAGAAATATTCAGAGGGATCATTTCTATGACCAGCAGAGGATTGCAGTAGAATGAGATTTGGGGCACATATATCCAATGTCACAGATGTGGGAGCAGCAACTGACAGCAGTAGGAAGCAAGTTAATAGAGGTGATGTTCACCAAGCTGGGATGTGATAGAGTCAAAGTCAAGGGCATTTGCGTGTGTATGAAACATGCTGAAGCACTGGGCTTCTGGTGGGCTGACTCAGTGGGGGACTTCTCTTCCTCATCCTGAAAGGAACTGATCTCAAATGCTGTACCTCTCTTTATGTGATGGCAATATGTTTAGTGAGGCAGGAAATTTTCAATTGGTGAATAGAATTTTTAACAGGTTTGAAAAGATTTTGAATTTTGTTCTGGAAGGTACAAAACAGACTGTAAAGCTAAACATAAGGGGAATACCTCTGTTACATGCTGTGCCTATGAATAGAAAATGTAAAAAAGTTACTGTTAGGCAAAACAGTAGCTGCTCCTCACACACTTTAGGAAACAGGTGACACAAAGCAAAATGCCCAAAACTTGGGAATAATGGGTTCTGTGCCACAGTTTGCTTCCTTCTGGCCTTTCAGGCTGCTTGGGATTAGTTTGGCTGTTGAATGAAAATGGAAAATGAACAGGGGATGAAAAGGTTGAAATGTGGCTGTGAGAAGAGAAGACTTCAGGCAAAACCTAGAGAGCATGGCTTCCAAAATGAAACAGCATAGACTTGCTAGTGTAAGAATAGAGGAACTGCTTGGAGATGTTTTAAGAAAAAAAAATAATAGCAAGTCTATAAATAGCTGTTCTGGCAAGTGGAGAAGGTAGATAAAAACAGATTTGGGTTCACTGTAGTGATTCTGAGGTGTAATATGAAGACACTCAGAGATAGTAGTGAAGTTGCTGTAGAAATCAAATCCATTTAAATCAGTGTTGTTGCAGTTAATGTGATAAAAATGCCTTTTAAGTCACTTATAAAGACCTACTTGTCTCTTTTCATATGACTGGAGTTCACAAGTTGTAGTGGTCTTATGGTACTAACTCCCCAGTTCATCATGTGAAACCTGAGGTGAAGTAAACACTTTATGTGAACAAAAATGGTTCAAGGGGTTGGAGACAATCAAATGCAAAATAGAATTACAGATCAAAATGAGTATGTGCACAGTTGTGCAGTCAGTCTTTTCTTGGTGTCTGAGTTTCAAAATCTTGATTGTTTTGCTATTTTTGAGTTAGCTGTGTGTTAACCCTCTATGCTGGTGAAATGCCTGTGAAATGACACGCCTTAAAGGGTTAAAAAACCTAAATGCATTCTTCAGTCAGTTAATTTCCAAACCCAAAATTACTAGACTGAGGTGTTTCTTGCTTTAAATGTGACCTGATTGTACCAGGTTTAGTGACATCAAGATACTGTGAAATGAGGACTCCAGGCTGTGGTTCACAGGAATATGGTGAGTGTGTTATTTGTCAGGTCACCCTTTCTCAGAACTTCTGATGATAAAGCAGCTTTGCTTATTGGTTTTATGGGATGTTTGCTTGTGTTTAGACTTGCCTTCGTAATTAATATGTCTCCTGGCCTTTGACTGTAAATGCATAATTCACCCATCTTGCTTATCTCCCAAAAATGAACTGTATCAGAGATGATATATTTACAGTCCATCTCCTGATATTCTAAATAAAGTAAGTATTTATTTTAAATATTTACTATTTACAAATATTTACTACTTGTACATAAATCAGAACCAAAAAGCCCTTAGTCCTTCAACCATGTGTCTGTGTTCTGAAATTGACTGAAGACACAATATTGACAGTTATAAACCAATAGTGAAGTGTTTTTCTTAATTCTTTTATCTGATCATTCCTATTCTTCTTAACATTCTTATTCATTGGTGTCCTGCTCTTTAACTCCCTCAGGTATCTTACAGAAAATTGCATAAATTAAAGAACTACCAATATATTTGTGGCATCTTTGTAAGTGAATTCTTCAAGTACTTAAGAGAAACTTATTGTTTGAAACACGTACTCAAAAGTATATTTGGTACAGTAAGAGTAATTTCATTAATTCAGACAAGTTCTGTGGTTTGAATCTACTTTTACTGTCCAAGGTTGAAAGCAACTAGTAGTTGTTTTGAATTGCTCCAGAGGTTTTACATTGATACCATATGCTACCCAGTTGTCTGTAATAAGTAGGGCAAAGTCAACTTTAATGCTAATACTTTTTGCCCAGTGCTGTAGTCAGTATTAGAACTTAAAGTTAGCCTTGGTGTGGTCATTGTACACTGTCCCAGGGTCATTTAATGGAAGGGATAGTCTCTGCATAGATAGAAGTAGTAATCAAGCCATAACACAGCAAAGCTCTGCAGAAGCTGCTTTACTGTGGTTCTTAACACTGTGATGCAAAGCAGATATCAATTTTACAAAGACTTCATGGCTTAAGATCATTAAGCAACCTGGTATTCAGATGGATTTAATAATTTGGAATCAACCCCTTGCATTCCAAATTGATTTGTTTGTGTGCCCTTAATGCTTTCCCCATTGCTACTTAGTGTAAGCAATAAAATATATGAGACTGGAAACCTACTTTGATTTTTCTTCTCCCGTCACTGGGGTTTCAGAGCTGGAGCGTCACCAGGCTGGAGCTCATTATCAGAGTCACTCTGGTAATGATGTTTAGTTATTCCTTAGAGACAGGAAAGACGGCTCTCTCCTTACTATAATTGCTTTTGCCAATCTGTGCTATTTATATAGTTTGCTGAATTTATCTTCATGGCTCTGATTTCTGAAGCAGTGTGTGAGAGATCTTCCATGGTAACTCCTGTGTCAGCTTTCTTATGCTATGTCTGCGCAGGTTTTGGCTGGGATGGAGTTCATTTTCTTCATAGTACCTGGTATGGGGCTGTTGGGAATTGTGCTGGAACCAGAGTTGATAACATAGGGATGCTCATTGCTGAGCAGGTCTTAGGCATCAAGGCATTTCCTGCTTTTCACTTCACCCCACCAGTGCGGAGGCTGAGGGTTCACAAGGAACTGGGGGAAGACACAGCCAGGACAGCTGACCACAGTTGACCAGAGGGATATTCCACACTGTATGGCATCCTACTGAGCAGTGAAACTATGGGGAAGGTTGGTGGGGGTCATCTGCTTGGGGACTGGCTGGGCATCAGTTTGTTGGTGGTGAGCAATTGTTTTAATTTGCATCGCCTGTGGGATTTATATCTTTCTCTTTGTTATTTTCCTATTATGATTTGTTATTACTATTATTATTTTATTTCAATTTAACTGTACTTAGCCCATGAGTTTTCTTACTTTTACCTTTCCAATTCTCTTCCTCCCCATTCTGCTGGGGGAGGAAGTGAGTGGGCAGCTGTGTGGTGCTTAGTTGCCAGCTGGGGCTAAACCATGGCTGTCTGAAATAGAAGCAATATTAAGTATACTGCTTTTGTTGCTACTTTTATCAGTATCTTACTGTTGTGCCAGTAACACTGTTAGCAGCCTGATTCTTTCCTTTTTCATTTGAGTTTGTATGTACTAAGCCTTTCCTAGGATGATGTGTTTCTGGGAGGAAAAAATGCACTTCAGACAGCGCCTTCCCAAAATACTGTTAGTAGTGGGAACAGCAGCCACTGGATAGTTGCTCTTGGAAGGTGGTTGTATTTGCCATGACAACATAGTATAAGAAATGTGGGTCTAATAATGGCATTGAGAATCAGGTGGATTATACTGCAGCATTCATAGTGCACTCAGTTCCACTCTGTTTTGTGATATTTTGCTTTTGAGGTGCAGTTGCTTTAAGAGCTTGAGATAATGAAACTAATTGTGACTATGACAATCAACACAGTACAACCATGCTTTATCATTTTATCAGAAAGGATGAGTCTGCTTAAGGCAAATAGAGCCCTTGTCAGCATCAAGCCAGCTGCGATTGTCCTTCATGTGTTCTGCCATTCAACATTGTTTGGAAGGGGGAGTTTCCAAAACAGTAAGTGTCACTTCCATACAGAAAAAATTAACAGAATGGAAGGACCCTGAATTATAGAATCATAGAATGGTTTGGGTTGGAAGAGACCTTAAAGATTATCTGGTTCTAACCCCCTTACATGGGCAGGAATGCCTTTTGCTAGACCAGGTTGCTCATGGCCCCCTGGCCTTGAGCACTTCCAGGAATGGGGCAGCCACAGCTTCTCTGGGCAAACCTGTTCCAGTGCTTCACCACCTTCACAGAAAATAATTTCTTCCAAATCTAAACCTGCACTCTTTCAGTTTGAAGCCATTCACTCCTGTCCTGTCCCAACACGACCCGGTAAAAGTCCCTTTCCACCTTTCTTGTGGGCTCCTTTTAGGTACTGGAAGGTCACAAGTAGGTCTCCCTGGAGCCTTCTCTTCAGGCTGAACAACCCCAGCTCTCTGAATGCCTTCATAGGCAGGGTGCTCCATCCCTCTGGTCATCTGGGTAATGTCCCCTGGACTTGCTCCAACAGGTCCATGTCCTTCCTGTGCTGGGACCCCAGGCTGGCAGCAGCATGGCCGGTGGGGTCTCACCAGAGCAGAGCAGAGGGGCAGAATCCCCTCCCTTGACTTGCTGGTTATGCTGCTTTGGATGCAGCCCAGGAGCTCTCCAAGAAAATGAATGAGACAGAGGAAAATAAAAAGTACTGAGATGTACCCAAAACATATCTCCTCTTCTTTTTAACTTTAAAAAAAATTTAAATACTTCTTGGAAAATATGATTTTTGAATCTACTTCTACAACATGCTACTTTATTTTTTAGAGTTCTTTTTGCCATTTGGAATAACATGAATGAGTTTGTTTCATAATGTTACTCAGTTTCTTTCTGAAATACTCCAAGCAGAATTGGGTCTCACCATGCTTTGCAAGATAAAGTGTGTTATTAGGACACACATCTTAAGATACATGTTTGCATGAACTAGTGAAAAGCTTCCTATATAAATTTTATCCATAGAATTCAAGGCTTTTTGTGGTCTGTAGCTGGTAATAATCAAATGGGGCATCTTAAGAGATATCTTTTTGCACTTACTAGCATTAAGTGAGACCTTCCCTGAGGGCAACATTTGCTTTTCAGCAAAACCCACTCTTGATTTTTTTTTTTTATTTCCCTGGAAAAAGCATGGCAATAGAGTAGTGGATGTATACAATAAATTTCTCGTGAACTTTTAGATTATTAGCATGTATAGTGTGGGAGATATTTGAAGCAGATTTCTTCTGTTTCTAATTTCCTACAATGTGTAGTCTGTTGTTCTGCTCTATAATGAAAGCTCCTGGTCATAATAGAGATAATACTCAATTGGTTGCTAACTTTTCCCTTTAACTTAGCTAGAATGAGCATTAAATTATCTGCCTCCATTTTCGGTCAGCAGATATTTATAATGTGGGTCTTTAATTAAAATTGCATATTAGGGATGTTGTTTAGCTTTCTAGCTTTTTCCTAATTCTTGCCATTTAGTATCAATCGTGGTAATGTATGCTGTCTGCCCTGTGATATGGACAACTGATACTCTTTATGTAAGGAATTAAAGAAATGTAATTTATCCACAGAAAGTCTAATTTTCATATGTGCTTCCCAAAAAAAAGACACAGAAATGGTGGCCTAACTTTCAAACGGAATCCATCCCGTGGTCATAAAGGGTACAGATAAAGCCATGAATGCGTTTTATGGATCAAATGGGATTTAGCCTGGAGGAAAGTATAGGATTAGTTAGAATTGAAAAAATATATGATGGATGTTTTTGAAGACCATTCCCTTGTTTAGAGGAATACATAGGGATTTTTTTGCTGAAAATCTGGCTATGTAACTTGAAGGCATGAACTCATTCCATCCCTTTTCTTCGAGCAGTGTCACTGTAGTTCAAGCTGCTGTCAGAAAGAGCCCTTGGGGATGAATGAGCAGAAAAAACCCAGTGATATTCTGAAAGGTAGAATGGCAACTGCTGATGTATATGTAGGCTAAATGAGTTGTTGTTTCCCTCGGGCTTGGAAGTTAGCTATTAATCCCGTTTGCTTTGGCAATCAGTCTTTTTATAAATTAGTATATTATGTATCGGCACTGGGGCAAAAATCTCAAGGGAGTCAGATAAAAGGTTGTATTTGAAATTCTCTGGTTGAGCATTGATAGATCTGCTTTTTAATGAAATATATCTTAAAAAATAAAAATAAAAAGAATAATCAATGTTTTTTGAGTCTAATGTAAAAAAATCTTGTCTTCTGTGCCCTGTATCGTGCAGCAAGTGTTTGGTGGACTAATTGGAATGCGTTTCCAAACTAGGATATATTATGCAGTGAGTTGGACATAAGAGCACCTAAATAATGATTTTTCTTCCCTAAAGTGCAGTTAGACATGAATGAAAATGTCAGATGTCTTTCACATGAAAGAAATTGAGCCCCAGCTAAGGCTTATTTTTACCTCTACTGCTCCAGTGTTACCAGATGGATAGTTTAATTTCTTAAGATCCACTTGGGGTACAGAAAATGTAATGGCTTTTCATGATGTTGGGCTGTCAGTGATAGATTCTCTGAAAAACTTACAGCTCCCAGAGGCATAATGTGTTTTTCCATCTTATGCTTCTCCTCAGTGGCCGAGAAGACCAAAGAGCAAGTGTCTAATGTTGGGGGAGCTGTGGTGACGGGAGTGACAGCGGTGGCGCAGAAGACAGTGGAAGGAGCAGGGAACATCGCTGCAGCCACTGGCTTGGTGAAGAAGGATCAGTTGGCCAAACAGGTTTGTTTATTTATGGTCTTTTCCAGGTGAAGAAGTGAGCAAAGAAGGCCTCATGAAGAGGCAGATGGAGTGTTTTCTGTCTGTCAGCAGTATGAATGCTGGATGATTTGTGTTATGCCAAACAAATGAACAACAAAGAAAATGTCTGCTGTTTATAGCTTGTATTTTCAGTGGCTTTCAGGATTTGGGAACTTGAGTAGGATTAGGCACGGAACTTTATTATTCTGATATGTCTTAGTCATGGATCATGGTTTAAAGTGTGATCTAGTGGTGATTCTGAACTCAGCAGCCTCTAGTGGAGGCCAACTGCTGTAGGATAGCTGTGTAGCTGTGTGGAAAGACAACTGTTTTTCCCAGTAACTTCAAATTTAAAAGCAACCTGTTAGCGCTGAAAGGTCAAACAGCAAATCTCGGGTTTCATTTGTATCCTTTGTGGTTGTAGAGAGAAGGGTTTGTGTGCCAATCCACTGACTGGTTAGACACACTGCATCTAAAGTAAAGGTCTAGCTGGAGAGTCACTGTCTTCCTTAATAGACTGACTGTCTCAAAAATGCCTCCAAATATTCTCGACTATCCAGATTAAATTTGCTCTAGCTCATCCTATAGAACACTGTAGGTATTTTTATTCCAGCCCCAAGGTGAGTATAAGTATTTGTGCAATATGAAGTGTTACCTCATTTTTGTTGCTGATATACTGTAGTTATGTTCTTCCACTGACACTAGGTGAAAAGTGACCCCAGTTGGCAGGAATGATGCTTTCCAAAATGTGTGTAGTGTTTTTTGGAGACAAAAATAACCCAGAAGAGACAAATACCTCCTTTTGTGCTGTTTTCTATATGAACATTTAAGAGTTAGACAAAAATAAGATTAGGAAGAGTATTTAGTATTTACACAAAAATACAGCTGTCATGGAATTTAGCATGAAGTTCTATTTTATATCTTATTTCCAGTTAGTGTCCAGAGGAGCTGTAAAAATTGAATCCCTAAAAACTTGGGGTTTTTATCCTTATTGAAGTGTACTCTGTGTCTGTCTGACAAATCCTATTGGTGCTTTACGATGTGGAGCAAAAAGGGATGTTATGTTGTGGTAGGTATTCATGTCACTGTGGTGTATTGTCTTGGAAAACATCTCACAAGTGGGTTTTATTCTATTTCAAATCAATATTCCTGGGGGATTTTTTAGTCCTCTTTTATTCAGCTATAAATAAAATGTTGCTTTTGATGTGGTCATGGACCTTTGTGAAAGCTGTGTGGGAAGATTTGCAAAGTGGAGAAACTAATGAACAGCCAGGGGATACATGAGTATGGCATGGTCACAGTAGTCTCTGCACTTCGTTTCTGCTAAAGCTCTCTCATAGTTTTATGATGAGAATATTCTTTTCTGTTCACAGCTCTTGAAACTCAGTGTAATCAGGATCATCATTGCTTTAATGCACAATTACCCCCTTTAGTATTGACCATAACTAATGCCTTTTTATCCCTCTCTGTAGAGAGAGATCCCTGTAATTATAAAGTATAAAACAAATGTCTGCTGACTTTCATTTAAATCTGTTCTCTGTATTGTAAAGCTTATATTTAAGTCTTGATGGCTGTAACAGAATAAAATTACATCTGTGAAATGAAAGAACATCCATAATGTGCATGCATATTATTCCTATAAATAGCAACATTATTCTGACCTGGTGCTTTGTTCTTTAGATATGTAAAATCATTCATTCGAGTCTTGATACCGATATTTTTAGACTGAGATTCTCAGTCATCTATGCAGTATGGCCATGTAGCTGAGGAGTATCTGTGGCTCCTCCTGGTCTGCCTTGCCTCTGTCTTTTACTGGTTTTGCAAGGGATGAGTAGCCATTTTGAAAATGTTAATATCAAAATTGAGTCACAGAAAGTTATTTTAAAACCTAGTGGGTTTGCATTCCTTTGCAGCTCCAAGGCCCATGAGATAGATTTTTGCTTGGGTTTTCCCGGTTAACTGACAGCTGGGTAGGGCAGGTGTGGGCATCCAGAATA
This sequence comes from Corvus cornix cornix, assembly GCF_000738735.6. NCBI lineage: Eukaryota > Metazoa > Chordata > Aves > Passeriformes > Corvidae > Corvus > Corvus cornix. Next base: position 18,926,815 of record NC_046334.1, on the reverse strand, counting down.
GCAGTGGGACACAAGTCCCTTAAAGGAAACAGGGTGAGTTTTTCTGAAATAGCAGAAGATGCCAACCAGGCATCCAATCAAAGTATCAGTGTAACTTTTTTTTCTGTTAGGTTGTGTCTTAAGGCAGCTTGCCTGTGTGAAAGCCTACAGTCTTGCATGGTGACTGGCATTTTTCTTGTGCCGTGATGGAAGTTTGGTTTTGACTTTCAATAATTAAAAACACTCATAAATTTTTGGGGTTTTTTTTTAACCTGTGGCTACAACAATAATTATGCAAAGGAAATATGAAGCAAATACTTGGTAAAATTCTTTCTTGAGAAACTTGTCCAAGCTGGCCTAGTGCAGCCTTAAAAGCTGGTGTGCTTTGGAGCATGAAGCACAAGCTTAAGCATCCAAGTGAGGCCAGGCTGGAGGGCTGCTGTGACACCACGCTGTCACCCACCTGCCCTGCAGCTGGTGTAAGCAGGCAGTGTGGAGTGACAGCTGAGACAGTGAGAGACAGGGATGACTTGAGAGTGCCCATCTGAGGCTGCCTGGGGGATTGCTGCTTTGGCAGAAACCCACTGCTAGAAACAGCCAGGGTAGTGGTGGTAAGTACGCTCAAATTAATTATAAAAGGGCTAATATACTGCAAGCAGTATTTTACTGAGTGACAAAACATCTATTGTGTGCCTGTGCATGTTTTGTTTCTGTGTACAGTGTGTCTTCTAAATGAGTTTTAAAAAAGTGAAAATTATTGATAGTTGCATTTAATGGAGATTTGTAAGTCAGCCTGAATGTATGGATACAAATGGGGGGGGGGAGGGGAGGGTACCAGCAAATAAGCATCTGGTGTATAACATTACATGAAAACAAAATATGGATTGCAAAGTCTGTTGTTTTCAGATAGGTAATTAACTAATTGAATTAAGTTCTTAACCTCACTGAATCCATGTCATTTGGTTCCCTGGCATCTCAAGAATAGATGTAGCCAACTTCTATGATTTCTATGCTGAATAATTTTACTGTTCTAGCATGAAAATTCCCAGTCAAGCTGAAACCTCAAGGTTCTTTGGGTACTGTATGATGATACAGTGCTATGGATTTCATGTGCTGTAGATTTTACTAAAGTAAATAGAAGAACAGGTCTTGTCCTTAAGATTTTTGGGATCTATATGATCTGTATGATCATTTTTGATATCTCCATGTGCTAATTTTTTTTTTCCTAGTGTCTCTTAATTTAACACTTTTGCAGTAAATAGCACTGAAAACACAAGATTACAGTAGCAGGTAGCAAGTAGGTAGGCAATATGCTTCCAGAGCAGGTAATTGAACTCATGGGTTTAATTACAAAGCTTTCACAGAAAGTCTTTAGGTGTCAAGACCAACAATTTAGGCATTAGGCATTTTCTTTTAGAGAAAATATTAATTAAGAGCCCTTGCTAATTGCATTTAATGTGAAAATTAATATAGAATATTAAAAGTGATGGCAAGTTTGCTGTATCTGCCCCTCCCCAACCCCCTGTGTTTTCTGTTGTTCCTTAGAGTTCAAACAGTGCCCCAGCATAAACGTTCAGTGCAGTGGAACCCACAGGTGTCTAGTATTCCACGTCTTACTTTTTTTCCTTTCTAGAATAGCTCATCTTGTGAACCACCAAAATTTTCCACAGACATTATACTTTGTTTAGAGCCAGGGTGAATGAATCCACTTTGGGGAGTCACCATAATCAAATATACAAATATGTAGGAGCCTTTTTGATCCTTTTTACAGGGAATCTCCATGAGACATGACACATTGCTGAGACTAAAGACATGATGAAACACCTTTTAATTTTGGTGAGAGCAACTCAGTTTTGATTAAGACACCAAGCATCACAGTGTACTCCAGTCAGCTGTTACTTGTTCATTTGGGAAATCTTACCAGTAGAAGGAATGCAAACCCTGTGAGTCTCTGAAAATTTGTCTTTCAGTGGCAGAATGAAGGATACTTTTCTTCTTTATTAAACACCAATTTTTTTAAATGTAAGCTATACTTTTTCCTTAAAGATTTCTGGTTTGTCTCATTGCAAATTGAGATTATGGGGTGTTCCCAAAAATGTTTTGATTACCACCTGTAGTTCAAGAAACAAAAAAAGCTGAATAAGAAATCTCGAGGTTTTGTACTTTACACTTTGATTACAGAAACAGAGATCAGTTTAGAAACTCTTCTGCAGAAATCTTATGCAGAAATAACTTAGGGATGACATTTGACTTCTACTTAAGTTATCTTGGGTATCAGTTCCCGAAGTTTGAATACCAACATTAAAGTCCCCAAGACTGCTTTGGTGCTCTCCTTGCTACCTGCATACAATAAAAATGCCTAGCTTGGTAGTTGAGAAGCTCCAACAGGCATTTTCTTGTTTTATCTCTTTTTATCTTTTTGAGACCTATTCAGTGTATTTTCTTTGCTTGCCCTAATACTGACATGCCACAGGGAAAATTCCTGAAACTTTTAAAATTAATGGTTTTTGTAAATAAGATTCTAAAAATAGGTCTAATCATTGCAGGATTTGGTTGTAGGTGAAACCATGTATTTTGCTAGAATATGGAGATCTCCTGGTTCTCTGATCATCTTTATTTCAGTATACTGTACAGGATGCTTGACTTGTTGAAGGATCACTATTCCCTATGCTTCCAGTCTATAGGTTAGTCAATTAATTTTGAAAAGCTTGGCTAAAAACACTAAGGAAAAGCTGTGGAGCAGAGATGCCTGATTTCCTTATTGAGAAAGGGAAATAGAGAGGTTTTTTACTTTTTCATTACATTTTTTTCCTATTGGCAGTAGTCCCAAAAGGCTAATAGACCCCAAGGAAAAGCAGGATGGTAAGTGCAAGTTGCATGAGACTTAAACTGTTGTTCTTCAGTTGGAATAAGCAGGTTTATTGATCTCCCAGAGCATTTAGTATGAGCAAAATATCAAGCCTTGATTTAAGCAAGGAAACTTCAGTAAGATTTTGGTGTGCCAAATGCAGAAATGGCCTCCACCCAATTAACTTCTGGAGTTGATGCTTTTCTGTAGATACTGTAAAGCAAGCAGGCTGTAGGGGCACAGCAGCATCTAACTGCCCTCCTCAACTACTTCTTACCCTTTCTGGCTCCAATAAAATGTCACAGGAGAGAATGGATACGTTTGATTAAATACATCAAGTGATCTAGGTCCATAGTGGGCCTGCCATGCAGTCGTAGGTCTAACCCTTTGTAGCTGATGCAAGCAGTGCCAGTTTGTCTTGTGCAATGCAGAGATGGGATTTCTGGTTGTTCAGGGTGGGCCTTACCATTGTTTTGATGTGACACTCCTGGCTGGTGTGTGGGAGCAATTACAGCAGCAGTTTGGAAGCAAAAAATGATTTGGGTTGGAAGGGACCTTTAGGATTGTCTAGTTCCAAACCCCCTGCCACAAGCAGGGACACCTTCCAGTAGATCAGGTTGCTCAAAGCCCCATCAGCCTGGCCTGCAAGCTTGCATAGCGTGGTTTCTGGTGGGATAACTAGCACATAGTTGGTCTTTCTCAACGAAACCAACATGGTTTAGGTGATTTATAGGAGAAGGCTTGCTCAGATAGTCACAGCTGAACATGAGTCAGACAACACTTGCTTTCAAATTTCTATTTGAATCATAATGTGCAGAGCACGTAGTCTGAGGCAGGTTTTTCTTTTTCCCTTATTGCTTCATTCTTGATCTATGCATAATGTATGTGAGTGACTGCTGCAAAACAAAAAGGATATTTAGCAGCTGTTAGTGATATTTCCTTTTTTTAATGTCTGTAGATTGATTGAGAGTGGAAGAATGATGGATAGATTTCCCATTAGGGGATCCACATTGCTCAGGAGCTGATTCACAGAAGACCCTTTTAAGAGAAAGCTTTTATTAGCTGTTTCTTTAAGTTCTTGGAGGAAGTGGAACTGTCAGTGAGCTGACATATCTTTTTGATTGTAGTGTAGCTGGACTGATTTATTTTGGTAGAGCTTTTCTTACTGATCTCAGAATTAATGATGTGTTGTACTAAAATATCTGTAACAAATTCATTCTATAAAGCTAATCTATATTCTAGAAACAGCAAACTCTGGTTTGTTATGGATCATAAGGCACCCACCAGTAGGTGATATTAAAGTTTTGAATCTGCTTTATGTATACAGTCCAATCTCCTCCTCATGACAGCACATGTATTTTTGATGGGAAAGCTTGTGAATCATCTAAGTTGTACAGAGGTATGAGTGTTGGTAGACCTGTGAAATTGTGTTAGAATCCAGTATGAATTCTGAGTGTTGGAATGCAAGTGGCTTTGATTTAGTGGTTTGAATTTATTTTGGAAGCACATTACAGTTGCAGTTGAGGCCGCTTAATGCAGTTTCATTAATGCAGTTCTGTTTTCTCTTGGTGTTTCCACATGGGCGAGCCTCCCATATGTAGCTTAGTATGTGTTGATACTGCATAGTGGCACAGTAAAGAACAGCATGGAGTGTATGAACCAGACTCCAATGTTTACAGGAAATTTTATTTGATGAAATATGCTAATGATGCTCACAAAAAATATGCTGATTAACAGGAGGGGTAAAGAGATCGTAAAGCCAGCAAGGAAATACAATGGTTTTCTTCTAGCTTTCTTTTGCAAGAGTTTTTTACCTGTCACTTCCTTCTTAGCAGGTATGTGCACATTCTGGTAGGACTTCTGAGTAGATTAATTTTATGTCACTTTGAACACCTCTGTTTGAAATATTTAAAATTAGGCTAGGCAAGATAGAAATGAATATGCATAGAAAATAACAATACTTGGGGGAAAAAAACAGACAGTGGAAGATGGGTGACTGTAGATAGAAGTGCCAGAGTTTGTGTTTGTTGAAGAGTATGCTGAAGTGCTGGTAGAACTTTGAATGGCAACTTATGCTTGACCTCCCTGGTTGGCAGAGAAAATACTTTTCCTACTATGGGGCAGGTTGCCAGTATTTTTTCTCAGAGAGCAAAACAGCAGTATTTGAAGGAAGATCATGTTCTTTCTGTCAAAGCATTTCAGTGCATTGATAGCTGTGATTTAAGCAGAACTTGAGCAAAGAAAACTTGTAAGCTGTTATCACAATATCCTGGAGGTTATTGCTCCTCATTAATTCAGGAGCAAATGTCAGTTTAATGTAAAGGTCTTGCAAGTTTTCCTGGTTTCCTTATGGCTTCCATGCTGTGAGATAACATTTTAGTGCAGACTGATGTTCGGGATCTACCTGCTGCCTTCACTACTTCTGACCATAATGTATTCCTAATTAACTGTGGAGAGATTGAGTTAGGGAGCTTTTGGGTGGCATCATATTGTTCTTTGTTTTCTAGCAATTGCTTAACCTCAGATTTTTTTGATTGTGGAGAAATTAAGTACCCCCATCTTAAACTGAATATGCCTATCTCCCTTGGTCTCCAAAAAGAATTGCTTCCCAGCTGATAGAAGGGTAAACACGTTCTCCACTAGGAATTGTTCATGTCATGCTAATGAGATAATACTTGTAATATCTACAAATAGCAGAACACAATTTTTAATTTTTTTCTTTAACTTGTGAGGAAGAAACGCAAAAGACATTCCCCATCCTTTTACTGGGAGACTGCCTTTTGCATTTATTATGAGAGTTTGCTTGTCTACACTCTGCTCTGTTTCCTCCCTCTTCTTTACTCTGGTCTCCCTTCTACCGCCTATATCCTCCATCTCCTGTTTCTGTGTAACTTACCTAGTATTCCCCCCACAGCACATTCCTGCTGTGTTGATCTCCCCTGTGTAGGTATGGCCATTGCATTATGGAATTCTCTCAGGCTAACTGTGGGACCAGTTCCATTTCAGTGTCCCTGTCTTTCCTATGCATCCATCTATGGGATTCATGCAGTACTCACAGAATTCTTTTTCCTGTTCTGAATAGTTTCGAACCCCATGCTAAATATTTAGGAAGGTGCTATTTGGTGAGAGGAGTACTTTTAAGTTCATTTGGGGGTGATATATATTCATGCCACCTGTATTCCTGTTCTTGCCCACTTTTGTGTGAAAGATTCAGCAATTTCAGATGGGAAATAGTTTTCATGCAACTCATGATAGCTGGCCAAAATTTGAAGTGGCATTTTTGTGCAACTTAAGGTAAAGGTTTTACAAGCTTCCAGGTATTAGCAGGTTACTATGTCTCCTTAGCATCTTCTGCCATGTTTCAATGCTCCTTTCCTCTGCTGGCCAAGAAGGAGTGTGCAAGCCTTGGAAGGTAGGAAGCTTAAATGTGATTCATTCTGTGCCTATCTGGAAGTCATTGCCTCCAGAGTATTTGTGATGGTGGTAGTTGGTGTGACTTGCTGATGTTGTAAAAGTCAAGGACTGCAGCTGGCAGGTTTTCTTAGCTAGTGGTGAAAGTTTATGGTGCTGAAATGACATTTTGGCAAAGCACTGCAATGCGTGTTTGTCTGCCAGTCTGTTCAGCAAAGCACTGCAGTGGGATGTTTCATAGGCATGAGTAGCAAATTGGGGTCTTGGATTGATGTGATGATGAGGGCTGTGTAAACTTTGAGAACTGAAGTGTGGAGTAAATACCTCCCTGTGGAGATTGGCCTGACATTCTGAAAATACAGATAATCTCTATGTCATCTCCCTTCCAAAGAAACCCTATAGGTTAAGAGGGAAAGGGAGGATGAAAGAAATCAAGTGGGGTGCTTTATTACGACTACCTAATTACTGGCAGTGCTGTTGTTACTATCAGAAGAAAGGAAATTTATATCAGAGTACTTGTGATGATCAGCAAATATTAGTGTCATATCACACGCACCATTTTGGTGGCTGTTTTAACCACTGATATAACTTCCTAAAGAATCTGTGGAGTAATAGATAAAAGCTTGGATATAGCCTGCAGATGTCTGGGACTTTTTTGAAGCTGCTAGGACATAATGAAAAAGAAGAGATGATCCATCTTTTCTACAGTAAACTGTCATTAAACTCTCTGGCTCTCACCTGCTTTCAATTGTGTTAATTTTTTGTTAGAGGAAGTTAAGTGGCCTGGATAAGGATGATTGGTAATAATGTTTCAGTTTTTAAGTACTTGTCTCAGTGTTTCAAAAGCTTCTATGATATACCTGGACACTGAAATTTGTTACTGGACAAAGCTACATAGAATGTCTCAGAAATGCATCTGAACATTTAGATTGCACATGTCTCTTTTGCCAGTGGCTTGTCTAATGCAAAATATTCCCTGTGAGCAAACTGGATGTGTAAGCTGCTAAAGTTGTCCTTTAAAAAAACATGCTTTTTGCAAGAGTGAAGCAGGCAGAAAGCCTGATTCTGAAATGTATTGGACATATTGATTCCCCTCCAAGCTTTTGGTGTTAGCTTTCAGAGCTGTTTCCTTGTGCTTGATTAGCACATGCCCTGGAGGTTTTCCAGGCTTGGGTCAGAAAAGTCAAAATGAAGCTCAAGATGAGGATATGCAGCCAGAAGAGAACTACTTTTACCCTGGTTGGTCAGTTAGCTGTGAATAGAAAGAGGAGCTGTCTGTAACTGCTGCTCCTTCAGAAGCACATGGAACAGGATTTGTGCCCTTAAAGCAGCTTAATCCCTCTGTCCCACCTCCCACTCCATCCTGTGGGGAAGGGGCATCACCTAGAGCAGCTGATACCCTGCCAGTATTATGTCAGCTATGCATATTTCTTCTCAGGGGCCATGGGATGAAGCGAAGCCTCTAGGTTTTTTTGGCTGACCTCAGCTGTACCTTTTAATTGTGTAATATAGTTCTTTCTTCATGTGCTATCATTTGTAAGAAAGATATGTGGATTTTTTTTCCTTGCTAATTTCCTGTGATGCTTTTAAGGCCAAAAGGGTTCTTTGTGGTCTAAATGGACGTGCATTACTTTGGAGTGGTGTGAAAAGTTCAGTTAGGGTGTCAGGTTGAGTGTCAGTCACAAGAAATCTCTTCTTATCCATAGAGACAGTATTTCTAACAGGGAATGTCCATTCAAGATGAAGAAAGGAAGAAGCAGTGGTTGAAACAAGCTATCACATCTAAAGCAAATGACTTTTACAGGTTGTAATGCGAAATATGCTTGGGGAAGGAAATTGCAAGGGCATCTGAGCTGGGTTACAGAGCACTTTTAAGACGTGCAGGTTGTCTTGATTTTGTGTGAGCCTTTAGGAAGGAGGCTGGAAGCTGTAAAACCTGTTAGCATCTCTGGTGTTGAGAACTCACTGTGAGCTTCTGATTGCTTCTAATTTGAAGTGGTTTTAATTATTAAGCTAATGATTTATAGTAAGCTGATACTTTAAATGTATTGAAATGTGCGGTTTAATTGTAATTGTGTATGCAGTTGCTGGCCAGTTTGGTAGAATTTATATCCATAATGCAGTTTATAGATGATAATATGTGCATGAAACACTTATACTTTGCCTAATGAATGTACTTATGTCAATTAAAAATAACAACATCACTCTGGTGGCATCAAACACTTCAGTTCATTACTTAGCTACCAGCGTATCTTATGTAAGAACTGCACTCAAGAGATGCTTGATTAACCCCTGTCTGACTTAGCTAATACTTCATATGGTTGATCTGAACAAATGATTCTTTTCAGATTCCTGGTAGCACCAGTTTTAATGGCTGGGTCATTTTTAATTTTGTGCCTGTGACAGATCATCTTACAAATCCCTCAAAATATAACTGACTGAGTTCAGACATACTGTATGTAAATTGTTTTGTAGAGAAAGGTCAGAGATCCAACAGAGCTGGAGGCTGAATTAATTTCCCTTTCTGGTGAAAATTATTGTAACAGGTCAAAAGTGAAGTCACTGGCTTTGCAGAGATCTTGAGATGGAAGAAAGATTTCCTCCCTTCTCCTCATCCCTACTGTGGTCTGAGTAATTTTTCTGAAGTGCATTTTTTGTATTCGATGGTGCTGGACCAGTGCATTTAGCAGCTGAACTCTCTTCCATGTCCACAGTATGGAGACAGGCTTTATGAGCATATATTTGCATAGCAAAAGTTTAAAAGGTGAAGGCAGGAGGGATCAGTGATCGCTGTTGTGACAGAATGCAGCACAGGCTTGTCAGACCAGCAGGTGGAAGGTGGAAGCTTTTACTAGGAGCCTTATGTCAGTTGTTACCTTTTGCTAGCTTGGAATTTATAAAACAGCTTCTTGAAATGAGGATACGTTTTTTTAAAGCACTGTTATTTCCAATAGACTCCATGTGTTTACTTTTTAGAAAAAACCTAAGTAATAGCTATTCCAGTAGCTTTGAAGGAGGGCATGTGTTCACATACAGCTGACCTGATGTCTGAGCCAAAGTAGTGAGCTTGCTTTTTCACAGTCACCAGCATAATGTTTCTTCCGTAGTCTATTTTTGGAAGGGGTGGTATGCTCATCATTCACAGGAAAGGTAACAGATTTAGCAGTGCTTCTTTCCACCTCCTACACACCATCAATGAGATGGAGTTTTTAAATCTTAGCTGTCTCTGCAGTTTTTTCCCTGAGCTACATTTCGGATGTACGATTTGTCATGCGGCTGGTTGGACTGCTGTAAATGCCAGCTGTTGTCCAAACTGAGAAATAGGGGAGGCTGGGAGAAGTAATGAAACCAATTTAAAAAGCCAAGCTTAGACCTTGCTTTGGAATCTAGTTGGAGTAATGTAAACATCTTGATGACAGTTAAGATGAGTAGTGGTGGATTTGTTTTTTCTTCTTTTCCCAGCCTCTGTGTTCCTTAGCTCAGCTGTATGCCTCTAGATTGTGTGTGGTACATTATGGGGAGGGAAGTGACTGAACAGAAGCCTTTGCAGGCTTCCTGAAGGAGAATCTTTCAGACTTGGTAATTCATCCTGGCATTCAGGCTACAAAGAGAATGTGGAGAACTATTGATTGTACTTGAAGTAAAATGGATGATCAGTAGCTGGTCAAGGTGCCAAGTTAATGTGCTCTACAGAGACTTGAGGACATTCAGTTACTTCAAGTTTTCCCTGTTCATCTTGGGTTTAAAGTTGGCCTAAGAAAACAGTAACTGATTTGGCTGGGATTGATTTGCATCCTCTGGTTAGGACAAGTCTGTTTGTGGAATCAAAGCTGATGGAGGGGATGAGCTGGGTTCAGGAAGGATGGAAAGACTTGGTAGGAGATGTTTGATGATTGAGGAATGAGTGGGAGGAGGAAAGAGTGGGCATATATGAGAGAAGGTAGTTCCCCCTTTGCATTCAAGCACCATGAGAGAACCTCTTAATCCTGTTTCCTTGGGGTATGGGATGTGCAATGGATTTACCTTTCTTGTATACCCAGCAGCTTTTGCCACCAAAATAGTGGCTTGGAAGTCTAGCTGCCCTGGATCTTGGATATTTCAGCCTGATGTTTTGCCTTTTTGGTAAACATTGGTAATAAACATGAATCCTATGGGAAGAAGAAATTTCATTTCAGAGTCTTTTTTTGTAACTGCTCTGTATCAGTCCTAATGTTGATCCCTTTGATAATTGCCAGGAAACTTATTTGTAGCAGAACTTGATGAGTGCTGACTGCTTTTGAATGTCTATCCTAGCACCTAACATTGGGGTAGTGTGGAAAAGCAGGGCTTTTGAGTGACTGTTTTACAGGGACATAGATTCAACTAAGATTTCAAATTATCTGAAAGGATTTGTACAGGGTCCATCATGTCATGTCCTCCTCTTCTTTCATGTTTTACCCTTCAGTGCCTGAGGCCTATTTTGAGCTCTGTGCAAACCATCACATCCACCTAAATGTTCCTAGATTTTGTGCTGACATCTCAGTAGCTCACCTAATTAGTACCCCTTGCCCCAAGGAGAAAGAAACTAAACTGATCAGATTCTGAGGATCTTGAATTTGGATGGGTTTGTGTGTATAACAGAAATTTTTAAAGATTAAGAAAAATCCACAGCCATGTGCTTTGTGTTTATTGATTATCCAAGTTTAAAATAAAATCAGAATACCTTCTAAATTTTCCAGTGAGTTAAAATCTGTTCTTACTGAGCCTTTGGTCCATCTGTCCTGCAGACACTCTTGTGTCCTGTACAGGAGACCTATCCTTTTGGTTTCCATAGGGTGCACAGTGTTTGACCAGCTATTTCATCAGTCCAGTACAACATCATATTGCTCTATCGCAGAATCATAGAATGGCTTGTGTTGGAAGGGGCCTTAAAGATCATCTACTTCCAACCTCTCTGCCTTGGGCATTATCTAACCCCCCTGCTATTATCTTCCTTGGTCCTTTGTCATGATCTCTGCAGCTGTCCTGTGGAAGTAAAGATGACTGCCTTGTACTGATAGACTCCAATCTCCCCTTTACCAGGATGGCAAGAGGCGTGACTGTCCGTCATTGGGACTGAAACTGGCACTTGAGGGAAATGCTGACTGTTTCAACAAAGTACAAAGAATTTACCCAGAGTGTTTGGTTTGTTATGTGCATTCCAGGGTTGTAATCACTTCCTGCCCCTGACCTCCCAGGTAGACTGGTAGGAGATCAGAACTGGATTGGTGCTTTCCTGCTTTTCTTACACATCATCAATGTCCAAGTCAAGATAGGCTTTTTATTACCCTAATGCTCAGCTTCATTTTTGTAAATCTATCGAAGGCTGCCTTGCTTGCCCATGTGTAAATAGGTACAAGGCTTTTATCCACAGTGGCTGTGCAGGAGAAATTGAATATTTAGTTTGGCTAGATATATCTTTATTAAAATATAGTGATGATCCAGGAGAAGTAAGAGCTCAAGTTGAATTTTACGGTTATCTTTACATTTAGTTGAACGTATCTGGCATTCAAAGAGAGAAACAAACCTGTCATAGCATTTGTCAAGCATCTTTCAGAAGGAAGAAAACTTGAAATCATTTGTATTTTTCTGTTTTGACGTGAACTGTCGACTACTTGCAGTAAACGTTTCAGTGTAGCTGTTAAAATGATGATTGTGTTTCGAGCTACTGTATGTAGCATATTTATGAAGAGCTTTTGTGTTACAGTATCTCATCTGTTATGTCCCTTATGTCATTTCTGATTGTGATATCTGAGATGCATCGGATTTTTTTGGGTTTTTTAAAATCTCTTCTGGAGGAGAGGCAGGAATTTGGCTGGCTCATTTCCAGATGTTGTGGTTTGAACTATCTGTTGGTCACTCTTTGTTAGAACACACTGTTCTTTCACAAAGTGTCATTCTGCATGTGGCCAGCATTTGAGACTGGTTTGAGAAGTGGGGGCAAAGAAGTGCAGAAATGCAAGTTGTCTTTGCCCTAAGAGGTGCTATCTTCCTAACAATGAGGCATTGCATGAAGTTCCTTCCCTCACTTGTTTTGCATGAGTAGCTAACAGAAGCTTGGAAGGGCTTCTGGTAGGATCCAAGCTGTGCAAGGAATGAGGGAGATGGACCAAGATCATCGTGTTTTGGCTGATGGCTTGATCTGTCTCTCTCAAGAAGCACAGCTTGCTTCAGTTCCAAAATCAAAGGACAGGGGACCAGAGGTGCCGCACTTGCATGCTCTGTGGACTAGCATTGGAAAGACTTGGGATGTTCATGAGAATCATTCACTGAAAAAACATACTCATGCTTAAGTGCATGATTCTTGGGATTGTCTTTTTTCAGGGGTGCTAAACAGGCCTATGTGCTTTAATATATCAATATTAAAACTAAAGGTGCATCAAGGGCTCTTCTATTCTTTAGCCACCCAGCAGTGCTTTGGTGAGCAGGTAAACAGAACTGCAGTCACTGCGGCTGCTCAAGAATATGGGAACGTGTCAGTGTTTGGCAGCTGATTGCAGGAGAAATAAGCAGAAGTGAATGGGCATATTGATAACATAAAATAATCTAAAGTACATACACGTGTATAGAACTGGTGAGGTAGAGCTCTAGCATATTTTAACAATGCTAGCACATAATTTTGTAGTTGCTCTGATTCACAGTAGGCTTTCTCAGTCAGGTCTCTTAAGTGTACTGCCTACAAGGAGTGCATAGTTTCATTAAGTCAGCCCTTGGGATATTGCCGTATCTGGGCTTTTTGAACTCTGTATTTGAACAGTTGGGACTTGTTTCTCCTTATCTTTTACTGTTGGAGCAGTGCATGCTGCAGTGTTCAGATTTTTGTTAATAATCTCAACATCATCTAGTAAAGTTGTATATGAGAGATAAATTATAGTAATTGCTCTTGACAAAACAAAAAACCAAAACCCTGAGAGTTTTGCCACCAGGCATTACTGAGTAATGATTAAGTAAGTCTCTAGAGGGTGGAAATAAATAGGATGTGTAATTTTTCTGGCTTTAAAATGTGACATAAAATTGTTTTGTTCTTCGTTGCTCCTTGTATTGTTCTTTCATAGCATCTTCTCTATTGTGGGAGTCAGTGTTAGTCATCTGGGAAGCTGCTCTTCCAGAGGCATCAAGCAGTAGGTGGATGGTATCCAAATAGTACAGAGCAGCAAATAACATCACATTCTTACCATGAAAAATGGTGCTGGGGTCTGTTAAATTCATCCCTTGTTCCCATTTCATGTCTTTGGCTGCATGAAGAAGGGCTATTGTGAGCCTGTCAGCTGTTGGTTCTGTCTTGTACTCTTGATCAACCTGATATGTCTTCTAGGTTGTCAAGGTTTTAAAGCAACTAGAATTGACTAAGAACAAGAGGGTAAGGCTGGTACACTGACAGCTGGTGACAGTTAAGTTTTCTTACTTCCTTTGACAGTAAGTTTTTATTTCACTGCTTGTTCAACCACCTCAGCATGGACTGTCACTCTTTGACAGCAAGTACAGCAAGTAAGGATGATCTTGTCAGTCAAACCTACTCAACAGAAAACTTGTTCCATTTACTTGGTGTTTGATTTCTATTTTGCCTTCTATTCAAGATTGTTCTGATCTTTGAGTACTTCATTATGCCATATAAATAGTTTTGTTTTTCAAGACTGTGTAGACTGAACGTCTGAGAATCTGAGAATTTGGCACGGCCCTATTTCTTACTGAATACTTTGTTCCACTTCTTGGTCACCAGTAGTAATGTAATTGGGATATTAGTAAAAAGTACAAATGCCAGGCAGCAGGATATTCTTGTCAGATGGAAACTGCTTCTTCAGCTGTGAATATATAAAATAATGATCAGTCAAGCCTTGCACATAAGTGCAATTAAAAAAAACAGCACAGATGTTAGCTGTGCTTTTGGACAGATCATCCAGACTGTCATCTGTTCACTTTCCTGAAGTACTGTTTTATCTATATGCATTTAGTCTATTGTGATGGCATATACTGCCTTTTAACTTCTTTTCCCTTCTGAAAAATCACTATATTAACTCTGAAGTAAGTAGTAATAATTTAGAACTCTCCTGTCTTTTTTTTTTTTTACTACTTTCCCTTTCTTCTTTCCCAAGCCAAGCAGTTTGGTTCTTCATTGCCTCAGACTCTGAAATACAGTAAGCTATTAGAGTTGTCTTCAGACTGCCAGAGAAGCAGACAATTACTGCAAGGTGATGGGATTTTTTTATTTGATACGAGATAGTGATCACAAGACTGGTGACCTTTGAGTTTTTCAGTTACTTTATGAAGACTGAATGGTAGAATAGCCTATCTCCTAGTCCTTGTCCTCCATGTCCATCACTGGAAAAACAGATGTTTAGGTGGAAATGGAACAGAGTGAATTTCGTGGCTTGTATGGAGTTTATTATTTGAAATTTTTTCAGTCTTATTGCTGGTAATCAAGGATGGAGACGGGTTTACAACAAGGGGGCATTTTGGAGGAGTAGCTGTTAAAATATCTGTGAGATGTGTGAAACTTCGCACCAAAGTAATTACACTTTTAATTTCAGGGAAATAATTCTGCCTTGCTTGTTTTTACCATACCTTCTAGTGCATACTAATTCTTTCCTCCTTGTGATTTAAGTCTTATCTTACTACTTGGGCTGTATTTGAAATGTTTCCTACCAGAACACATATGCAGTAGCATGAGATGTGATAGCAGTACCATTCTGTGCATGTTTTTCTCAACAATCTCTTTCTTCTGTGTCACATTATTTAGACAGGATTGGCTCAAGTGCCACTCATAAATGTCTATTTCTGTTTGAGAAAAGAGATGGGAATCTGAATTGTTCATTGCCAGTTGGTATTTAAAGATACAGTTAAAAAGTACATATTCAGACCACCTGAACAGGCATCAGTCCAGACGTGATAGATTCATGCATTTGCATGGCCCTACTCCATTTTAAAAGATGGTGAGTCCATGAGTTCTAGTCAGTCTCTCAGCATTGTGTACATTACCTTTGAGTCCAATCCTTGTGGAGAGTAAATCACCTCTTATGTGGCTGGGGAGGAGGATGCCTTGTGCCATAGTGGGTTCCACTGAAGAGAAACACACACAGACCAGTGTTGGCCTGAAGCTGCTCTGCTGATAGTTTTCTTCCTGTACTTCTAATCAGGGACCAGACTCACAAAAACCATGTTCCCAAATCACAGGGGTTGTTCTCTAAGCAGCCACAGTGCTTTCCTCACACACAGTCTGAACTGTAAGTAGAATGCAATATATTTTTTAGTAATCTTCAGGTGAAGACCCCTGTAATGGTTGTCTGAAGTCACACTGTATCCAAAAGAGTGTAGTTTGGATGGATGGAGTGGAATACATCTCTCAAGGCTTTGCAGCTGTACAACAAGTTTTGTTGCTTTGGGATTTACTTGTATTTTATCCAGAAATGTAGCTCACTAGAACAGGATCCTGCAACATCCAAACTGACAGAAATCATTAGTCCTTACACTCTGAAAAGCATGGGGATTATTTCAAAGAACTTAAAAGCAAATGTCACTTTTCATCTTCAGAACAGATGCTTCTACTCTGTTGGAAATGCAAGGCAGGAAGCTTGGATTTCTCTTGCTGTTTGAGAAGTAGAAAAATATAAGCTACAGTAATTAGTCCTATTAGTAGTGTTGATGTCAGAGTTACAAACCTGAAGTGGTCAATTGTCTGCCAAATACGGACTTGTAAGCGCAGGCTCACTACCACAGTATTGGTTTAGGCACCTAAAGGTATTGTTTAAAGGATTTATTGGAACATCCTTTGGGGCTTCACCTGCAACTATTTGCTGGCTAATATACAGCAGCCCTCCTAAAGCAATTTAGAAACTGTGCTGTCTGCAGTTCCTGAACACTGAAAGAAATCTTAACTCTGTCTAGTCAGCTACAGCCCAACCCCGATGAATTGCTTGTCCTCTTAAATTTAAACTGATTAAATTTTCAGTTGGGTGATGACTGTCTTCAGCTTTTTTAGGATAAAAGTTTCTTATAGTAACAGGGAAACAAAGTGGTAGCATCTCTTTGAACAACCTTTTTATTTAAAACTTTCTAATACAAAGGCAAGGGGGAGTTGCACAGAGCAGCATAAAACTCAAATGTGGCACTGAGTTGTTGTTCAGACTGAGCTGCATCTTTTGATATTGTTGCTTCAGTGCTCAGCATTGGGACAGATTTGCCATGTAGATTTCAGTTGTTCATTGTGCTTCTTGAAATTACAATCATTGCTGAAATGTTTGGAGTTTCTTATGGTCTTACTATTTTGTTGATTTTTTGGAAGGAAAAAATGTACATTAGATGTGTTAGTTCTTTTGTTTTTAAATGCATCAGAGGTAAGAACCTAAGAAGAGTTACAAACATTGGTGTGGCATGTGAATCTCCTCTTGAAGATGCAGGGCATTCATGGTATGGTTTAACTCTTCACTTGCCAGGAGGAATTTTTAATTGAGGGACTTCCTAACTCAGAGGTGTCACCACACTGTAAGAAAAGTGCTGTTTCCATTTGATACCTCTCAGCTTGTCCTGCAGTTATTTGAATCCATGTAACCTTCTGCAGCCAGTGTGCCACTTGAAGATTTTTATGTGGCACCAGTGATTGTATTTGATGTCCTTTAGTTTTCATCTTTGTCTTGTCTCTGTGCTGTTTAGCAGGCAAAGGTCAAGTTGATGATCAAAGAAATACCAAATCTGAGCTCTTTGAGATGCTCTTCATCCTGATATTTTTTGACGTTAACTGAGTTTCTATTTGCATTTCTTGAAAAATATGCACCTTGCAATAAAATGAGAAAGAAGGGGAAATCCTACATTTTTGTGTAACTTACTCATCCAGTAAAGCTGTGGTTTTCTTGTCTTAGACTGTATAATTATAAGAAACTGGGGGGAAAAACAAGAATCATCTTCCAGTTTTGATAGCCTGGTAGCTATCTTTTTCCTGTAGTATTTTCTAATATTATTTCAAAACTTTGTTATGCAGAAATTTTAGCCATTGTATCCATAAATGATGTGTGAACAGATTTCAATTTCCATTAATTTACCCATTATTCAAAATTGTTTGTCTGTTTCAGCCTATCAGTTGCTCTGTTTGCTATTTGTTATTTGCCCTGTGCATTTGGTCACCGAGTGCACAGAATGTTCTTGCTCTTGGATAAAAAGTCTTCCAAGCTCACAAAGCCTTTTTGAAGGAACTGTGCAAATACATTACTGCATGCGTATTTGGAGTGGCTTCTCATATGTGTGATAATAGAATGTAAATAAAAGGAATGGTGAATGCCGTTGAAATGGTTACAAAAATTGTGTTTGTATGAGTGTTCAGGAGTATTTTGTAATGGCTTAGTGTGACTGCAGCTTCTCATGGATACTTTTTAAAATAGGCAATATAAAGACAGTGTCTTCAAGTTGTGGGTATTATGGGCTTTAGCTGGATGCTGGTTTTGCAGCAAGACTTACTGAGATAGTTAATTGTGCTGACCTTTAAACTGTTGTTCTTAGTTTTCGGACTAACAGCCGGAAGTGGAGGGGAGATGTGGCATCTCTGAGCTGTCATCTGGGTATTTCTGGGATTTTGCACATGTAACAGTTAGACTTGGCTCACATTTTCAAAATTTCCTGCTACAAATAGTTGTGGGGGGTTTTTTAAGTGAAATTTTAAGCTTATGAACAAATTATTTCTGGGATAAATTTTGGGAGTTTTATGCTTGAGATTCAGTTTTTAGATTTGTGTTCCTGTTCTGCTGCCAGTAATCAGAATTTCTTCCACATCGTTACCACTTCTAAATCTGTGACTAGTATGCTGTCTTTTCTATCACAGATCTTTTAAGGAAGATATTTTTAAAAAATCCTTTTAGTAACTGATGAGACACCTTCCTTCAAACTGAAACACTGTCATTTATTGTTATTCTTTCTTTACAGCTTAAATTCAAAAGGCCTTGTTTATATTCAGATCAATTTGAGTTACTTTTTAAATCAAGATTTTTGAGGTACACCACCAGCTGCCTGGGTAAAATCTAACTAGAGTAATTTAACTGTGCACCCTTAATCCACTAATTTTGAGTCTGTGCAAAAGAAGCAATCTTGTTGGACAAGATCTGCTCTGGTGTTTTATTGCCTGTGCTTCTGTTTCCATCCAGGAGCAGGATATTCAGCTGTGTGTAGTTGTTGGCCATGGCAGTCAGTGGGAGAGTTACTGATTTTTCTCTGTGAGAGCAACTTTAGTGCCTCTGGTGCAGTTCCCAAATCCCCACCCAAACTGCTGACTTTTTGTTCATGAAGTGCCAGTGGTTGTCACTTGACTTTCATCAATGCTCATTTTGGACCACCTAAAGATCTGGTCAAGTATTTGATAGAAAGTTTGGTCAGAAGGTAACCAGACTTTAAAAAGGTCTAAGGTATTTCACTTCTAGGGGTTTGGGATTTTTTTCACTTTGTTTGTGTAGGCTTGTACTGGTTATTTTACTCCTTCCTCCAAAGCAACTGGAGGGAAGGTTTCCTTCAAATGGGATGCTCTTACTCTGCCTCTAAGGCTGTGAAAGAGAAGCAATGTTTGCATGAGAAAGAGGAATAACACATTTTAGCTTTTTAATGATGCAGTTCTCTCCTATCAGCCTCTGCTCTCTGTGCAATGGGGGCCTGTTTTTGGCAGTGGAGAAGCAATTCAGTGAAGATTTATTTGCAGATAACTCTGCAATTCTGACTATTTCCCTGTAAAAGAAACTTAAATTGCTGGTTGTCCTGTTAAAAAGCACCAACTAATTACTTTGTTTCTCTCTCAGTAGCAATAAAATAGATGAAATCATTTTAGCATTAAAATTAGGTCACTGTCCAAGGCAGTTGTTGAGTAACCCATCATTAGGATTTTAACTTCAGGATGTCTAATCTGAGATTAATTAGAAGTGTCCTGAAATACGTATTCCTAAAGTGCTTCCAGTTGGGCTCCTCAGTGTTACTAAATCTGAGCCACTCTTAAATGAACACAGCCTTGGCCAAAATGTCCAGCAACAAAAATTCCTTGAGTTGGTGATTAAAACCCCACACTCCACCCAAATGCGTGCCATAAATAAGTGACATACTCCTACCACGACAGAATTAGTTGAGGAGAAAGAAGACTCATGGTAAAACTCGTAAATGTCATCTTTGTTAGCATGGGACATGTAGGAGCCTTTTCTAAAAAGGAGGATTCAGTGCTCTGTGAATAGATGAGTACAGTATGTAAAGGCTCGTGACTAACATAGTAAATCTCAGCGCCTTGCATTATGCAATATAATGTTGGGAATGCTATTTCTCACTGCTTCATTTGTAAGACATACTGTTCTGCCAGCTACAGCGCAGCCCTGAAATTAGTGCTCCTTTGGGGAAAAGGAAATGAAACAAGGTCACTGGTTTCATTTGTTCGGGCCTCTGAGAAAGATGGGATTTTGTTGTGTTCCAAACAGATGTGGTACAGAGCTGTAGGGGGCCCGGGGACTCTGAGTGCATAACAGTGCGAGCACAAATGAGGGCAGGTCAGAGAGAAACCCTATTCACTGTGGCCCTAGTGAGGGAACACTGAGATGGTGTCTCCCCCTCTCTGGTGTTACCCTCACTCAGAAGTGGGGAGTTGGAAACCATCGTGGACTGCTAGCTTTTGGTTAAAAAGAATGTTCTTGTAGGTAAGATAAACTTCTTAGCCAGACCCTTCAATTTTAAATACTAATGGTTTCACCACCACAGAGTGACTGAGAGAAAGCAAAGAACATATAAAACTGAGATTTTTCCAAAGGCTGTAGCTGTAGCCACTAGGACAAAAGAAATGATAACTAGCTTGGAAGTTGAGGAGATGTGCTTTTCACTATGTTGACTTAATATTTTCCTTTACAATTGCTTCGAGTTCAGCATCTTTTATGTTTCAATTAACTTATTCCCCATTAAAATAAAATTTGATATGTAATTCTGCAAGTTTTACTAGGGTTCTTGGTAATTTTTTGAATGACCTGAGAAATTCTTAAGGATTCTGACTCGGAAAGAATCAAGACAAACTGAGATTTCAAACGGAGGTAGCAGGGAAATAAAAAATGGCCACAATGTGTGTCAAAAATCTCTCTGTGAACATTCTAGTGATGAGGCGTGCCTCCTGCTGGAAACTGTAAGAGAAATCACTGCACCACTAAAACCTAGGACTGCATGTTCTGCAAGCATAACCCTACTGTGAACAACCTGACCTCAGCGTCAGCTACCTGGGGAAGCCTGGCCCAAGAGCTTTGCTTTTGTGGTGTGGCCACCAAATGTCCCAAGGAGGAACATGTAAATCACAGGTGATATGCTTAGCTACACCTTGAGGACTTAACTCCAGATTTTCCTGCAGGAACAGAAAATAAACCCACATAGTCATTTGAGCAGAAAAGAAGCACTGATGTTGCATGCTCTTCACCTTAATTTTTCTTCTTCTTCTAAGGGCGATGAACAGAGGTGCCAGGGATTACAGAAAGAATGACAGGTAGTGTAGTTCCTGCAAGCATTTGGTAGGCTATTTTTCTTTGTCTGAAAGCATGGGAGCTGAATGAATATCAGAGTTTATAGATCACACTAAGTGATGAGGGATTGTGGCTAAAACAGAGATACACAACTTGTGGCTAAGGTAACGATGGGAACTCTGTGACTGGGAAAACAATCTGTGTTTTTCCAAAGAACAGCATGTGAAAATAATACAAAAACATTAGTTCAACAAGCAAAAAAAATAAAAGCAGTGTCAGCATATAAAGTGATCAGCAAAGATCTGGCAGCGTATCCAATGTGGAGAATGTGGCTGAAAAACAACTTAAGGCTTCCTTTTTCTTCAGGAACAATAGGAGTTTTGGCCAAAAAAAAGAAAGAAAGAAAAAAAAAAAAGGACTATTCACCCTGAACCACATTATTTGGGTGATGCACAAAGTTTCATATGGCTCCCACTGAAAGCCTGTTTAAGTGAGGAAAAATTCTTTCTGTACTTAAGGTTTGTGTCCCTTTTCCCTGCTGAGGATTGGGAGGGAGCTGTGTGTGTGTGAAGCATATGCAGGAGGGTTTCCTTCGCAGAAGATAAAGGAGTTCAAAGGACAATTTTTTTAAAGGGTGGAACTGGGGAAGATAGAATATGTGAAGGCTTTGTCAAAGCATCTTCAGTTGAGTTGGAGTGTAGTTATGAAGCTGGTGAATTTTGGACATCTAATCATTAACAATTAGATGTTCTGTCCTTGGAAACAAGCAGAGACGCTAACAATAATGCAGGATAACCTGCCTGATGGCAGACAAGCAAGTAGTCAAGAGAAGCTCCACAAAAATATGGGAAGTGACATTTGCAGCTGGTGACCCCATAGTGAACTCTGTGCATGCTCACAGATGTCAAAAGAAAATCAGAAATTGAAATATTGTATTGTATGGTAAAAAAGCAAGTAATTTCCATGAATTGTTGTTCTGGTGGAAATGGGGGCAGTGATATTCAGTTAAGGATTAGTACAGGAAGCAGGGAAGAAAATTCAAGGTTGGATGGATCAAGTGAAGCTTTTTCCAGGTTCTCTCAGTACCAGTTGTAAAGGAAATGGCTGATGGTGAACCCAAGCTGCTTCTGTACTAAAAAGGATCGCTGAAACAACTTCCATGAAAGTAAGATAACTTAAGGCCATGTTGCTAGGCAAAATTAATTTTTAACTCCAGAGCTTAAAATGCTTGGGATGCACTTTGAGCTACTTTGAAATTTTGATCCATGGATGGAGGCTGCTGGAGAAGACGGAGGAGTTGTTCTGGTCTATCATAAACTGGCTGCAGCTTTGCATTTAATCACTGAAGATCTATTAAGTCTGTTTCCCTACCTGCAGAGCTTGTAGAATGTTTCTGCTTTATCTGTGTGAAATATAAGAGCTTGGCATGCTGTTGTAAGCAAGGGAAAGGCTTCTGCAGAGGTGAAATCAGCACAGTGTTTAGTAAAGCATTCAGAAGGCTAAAATTCATGGATGTGGCTGAGAAGTTTATAGACCTTGAGCACCATGCTTCCCAGAAGTCATTCCTGTGGAAAACAAGTTAGCCCTTGGTGTTTGTGCTGGGTGATCTATCAGCCAGAAGGTGATTAAGTGAAGATGGAGTTCCCCAATAACTGAGGTTCATAGGTAACATAATGGTAACATTAGGAAAAAGGAAAAAATTAAAAATTGAGGCATTACATGGAAGTGATGGGAAGAGGGATTGAATGTAAGAAGGTGTCTGAAGCTTTGGGGTTTTGCCTTTATTTATTTATGGGTTTTGAGTAGTTGAGAGATCCCTTTCCTCCCTTAATTCACGTATTTCCTATCAGAATCTCTAGAGAAACAGAGTGATCAAAACCAAGGACTAAATGTTGCATCAAAGCTACAATGAGACTTTTCCTTTCGTTATACCATGGTAGTTGGATTAGTAATGATAGCTTTTGCTAGTTCATTCATTTATCTAACCCAGTAGGATCTTAAAAGAATATTTCCTGTGCTATTTAAGCATTTTGTTTACATGTGTTCTTTTCTTTGGTTCTGTGACAAATTCTTAGATGCCAAGGAGCATAAATAGAATTATTTTCTGTATTTAGTTACATAATTGTTTTAAAGAGGGCAAAGAAATATAAATCTGTGAACTTGTGTCAGGATAAATTTCTTCTAAAAAAATACTATTTTGCAATTGATAGGAGAAGAAGCTACTTTTCCTCTTTGTGCAGGTGTTGCTGGGAAATGGCTGTGTAGGATCCCTAATTATTCCCACTTCACAGGCAACAAGATGCTTGGCTTGACTTTTCCAATCAGGAAAATTACTTCAAAAAGATAGGACCATACGTTTTTGCCTGTGGCAGGGACTCATTCTTGGTTTTTCTGTAGCTATTTGCTGGTGGTTTGTGGACTCTGCTTACATGGTTACTCTTAAAAACCACTTCCTCTGCTCTTCCTCACTGTCCACCACATATCCTCTCCCTCCTAGGACCAAGGCTGTGATTTTCCCATGGTTCACCACAAGGTAATTGAAGGATTGGGGATATGGAGAAAGATGCTGCCACGGGCCTTTTCTTCAGCTGCTGTATGACTGCTTCCTGAAATGATACTTCCTGATATCCTGCTGTATCCTAACTGCTTTCACCTGCACTAACATACAAGTTAAGAATTCTGGTAATGCTAGACAAATTCATATGATGCAGATAACTTGTGCTAAGGCTAACAGCATTATATTTTGCTTTTTATTATAATTTCTAAGCATCTAAGACAGTTAAGTCTATGACACAAATGACAGCTCTGGTCTTTAAAAACTTTCAAACGCATGGCTCAGTCCAAAACTGATTTAAGTTTTTGGCAGCAGTGGCACTGACTTTGGATCTGAGCCTTTTTCTTAACACCAAGCATGTTAGCTCTTTATGGTTTTGATCAGGTAAAATATAAACTTGAAAAAGTGACAATATAAGAGATGTTTGTTTTCTTCTTGGAATGCTGTTGCAGTTTGGAAGCTGACTAATTAGTTCAAAGATGCCTTCTAGACGTGTACTGGTGACCATTTTTAATGGCAGTTGCTGAATGCTGCCCAGGAGGTCGTTGGATCTGATTTGTAGTAGCTTAAAAAGATGGATTCCTGCATGTGTGGATGTCTGTCTGCTTCCCCCTAACAGCTCTTCTGGAAGTAGTGGCCAGAGATCAACCAAGCAGATCATCTCATGATCGATCTCTCCTCTTTCTTCTCCTTCTTAAAACTAATGTCTGAAAACTGAGCATAATTTAAATAATTGATTTAGATGATCTGCACTGACAGATAAACAATTAAAAATCTGGCCTGGTTTTCCAGAAGGACTAACTAAAGAGGATATTCTTTGAGAAGTACGTTTCTAAAATGTCTTGTTTTGAATATTCAACCGCCCTCTGATAATTCATCCAAAAGAATTCCCTACAGGCAACTTACAATTTCTTGTCTCCACTGGCAGAGTTACTTGCAGTGGATACACTATAATGATATATGTGTCCAATGCTTAAGCAGTTTGTGCAGTTAAATTATATTGCTAAATATAATATACCCTATAAGGTTTCAAATTTTCTATTTCCACTATTTTACACATTTTGCCTGTGCTTTCTTAAGCTAGTGTAATATAATGAACTTCTGGGTTGGGTGCTGTAGGTTTTGTTTGACATATCAAATAAATGCTTTAATTTTAGTGCTGCTCTTCTACCAATTTCTGTACTTCCTACTGTGAAGAAACATGTCTTGGTCCACATGGCTCTCAGGAAACCTCTGTGCACAAAACTGTGTATTAGAAATGACAACAAAAAGAAGTTGTGACTTGGAAAATAGACTGAGGCTTGCTGCTTGTGCAGCAGGAAAGCACAAAACTCATTAAGTAGTTAATGAGCTCAGTGGTTTTAAATGTGGGGGAGAAGTGGCTTTGTTTTACTGAGGCTGGAAGGAGAGAGGAAGGTGACTTTGTAAGAAATATTCAAATGTTCTGAAATCCTGGTTTTCCCCTCTCTCTCTTGGTGGGGGTGAAGCTGTAACAGTAAGAAAATTACTAACTTTGCTATCTCATATTGGAAAATATAGATAGGAAAAGACATGAAACTTTGAAAAATGCCTCACACAAATCACAGTGCCAGAAAGACCAGGACTTGGTTGTGTAAAGGACCAAGTGTGTGCATGGGTTCATTCTTCTGTGTGGGTACCTGAACTCAAGAGTGTGTGTGCAAAAGTCCTCAGTGGGATTTGGATGCCAGGGTGCTGTGGTTAATTTAAGTTGAGCAGGTGGGTACTGTCATTTAATCTTTCTTGTGGAAGCTGCAGTGCTTGGGCTTCAAGTGCTGAGGGTTCTGGGGATCAGGGCAGCATTGTGTTCCTTCAAGTGTCCTCGCACCAGCTACCTCAGTTTGAGCATATTTCTTCCTTAACACCCATGGCATTAAAATAGCTCCTAACCTGAGGACAGGTACTCTGTTTTCTGGCTGTGATGGATGGTGTTGGTGGTACAGGTCTCGCATGAGTCAGGCATGAGTCACAGAGCCTCCTGCAAAGATGCAGCCTGTGACATGCATGCTGAGAACAGAACGCTTTTGCACAGCGCAGCCCCTACTTCCCAGGATTAAATGCCAAGGATGAGACTGCGGTTTTGGTTGCCACCTATGCTAGGGATGTGATGGGGAGAGAGCGGGGCATAATGGATGTGTTTCCCAGGTGATGGCTACATACAAAGGGATCCAAATCATTTGGGTCCCAGCTCAGCTGTGCAGAGTTGTTGAAAAACACCTGTGAGCAGCATTCCCTGGGCTGCCCTGCTCCACCTGCCAGCCAAGGTGTGCTGGTGCCTTTCCAGTGCCTACAGCACTTGTCATGAGCTGCACCCTGGTGTCAGCAGGCAGTGGCAGTGACATACTTTGTGTTTCAGAATAGCAAAAAATTTCTTCGCTTTATATAAAAATAAAAGCTGTGTGAAGCAGCTGAGTAAGATGTAATCCTGGTAGTGTAAAGTTGCCAAGAGAGACAGAGGCTGCATTTGTTCTCCTGGACTCTCACGTGAGGAGAGAATGAGACTACAATCAATATGGGGCTCAGTGCTTGAGTATTGCCTGGCTTCCGAAGGCACAGAGTTCAGTTGACTTCTGTCATGAGCTATGCCTGTGTAAAAATGTGGCTTGCAACAGGATTTTTTGGGTATTCTGTGGTCATAGTCAAAAGCAGATTTTTGAGAGATTCAGTGTGCTGCCCTGGGTCTTAAGTATGGTTTTCCATTGGTACCCCTGTGGGAGCTGAGTGACTCTGAAAGATAGTCCCTGGAGTATACTTAATATCATAACAAATTTTAGCAGTTTAATTCTATTTAAATAGTTTTAACTCGCTCCTCTGAGCTGCTGACTTGCACTAGTTTTCTCAGGCATCAAGTGTATTGGATTTTTTTTAGTTTATTTTAAATAAACTGCTATTGTATAACTTTGATTATGAGAGTGGAGAGCATAAGAAAAACACCCAATATCATGAGGAGGGTGACTAATGTTGGCAGCACTGGTGATGCTGATAGACATTAGAAGATAAAAGAGAGCAGATGGTGTTTCATGATTTTTTGAGTGCTTTGCTTATCTTTGCATCTCTAATGTAGTCCTTTGAAGAGCATTACCTGAATTTAAACCTTTTCCTTCTCTCAAAAAAAAAAAAAAGTGAGACTAATCATAGTGTTTTCAAAGCAGAGACACTGTTATGGTCACATCTGGTACCTAGAGTGCCTCTGCACTTGTCGAAAAATTTGCACTTGGAAGGCACTGCTTTGTCTCAGCAGTGAGCATTTTATTTTTGACTTTTCTCTCCAAAGCTTCCCAAAGAAAACAGAAATCACAAGTAAACATGGCATGCCCTTGACTTCAAACCCATGGCAATCCTCTGGGATTATTTTGCTTCGTAGAAGTGCAAAGCACATCACACGTCCAAGTGAACCTCAAGAAGCAGTCTGGGCAATGGAGAGGTTGTACAGAGAAGGGACTGGGAGCTGGCTCCTGCTGTGCAGTTTATAAAGAACAAGCATCAGAGGGCCTTCTTTTTTCTTGTGCACTTTACAAGCTTCGAAATAGGCTCTTTCTCAGCAGTTATGTGGTGTTGGGAGACAACGAGTAGCTACACAGTCTAATAATTGATGGGAAAGGACAGAAATGTCGCCAGAGATGTGCTGGTACATCTCTGCTATTCCCAATCTGGCAAATGCAGAGTTAAATCTGTCACTGACGGTACGAAAAGCTCGAACAGATTCTGTGTGTATCATGGGAGGATGTGGTAGATGTCTGAAGAAAGATTATATTTAGAAGGTAGACAGATATTGGTGGAGCTCTCTGAGGAACTTCATCCCAAATGTCAACAAAGCTTTTATAGTAAAAAAAAAAAAAAAAATTTGAGAAAGTTTTTCAGAATATGCTATAGTGGTGGAAGAACCGCATTGCAAGAATCGGTGTGGGTATAGACAAATCAATAATAGACAGACTGGTTTTCATTATCCCAGTATGTACCCCTACTACAGCAAAACTTTGCAGTGGAAACTTAGTCTGGAATTTCTGCAGAGTGAGTTCACTCAGCATTTTTGTGTGCAGGTAGCTCAGGGTACAGCTGCAGTACAGCTGAGTTACAGGTTGAGAGTTGCAGGTTCAGCTCTGGGGGCAGGAGCCTGAGCCCCAGGCAAGAGGCCGTGGAGTGCTGACCCTTTGCAGAACAAAGGGCACAGGGACCTGTGGCCCAGCCAGGGGACCGGACACCCAGGGACACAGCAGGAGCTGGTGATTCCAGACTTTCCCACCCTTACACTGTGAGGATGTGAAAGCCTGGGGGCTCCTTGGTTCTGGGTCCCTCCTTGAGGAACCAGCTTGAGGTGTTACTCAGTTATTGCACCATGATTAAGGTACTTAAAAGATGGAGACATTTGAGGCTGTGCTGTGGGAATCCTGGGGTCCAGCTGGTGAGAAAACATGTTCTGACTGTGTGAGTGTGGGGGGTATAGCTGTGAAGGGGCCCCAGTCCCAGCTCAGGTGGTGTGAGTGTGTTGGACAGGGAAGTGTCCTTAACAAGCTCAGCAGCTGAAGTTAATTACTTTTAAGTTCCCATGTAGAAAGACAACTTCTAACTGCTGTTAATTAAATATGGGCTTTTGAACAGTGTCAGATTGACCTGACTAAAGCAATGTATTATCGGAGGAAATAAAATGTTGTTTTATTTGAACTGGAAAGCTCTTCAGTATTTTCATGAGTACTCTTCCTGTGCTGGGACACTTAAACACCCACTGGATAGTTTACTGAGATTTCAAGTCTTTGAGTCAGTTAAAATGCAGCATTGATGTGGTGAAGCCACAGCATCAATGTTCCCCAAGGTGTAGTGCTGAGTGGTGTTACAGGTTTGGTCAGCAGTGCTTTTTAGTAGTTTTCAACTACTGGGCCAGCATGCTGGAGTTGCACTGACAACCATCCAGCAATGAGCAGGGCTTGGAGCAAGGCAGGTAGTCCTTTGGAGATGTAGAGGAGAGAAGTTCCATCACTTCCAAAAGTCTGGCCCCTTGGGCCAGGACATTTTCCCATATTAAAGGAGACCATTTCTTACAACAGGTCAGTGCTGACTGGGCTTGGACTGCTCTTTCACAAGGTGAAAAGCACAGTGAGATGAGGATGGTGAGGCCCTCACTGAGGGGCCATTCAGCAGAGGAGCTGGGACTTTGGGGGGCAGCAACACATGGCTGCTGGGTTTGCAGTTAGTAATCCTGAAGTGCAAAACAAAAAATAAAAAAAATCTAAAGCAGAAGGGTAAACAAAATGTATTTCAGGCAGAAAAGCAATGCCACCTGAGACATGAGCTCAGCTGATCTGTGAGTGTTGTCAGCTGTGGGCTGCCCCTTGCTGCCATGAGCTCAGGTCTCAGTCTGTTGTCTTACAGCAAAATGTATTGCTCATCTGTAGCATGTCTAAAAGTAGGTTGTTTTCTGTGCCAGAAAGGTATTTATTTTAGGCAGGCAAGGAAAGGAGGAGTGAACACTTCCTTTAGGGTAGCTGCAGACACTTGTCCTGTGGAAGGAAATTGAGTAGTGTTTTCAAGATAGGAGTGCTGCCAAATTATCCACTTAGCCTGCTGCATCCAGTCTTTGTGGTATTATAAGCTTTTGTAGGCTCAGTCCCAGCCAGGGAAGAAGCTGTCCCCTTCCTTTGTGGGGAGAGCTGTACATAAAGATCTGTACCTTTGGCTTGAATGAAGCACATCTCTTGAACTGAAGTTAACCAGCTACCTGGAAATTGGTGCTCCAAAAGATACAAATAGTCTTGATAGATAAGCAATCCATTGTTGATAGATAAGCGATCAATTATGGGGTCTACAGTCTGCTCTGGTATACACCTGCCGAATATGTGGTTCTAGATACCCCATGTGTGATATCTGGTGTATATTTTAAGGAAGTGATGTGTCAAGGAGTGGTACAGCCTTGATGTAGTGCTTATATATCTGTCAAGTTTGTAAGATACATATCCGGTGTGTCTGGGCTCTAACCTCTGTATCAAATGGTTCCCTTATTGGTGTGAGAAGTTAGAAGGGAGAGTTGTTCTTTTAGTCCCTGTGGTGAAGCCTCTCACATTGTCTGCGTGATTGACAGGTGCTTTGACATTTTATGAGAGAGGAAATTGATGGGCTAGCTGGTGGGTGGACATAAATTTACATCAGTTTTAGGCTGTTAGTTTTTGCTAACAGTGTACTTTGCCCTGGTGGTTATTTGTGGGGAGCCCATTTTAAGCTACAGTAGGAAGCTGTATTACTTTGTAGTTAGTATTAAAAAAGGTCATCTGTAAAATGGAATAAAATGAAGCTATTACAGAAATAATTAAGAAACAGTTAATTGAAACTGAAAGAGATGTAAAGAAGGAACTGTGAATGTAATCTAGTGTTGGCTGGGATGCAGGAGAAAGTGCCCACAGTCCATCAAAAGTCAGTGCTTCCTCCCCACAACCTGCAGCTGTTCTCAGTGGCTTTGTCATTCTCATAACACATGTAGAGCCTTTTTCAGAATATTTTGAGGGAATTATCTTCTCTTCCCCTCAATGCAGTACAGTGCATTCCTTTTTTACTCTAGGTTTCCATAGTGTTGAACAAGCTAGCCCGTGGTTTTTCTACAGGAAAGGAGGGCTGGGCTGTGGTACAGGACTAGTTCTCTCACTGATCCTATCACTGGGAATGAGCCAGCAGTGACCTGCTGGCCACCCATGCAATTTAAAAATCACATTTCGAAAGCTGTTATTCTGGTTCATAACAAATATCCAGGAATTACCCAGCACTGGGTTGAAAAAATCAGATTCTGACCATAATGTATTTTCTGTAAAGTTACAAAGTCCTTGCCGAAGTGCCAGGCCTGACCCACAAACTCCTTCCTGTGTTTGTAATGCTGAAGCCTGAATTATTCATAGAGTGGGGACTCTGAGCAAACTGCAGAAGCCAGCACACTTCAGGTGATTAATGAAAAGTCTGAGCTGGTGCTATACGATGAAGATGAGTCATTAATATAACAGGCATGCTCACAAGCACAGGAGAGCGTTTGTGTGGGAGGGTGCAGGAGCCATCTCTCCTTAGGCTGCTAGCAGAGTTGAGCCAGAGCAACAGGGCTGGTTACAGCTCAGTGCTCCCTGGTGCTTAATTTTAGCTCCTAAAATAAGAGAGACTCATCTCCTCCTGGAGTGTGATGAATATTACCATGAAAACAATCACATGTGCTTCAGTGGGATTAACAGGTTCAAGTGCAGTAGGGTATTGGTGCCCTTGGGACCAAAGCCCTACACCTCTGAAGAGGGTAGTGGCAGCGCTGCCTTCAATGAGCTGTGTGTGTCCCCAGCCAATATTTGCAAGGCACTTAGCTTTGAAGGGGAACAGAGTAATTAAAATTTATTTTATAAGCCCCCAAGACGTACCTGTGTTCTGTGCATACAGATTATGTAGTTTGTGGGGTTCACAGCCCTATCTTCTGTCTGTTTATATTACTTCTGTCTTCTTCTCTTGTTAGTTTAGAAGGCAGATCAATTTTTAATTGAAGGGATTTTTGTTTTTCTCTGAGGAAAATGGTGGGCAAATGGTGATACATTGTATTCACATAAAGGAAGCAGTATTAGATTTGAAACCTATTAAACCATCACAGAAGGAAAAAGAATCCTTTCTTCCTGACTGCTAAATATTTAACAGGCCACTGAATTATCAAAGGTCCCTTTAGGATTTTAAAATGACAAGATAGGAGCGAGTTTAAATTCCCTAACATTTGCATTTGTGACAGCAAGAATGTGAGAAGCAATGTCAAGTGCTTGAAGTCCTCCCACTTGTGCAGTGATCACTGAGTCATTTTACTGATAGAAGCCAATTCAGAATATTTTACCCCTTCTATAAATGCTGAACCAAACTCAGCTGGGAAATGGGAGCATCACCCACACAACACAAAGCACTAGAGCATTTTTTTCTCTGCACAGGATAATCAGCAGCAGTATAAAAAAAATGAAGTGCTGAAGGGATTCTGCTTCTGCAGTGAATAGTCACTGGGGGAATGTTGTCTCCTAAGTTTGGTTTGACTTAAATCTTGGTTTCCACAGGGTTGTTGGAACTAGTGTTAAGAACACATTTTGCTTGAATACTGTCTCTTTATATGGGAATCTTAATTCTCTTATTGCAGTGAGGGTACAGTAGAAGAGCTCACTTGTCACTGATAAAATTTGGGA